>NC_136060.1:117618600-118218600 GCF_964261635.1 Lissotriton helveticus | reverse complement strand
GGATTGTCAGAGCTTCAGGACTTGAATTTAATTGAGAGATTTTCTGAATTAATTCACTTCTCTGTTTATTTAAAGCCTCTCTTTCTCTGTCCTGTAGTACCTTTTCAATGGAGGTTTCATTTATTTTTTGCGGAATCAAAGGTGGGTTTAAGAACGGGGCATTTAGATTTACTGTACTCGGTCCCTCATTATAAGGACGTTTAAAAAATGGGTTACTCGGATTTACTGTTCTTGGTTCCTCATTATAAGGTGGTGGATTTTTCATTAATAAATCCTCCATATAATCATCGTCTGAATCACCACTAGTCATTAAATGTTTGGTTTTCTCAGTCCTTTTACCTCCTGTGGGCTCTTCTAAGGTTAGTACAGGATATAGTCCTTCCACTAACATGTTCTGTCTCCATTGTTTCATTTTTTTATCTTTGGAATCTCGCTGAACCTTTGGGTAAAATTTACTCAGTCCTTTGTCAATTCTAGGTCTGTCTCGCTCAAAAGCCTCAATTTCCCATTCTTCTAGTGCCTCATATTGCGTTAATCTAGGTCTGGGATGTAAATCATTCATTCGAGTCCTTAAATTAAACAAGATTCTTCCATTAAATGTGCCTTCTAAGGGAAAAGCTAAAATTCCATCATCTTTTGTGTATTCCACCCAGTGCTCTAGCCTTACACATGTGTGGTAACCCCTATCAAACATCATGAATGATGCGGGAGTATTCGGTGGTGGAATAATGACTCCTTCTCTAGTTTTAAATTGCTTATCTTTTTTAAAGTAATTCTTAACTCTGTCTACAAGTAACATTTTTCTCTTACTTCCGTACATATTGAGGGGTCTGCCTCTTATCGCCTGATCTCTAGCAAAACCTTGGTACCTTATTTCTTTACTGCACCTGCTGGCCTACTGACGACTGTATTCTTTGGGGTTCTTCTGTCCTTTCAAACTGACCCGTAGCCAGGGTTGGTCTCCACACCATTCTAGGTAAATATAAATCTGTGTGGGTAATTGTCATTATAATTTGCGTCCTTTTCTTTACCCTCCCTAATTTGCAAAAGCTTTGATTATACATGTTCCCTTTCTCACGCTTCCCTTGGTAATTGAAAATTTGTGTATCCTGTTTATTAGCATGTTCCAATTTTCTTACCCTCCTTTTAGTTAAATGCTAAATGTCTGGTACCTTGGATCAGGTCGAATCTCTGGATGACTTGGATACCACATATATTTTACAAAGTTTAAAGTGTGCGAAAATACTTTTTCATGTTTACTAAATACTTCCAATAGCAGCGCGTCTTTTATTCTTTTCAACCAATCAACTATGAGGTTTCAAATAAATCAAACCAATGGTTGGGCGGCTCTTCCCGTGAGATGAGTTCCCATGCTCCTGCGCTCACCACTCCTTTCCAGTGCTATCTCAGCTAAACGCCCGCTGTCTCGACCAATACCAGGGCGGCTCTGAGTGACGTCAGCGCTGCTCCGCAACTGACTCCCTCCTTCACAAGGTAATGCGAAAACTAATTTCTTTTGAATTTAAAGTGCGTGTCTCTTTAATCAACAACGTGAAAACATTCACCACTGCACCCGAGTGACTAGATAGGAAAGAAATATCTCACTGCAAGTAAATCCCTTCCATTTACTTTTCATACACTACATGTAGATCCCTTCCGCCTACCCTTATGCAAGCATTAGAGAACCTGGTACTCCTTCAGACTTTATCCACTCCGGGATATATACTAAGACCAAAGTTTCACCAGCGAACCCCTTTGCTATAAATCAAGCTCAGACAAACCTGCTACTCCTTCCGTGTGACCCTTACTAGGTGATATCACAACAAAAGTTTTGCCAACGAACTCTTTGCTAACATTTATTCACACATTCATACAGAAAACCCTAAATAGTGCTTCCGGTTCTGCCCAACCATGCACTAACTTCCTGCAGGTAAGTGACCTCACTGCGATGTGGCTTCCATTTACCACCCGCTATTCTGCCCCCAGGGATTCCAGACAAACATATAACAGGGACGAACAATCTTTGTTAATACATAAATTCAATATAGCAGCAATGAAATAAAATTTCAAAACATAACATTACATTTGATCAATCATCAAAATATGAATCCTAATCAACTAGCTAACTACCTATCTTAGCTAATCCCTAATCTTACCTCTGCTACCAAAGAAATATACTGATAGAGCGCGCAGGTCACCCGACTATAAATTTACCAATACTCACCTGGGCCCATAATTCAATTCACCAAATATACTTAATCAGGTAACCTACTCTCTACTACCAGTCTATTTTATTTCACTAATTCCTATACCATAGACTTACCAATTCCTGTCACTGGTACCTATGACCACAATGGATCAGGGAGTTTAGAATAATAGGCAAACAGACAAAAAATACCATAACATTTGCATTCAATATAATAACCACAGACTCAGGGAAGTTTTAAATTCTTTATCTAATCATCATCAAAAGTCATAAGCAACAAATTAAAAGCAATTAGACTATCGATAACCAAGATTAGGAACAGTGTATAGCTATGCAAAATATATATTATGCCAACCATTTAGCAAGTTTGAAATAAAGGGGAGGAAAACAAGGAACATGCTATTTATCAAAACAGACTTTCACCATTAACTAAAGGTGGGTAAAAAAAGGAACAAATACTAGGGCAACAACTTCCATTATTCAGTGACAATTTGAAAAACGGGAAACCTTCTATGTAATCTTGAAACTCAGTTTAGCACATAACTAAGGGAAGGTAAGAAAAGGAACACAAGAGTCAAATTAAATCACTTTCAAGGGAGGGTAGAGAAAAAGGACACAATTTATGCAATACTTAGACGTTCAGCATTTAACTAAAAGGAGGGTAAGAAAATTGGAACATGCTAATAAACAGGATACACGAATTTTCAATTACCAAGGGAAGGGTGAGAAAGGGAACATGTATAATCAAAGCTTTTGCAAATTAGGGAGGGTAAAGAAAAGGACGCAAATTATAATGACAATTACCCACACAGATTTATATTTACCTAGAATGGTGTGGAGACCAACCCTGGCTACGGGTCAGTTTGAAAGGACAGAAGAACCCCAAAGAATACAGTCGTCAGTAGGCCAGCAGGTGCAGTATAGAAATCAGGACAGGGTAGGCCAGATTTGGATCAGGACAGGACCACCAAAGGTTAAGGCCAGCACCCGCAGTTCAGTTGCAACGCCTTCGCTACTCCCTCTTTGCAAGGAATCAGCCAAAACCCCGACTGGGCTACAGCATCTACCAGCAAAAGTGCTTCGCCAGCACTTCACCTTCCCCGAACCCCAATTGGGTCAGCGAGTCTGTCAGACAGAATGCTCCGCAGCCCTCTGCTCTTAGTCACCTATTATTGAGTGCGTTGGGTCAGTGACAGGTCAGCTATTCGGACAAGTCGGACCATTTCTCTAGCTAAACCTAGGCTAGTTATACTATTTTCCAGGTCAGTGTACCACCCCCCAATGTTGCAAGTTTAAGGAACCCCAATTTTGATTGGTCAAAGGAAGGAGAGAGGTCATCACACCACCTAAATTTTAGACTTTTGCCGTCTCCTATTCAAATTTATGTTCACGCTCATCAGGTTCAGGTTCACACGATGTCTTCACTTCTTCTCACAATGGATGTTCTATTTACAAATACAATGTAATTTTCTAGAGTTCATTGGGTGAGTTTCCCAGGAGCATCTTCTCAGTCAGACAGCTCCTTGGCTAAAGTCCAAAGGTCACTGCTCTGGAGACTTGCGAATCTCGCACAGTCGCAGTTTCAACCAAGATGGAGTACAGCGTTATACGATAGGCCAAGTTTCAAAGTGCAACATGAAATGGAAAAGAAACAGTTTCAGAACACAGAATAAATGAAGTACACGTATTACCATGATTTCTACACTATACCCATTACTTTATAATAAACTATAGCATTAGGATTAAGCAGAACGAACAGCTTAGCAAAAGCAGTGGTGCAAGCTTCTCGCATGTGAGAACATAGATCAGCTATATTAGCTCTAGTGCGCAGAAGCAACAGATTCCCTCCAAAGCTGCGAGTACGTCATGTCACGTGGGTATGACAGACGCATGCGCAGTAGAAATTCCCGCGAAGCAGCAGCCATTTTATTTGCAAGCGTATTAGGATTAGAAAACACATAAGCAAGCGTCACTCGGATGCCCAATAATGAAGAAAAAGGGGCAGATTAGTAAGACAAACGGGTTGATTACATAGTTAGTGTTATTCGAGGTTCATGAATACGAGCAAGTCGCTTCATATGCGAATCCTTGCTCCATCAATGCGATGGTATCAATCCTGCATGCATCTTCAGTCTCTGACGCCACACGGAGGCCGTCTGTGTACTGGACGAGAACGGAGTTCTGCAGCAGTACAAAACTCTCAAGATTCTTCTTCAAGATCTGATTAAAGATCGATGGACTCTCTGTATACCCCTGCGGCATACGACACCATGTTAAAATACGATTTTCCAGTTTAAACGCAAAAAGAAATTGACTCTCCTCATGCAATGGAATCGAGAAGAAGGCCTGGCAAAGGTCAATCACAGTGAACCACTTCACTTGACATGGAATCTGAAACAGTATTCCCTGGGTTTTTACTTCCTATTCACGGGACACAGTGTCCCACTATGAGAAGAGAGGTGCTGTCATACAAATATTCACACTTTCACAATTTTTCACCCATGCTTATGAAGTTAGTATAGTCTAGTAGTGGAACCACAAAAGCAACTAATAATATGGCAAAGAGCAGTAAATGATATTAAAAATATTATTAATTTATTAAAAAGACAATGGTTATTTATATTTCAACAATATGACATGATCTTTATACTTTTAATACAGTGCCTACTGCTCATCGGTTACACATTACATTTCCATACAGTTTTAATGAAATCAATTTTAAAAAACATATAGCAATACACTTCATATAAAGTATCATACAATAAAATAAAACCCAAAAGTGGGGTTGTCGACGCGTTTCGGTGGATAAGGCTTTTGGCCCCACCTTCTTCAGGACAATTAAAACAACATGGATCTGAACAAGTTCAGGTCCATATTCATGGTTATTATTAGATATGTATTTGGTCAAGGTCTTGTCACCGTATAATTTATGCGGGCACTTTAACTCGACAGAGACCTGTGTTAAATTATCACAGTGGCTTCTCAGTTCTTCTATTATTCGTCAAGCTTCATGGGAAAATAAATAATTTCAGCGATCGCTTTATTCAATTACGACCTGTAATTCCTTAACTGTTTAACTGGACCGGTGTGCTCTCGTTACTGCATTATCTGTCGGGACGCAGTGTCTTAAATTATTGTGTCACAAGTATCAATAACTTCTTGCTGTTTCTGTCTCTTGTTGTTCTTAACTGGCTCAGCAGATGTACAATTGAGGTTATATTGCCTGTTGCAGCATGAGGACGGATCACGAGTAAAATATTCTATTTTGCTTCTTCTTAGGCAGGGCTGTAGTTCTATTATTCTTCTTTATCTTTATACCTCCAACCTTTATCGTGTTGCGCTGCCACCGGTCTCTCTGTTCTTAAGGTCAACAGAGAGACCGGTGGCAGCGCAACTCTACCCAGTTCCCTTGGGTCCATAGGGTCCATAGGGTACTCTCTTTCCTTGATAACAATATCTGAAACAGTATTACAGATGGATTCAGTACCACTGGACAACAGGGAACAACTATGTTGTTAACCCGGCGCAAATCCTGCACAATTCTAAATTTCCAGCTCGGTTTCTGAAATCCCATAATAGGCGAGTTACATGGACTGCCCATTATCTCCTTCAGAATTCCCTGCTTAATCATGGACTCAATCACAGGCTCTATTCCTACAACTGTCTCTGGCGTCAAATTATACTGAGGTGTCCTGGGGAACTCAACATTCTGCTTGACCTGAATCTTAACTGGCTCTACTCCTTTGATCAAACCTATGTCTTCACCAGTGAAGTCCCACACTTCCCACGAGACTGAATCTTTCAAATCAAGTGGAAGCTCTTCCACTGTCACAACAGGGTACATTTCGATGCACAAATGTTGATTTGTGACCTTAAAAACAGCATCATCGTCATTGGTTTGCAGTTCCACTCCTTTAGGGGTGCAATATATGGTGCAATTAAGTTTACACAGGAGATCCCTCCCTATTAAACAAATAGGGCTCGAATCGCACACAACGAACTGATGTCTATCTTGAAATGTTCCTATCTTCACAGGAATCGGTTCAGTCAAAGGGCTGGTTATTTTCCTATTTGCAACACCTACAACTTGGATACATTGTCCTGAGAGGGGTAGGTTGGGGACTACTGCAGATCTAACAGTAGAACGGGTAGCACCAATATCAACCAGAAAGGTGGTAGGGTGACCATCAACATCAGCTTCCACAAATGGTCCCCTCTGGTCTACCTCCAAGTCTGCCCCATGAGTGCAGTCTTTCTCCCCCCTCAGGCATCATCATGCCAACGGGTCTAGATAACAATCATGGCTGTCATCAAAAAGAGGCATCTGCTGGTAAGTCTGAGTCCCTGTCGGAATCCTCGGAGGCAGGGGAACCTGAACTCGCGGAGCCAAAGTCTCCCCTTTTATCTACTTTGGCTTTACTACTGTCTTTGTCACCTCGGGCGCTTGTACCTTCACTACCTCTTCCTCCTTCTGCATCTGATTTGCAGGATTTAAAGGACACTCGCGTCTCCAGTGTCCAATCTGATGACACTGATGACACTCAGTAGTCTTTTTCAGGGTAGCCAAATCCACTCTTGGCCTAGAATCCTCTGTATTTCGCTTTCCCTTATACTAACCATTCTGTTTCCTTCCCAGCGTACCTCCACCTGACTGTACTTGGCCTCCCTTATCGGCAGCTTGCATCTGGACCAACATCAGCTTGTCCTTGAGCTTCTTATGCTTCGAATCTACCTCATCACTGCAATATCTAGCATACCTCAATATCTCATCCAACGGCTTGTTCTGCCAACAAATCAAATGCTGCTGGATCAGGTCTCAATCCTAGAACAAACTTCGACACAAACTGTCCCATATCCTTAGGATCCATTACATCCAACCCTCTGTACTGCTTAAAGGTTTGCAACAACCTTTCATAATACTCATGCACTGTTTCCTTTGGTTCCTGAACTGTCCAATCTATTTTCACCCAGTCAATATCCTGTTGCAGTATCTTAGATTTCAACCACGTGATCACTTGCTCGTACTTCTTCATGACAATCAGCGAAGGTCCATCGGTGACATCATCCCTGTCCGTTTCAGAAGTGGGCCATTCAACAACAACCTTACATGCTACCCACAAGTCACTCGGAAGCACAATGTCAAAGAATATATTCAAATCAATCCACAACACCTTTGAGATCTTTACAAACCTCTCAACCTGCTTGTACCATTCAACTGGACTTTCTCTCACTTTTAGGAAGTCATTTGTAAATGCCGCCAAACCTCCTCTACTCCAAGGCACATGCACATGCCCTCTGCTAGCTACCTCTCGTAAAGGGTAGTTCCCAATTCCCTGTACTCCCCCTCCCGGAGGAGGTGGTTCTGCCGCATTTCTCTTAACACTCTTTTCTTGGACCATCTTTCTTCCCACTTATCAAGCCTATTCCATGTTCGCATCCCTATAATCAGCTCTCTGATGTGGGTCTTCAGTCAAATTACCCTCTTTTCGTCTAAATCTTGATCAGTGTACTGTAACCGGTGACCACCCTGCAACATTTTGGTTTTAGACAAATCCACTTCATACCTGTTTGCCAACTCAGTTAGTTTCTCATGTGCCGACCTTGCTTTGCGGGTCACATCTTTTGCTACAAACAACAACTTGTCTGGCTCATAGAGTTCCACCATCTCTAAAGGCAAGTTCCCTTCAACAATCTCATCAACTTTTGCTTTTAACTGCATCACATCCAGCCTTTTTGCCCTTATTGCTGCCTTTAGGGTGCCTCGACTAGATGTACCACTCGACTCTTTGCAGTCAGTGTCCTGTTCTCTGCACCTACTCACTTCAGATGTGTCCCTTAAAGCCACTCTATTCTCGGCACTCCCATGATCCCAGTCCTCCCTTTGCTTGTCACTCTGAGTCCCTTCAACCGACTCCCATGTCCTGAAATCTGACCTCAATTCTCCCAGAGATTTTGGTCTTGGTCCTCTCAAATCCATCGGTCCTCTTGACGAATCTGCTGTAGCCGGCAACGCCGTGCTCGACTCTACAGACCTCGGTAATGGAACCAACCCATTCACTACACTATTCCCTCCAAAGCCAGCACTCCCTTCCATTCCTGTCTGTGATGGGCTTCCATTCCTCACCTGCTCCAGATTGTACATTGACACCAAGGGACCGATGGTAACCGGCACCCTAAGAGCATCCGGTAACCTCTGAGAACTGACACTTTCGACGTTCTGCATTTCCCCCATTGAGAGATTTCCCATTACTTCAGAACTCAGTGGAGCTTGTGGTTCCCTAGCTCCCTCTGTCTGGGCTGATCTATCCCCCTCTGACTCCGGGTTGTACGGAGGTGGTCTCTCAGATAACATCCTTTCTATCAAGCTATCGTCAGTATCACTGTCTTCATCCTCGGCCTTCTTTTTCTGCGTGTCCCCTGACTTGACCAACAATGGATACAATGTATCCCTCTCGATCGTCTGTACTCTCCATCTCTTTTTCAATGCATCTCATCTCGCATCTTGAAATGCCCTAACTGACCTCTTCACTCGTTCCTGTCTCCTGTCCCTATATCTTTCATGTGTCGCCCTAATCCACACATTTAATGCCTCAAACTGTGTTGGTCTAGGCAAAGGTCGCAAAGAAGCCATCATCGATTTCAACTGGTATAACACTTCCAATCTAAAAGTTCCATATCTGGGAAAGGTCAACTTCTTATTTCCTTCAGTCATTTTGCACCAATTCTCAAGCCACAGTATAGTATGCAAACCCACATTCGTAGCCATGTAATGATTTGGAGTGTCCTCTCTTTTTCCCCGGGGGCTCTAAATTCTTTTCTCTTTTGAACAAATCTCGCAATACTTTGAAACATTTCATGATGAAACTAGCGTTTCTCTTCTCGCAGCGCTTGTTTACTTCCTGATGACAATCCACCAATCCCAGCGCGGCTTCACACCAACCGCCCTATCACAGCGCGGCACCTTCTGACGTCACTTTTCCCCCGCTCGCAGCAGTTTCCCTCCTTTACAGTTCGCTTCTCACTCACGCATATGTCCCTTACATACACTGAAATATTCGCCTGTACATCCAAGCAATTACTTTGCTGACTGTACGTCCACAGACGTGTAATTGTCTACCGAAAAATGGCAACTGTCTGTCCACGAAACGACCGGGCAATCACCTCAACTGATAGGTTACAAACACTCAGCAACCCACAACCAGCGTCAGTTACTCACGCACTCACACACTCATTCCCCCTATCTCGGTCCAGCGGGCAATCGATGGTACCTCACGATTCCCTTAACAATGGTCGACAATTACGGTGGGTGTCTGCTACACCCTAACTGCTTAAACTACTCCTTGAGCCTAAGAATTTCCTGGGCTGCACGCACTCAAAGCCTGATCTTCTTTCATACAACAGGTATTCCAACTCTGTAATACATCACAACACAAACACCGCAATCTAACAACATATAATCCTGTTCAGACTGGCTCTCACACGAACTGCTGCTTTCGCCACACTGTCACTCTCCGTCAGTTTCCATGAAACGCCGTCTCCCGCCGGTAATCCACTGGACGGTCATCGCCTGAATTCTATGGACCTTGGGGAAACTCTTATCCTAATGTAGAACTCCCATACTTCCAGAGACAAACCGTCCTCTGGCTACCAACTGATGATGCTGGGATTCTCATACAGATTTTTCCATACCAATCCTTAGAATCCCTGGCCAACTGAATCTTGTTTGTCTGCAAAGAAGTGTAAAGGGAAGTTCTTTATTTTCATACTTATGACAATTTTCCAAAGACCAAATACATCCAAATCCAGAGGACCACTGACTACGAAGTAAAGTTAAAAGATTTATTACGAAGCCAAAAACAACTGGACATACAAGCACCTCAGCAAGAGGTTCAAGAAATAAACTGGCACTAATATAAACATAATCCTACGTAGGAGTCTCAAACGACTCAAAATGAAAAGCAGAGTAAGTTCAAGAAGCATTAGGCATACTATGATTGTTCCCACTTGAAGTCTTGACTGCATCTGCTCCAATGGGAAAGAAAAGATTAGTCTGTCCCTACACTAACTCTAAGGTGACATCCCTACATAACATACCTCCCAGGCAAGAGAAAAAGATGTCAGCTGTGAAGACTCCCTAAGAAGCTCATTCACTTTTTCCAGGTACATAGCCAAAGCTACCGAACTCGTTATAAGATGCTCCTTCCTTTCTCCTGCCTAGTTCCCACTAAAACCCCCTATTCTGACTGCATCTCCAGCTGGACGGCCTTGGACCAAACTCAGCCCAACTCCTTCCACGACTACCTGCAACTACGCCTGCGACTACAACTACAACTGAACCTCCTCCCTCGGGGCACTTTCCCTAATACAAAATACAAAAACAATAAACACGCCCATAGCACACCCTCTTTTCAAGCAGGTGCAGCCCCTCGTACTTTTCCAGTACTGGTCCATCTTCTTCCAAAAACCGTTGCTGTGTCCTTGGGTCCCAGGCACCTTCTCCACCAAATGTTGCAGTTGTGCATACCAGTAGACTCCTACCAGCCTAACTCCTAAATTAATGGATTATTCTACCTAACAATCTACGTGGCCTTGCACCTGCAAAAGAAATGCATGAGAAACAATCTTACACACGCTCTAAGTCACATTTCGAATCCAACTGTGGAAAGGAGCCTTTTCCCAAGGAATCCATTTTTCAAACCTGTAATGTTAGCCAACTAGGAAATACAGTTAGGCCTTTGCTGGCAATTTCATGTCTCAGGCCTTTACTTTTAAATGCATTTCTAATACAACAACATAAGCATTACATGTAAACCATTGTAAAGCAGTATTTCACTATATTTCTAAACATTATTCCTTCTCATGTTAGCATAATGCGTTTCTTTAATAGGCAACCTACACGTGCAACTTTAATATGGCACGTTCAAATCTAATGCAACATTTTAAACACGAAGCAATAATTTCTACGTTATTTAAGGCATATTCTTGAATCTGGCACTATATTAGTCTCCAAATAAGATGAGCACACTTCCACACTTTGCAGTACACTTGAATAGTTCTACATGTCTACGAATCACATGATAATACAGTCCTCTAAATATGCGGGTGCTGACTATGAGTGGTTATAGTGCACCCCTACAATTTTCAAAATAACATGGCGCTCTATCACTCCCCCCCCCCTTTGATGACCTGTGTCATCACAAACTACACCATCCTTGGGGAAAGAACCGACTTAACCAGAACTTTCCTCTGCTCTGCTTGTTCTCCTGCTTTCTCCTTGCTCACCCTGCTCACAACTTTTCTCTGCTGAGTCTGACTCTGGACCACTTTCACAGCAACTTCTCCTTTCTGAGGCAGTTTCAGTGTCGCTGTTGTCGTGACCCTCCTCAGCTCGATCTGGTGAGCAACCAGCTTCTTCAGACACCCTCGCAGCTTGGCTTGTCTCCTCCTGTGGCCCTGCCACTTCAGCTGGATTTTCATTTGGGAGAGGAGCTGTTTCTTCCAAGGGTGCTGAAACACGATGGGTGTGAGAAGCATGCACCCAATTCGGCAATCCTCCACACTTTACTGCAGTGTTCGTCACCAAGATAACCTGGTATGGGCCTCTCCAGCAAACATCCAAGCAGCTCTTTCTCACGTGCTTCTGAACCAGCACCTAGTCCCCAGGGCTTAGGTCATGACAGAGATCACTTGAAGCCGGAACCACAGCAGCTTGCACCTGATGGGACACAGAACGGATGACATCCCTACAATTTTCAAAATAACTCTATCAAAAGCAAGGAAGAAGGTACATAAAAATATATAGAGAGAGGTTAAGAGAAGCGGTTAAGGTAAAAGAATTGAGGTGGGGTAAGGAGAGAATGACATGGGAAAATATTTTCAATTTCATTGCTACCCATT
Organism: Lissotriton helveticus; assembly: GCF_964261635.1. Taxonomy (NCBI): domain Eukaryota; kingdom Metazoa; phylum Chordata; class Amphibia; order Caudata; family Salamandridae; genus Lissotriton; species Lissotriton helveticus. Next base: position 118,206,497 of record NC_136060.1, on the reverse strand, counting down.
GTTTGAGAGTAATGAGGGCTAAGCTTGGATAGTCCAGGCATGCACACTAATTGTCAGATTTATTAACACTGTGCATGACTGCAAAGCTTCTAAAAGTATGCAAACTGTCACAAATTGTTGATTTGGAATTTACTTTCCAGTACAAAACTGTAGGGGCTGGAAAACTACCTAAAAGAAACACAAAGAAGTGCTGGTGCTGATTTGTGTTCCTTTGTGTCATGGGGGTATTCAGTGGATTGCACATTGGAATCCCCATGCAACCATGTTTCTGACACAAAGCCCTATCTACTAACATTTGTAGATAGGGTTTTACCCCGAAAGGATGCCTCCTAGAGACAGGTGCAAAAAAGTAGAAAAGTATTATTTTCTGCAACGTTTTCCAACTTTGCAAGTGTACTGTACTCAACACATACAAATGGGAAAGGTTTAAAACTAAGTGTAACCATAGGGTTTTGTACTGGAAGAATAGCTTTCTAGTACAAAACCTATACTAAACTCACCAAACACCTTTGTACTGTGGTGCGTAGCACTAGACAGCTTGAAACTCTGCTAGCCCTTGGGAAGAGAGCAGCAGCACCATATATTTGTAGATATGGCGCTGTCCTGCTCTTTCCCTTTCACACAACGCAGTGCAGCAACTGTGGGTACTGCACTGTTTGCCTGAAAAACATAGTAATTCGCTTCTATGTTTCTATTGAGCAGGCTCTACTCTCAAATTAGCAAACATATACTGTTTCTTAATATCACCATTATTATGGCAAGATTTTCTTCCGCCCCTCACTGTACACAGAGGCCCCTGGGAAGGTGGAGGCCCTGGGCTGTTGTGTACTTTGCCTATGCCTTAAAACGACTCTATAAGGAGGTTCTATGCCTTGTATGGTCATTTAAGGTCCTGATCTCAGGATGGCGTAAAGAAACTGAGGAAACTCAGGCAAACTGCCTAACAGAAACTTGGTGCTAATAGCACCCCCTCTAATACCGCTCAACAACACATATACTGCCCCAGACACGTTCTGGCTGGTTCTATCCCTGTACACATAGCTACATAATAATTCAGCAAGGCCTCGCTCAATGTGTTCATCGCTAAGATCTTAGGGACACTTAGACGCCCAGGGAGTGAGCAGCATTAGGTAGATAGAGACAAGAGTGGGACCTCTTTTTTAAAGCTCCACTAAATGCATAATTCATTACTAAACTAGTGCTGTGGAAAGAAGGACACAGGGAGCCCACCTCTGTCTGGGACCTGGTGCAAAAAAACGGAATGTAGCACAATCACAAGCTAAAGGCATTGCCAATCCCCGACGGCAAGAAAGGATACTTAACTAAATAAATTCAATTTATAAAAATGTGTATTAATTAATTATTATTACTTTTGTTAGTTTCCAAAATACTTTTTTTCTTGGTTTAGACACCCAACTAATACTTTGTGGGCAGTGCATACATGTGGGCCCATAGTTATTCTTTGTTGACTAGTAGGGGACGCTGTAAACCATTTTGTAAATACATGTAAACATATTTACAGGTGAATTGTGCTGTGGTGGAGGGTAAAGCAAGTGATTATGTCACTGTTTAGATTCTTGGGACAGTGAATATGTAACCGTTTAGTAAGTCATGAAAGTATTCAAACAATTATTTTCATGCAGCTTGTGGTAGACTTCCTGTTTAGTAAACTGTACAGTTTACATGTAACAAATATGGATTTTTTTTTTTTTTATTTTTTTTTAAATGCACAAACCTGTTCGTTGCTTATTAGTATAGCCTATTTAAACAAGCCCTCTCCCATTGAATGAATATTTCACGTATGTTCTTCGAGGGGTAACTTTTCAAAAGCCAGATGTTTCCCAAAAATATACAGGGACAAATTTGGAGGATATGAATAATTTACAAGCTCGTTTAATGCACAGCTACCAAATCAAAAGTGTACCATCCAGTCGAAGCCTCGCCGCCATTTTTAATGACGTCCCCTCGCTTATAGCGGGTGCATCGGGTTCATAGGCTGAAATCTTTCAGAACGCGCTGTGAGAAGTCAATGGTTTGCAAAGACTTCTTTGGGTGTATCTTGAATGTTGAACAACCTTGCCCTAGTGAGACTTAAGCTTATTTTCTAGGAGAAGTGGGCACGCATCCGTCAGGGGATCTTGCAAACACGCACTTGAAGTGAAGAGCTTTGATGTATTTTGTTCCCCATTTGACTGGCAGAGAGAAGGGCCCAGCAGGGTGGTGTGGATCCGTCAACCTTATCTCGCAGAGAAATAATACAGGTGTCAGTAGCAGGTTTGCAAAGTCACCGCGTTTCCTGCTTGGAAGTTCATCTTTCAGAGACAGGTTACGGGTTCCTTTTGTTATGACATGCTGGTGACGTCCTCTTTGGTCCTTCTCTGTCAACATCAGGCGCACGAGAACCCTCCCTTTACAACTGGGTGAAAACGGAAAAACTTGAAGGCCGAGGTAAAGATAAGGAAGTTTCACAGTCCAGCAGTGTTGCCCTGTTGAAACCGACCAGCAGAGTAAACACACAACAAAATTCAAGTACTGGATGGTTCGTTCAGAAAAGACAAAAATGCCTGCTTTGGAACCAGTCTACTGAAAGGAGCTTTGAAAGGGGAATTCATTTGAGCTTTGCGTAGTGAAAGGGTTTTTAAGCAAACTTTACCAACACAGTACATGAACACATAACATGTTAATAAGTCCTGCACCTCTGCATGACAGAAAGGACAGGCACACATGATGGAGCATGAACAGGAGCTATGAAGCGGAACTCTGATTGGATGAGCGTCACTGAGCAGGTAAACACTGCAGCAGCAGTGGCTGGTGTGACTGATTTCTGATTTTGTAACATGTGTAAAGTAGCAATTTATAAGGGTGGGCAAGAAATGTTCAAGAGTGTCAGCAGAGTCCAGCAGAGCAGGTTGAAATTCTCAGTTGACCTCTGAGGATGGAAATAGGGCTCCTGGGTCGGAGCTCTCCTTTATACTAAGCTTCAACATATTGAAAAGCATTGAGGCCAAGGCCGAAGCCTCATTCTGCATGTACACTCCATATATATTACACAGAGTTAACTGGTAGAACATTGAGATGACGCACACTAGGATTGAATGTTCTAACAGAGTTAACTCTGTGTAATATATATGGAGTGTATATGTATATATGTAAAGTTGTCATGTCTTTTTATATGTGTCTTTGTGTGACGACTGATATTGTGTTTTATGTGATTGTGTCAGCCCTGATGAAGTTCCTTATTTAAAAGGAAAGGAATGCATTGGCTGATGGCTGATTTTAATGCAATTATAAATAAAGAATGATGATGGACTAAACTTGCTAACCCGACTTCATTTCTGGTTCACCTTCCACAGGGCTGGACTGGGCATAGCGGGCACCGGGCGTTTCCCTGGTAGGCCGCTAGGGTGGGGGCCGGTTTTGGGCCCCTGGGGGCCATTTTTGTTACCGGGGGTCGGCAATATCGGCCCCCTGTAACAAAATCGTCCAAAACCGGCCCTCGCAAAATGCCCAGCAGCACTCCCCCTCACACCAGTGGGGGGGTCAGCTGAGCAGTTTACCCGGGCCGGTTTCTGTTCCCAGTCCGGCCCTGACCTTCCATTCCAAAGTATTTTGCTCTTTCTAGATTCCAGTGGCACTCTACGGCGGCGAGGGCTTGAAGTAGATGCACAGGACAATACATTTAATGCGACTGTGAACGATGTGCAGAACCTGTGGTCAGCCGTTGGGAGCATTGTCTATAACTGTACTCTGGAGGTGATTTTTGTATATAATAGTTTTATGTATGCCTTAAAGGTTGGCCCTATTCCCATTCGCCACAACGTTTCGAAAAGGTACGGCCATGTTAGAGTATCAAAAGCTTTCTCAAGGTCCAGGATCAGGCAGGCCGCCCTAGGGTAACGCTCTCTGGCCTGATCCTGAACTAGAAACAGCCTGCGGATATTTTGGGACGAATTTCTGCCTGGCACAAATCCGTTCTGGTCTTGATATATGAGTGGCAGGAGCAATGGGCTTAATCGGTCTGCTAGAATCTTGCCTAAAACTTTGTAAGCAGTGTGATTGGTCTGTATGAGGCCAAGTGCATCGGGACTCCGTCTGGCTTTGGGATGGAGACTATGAGAGATTCCTTTAAGGAGCCTGGAAGCACCCCCCCCAAAGATGCCGCGTACATAGTGGTCAGTCGAGGTGCCAATTGAGTAAGAAAGGGCTATAATATTCTAAGGGCAAGCCGTCCAGCCCGTAGGCTTTATTCTGGGCCAAAGCCCGGATCGCCTGTTTCACTTCTGACTGTGTAATCTCTGCCTCTAGGAGGTCTCCGTCCTCACTCAGTATCTGAGGCATTGTGAGAGGTTCCAGGAATTGGATGAGTGGTTCCCAACTGTCCTGCATAGGGCATCTTTAAAGTGTTGCATATTAGTTATGAAAGAGTCGTAAACTGGCAGGTTGGGAAGGCGCGACTCTGCCGATCGGGTCTCTAATTTCGGTAACTAAGCGAATGTCCCAGATCTGACAGACTAGCCAGGCTAGAAGCGTTCATGATCTATCTCCCTCCCTATGTCTTTTAGCTGCATGTAGCATAAAGCTGTATCGCCTTAGGTCCGCCAAGCCTTCCTCATATACTGTATTTGCCTCCACAAATTGTGTGGGCGCTGCTGCATTTGCATTTTCTGCTTTAGTCATTGCTGCTAGTTTAAGCCCTGCATTTTCGAGACTTTTATCAAGGGCCCTGCGGACTCCTGTTATTTGTCTAATAGAGGCAACCCGCATCACGACTTTAAAGGCATCCCAATCCAGCGCTCTGTTGGATGCTGTGTTGGTGTTGTCTTCAAATTATTCTACAAAGCTATTCTCGTGGTCATGACAGAATACCGGGTCCTCTAGATATTCTCGTTGTGACTTCCAGGTCGGGACTGGTGGGTGGGCTGGCCGCCATCTAAGAGTTAGCAAGTGTGTATCATGGCCTGAACCTACTCTCCCTAAATAGTCTGTGTGCTGGGCCATGGGCAACATCTCTGGCGAACAGAGGAACTGGTCAAGTTGTACCCGCAGTTTAGGGGTATTGAGTGGTAGGAGTATAGTTTAGTGGTTGGGTTTTGGCTCCGCCAGGCGTCTGTTAGGGTCCAATGCTGCGTCCATGATCGGAATTGTTCTGCGTGCGCTTGTGCGAGAGAGCATGGACCTGGAGGGTGGAATCGGTCCAAGGACAGGTCTATTACACAGTTATAGTCCCCATGGAGCATGTGTAAATTGTGTCAGGATTGTTGACAATGAGTCCCAGAATTTCCCTTGGTCCATGTTTGAGGCATAAATACTGCCAATTAATAAGGGTCGCCCATCTAATAATCCCTCCAGGAGTGCGTACCTCCCCTCTCTGTCCACCACTCTGCGAGTTTCTTTAAATGGAACCCCTGGCCTGAGCCATATCATCACCCCTCGAGGAAACGTAGACTAGGTAGTAGTGAAAAAGATACCGCGCCAGCGCCTCTGTATCCGGTCCAGCTCTTTTCGAATGAGGTGTGTGTCTTGCAATAGTATGATCTGCGCTTTTTGCCGCTTTTTATAGGAATGTACTGCATATCGCTTTCACGCTGTGTTCATTCCCCTGACGTTTAGGGTCAGGAGGCTAATATCCGTTGAATTTGGCTTAATCTCTTCTGTTTTTGGGGAACAGGGGGAATGGGCAGGGGGAATATTGTGTCCTGTCCTTGTCCCTAGCTCTTATGCATACTGGTCTGTTGGGTTGAGGCACCCGCCCAGATTGAGATTGTGATCATGAGAGTTGAGTGTAACTGGGAGATGTAACAACTAATTTTGAGGAAAAGGGTTTCAACATCACAGACCTATCACAACTGGTGATACATCCAAACTATGTGCATTAAACGGCGTTCTAATGTATTGTGGGGGTGCTCTTCTGGGTTTCTGGGCTCGTTGCCCCATGTGGCCGATGTTGCTATGTGCATTGGTCGTGGGTCTAATGTGTTCAGAACCAATTGTTAGTAGCAGTGTTTAATGTTTTAGTTTTGATTGACGTTACTGGGTACACAACAGGTGCGAGCTACATAAGGGGGAAAGAAGGTTAGTCTCAGGCGACTGGCCCTTTCAAATCAATGTGTCCGCAGTCTGGGGAGTCACTAAGGGAGGAGTTATCGAGTCCTCACGGGAAATATGCAGCGTGGCCATTTCTAGTTTAGCTGCCGCCTGAATAGCTCTCCTGCGTTCTGCTATTTTTTCCTCGCGGTTGGGGGGACCCACGGCCAGGCTGTGCCCTCTCTGCTCTTGCTTCTTAAGTCCCCGCTTTCCCCGGGTCTCCCGGTCCAACGACCTCCTCGGGCTGCGGACTGTCTCCCATTGTGAGCCACCTGGAGAGTTGGTTTCTGCGCAATCAAACACAGCCTTTGGATCTGTAAAAAATGTGGTGCCACCGTCGCTAATGATCCTGAGGCAGGCTGGGAACAGCAATGAATATTGTATCCCTTTTTGGTGGATCATTGTCTTTGTTTCTAGGAAAGTGGTGCTTTGTTGTTGTACTGCTTTAGAGTAGTCAGGAAAGATCATCACCCGCGTGTCTTCAACTTGGACCGGGCCCTGTTGCCTGGCCGCCCTCAGTACAGCATCCCTGTCATGGAAATGGAGCAGTTGAAGAGCAGCAGTCATGGAGGTATCCCTGGGGGGGGGGTCGAGCTGGGACTCTGTGAGCCCTTTCTACTGAGAAGAAAGGTGTAAGTTCAGCGTCTGGGGTGAATGATTTAAATCAAGTCTCAATGTATTTGGGACCCTTCTACTCCCTCCGGTAGGTTGATAACCCAAATATTACAGCTGCGGGATCGCCCCTCTAAATAGTTTGCCTTTTCCTCCAGTTTGGTTACCCGGGCTTGGAGGCTCTGTATATTCTCTGTTGTGTTTTAGCTAACGACTGAAGGTTGGCTTGGGGCTTTTTCCCCCTCTGTCACACTGCAACTAATTTCCGATGGTCATCGCATAAAAGACCAAGGTACGAGGATAAGGTTCCAAATCTGTCCTCCATTGGGATGCGGTAGCGCACTATTGCGGCCAGCACCTTGTCTACTTTGTCAAACATTGCCTTTGGTGTAGTTTTATCAGATACTTGGGTTTGGTCCAAGTCCATTGGGGGTTGTTGGTGTGCTGGAGCTGTTGTCTGCAGTCTGTTGGTTTGGTGCTGTCGTCCCATGCTTACGTCTGTCTGCAGCTAGTGTTTGTTTGTAGTTTCCTGCAGTTGCTGGCCTGTTGCTTCTTTCTTGGAGGGACCCAGGCTGGTCTTATTCAGGTGTCCAGACTACCACTAGGAGTGGCAGTTTTAAGGTCCAAGGGCCAGCACGGGGGGACTTTGTTCTCCCAGTTTAGATGCTTCCAATGTTTCCATTCCTTTGATTCTTTGAGGCCCTTCCTCAGAGCCAGGGGTGTCTTTGTAGGGGCTAGATGAAAGCAGAGAGAAAGAATATTGTGTTTATAACACAATTTAATACGCATAGTAATAACGTGTTCAAGACTCTACACACACATTGGCATCTTTTGAAATTGGATCAGGATTTGGATCCATACATATTCAACAAGCCACAGATTACATACAAAAGGGGTAGAACACTGAGAAACATACTGAGTCCATCGATCATTAGGAACAGATTTATTAGACAGACAAGTACGTGGTGACCTGTGAAACCCTCGGGGTTTTATAAGTGTTTTATGTGTAGTGTATGCCAATTTGCTACAAATAAGACCACCAGCTTCAGCTATAACACAGGGCAGGTAAACAAGATATATCACTTCATGAACTGTAATACTATATATATTGTGTATTGCATCATCTGCCATTGTGATCTAATCTATGTTGGTAGTACTCTCAGACCACTTAAAGAGCGGATAGAGTAACACATCAGAGCCATTCCAATGGTAATACCAATTACCCCTTGGCAGTGCACTATAATACTTCACATACATGAAGATTAGATTTCATGGCATTGCCCTATTGAAAGATGATCCACAGGGAGAAGATAAAACTGCTGCGCTCAGAAAATTGGAATCCAAGTGGCTGATTAACTTGAGATCTGTTGATCTAGGACTCAATACAGACAGGGAATGACACGTTTATTTGCGTGACTGATAGCTTCGACATAGATGCCTTTCTGCTGTTCTGGAGTGTGCATAATTTCTTCAACCGGGAGTATGCCAACTACATGATGCCAATATACCTGACTTAAGTCTTATCCATCTATAGTTCTGTTTCCATATTTGCGGGATTATGGATGTAAAGATATTGAAAAGAAAACTGTTTTTAATATGTTGGACATTATGTACATCAAATGATTATGTCTTATTGGTTATTGACTGTGTAATCAGAAGGTTTTTTCTTTAAAGATTTAATATTGAGCAAGTTGGTGAACAAATTCTTTTTGCCTGTATTACTTTTTGTAAACATATATGTCATGTCTTCTCTTGTCTTGACTTTCAGTACTAATCTTTCTTATTGGTGACCGGTAGTCACAGGAGATATAGCTTCCAACAACAACACCATAATGGTCATTCACGATTGGCTGCCATTTCAAATTGATTATGATTGCAGGACATTATACTGTTTCAGTTATGTCTACATACCCCCTTCCTCCAATATGTGACATCGAAACTTTCCTTGCTTTTTTCAGCTGATCCGTGGGATACACTGAGTCCAAGGAGACCCTCATTCCCATATATGATTGGGGATACCAGCATTATATACACTAGTTATAGTATCTTTCCAAGATTGGCGTCATCCCTCACTATCATCCTTTCAATACGAACACATTTGCTATTACTAATTACATTGTTTGTTCTCGATGAGTTGCCTTTCACCGTTCAGTCTGGTCCTACAGATCAGGGGGTTCTCATCAATTATGTAAGACTTATCTTTCTTCTGCACATATATTATAGTGCCAGTAAAAATACACTTGTGTGTGATATTTCAGATGTAATCATCGGACCATCATTACTATTGTAGAAATACGACAATGGTCTATGCCTGTTGATTTGGATGGATTGTCTGTGCATGAATGGGGACACCATCTTGCATCTGGTTTTCCCCAATACACTACAATAGGCAGTATTGTTACACCGTCTGCTCCAAGATGGCTGCCATGGTTCTAAACCATCATAGAGCAGTGGAGTCCTAGGTGACAAGCATTTCACTTGCTTACAGGTCATGTGATCTTAATCGATAATTCAAGATGGCCACTGGCACTAGTTCTCGTACACGGGTAGCATCAACACACGTCTTTGTGTGTCGAGACTTTCGTCAGGAATGGTAAGTTCACTCACAGGTGACTTAGGGATACGAGGATATAATGGACATTTTTGTTTAAGTTTATACTCATTGCTGGTTTTGATTTTTTGTTAGGTCGCAAACTTATCAGGGTTTTGCTTCCTTTGTCATTTGTTTTGGGAATGTTCCTCATTTGAATGGACTATACTTATGGTCCTCATATCGGAACAGGATGGGGTTTAGTTAAACAAGACATAATCAAAGCGTGAGTTGATATGTCATATAGTAGGAGAATCTGTTCCGGTATTTTGGTGAAGCATGGAGAGTATATATTTGTCTCTGTATTTTTAGGTCATAATTTTAGCGGGTTGTACTCTACAACAGGGAATTCCACACAGACTATTGTTACCCGCAGATGTCCGCAGTGTTTTTCTGGTGAGTGTCTCTATATGTACTTTGGACACTCGTGATGTCTTTGCTTTTACTTTCTGATATGAGTTCCATTTATGCCCATCCTCCCATCAAATACGCTTTTGTTTTTGAACACCAATGGTTCATCGTATCCACAACGATATTTTGTACCAACTGACAAGAGAGTTTTTATCCTGATGATCATCACCTATGTGTTTTGATATGGTGGGGGTAGGAGTGATATTTCACTGTTCATCTATTTTTATGAAATTTATGACATGAAACAGTATGCCTATTAGGACTCCTACCTTTCATGTATACTTATACCTCTTTATGGGTGCTACTTATACATACATTGTTTGTTTCTTGCATTTTTATTGAGGTTTCCTGCACTATTGATCGGACCTTTCCAGCGTGTGCATTTATGCACTCAAACATATGCCATTTTGTAACATGATTAGCCTCTTCCTTGTGTTTTATTCATTTGTGACAAGTGTAGGATAATATCGCTTGCCAACTCAATTTCTATTTTTTCTGGCCAGACTGCCCGGTTCAATATATGATTTTTGCTTTGGAGAGCTTGAATGTATGTTGGCCTGTGAAGTATTTACAGCAGACCACATTATGATATTATTCCCATGTCGGTGGGTTCATAAATAAGTTCTTATAACAGATAGGATTAATTTAACTGGGGCCTGCGGCATTTCTGCACACACCAGAGCTTCATTTATACTTATTTTTCAGGAAAATAGTTTTTTTTATATTATGTATCATCTAAGTATGGCTCTATTTCTACCATCACGTGATTCTTTTTCCTTCCTCTTCTTGATGATTTGGTTATTGGGGCATTTCTGATCTTCCTCTTTTTGATGAATTGGTGACTGGAGTATTTCTGATCTTCTTTTCTTTTCTAATTTCTAAATTTAGATAAACAATACATTTGATCAATTTATATGGTTACATTAGATTTAATGTAAGGTTTTATGATGCATTGTTATACTGGAATTGGTTTGACAAATCTAATGACTTGTAGGATCTTATCCTTTTGTAATAATCGTTTTAACTTTTGTATGACTATAGATTATTGAAAATATGATGTTTACTTTTTCCAGCCTTGAAAAAGTCTAGGATTAGACAAAACACCTGTCGGCAAAATTGTGTGCTGGGAATCTTTAAAAAGTGAATGAAAACCAATGGATTACTTCTTTGGACTACTTGCACATTCTGTGTACCTGTTGCCACATTAAACTGTCCTCGTAAACATTTGTTAAGGATTGCATTGAATTCGGACCTTGACCATTATTTATCCAATACTGTATTTGGATTATTATACGTGATAATGGGTGTGCTGTAACAGCTTTGTTCTGTGGCGTCTTCATAGGTTTTGCTTCTAGCGCAGCTGGGTCTGGTGTCGGGGAGTGAAGGAGTGGGCAGATTTTCTCGCTCCTTCCCTCTTGCGTCGGGCATGGTTGGGGGCTACAACCTCGCCTTTGCTGTTGTCCTTGCAGGATTTGCCTGTGTTTGGGATGACTAGAATGTCCTCTCTTGTGCCATCAATACTCTGCAATCCAGTCGAGAGCAGCTAGGCTCCTCTCCGCTGCTAGGTGCTTGGCTCTGGTGCACTCCTCAGTTAAAAATTGCTGGTGACGTCCCCGTAGGTCTGTGTGGGGCGGGTCTCACTCCCCTGCTGCCTGTTGGATTGCCTCTCCTTTCTCAGCTCACAAGGGGTGTGTGTGCCGGCCCTCCGGTCTTCTGGTTGCGCTAGCTGTCTTGTGGGTCTGCCATTTTTCTTAGGGCCCCAGCCTCTGCCGACTTTCGTGGTACTCTTCTTCCCTCAGCTCGGGCTCTATCACTCGCAGCACCCCGGTATTATCACCCCTAGCTGCTTTTGGACAGAAGATGGTGCTCCCCTCTGGGGCCTACAGACCGTGGATTTGGAGGCGTCCAGGCCCTAGTGCAGATACTTCGGGCCATCCTGACAATGACGTGGGGTCTCTGGTGTGTTATCGTTGTTCTCCTTGTTTTCGCTGCTTTAAAGGGGCACGTAGGCCGGTCCTCAGAGCCACTGGCTATGGTGATTGCCTAAGGGGCCGCCATGTTGTGTCGGGCTCTCACCTCCGTCAGCATTTGCGGCTCTCGCTGACCCCCAGCGCAGATTCCATCACTCCTGGTGCCCAGCTACTGCTGCTTTATTCTTTATTGAGTGGAGGGTGGTGCTTCTTCATGGGGCCCTCGATCCTCGTGCCCGGCCACAATCTCCACACCGCTGGGGAACTGCATCGATCCCACCGCGGGATTGCTAGTCATCGCGGGTACGGAGCTCGCGCCCCCAAGACCTCTCCTCACCTGGGCGCTGCTTCTGATGTAGCCCCGGACAGCGTGCTGTTATGACCTGCTCTTCTTGGGGCTTCGCTCCTCACTTTCTTATTGCTGCGATCTTGGTGTAGGGGGCTGCTATTTTGTGCTGAGCCTTCTCTCATTATTTTTGGGATCTTGTTTTACCCCCTATTGCATCATCCAGTTGTCACCCACTCATGACGTCCCGGTGTTGTTCCCCCGGCCACTTTTAGATGGCAATTGGTGTCCCTGTCTGGGGCCTAGAGGTGTTGGGTCTGGTCGCATCCTCTTCCCCGCCATGGGGTCATCCAGGGCCCAGCGCGGGCACCTTAGGCCATCCAGGCCGCAATGAGAGAATGCTTCTGGTGTCTCCGTCCTTTAAAGCATATCAGGTTTGCTCCCCGGCAGCCCACCGTGGTATCACTGCCCTTCTTGTGCTCACTAATCTGTAGGGGCGCGCAGGCCAGTCGTCCAAGTCTCCGGTTGTGGTATTTGCCTAAGGGACCGCCATACTTTGTCAGGCTCCTGCCTCCATCTGTATTTACGGCTTCGCCACCCGCGCTGACTCCGCTGCTCGCAGCGCCCAGCCACTACCGCTTTGCTCTTTATTCGGTGGTAAGGGGGCGCTTCTTCATGGAGCCCACGGTTCTCGGATCTGGCTGAGATACCCTTCCTGTTGCGGGTCGGAGCTGGCTCTGCCGCAGGGGTGCTGGCCGCCGCAGGTACAGAGCCCGCATCCCCAGGACCACTCCTCACCTGGGTGCCCCTGTTGATGCAACCTCGAGTCAGTGCACAGCGGGCTCTGGCACTTCCTGGGTTATCTCTCCTCAATCTCTCGCTAGTGCGATTGCGATGTAGGGGGCTGCCACTTTGTGCTGGACCTTCTCCCGCTGTTTTCTGGCACCGTCCTTGCCTCTGCTTCTTATTTTGACACCTATTTCGTCGTTCCAGTTGTCACCATCACATGGGCGACATGTGGACACGCTGCCCGGCCCCAACAATCAGGATGATTGTCGATGTGTTAGGCCGTCGGCCGGAGCTCTACTCGAGCAAGTCCGCCTTCTTGGCCAGAATAGCCATGCCGCTGACCTTTCAGCCTTAGGGTGATCTTCCCCAAAGCCTTTTGCCTTGCCCCTCCTATTTGCTGAATTCGGTTTTGTTGGCCTTAGGACTCTGTGCACTTTACCTCTGCTAATAAGTGCTAACATGCTTATGCTCACTTCCTAAAACATGCTAAAGTTGGCTTACACCTGATTGACATATTTAATTTACTTATAAGTTCCTACTGAAGTGGTATAACATATACCCAGGGCCTGTAAATTAAATTATTCTACTGGATCTGCAGCACTTATTGTGCCACTCACTTAAGAAGCCCCATAAAACATGTTCCAGGTCTGACATTGCAGCCTGAATGCAGTTTTAAACTGCCAATTCAACTTGGCTAGATAAACCCCTTGCCACTATATGTAAGTCACCGCTAAGGTAGGTCGTAGGAAGTCCTTCGGGCAGGGTGTACTGTAATTAAAAGGTTGGACATGTACTTTTAGGTTCTTCATGTCCTAGTAGTGTAAAACTCCTAAATGTATTTTTCGCTACCATGAGGCCTACCTCTCCCATAGGATAACATTTGGTTGCATTAGTACATTTAATATGTACCTTTGATTGAGAGCAAGAAAGGATTTTATTTTTGGTGTCTGAGAAATTGTAAATTAAAATCTTCTTTAACTGTAAAGTTTAAGTACAAATTTTGAAAATGACACTTATAGAAAGTAGTTTTTTTCGTACCCTAACTATTTGGTGCCTGTTCCTGGGTCACATGACTGGGTGTCGTTGGCAGTTGGACTTTGTATATTCCTCCCAGACAACCACACAATAAAGGGGTTAAGGGTGCATGAATGGGCTATCACTGGTAGGATTGCAGCTTTGCCCCATTGGATGTTTTGTACTTCCAAAAAAAGAGATTAAGAGCCTGGTTTAGATCTTGGCGGACATGTGACTCTATCACAAGGCTGTCGAATATCCCATCTGCTGAAATATAGAACTTATTATATCCTATGGGATTCATATTTCTGCGAACCGGATATCCATCACTTTTGTGATGGAGTTACCCATCCACCAAGATCTAAATCCGGTTCTAAGTCCGAACTTGGAAATCTTCACTGTAAGTTTGTCGAGCTGCTTGCGGCTATGATGTCTCACGGTCGGACACCACCTGTAGCCTTGCCCCGCTGAACTTTACCTTCCAAGACATTGTTCTTCTAAGTTCAGAAGTAACCGCTGGCTGGGCTCAAACCACTTCTTGTATCCAACTCAAACTCCATTGCAGTAGACCATATATTTTTACTTTGACCTATTCTCGTGTGACTAGATGTCCGCGCTTTGATCTTTTAGGTGCTAGTTTTTACCATAGACTTTAAACATTCAGAAACTCCTGTTCTACTGATTGGATTTTTGTTGTTTTGGTGTCAAATAATGTATTAAAATGTTATTTTTCTAAATTAGAGTGGGAAATTACTTGTGTTGTGTTTTCACTTTACTACAGTTTGAAATGCTGCATAAATATTTTACACATTGCCTCTAAATTAAGCCTGACTGCTTTTGTGCCAAGCTACCAAAGGGTTAAGCACAGGGTAATTTTGTGATTTTAGTGGTTCGCCTTTTGGCTGTTGTCTGAGCAGGGTAATCACCACACTCAACCAACAACCCAATGTCTCACAACAAGTATTTGGCTGCACATTTATTTACACAGAACATATCCTATGGTTTCTTAGAGGCTTCTTCGACACAACTCTTTGAGAGCCCTCCCCCAACACCTTGTTCATCTCACATACAGGACTCTAAAAAGTTGTCTCATTGTAACTAGAAATGATGTCTTTATATTATTCTTTCTACCTCAATCTTGACATTTAATAGTGTCGTAAAGGGCAGGTATTTGCTACTGTTATCCAAACAAATAATGGTTAATCAACCAGTCAGAGAGGGATAAATGGCATAGTAGCAGGGGCGTCAACCCAGCCCCTGCAGCCCCTTTGGTGCAGGAGGGCCCCAACGCTTGAGTGGCCCCTAAACTACTCAGAGGGCCACCATTCCACCCAAGGCCAGTGGATATCTTTTGAAATATGAGAGACTCAGGGGCCCCTCTTCACATTCTGCAGGAGGCTACATCATTTTACATTATGCCACATGTGGCCTAACGGCTAGAGTGACCGACCTTGATGCTGGGGATCCGGGTTCCAGTCTCTGCAGGGACGCTAAAGATATTGTGTTCTGGGAAAACCAATCAATCTCTTAGTGCCTAACAAAATTAATGTGTCCGTCTGTAACACAACTGGTGTTTATGTAAAGCGCTCTGATACCTTTGGTTCGAGTTCATGCAATAAAAAAACTGCCCAAAAAAAAGTGGACTTAGCTCATCATCATATATTTCTTTATTTGGCTGAACATTAACCATAAAGCATTTAAATTATACATTTTCAATTACAAAACAATTATAGTCATACAATTGATACATTTGTTTCCTGATTATAAAATCTCATTGCAAAGAAGAAAAGTACAAATAGAAGTCCATAACAAGCACTGGCGTTGCCAATAGGTTTCGCATTTGGAAAGTTGGAGCTATTGGTTTTGTAAATGACATTTTATATTTATATATTGTTATTGACAATGCCAATAACGATATATAAGTATAAAATGTCATTTACAAAACCAATAGTACTGTCCCGCAGTCCCGCATCTGCGAGAGGGTGGGGTTACACCCAGGGTGCCTGGGGGCTTCGCTGGGCGGGCATGCGTAGAATCCAATATGTTAACGGAGTACGACTGTGCCAGGGGAAGCGTGTGCAACCCCTAGCTCTAGTGAGAAACAGATGCAAACATAGATAGAAATGAGGAAGTCGCAGTACTATTTCTGTGTGGGTGGGAGTGCATAGGCAGTTTAAGAGAGATTACTAACTGCAAACTGATACGTATTGTAGCGATAGGAGTTTACATTGTCAAGCTGCGGGCGGGGGAGAGCTCCTGGCAAATGGCCTCGCAATGCTGGCAAATGGCCGGAGGGAAGCCGGATGGGGGCGGGAGAGCCTGGAGGGGGGGCGGGAATGCGAGCGAGGGGAGGAGAAGTGAGGCCGGCGGATTAGGGAGATGCGCGGAGGGAAGCCGGATGGAGGCGGGAGAGCCTGGTGGGGGGGCGGGAATGCGAGCGAGGGGAGGAGAAGTGTGGCAGGCGGATTAGGGAGATGCGCGTGCTTGTGTCGTCACGTGACCCGCTTTTGTGGTCACGTGACTCACATGCACTGTGAAAAAACCGCAGTGGTTTGACGAGTCGATGGAGCACTTGAATTCTCGCCTATTACATTCGCAAGCGAATGATAATAGGCGAAACCTAAAAAAAACAGACAGTAAAAGAACAGGTAAAGCATTCAAACTGATGTCCCATACCTCTTCCTTGAGGCGAGCACAATGGATAACGTTTATGACAGCTATACAGATACACACATTACTTACTTGTTGCAGAAAAATGAAGGCCAACTTGTACTGCCTTATATTAGCAGAGTGCAAAATTGGGGTCACAAACCTTTTTCGATGGCATAAGTATAGGCCACAGAAGAGCAGGAAGCACATAGCGCTTTGGTTAGAAACATTATCACAAGGATAGGTTAGGAGAGTAGAAACCATAAACCCTGTTGTGTAAATGCAACTAAAAAATTAACATTAACGCACAGTCGCGTGAGATAGAATCTATGTTCGACGTTCAAAACATTTTGCAGATAAAACTCGAGACCAGACGTCTACATTTCTAAGGCCGTAGTGAATTAAGTGCTTCAACTTTTCAAAATCCAATAAACAACTTCTTGTTTGCCTTTGAAAAAAAGTCTTACTAACCAAACTTTTAGAGCAGGCGTCAATGGTCCTTGGGTTAAGGTACAGCTC
The DNA here is from genome assembly GCF_964261635.1 of Lissotriton helveticus. Classification (NCBI taxonomy): domain Eukaryota; kingdom Metazoa; phylum Chordata; class Amphibia; order Caudata; family Salamandridae; genus Lissotriton; species Lissotriton helveticus. Next base: position 118,189,573 of record NC_136060.1, on the reverse strand, counting down.
GTTTAGACCTTTTGAATTTAGTGTGCTTTTTAGGTCAAGGACCTAAAGGCTGCGCTTGCGCAGTCTCCGGTCGGAGATTTAATGTTTTTGAGTACGGGGCTTGAACCAGCCTCTCTCCTCCATCTCTCCTCCATTGGCTGGCTTCCTAAACGGAGGCCAGCCATTGGAGGAGAGGGGCATCACTCCAATCAAGCCCCGTCTCTTTCGGATTCGGGGGCGTGTTTTTTGCATTCTTTCCACCTGTGACGTCACCCGTCACTCAGAACGCCCAAAACACGGCCCCGAATCCGACATTTCGGAAGCTTGCGGCCGCCATTTTTTTGGTGCCGATTTCTTGTATCTGTATGGTTCTGCTCTCTTTATATCCATCTGTACGGCTCTCCCAACAAATCCCTATAACTCTCTAGCTGCGTCCTCCTTTCCCTGGAGCAAGTCCCCCGCCCTGGGGAATCATGCGGTGTGCCGGATGGATGCACACAGGTAGCAGGCAGCTAGGAGGAGACACGAAAACATCATCCCGGAGCCTGCGGCCGGGAGCAGCCTGCCCGCCCCTGTGATCGCTGCCAGCGGACGGCAAACCAGGGGTCCTCACCGAGACCAGGTCAGTGTGAGTACTGCTTTGTGTGCATTCTTGCGTCTTTGTGCTCCCCTCTGCTATAGTTCTCTTTAAACGGACTGGACAGGGCGGCTTTGGCGAGCGGAGACAGTTGAAAAAGAGAGGGCGCAGCCAACCATAGTATTCGCGGGCAGTGTCATAACATAAGAGAGAAGTCGTATTTGTAGCTGGTCCAGGGGGATGACTCAACCGTCCATAGACACTTTCCTCTTTTTTTGCAGTTTTACATAGCGCAAGCTCGACCCGAAGGTATTGGAGCGCTTTACATGAGCACCAGTTAGTTACCTTACCCAAGGACTCATTCGTTTTTTGTCGGCATGGGAGAGATTAAGGGATTTGACAATAATCATAGAATGTTGAGCTCACGAGGCTTGAACCTGGCTCCCTAGTGCCAAGGTCAGCAGCTCTGGCTTTTACGCCACACTCATCCAAAGTTTACAAAATAAATACTATGTCAGTTAACGAGGATCAGGTGTGTCGCAGCTTTTCTCGGTGGATGATGTGAAGTCTGAATATTAAGCTGCTTGTAGGACGGGCTGCTGACTCGGCCCTGCTTGAATCTTGACAGCAACAGCGGGATCATTTCTGAACTCACCTGACAATAACACTCGCACTATCTAGAAAACCAACGCAGTTCAAAATTGACTGAGTGATTGCGTGTCAGTCCCGAGCTCCCTATACAACGCAGAAGAGTCCAGACAGGCGAGCAGAAGAAGGACGCACCACATCTGCAGAGCTCTGCCCCCAGGCTGCAATCCCGATCCCGGAGGTCCGCACTGACCCCACCACAAGACATCGCCTCCAGACCCGCATGTAGAAGGGGAGAAGGTTCCTCACACCGGAGCTTGCCCGCCGGCGGACCCCCTTTCCGGAGAAGCCCCCCCCCGCGCGGCTGGTTGCCAGCGCCATCGCCCCTACTCCAAAAGCAGGCATCGCCACTAGATCGGGACCAGAGGGCACCACTAAAGCTGCAGCGAGACCCGCCAACCGGCTGACCCCCCCGCCTGGCGAGTGAAAGCTGCAGCGAGACGCCTCACACAGCGGGACCCGCCAAACGGCTGACCCCCCGCCTGGCAAGTGTCCCGGCTTCCCGCCAAAATCGGAGCCGCGCACCGGAGAAAGAAACCCTCATCACCTACCCTCTCACCCGACACCGAGGGTCCTAGGAGCACCTGGTTTTTCCTTTGGCCAGCCCAGGGATTTGGGCGCCCCCGAAGGGCCTTTGTCGCCACAGTGAGGTCCAGGAGAAAACGGACCCTCTCCACCATTTTTTTCAAGTTTCTCCTTGCACCTCCGTTCACCTGCACACAAAGGGTGACCACCGCCAAGGCCACATCAGCAACAAGACCCTGGGCAACAGAGCTGCACCCGTGCCCATCGCAGGCCCACCCAAAAAACAACAGACGATCCCCTCCAAGAGAAAAACGGACCGCTGTTCGCCTTAAAGAGCAGCTGTGTCCAACACTGCGCAAAGTCCAGCCTGTCACCGCACCCGAGTGCAACCAACGACAGAGCGCAGGGAAAGCTGCCACCCAGCGGTCATCACAGAAGACTGCCCACAGTGAAATCAACGGCCAACAGATAAGGTGAGTCTGTGCCCCCCTGCCCTCTGGGGGCCCCTCCACGGTCAGAGCCCCACCGAGGCCCTGGCCAGCATCAGGGTCACCACTCAAACACCTAAAAGGGTGTGGTGGGGCTCCGTGCCATCAGGCCGGTGCGTGCTGTGGTCCAATTTCGGGGTAGGATGTGTGCTCCTCTATCTTCCCTCTCCCCCACCCTCCCTGCCTCCGCTCATGCCCCTTCTGTTCTTCTCCACCCTCCTCCAATAACGTTGACTCTCCTCACCTCTTCCTTTTACTCTTTTACCCTCTTCTCTCTTCCAAACTTGCCCCCCCTCTCTCTTCCCACACCCGCCAGGAAACGTAGGTATGAGGACCCCCTTTGCACTGAGAACCACCGTCATCGCCCCCGCCACCCATTACGCATCCATGCATGATATGTTCGAGCCTGCCAGAGTTCCGTGTCATGTACTTTGTGTATGGATGCCTGTGCCATCTGACTGATGTTTATTTCATTCCATGAAGGGGAGCGTTTGATCATTATTCAGGCTGTAGTGTCTATGCTGCTGAGGCATCGTTTGCCAATAGCACTGGCATCCTCTTGTGTGCTGTGAGTGGCATATTCTGTAAGGTTGTGTGTCAAGTGGTCAGCGCCCTGTAGAAGGGAATAAATAGCCGCCAGTAAGGCTTTGCTACGCTGATGTCTGCCTCCGGTTGTGATGGGGCCTAAGTCCTTAACTGATTGAGGGACGGTTGCCTGAGAAGAGGGGTTTGGTGTGTGGGGTTTGGCTACTCAATGTTTAGCATGTAGCTTTGGTACAGTATTTTGTGCATGTGAGTTCTGAGAGATATTTCTGCTGTGCTGATGGGGGTTTAGGGATGTTTAGAAGTAGACCGAATGCGATGGGTAATATACTCTCTTCGCTTGTAAGTGTTGTTGAAAGACCCTTAATAGATGATTATCGGTCACATGTGTGCTTTGTTGGATGCAAAAAGTACCTGCAGGTGATAATGTTTTGGGTTTAATAATGGACTCTCCTGTGGGAGCAGTGCGAATAAACATTTTGTCAGGTTGATGCTTAGGAAATAAATTTGATGTAATGATTGGTGCTACAGCACAGTTGCCGTCAATTGGTGTGATTTACCCCCTTTAAATTCTACAAATATTTACAGGTTTTTCTGCATTAGTCAAGTTTTTAAGAGGAATTCCTTTATGTGGTCCAGTTATGAGCTTCAAAATGTTTTTTAGAGTTTCTGGGTCTGCCGATGTGTACGAGATTGCTCTGGCAGTCAATTAAGACTAGCATTGCCACTTGTTTATTTCAGTCTGAGATTAGTTTGCGTTAAATTGAATACAAAGTATTGTACAACGGATGGAGGCAGTTGTTCCTTTTCAGCGTTAGACGTTGAAATTGAGGGCTGAGAGCTACTTTGGTTTCAACAACCCAGTTCCATCTGTAAGGGAACAACACTTACTACAAAATGACAAGTGTGATATAGAAAGGTCTCTGAGAATTATTGTTCCCATGGATTCACAAAGGGCCAGATGTAGGAAAATCGTATTTACCGATTCATAAATACCGAATTTTATGGACAATACCGAATCGGTATTTACCGATTCGGTAAATACCGATTTCAGCAAGGGTGCAGGGGGTGTCACTTTGACACCCTCTAGCACCCCAAATACAGGCTTGTGTGCCATGTGGCACACAGACATGCCCTAAGGGCATGTCTGTCTGCCACATGGCATAGGTGTGTATGCACACATGTGCACGCACACCTGGATTCTGTATTTTACCACCCAATTGGATTGGGTGGTAAAATACCGAATCTATAAGGCCTTTGGGACTCAGAAGAGTCCCACCTACATCGGGAAGTTACAGAATCGGTAAAAATACCGATTCGGTATTTTACCGATTCGGTAAATTTGCCGATTCGGTAATTTTACCGAATCGGTAAAATAGGGCCCCTACATCACAAATACCCATTTACCGGTCGGTAAATGGCCACCTACATCGGGCCTTTAATCTATTATTGCATATTAAGTATCTGTATTGCCCACCCAGACAATATTAAAAGAAATAGCTAGAATTATATGGATTTTAGAGAGATGTATAGAGGGAGTGTTGGGAATGAATCATGTTTTAGGTGTGGTTGCAACTATGGACGGAACTAATACAGAGCCTCAAGGTTTAATCATGCCCTAATTATAAGAGAAATGCATTGAGTGTTGTGAGAGCGAACCAGATTGAAGGAGCATAATTGCATAATTGCAGTTGTAATGTGAGAGTGTTTGTGTGATCAGCCCAATTTTGATTTAGCTCAGATTGAATTGGTCAACAAAAGAAACAAGTTAAATAGAACATAGATATTTACTCGGTTCACGCTTCAAAGTAGGTGATAACCATCAGTTTAGACTTTGCTATATCTAGAATCATCACCGCAATGTGCTTGCTCTCCTGCACCCTGGCTGTGCTTGCTCTCCTGCCCCCAGGCTGTGCTTGCTCTCCTGCCCCCTGGCTGTGCTTGCTCTCCTGCCCCCTGCCTGTGCTTGCTCTCCTGCCCCCTGGCTGTGCTTGCTCTCCTGCCCCCTGACTGTGCTTGCTCTCCTGTCCCCTGGTTGTGCTTGCTCTCCTGCCCCTGTCTGTGCTTGCTTCCCTGCCCCCTGGCTGTGCTTGCTTCCCTGCCCCCTGGCTGTGCTTGCTCCTCTGCCCCCTCGCTGTGCTTGCTTCCCTGCCCCCTCGCTGTGCTTGCTTCCCTGCCCCCTCACTGTGCTTGCTTCCCTGTCCCCTCGCTGTGCTTGCTTCCCTGCCTCATGGCTGTGTGTGTGGGGGGGGCTGTGTGTGTGGGGGGCTCTGTGAGTGTATGTGGGGCTCTGTGTATGTGTGGGGGGCTCTCTGTGTGTGGGGCTCTGTGTGTGTGTGTGGGGCTCTGAGTGTGTGTGTGGGGGGCTCTGTGTGTGTGTCTGTGGAGCTCTGTGTGTGTGGGGGGCTCTGTGTGTGTGTGGGGCTTTGTGTGTGTGGGGGGGCTCTGTGTGTGGGGGGGGCTGTGTGTGTGTGTGTGGGGCTGTGTGTGTGTGGGGGGGGGGGCTCTGTGTGTGTGTGGGGGGGCTCTGTGTGTGTGGGAGGGGGCTGTGTGTGTGGGGGGGCTCTGTGTGTTTGGGGCTGTGTATGTGGCTCTGTGTGTGTGTCTGTGTGTGTGTGTGTGTGTGTGTGTGTCTGTGGCTCTGTGTGGGTGGCTCTGTATGTGTGTGTGGGTGGCTTTGTGTGGGTGGCTCTGTGTGGGTGTAAATGCAATAGGTCATGCATTTGCGAGCGATTAAGCTATTGTCATTGTAAATGACAATGCCATTTATTTAACGATTAAGCTATTGGCAATGTAAATGACAATGCAATTTATTTATGATTTAAAAAAAAAAAGTCATGAGCAATGCCAGTAGCTCTACCTTTAATAATGCCGAGACCATTGCATTGTAAATGCTTGTTACTAATGTAATCGGAAATGGTTTGGACATTATAGAGGGAAACTATTAAAATCAACAATGAGCCAATCTATTAATAAGTGTACATTTCATGTTACGTATTTCACAAGTGAAGGAGAAAAATCTATGTTGATTAGTCAACATTTTAACATAGAAAAGGATTTTAGTATACAAGTACCCTATTTATGCCCCCGGTGAGACAATTGACCTCTATCACCACTCCCTACTAAAAAGATATAAATATAACAATACAAAACATATAATAAAGGTTAAAATATATACATATATTCCTTGCTTCATTACCCACTGGCAGTCACCAGTAGGTTTCCATAGGAAGAGGTTTTATTGATTTGACAATAACTTTGGCGTTGTTTGCCGAATTAAAGTAAAAATGTCAGTACTAGTTTGACGCTCACTTTAGCTGCTGTCTAGAAAATGTTGTGGTGATCTGTCAAGTGGGGTCCGAGAAAAAGGGGAGGTCCCAAAATGCTTTTTCCCCATGTTAATTTCCATAGGAGGCTTTAGACATGGCTACCGCCCGAACTGCTGAACTGAATAACACCAAATATGGCAGAAAGGTAGCAGTCAGCCTAGAAAGCCACCTTTTTGTTAAATGCTGTAAATCCATTCAGTAGTTTTGGAGATATTTAAAGAAATTTAAAATTCTATATCTAGGGAAGCGGAGGATCCAGGACCCATCAAGATCTCGTGTCTGAGATCTGATTGACTTCTAACACTTTAAACCAGGAAGTTGGCAACTTTCTTGTGACTCGGTTGAAACGAGTCACAGAAAAAACATTTACAAAAAGAAAAGGGGGCAGGGTAGAAACTCCCTGACCCCGTAGGCCTCTAGGGGTGGTACCACAGGGATTCCGCAGGGCCAAAAAAGCATTTTTAAAAACATTTTCAGCGGGAGTCATGCTGAATCCGTGAATCCTACCAAAAATGGTTTAAAAAATTAAGCACGGGCTACCATGATTTGTTTCTAATCGGCCTCCTGGTGGGCCAGGTCCAGGGGCATGTCAAAATATATAGGAGGGGGAGCATTGGGCCACCTCCCTGGGGCACTTTTCATTATTCATGCAGGGGCTGCCAGGGCTAACAACCCCCTTAACTTGGGGACCGACACCTCACCAGGACAAATGTTTTATTAATGTGGGGGGCCCGCACAGCCCCCCATGCAGCCACCTCCCTTGGGCACAATAAGGTATAACTGCAGGGGGAGACGTGGCACCACCGCAGCCCCGGGGACTAAATGCAATATTAATGCAGGGGGGGCTCCGACCCCCGGGCAAATGGTTAAAATGAAAGTGGGGGGCCATAGATGGCCCTAAGGCTCACCACCCAGGGCCGGCTCCTGCAATGTCCCAGAGTGCCCACCCTAGGACTTTGAAGTTTGCTATGGCTTTGGGCTCTCCAAGCCATAGCAAACTCTGCTCCGCTTCCAGTAAGTGAGAGCAGGAAAAATGCTTGCGCTTACAAGAAGCAGAGCAGAATTGCTTATGGACAGAGTAAAGTAAAGTAAAGTCCACATTTGTAAAGCGCACAATCACCCGTAAGGGTCTCTAGGCGCTGGGGGCCGTCGGGAAGATTAAGCGAGCTATTGCCCAGAGTCACATGGTGCTGGGCTAATCTGCCGCCGGGGATCGAATCGTGATCCCCAGATTCCAGCGTCAGTCGCCCTGGCCGCGGCGCCACACCTCTCCCGGCAGCTCCCAGGGAGCTGCATGTTCAGCAGCTCCCTGTGTCCAAAAGAAATGCCAGCTCCTGCAGGATGCAGGAAGCTGGCAGGAATGCCGGGGGTCTTCAGGCTCCCACGTGGTCCCCAGCATGAGAAATTGGGTGCTATGGGTGAGTCCAGAGCACCCAATAATGTGGCCAGACGCTGGGGTATGGCGTCTGGGGGCGAAAATTGGCCTGGGAGGGGGGCTATGCACACCCCCTCCCATGTCTAAAAATAATAAATAAAGGGCAGGCCCCAGGAGATGGGGTCCCCGGGGCCAAAATAGGCCCAGGGCATGGGGGCCATGCTTCCCCCATCCTTCATTAAAAAAAAAGAAAAGGCCAGGCCTGTGGAAATGAGGTCCATAATCAACCCGGAGAGGGGGGCCACACGTCACCCCTTTCTTTGTAATTTCAATGAAAAAAGAAAAAGCTACCAGCACGACTTCATGCCCTTGCCCCTTTCTGCACCACTCTGCAATCACTTGGGGTTCTGCTGGTTGGGTGAAGAAGTCCCCTTGGCTGCTGAGAGTCCAATGAGGTCAATAAGGCCTTCTGTTACCTCCAGTAAGTCCAACACAGCAGGAGGGCTGAGAGGTGGTCTGAAGCCATGTCCCCTTTCTCTACTACTCTGCAAACACGCCTCGGCGCACTGAAGGTGGGGGATGTAGTCCCCTTGGATTCTGAGGTTCCTTGGGGGTCAACATGCCCACATGTTACCTCCAGTAAGTCCAACAGAGCTCGATTTCTGAGAGGACTTCAGAGACCAAAGCACCTTTTCTCCACCACTCTGAAACGTGCCACCTGGTGCACTGTTGGTTGGTGGATTACGTCCCCTTGGATGCTGAGGATCATTGGGGACCCACAAGCCCTGCTGTTACCTCTAGTAAGTTGCACACAGTTGGATTGCTGAGAGGTCTTCAAAAGCCTCGACCCTTTTCCCCACCACTCTGCAAAAGTGCCTCCTGGTGAACTGCTGGTGGGGGGGTGAAGTCCCCTTGGATGCTGAGGGTCTTTGGGGCCCAACAAGCCCTCCTGTTACCTCCAATAAGTCCCACAGCGCACGATTTCTGAGAGGACTTCAGAAACCAAAAGTTACAGGGGAAGTTGTACAAAACAAGTGAAATTCAGGAGTTATCGTTACCTGAGCTAACTATAACGTACGCCCCTCGCAATGCACTGCTTATGACTTCACATATCACATCACTCATGACATTGTCAGTGACATCACTGATAATATCATCCACCAAACCACTCATACACCTACTCACTCACCCATACGGTCAATCATACAGTCACTCTCTCACCCATACAGTTACTCACATATCAACTCTCTTACACAGGATATACTCACTCACCTATACAGTCACTCAGTCACTAACACAAGCACCCACTCACCCAGACAGCCACTCTCACATTCACTCACTCAGCCATACAGTCACTCACACACCTATGTACTCACAAATATGCCACGTATGCACTCACTCACTCACCCATACAGCCACTCACACACCCCATCACTCTCCACACAGCCACACACAGTCAATTACTCCTATACCCACTCACTCACTCATAGAGCCACTCAGACACCGACTCACACATGGATACACACAGTCAGACAGTCAAACATATAATATATATTAGAAATAGTTTCACTCATTATTAGTACTGCTTATGACCTCACATATCACATCACTCATGACATGGTCAGTGACATCACTGATAATATCATCCACCAAACCACTCACACACCCTTTATACAACCTCACATAACCCACACCCACATAACCACTCAAAACTCAGTCACAGACCAATACAATTACTCACATATCCACTCACTGATTCATAGAGCCGCTCACACATCCAGTCAAACAGACATACAGACACTAACACACCCACATATACAGCCACATACACACTGAGTTAGTCAACCATACAGGTACTTACACACCTACTCACTCACCCATATGGTCAACCATACAGTCACTTGCTCACCCACACAGTTACTCACACATCAACTCACTTAGTCAGGATGTACTCACTCACCTATACAGTCACTAATACAAGCAACCACTCACCCAGACAGCCACTCTCACATTCACTCACTCACCCATACAGTCACTCACACACCCATGTACTCACCCATATACCTCTGCACTGCTCACTCACCCATACAGCCACTCACACACCCCATCACTCACCTATACAGCCTCTCACATACCCACTCACTCATCTATACACCACTGACGGTAAACATCACTTACAACGAAACTTTTACAACGCACTACCATTACAACGCGGTCATTACAACGCAAACCATTACAACGCATTGCGCTGGGGGGCGCTCTAGGATAGGGAATATATTTAATTTACTATCCAACACCTTCCCTACTATCCACGGGGACTGGAGTTGGAATAGTAAATTAAATAAATCACTATCCAGCGCCTAAAAGCACTATGCGTTGTAATGGTATGCGATGGAAAAACCGCGTTGTAAAGGCAGGCGTTGTAATAGCCTGCGTTTTAACGTCATACATCCACCACTGACACACCCACTCACTCACCTACACAGCCACACATAGCCCAATACTCCTATACCTACTCACTCACCCATAGAGCCACTCAGACACCAACTCACACATGGATACACACACAGTCAAATATATAATATATGTTAGCAATAGTTTCACTCCGTAGTAGCACACAAAGTATAGTAATTTAACGTTTGCAGTATCTTAGTATATATGTATATATGTACATATGTTTAACACTCAGAAACTTTTAGAAAACACTCACACTCACTGGATGATGTTATGAGTGATGTCACTGACAATGTCATGAGTGACGTAATATGTGAGGTCAATAACAGTGCATTGCTGGGGCGTAAGTTATAGTTAGCTCAGGTAACTATAACTGCTGAATTTCTATAGTTTTGTACAAGTGAAATCTGACCCTAACTATAATGTCCCTGTAACCTTTGGTTTTTTCAGTGAATTTTAAAGTTTTTTTTAATTCTATTTCCTAACTATAACCTCCATGTAACCTTTGGTTCTTCCAGTGAATTTCAACCCTTCTTTAAATTCTATTTCCTTACCATAATGCCCCTAAAAACGTTGTTTTTGTAAGTGAATATCTTTATCTATCTATCTATCTATCTATCTATCTATCTATCTATATATATATATATATATATATATATATATATATATATATATATATATATATATATATATATGTACATATGTATATACATATATATATATATATGTACATATGTATATACATATATATATATATATATATATATCTTGTTTATATGTCTTTTTTGTTGAGTTTATGTCTTTTGTAGTTGGCCGTGGTGATGGCGTTCAATCGCCGCACACTGAAGGGAACATAAACAGGGTACTTGTATACTAAACTCTTTTTCTATATTAATATATTGAATAATCCAAATAGATATGTTCTCCATTTGTGAGTTATGTAATATGAAATGTTAAATTATTAATAGACTGATTTAATGCATTTAAACCATTTTATTGATTTTGATGTTTGCTGGTTACCCCAGCCCCTTGTGAGAATATCATCTAGGATACACCTGCTTGGTGAAGCATGATTATCGAGGTAAAGGCAATCTGACAAAATCTCCAGTGAAATCCTGTTACTGGGTTGCCCCAGATACTTAACCATAACTATAGAGGGCCAATTTTAATGTTATCTTCCAAAGAGTCAAGCTCAACTTGGCACATAAAGCTTGATGAGGCTTGTGATATAGCCAATAGTCTCTACAAAATGTATTTTCAACCTACTGCGTTCCCTTATAACCCCATACCCCTGCCTCATAACTTGCTATGGCTGCACATTTGCTAATATACATTCAGACAATCCCCTTCACTGGTTTGTGCCCCAATCTGCATGCAAATACAGACTCCAAAGCTCTCCGCAGTTAGTTGATCCTGGAATTAAGTAAATATTCCCAGCTTTGCTGCACTTCAAAGGGAAGACGCAGATGTGTGTAATTCTACTCTTTGATTAGCTCAACCCCACCTAATTCAATCTTCCTAGTTTTATTGTTTTTGGCCCATTGTTCATAATATAGGACTTGCTAAGATTCTTTTATTGACCTTCATCGTCCATAAAGTGGAGAAGGAATCCGGTTCAATTAAAGGCAGTTAGAAGTTCTGGAAACTAATAGAGTATCATTCGCATAGAGCAGGGCGGGTACAGCACTTAACTCAACTGATCCACCTTGTGCACAGGTAGTATGAGATCGTGAGACACATGTAGACATGCACCAAGTTGCTCACATAATCTGGTTTATTTTGTTTAACAATGTTGAGTGCTAGGGCAATAGAACTGACCATAACAATGATTTTGCATATACAGGTTAAAAGTAATTTGAGTATAACAGGATCAATCAGCAAAATATTTTCACATACTCAAGGCCCCATGGAATGGGAAACACCCTACTGGAGACACACTATGGTAATGTATGTATAAAGGTTTACCCACTCCACTTGGAAGTTCATAAGATATTGAAAACTAACCAAAAGGTGTGATTTGGACATTGATCCTGGGTGGAGCCTCATAATAGTGAAATGTCCAGATAGGCTCCGCCTCCTTCCCCCTCCATGAACAGAGCATCTACAATATGGCCTCCACCTCTAACAGCGATTTGGGCAGGGGAGGAGCACAGGGCTCCTGCTGGGACTGGCAGCCGGGTATGTGCCGTAGAACAATGAGACTTATGTAACATGCAGGGACCCAAAAACAAATCAGAATTCCCAAACAGGACTACACTGAAGGAGGGATTGCTGGGGCCCCTACTCTGCTGGGGAAAGAGAAACCCCTGCATTGCTATCAGTGCTTGAAATGGAAATATAGTAGTACAGGTACTCTTTGTCCCAAAGTATCTGCTTGCTGCTGAGAAGTGTGGGTACTCTCCTATTCTAAGCACCGAGGGAGTGCTGAGACATGCCAGTACTATCCCTTCCAAATCAAACAAACATTTGCAATGCAATCGGTCTCGCATTTGTGAAAGTTAGAGCTGTGGGTGTCAAAAATGACAATGCTTTTTACTTTTGTTTTTATATAGGTAATGGAGTGATGATATTAGTGTAGCGCTATTGCCATTTGTATTACGTCGCGGTGCTAAAGAACCAGAAAATGGGAAATAGATTATGAGGGAGGGAAACAAGAATAATATGTAGGCTTAAAAAATAAAAGTAACAACATCCTGGAAAAAGCAAACACTGATAGGGGATGCAACATTAAGTAAAGCATGAGAAATGTAGGCAAGAACAACATAATTACCTTAACGCTTTTGCACTAATTATTCAGAAATCATTGAATATATTTGAATGAAAAGTTAAGGACATGACTACAGGGTCGGAAGTGACCCGTTTTAATGTTCATTGCTTATATCCTTACAAAACGTAAGCAGTATGAATTTAAAAAAACACCCCCCCTGAACATATTTTATAAACTAAAATAAGGAAACAGCTGATAAGGATCACATTCAACTTTTTCCACTGTACACATCAACCAGGTATTGCAGTACCTTCAGGAATGGTGTACTTCCCCACCCGGGAAAAACAATGTTGTTCAAATAAAGACTTGAAAATGAAAGTAGCCCTTCAGTGGCAAACTGTGTAAAGTGGCTCTAATATGTGTGGTTGTGAATGAAACCAATTTGTCCGCTTTTTGAATTTTGAACCTTTTTTCCTCTCCGTTCTGAGGGTGCACTTTGGAATTGAAAAATGTCAGAAAAAGACAAAAAGACCCCCCCTATCCTCTTCTTCCCACTCTCTCTCCTCTCTTTCCCTTATCCTGGGGCCTTCAGATACGTCAACTACCAAGAACTACCATGATCAGCCAATCCTGCGGTGATGCCTATTGTAGCCACGAAGGCGCTTGTATCTCACCTGTATGGCCCCTCGCATTACCACTGTACTGTATTATAAAATGTCTTCAATAAAACTCTTTGAAATAAAAAAATAAAAAAAGACACCATTTGCAGCCAAAGTGTTTCTTTTTTGGATCCATTTCACTAGGCAAGAAATAAAGGAAAGAAGAGGAAAGAAAGGGTAAGAGCCATTTAATTCCAAATACTAAACCATGCTCTACCATTACCATTGTTTGAGGGCCAGGCCCAAGTATGCATAAAGTGCGTCAGTAATCAGCCAGATTTTGTATAATTAACAGGAGTGTAACCCGTAAACCCGTTCAGGACTGGGTAGGTAAGATGCAACAAGAACACAGTGTCCTGAAAGGTGGAAGCCGGTAGACAATTATAAACAGCATGCACATAGCATTACTTGAGCAGGAAGGAAGGAGAATACTCGTTTTTTAAGGCAAAAGATAATTATTCATCTTTATGTAGTTACATTAGTTCCAAGGTCAGACGTATACAGTTAAGAACAGCACTGCATAAATTGAATTAATGACAACCGCATGAACTTGGTGCAAACAACGTGTACAAAAGTGCAAGTGGCGACACAAGTGAAAAGTGAGCAGCGTTGGCGGCGCACTGTGCATAAGGTGCAAACTATTTACAGTGAGTGGCTTAACGGCGCATGTGACATTGTGATATCACAGCAGGCACGATTAATTTATTTGATTTAAATGTAGAGCCACAAGGAAGAAGTGCGCCTATAGATCAGGCTGTTGGGTCGACGGCGTTTCGATCCGGGTTAGTTCGGATCATCATCAGGACAGGTTGTCTGGATGAATCAATGCTTCCTGATTTGTGAACGCCACGGACGTCGATTAACTCAGCGCACGTGAAGCACGGCCGATTCCTAAAGCCGGCGAGAGCACTGAGTCAACCAGCTAGCTCCTTCACACAGCCTATAGACGACCCACTCTGGGGCTCCATAAGTTACCCTGACATCTCCCAAGACTGTTGCTTATAAGGATTCTACTTACCCAGGATCCTCCCAGCACTCCTTCATCCAGACAACCTGTCCTGATGATGATCCGAACTAACCCGGATCGAAACGCCGTCGACCCAACAGCCTGATCTATAGGCGCACATCTTCCTTGTGGCTCTACATTTAAATCAAATAAATTAATCGTGCCTGCTGTGATATCACAATGTCACATGCGCCATTAAGCCACTCACTGTAAATAGTTTGCACCTTATGCACAGTGCGCCGCCAACGCTGCTCACTTTTCACTTGCGTCGCCACTTGCACTTTTGTACACGTTGTTTGCACCAAGTTCATGCGGTTGTCATTAATTCAATTTATGCAGTGCTGTTCTTAACTGTATACGTCTGACCTTGGAACTAATGTAACTATATAAAGATGAATAATTATCTTTTGCCTTAAAAAACGAGTATTCTCCTTCTTTCCTGCTCAAGTAATGCTATGTGCATGCTGTTTATAATTGTCTACCGACTTCCACCTTTCAGGACACTGTGTTCTTGTTGCAGTAATCAGCCAGAGGCAGGCTTTTAAAAAAATTGAAACACCCTTTAATCGAATTTTCTGTTAAGTTTCTAAACAGTTATTCAAGTGATTTTAAAACTGATGTTACAACCTAATATCAGCGCTATCTTCTCCACCGCACTTCTGATAATACAGCACACCTTCTCAGCACAACAAACCACAGATGCATGGAGGCATACAGGCATAGGAGGAGTTTCCCTGGCAGCGGAGACCTGAGAAGCCACACACTGCATCCACGGCACAGAACCAGACTGACCTCCTTCAGATTGCGGCCAGTCTCCAGTGGTGGGAAGGAGACCTGAAAAAGCCCTGGGACTTCTGCAGTCTTATGAGGGACCTGAAGGGGTACTTCCCGCAGACCCGGGTGATTAACAACTGCAGGTCCGTATTTGCAGGAAAGTGTTCTTTGTGATGCGGATGGGTGGCAGTGAATGGCAGGAGTGCATGCACCTTAAGATGAACAGACAAAGATGCACGTAAAATCACAGCATCTGACTGCCCAATATGCAGAGCGATCTGCATGAGTCCCAGCCTGGTTCAGCCTCTGAAATAACCCTGGGCGTAGTTCGCGAAGTAGTGCTACGTGAAGCTACACGAAGTACACTTCGCACTACGCGAACTTCACGTAGCACTACGCGAGCTGCGTAGTAGCATGTTCGCACTGTGCAAGATGCGTTTTCAATGATTGCACAGTGCCGACAAGCATCCGGCACTGTGCAATCATTGAAATCGGCATCTTGCACAGTGCAAGCTGTAGTTTTCTGGCGCTCGAGTAGATTTTTACTCGAGAGGCAGCTTTCTCAACGTGGACTGTTAGTTTCTCATCGCGAGCGGTCGCGAGCATGCGCGACCACTCGCAATGAGAAACCTGACCTCCCTGCGTTGAGAATCTCGCCGGGATGTCATTTTGCTTGCTCGCGGTCGTAAATAACTCTCAGACATGAATCTCATCCAGCAGATACACCTCCCCACCCACAAAAAAGGACACAGTCTCGACCAAATTTGGTCACAGGATATCCCTCTCATTATCAACTCCATTACCCCATGCATCTGGTCGGATCATTTTCTGATCGATTTCTCTATCACCATCACTGAGAACAGGAAACAGCCGTCTCAGCAAGGAGGGAAAGTCAGACTTTGGAAGTACGCTGACCTCCCTGCCTTTATTGACACCTTAACTTCATCCCTCCCCCTGTTAGATCAGGATATTGAAGGGATTGAAGAAGCCTTTTCTAGTTGGCTTCTTCAGGCTGCTAATGTTCACGCTCCCTGTTCCAACTTTCCCCGCTCTCGCACCCATGACGCTCATAGGGGGTTTACACCTCATCTTAAAGCTTTAAAGCTGCAAGTTCGTCAAATGGAGCGTAAGTGGCGAACGGCGTACTTAGAATCTGATAAGGCCGACTATTGTAGGGCGCGAAAGGAGTACCAGAAACTCATCCAGAAACATAAAACCGACTATTTCTCCGAGAAAATTCTTCAATCACGCAACAAATCCAGAGATTTGTTCAACATTGTGGAGAGTCTTAGTGGCAGCGACAGAACTTCCTTGGCTGTAACTCCCACCCAGGACCTCTGCAATACATTAAATACCTTCTTTTTTAATAAGATCTGCACCATAAAGCAAAGTATTCCCACCACTTCACCCCCCCTTCCCCGGCTGATATCTATCATAATCCTTTCACCCTGGAATCTTTCCCTCCCATTGACGCCGCCTGCCTATCTAAACTCCTCCTTAAAGTTAAATCTGGTTCCCCTGAAGATATCTGCCCTCCATATATCCTGCATGAAGTGGGAGCCGCCATCCCTGAGAGCATGCTCTCTATGATGAATGGATCCCTCTCACAGGGCCTGGTCCCTGCCAGTTTTAAAAAAGCTCTTCTCATCCCTTTGTTGAAAAAGGCTGGGGCTAATCCATCGGACCCCCTTAACTATAGGCCCATTTCTCTGCTGCCGTACTGTGCCAAACTATTGGAGGCCCATGTCTGTGACAGCATGTCCCAATTTTTGGAAGAATCACAGTATCTTGCGCCTAATCAGGCCGGCTTCCGCCCTCTTCATTCTACTGAAGCAGTCATCGTCTCAGTTCAGAATACTCTGAGGCGGAATGCCGACGAGGGGATCCACCAGGCTCTGGTGCTATTAGACCTATCAGCGGCATTAGACACGGTTGACTACACCATCTTGGTCAACCGTGTCGAACAGGCTGGTCTTAGGGGCCCTGCGCTGAGCTGGATCCGCTCATTTATTACTGGCCGTACCCAATCTGTGAGACTGGGTTCCTTTACTGCCCCACCATTCCTACCACCTGCGGAGACCCTCAGGGTTCTTCCTTGTCACCGTTGCTTTTTAATTTATACTTATGCCCCCTGCTGTACTCTCTCAGGAACACCAGAGTAACCATTTTCAACTATGCAGATGACTTGCAGCTCATCTTTCCTTTAAACACCGAGGACTCAGTGGTAGTGTTTCAAAACACTATGTCTCACATCCTGAGTTGGATGAGCTGCAGTCACCTGAAACTCAACCCAGGCAAGACTGAGCTGGTCTTGCCTGGGCAGAGTGTACTCAGTTGTAACCCTGGTTTTTGGCCAGCCAGCATGGGAGCCCCACCATCTAAGTCGTCCTCAGTCAAGAGCCTAGGAATTTTTCTTAGCGAAGATCTCTCTCTGAAAAGGCAGGTCAGCGCAGTGGTGTCCTCCAGCCTATTTCAGCTGAAGAAAATCAAGAAAATTGCTCGCTTCTTCTCTCTGGAGGCGCTCACACAGATTGTCATCTCCCTGGTTCTGTCCAGACTGGACTTCTCCAATAGTCTTTATCTTGGGCTCCAGGCCGGTGAGTTAAAACGCCTCCAGCTGATTCAGAATCAGGCAGCCAGACTAATTCTTAATCTACCTAAGAGGCAGTCCGTCAGATTAGGCCTAAAACAGCTACACTGGCTGCCTGTTGAGCAACGGGTGGCTTTTAAGACCGGGTGTACTTTATTTAAGTCCTTACATCAATCTGGCCCCCTATTCATCAGAGACCTGTTCAAAAAATATTACCCTCCCCGGAATCTTCGCTCTATGCACAAACATCTTCTGATTGTCCCTCTTTACAAAAGGAAACGTCTTGGAGGTTGCTGCTTTGACCACCTTGCAGCCACCTTCTGGAACTCTCTTCCCCTTCACCTCAAAATGTGCGATAACATTTTTAGCTTCAGACACTCCCTCAAAACATGGCTCTTTTCCCAAGCGTTCTGATGAGTCCCTCTATGCTTCCTTTGACTGATGCGTTGTGTTCCTGTCTATAGCGCCATGAAGCCCCCGGGCGAACGAGCGCTCTACAAATACATTTCAATATCAATATCAATATCAAATATGACGCTGAGGACGCGAACAAGCAAAAAATGACCGCTGCACTACGCTACGCTGCGCTACGCGTGTTCGCACTGTGCTACGTGCAGCTCGCGTAGTGCGAAGTTGCGCAAACCGCTGGTGCCACGAAGCCCTTGTCGTGCGTTTGCATGGCTGCGGTGAAGGTGGCGCAGTTTTTTGCTTTAGGGCAATGGAGAGGGGGCCAGAAAAGGTGGGGGCAGTGCCTGGGCATATGAATATCACCTTGTTTAAGCCATGTGTTATGATGTACAGAACATTGCTATACACTTTTTAAAACAGGATTGCACAATGCTATCTATCTTCACTGCTCGATACTTGTATAGCATAAGGAGCTTACTAGAGGAAGGCGGTTTGTGAAAATGTGACATCTTCATTGTTTCTAACCAAATCCAGTAAATAAGTGACGTAAAGTGATGGACGGAAAAGTGATGAGAGATGCTCACTGAATGCAACCGGAAATGATTCTCAGGCCTGGCTAGACCAGAAACGCACTTCACAAAGGGGGTGTTAACAAACAGTCATCTCTCTTCTGTGACTTTTACCCGAACAGCCAGATATTAAGCAATACGAGAGGTGTTGTAAATATTACTTCAACACAGAAGTGGGTGAAATAAAATATTAACACAGCCGCCTAAAGTAAACAACAAGTGAGGCGTCGGTGAGGAAAGAGTCTGCACATGGCAAATGAAGCAAAGTAAACAAAACACCAACGCTTCTCACTACATGGCCGGCCAACAAAAAAACAAGCTGTGTGAACGAGGAGCACTTATGAAGACCCGTGCAGCTGGGAACAATGATGTGGGAGGAAACCAAGCTGTGTATAGGGCTGCCATGCCCATACAGGAGAAGGGGCAATCACACACTGTACAGTGTGATGGCCAACCAAAATTCTTTCTTATTGAAATCTCTGAGGAGGGAACTAAAGACTCAAAAGAGGTAAATTTACAGAAATGCACCAATAACAAGCCAACATTTCTGAAGGTCATAGATAACAACCAATGGCAATCGGTGGGTGTGTTAAAACCCCACAGAAGGGATACAACAGGTCTTGCAGCTAGAGCAAGCACTGTCGAGGCTCGACCTAAAAAGTGCAGGTACTGAGTGCCTGATAGTACCTATTAATTTCAACGCATTGACTACTAAACAGCACATAATACCTGCACAGATAGAGTGCTCTCGGGCACCTGAGTAGAACCCTTGGCAGTTGAGGGCAGCAGCAGAGACAGAAGGGAAGCCAAACCCCAGTAGTAGGTGTGTGAAAGAATAAGCTGTGGGTAGGGCTGTACAATGGACCTACGAGACACCCATCCTACAGTGAGATATACTCATATTGAATAAGGTAAATGCACAAATTAATATAATAGACAAGTACACCATGCAATGGACCACTGACATCTCTGCAGCAGCAGAGGCATCACAAAAAGAATAGGAACATACACTGGAAGATGTGATGAATGCAATATTGGAATCCAAGGCCTCACTAGAAATTAAAATAGATGCAATGGCCATTGATCTCATTTCGGTATGGGAAAACCCTGGTAAAGTAGTAAACAGACTCACCCAAGCAGAGGGTTTGTTTCAGACTACAGTTCAGGAAGTGACTAATCTAAAGACAATGGTGGCAGTCCTGAGAGAAAGAACAGTAAAATGAAATTCTGGAAACTGGAGATGCTGAAGTTGTATCAGTTATTGGCAAAATGTTTCACGTGGGGAATTGGGAGACATCCTTCCTTTGAACAATGTGACATGAGAGAGTTGCTCCTGTGCAAACCCGAGGTTTAGAGATAACTATTTAGCCTTTGAAAAAATCCAGAGGCTCTGTCGTGCAGTTCCTATAAACCTATATAGGATCTGCGCATTTAGACAACATTCACTGTAGGATTAGTGTCAGATTGATTTTGGACACCCACACTGAGTATGTTAGCCTATATACCAGCTAGCCCACAGTGCCACTAGAAACCCCTCTTACCAAGGAGAGAATAGTTCTTGGCAACTATTGAATATCACAACCCTTATCCCTCAGGTTTGTGGAAACAGTGCTACTTGTTGCTCAGTCACTCGTGCTTACTTTGTCTCTGAGAGATACACAGAATAAACGGTGGGGATGTTTTTCAATAAGCATTTATTGAACCAGCGTCATTCTAGTGTATAATAGGTGTGCTCAAATAACAATTAGGAAGGGGTGGGAGCACACTGCTGACCTCCCAGCACAGTTTACCTCTTAGCATTATGGTAAATACAGTTTGCAGTGCACGCTTACTTGGTATTTTGCTGGAGTGTTCCACCAAAGTTGGTGCAGATTAGTGCCGTCATCTCTAGACACATGTGTTTCTGGATTTTATCCTTCATCAGTAGAGATCAAAAACGATTTTCTTCTGGGGTTTGCTGAGCAGGCTGCCACAATTCTTACAGGTCTCAGTACCTCTCAGAGGCGCACAGGTGCATCTCCACTAGCTCATCAGCTACATGGCTCAAGGGAGCCTTTTGAAACTGGAAAGGGTGGAAGCACACTGCTGACCTCCCAGCACAGTTCGCCCCTTAGCATTATGGTAAATGCAGTTTGCAGTGCGCGCTATTTAAGCAGAGCCCGATCCCTGGCCTTCTTCCAGGCAGGCGGGACGGTGCAGGCAGTGATGGAGGCATTCAGGAGGTTCATTATGGTAGGCAGCACGGCTTGACTTGCTAGCATCATTATCTCCGGCGGGGCTGGATCGCATGGTGATCCCGATTTTACTTGATGAGCTAGAAGGTCCAGGGATTCAAGATCTAGCAGCGGAAAGTGATCTAATGTAGCCAGAGGATGAATGGGGATCCCCCCAGAGTTCCCCTGTCTCTGAGCTCTAGGGTCTATTACTACGGCCGGGAAGGAGGAAGAAATTTGATTGACCTTCCGGTGAAAAAAATCTGCTAGGTCATTGCAGTGAGCTGAGGTTTTAGCAGGAAGCAAAGCCGAAGTGGAAATTTTGGTGAGACTTTTTACTATATGAAAAATTTCCCTAGGTTTGGACTTAGCTTCCATGATCTTACCCGAGAAATAGGCTGACTGAGCAGCCTTTACATCTCCCTTGTAAGAATTGATTGCCTCTCTATATAGGATTTTCACCTCTGGTGCGTAGTCCATGCGCCACCTTCTTTCCAGTTTCCTACAGAGACGTTTCTTGTCTCTGAGGGACTTTGAGAACCAAGGGGCGATTTTGTGCGATCGCTTTGATATGGCTTTGCAGAGGGGGAGAATAGCTTCAAGAGAGTTAGCAATCCACTCTTCATATTCTTGGTTAGCTATACTCGGGTCCTCGTTATGGAGAGGGCGGGTATGCCCCAGATTGTGGATCCAGAGGTCAACAGGCAATCTGGCCCAGTTTTTGGAGATCCTCGCCAAAGGAGAGGGAGGTAATGATTTGGAGGTGGTCCATATAAAGGGGATGAGGGAATGATCTGTCCAAGGGAGACCGATTGGTTGACCGACCATAAGCTCGGTGCAATTGCTAAAAACTGGGTCCAGGAGGTGACCTTTAATGTGTGTAGGAGCTTTGACACGTTGATCTAACTGAAGAGCCGCTAGGTCATCTATCAGTTCGATGGCTACGTGATCAAGGGTGGTGTCAAAGTGTAGGTTGAGGTCTCCTAACAATGAAAAATTGGAGACTGTGGTAATTTGCTTGGCTAAAATGGTTGGGAGGGATTTATGAAACTGTTTGGGCAGACCCGGGGGGTGATAGACTAGGATACCAGAGAAGCAGTTGTTGGGGGGAAACTCAATACTAAATGCGAGGCTCTCGCAGTCCGGGATAGATTCGGGGGTTGTACAGCAGCGATACAGTTCTTTAAGTATAATTGCAAGGCGTCCTCCTCTCCCTTCGGCCCGATCAAGACGGGTAATTTGGAAGCCTGGGGGCAAGGCTGTTGCTATGTCCGGCTCGGAGTCTGAGGTCAGCCAAGTTTCTGTCAGGAAAACTGCATCCGGCATGCGTTCTTCTAGCATAAGGGCGATTTCAGTCCTGTGTTTGGGAAGTGACCTGCAGTTTAACAACAACATATTGAATTCCTGATTTGTGACCTGCGGTTGACTGTTATTAAATATGTGACTACAAATCGGGCAGGACAATGGCAGTTCAGTGGCCATAGATGCGTGTAAGCAGCCCTTCGCCTCTATAGTCCTCACACTATGAAGGGTATCCGAGCTATAAACTCTGGTGTGCGAAAAGTGAGATGCAGGGGGTATGGCCCCGGGTCCCGCTCGGTCGCGGACGGGCGCAGACGGGCTTGCCTTTGGCGCGCCTTCGGCGCACCATCGGCGCGCCCGCTGCGCCCGTCCGCTGCGCTTCCGGGGAAGGCACATGGTAAAATAGGGAGGGGGAGGGGCATGGCCTGAGGCTGTGGGCGTGGCCGGGGGATCCCTCTGCGATCCGCAACAGCGCCTAACTCGGCTGTGCGGGGAGAGGTAATCCGGGTAGAGTGTCAGTGCTCAAGTGGAGATTCCGGCGATTAAAAGCAGGTACATTGACAATACAATTTTTAAAAAGAAAAGCTCGTAGCTCCCGGCTTCCGCCTCTGGAGGTCGTCAGTTACACTTACAGCGCGCGTGAAACACCAGCGCGATTTAAGTAGTGTTGGGGGCGTGGCCTGAGGCTGTGGGCGTGGCCTGGGGATCCCTCAGCGACCCGCTACAGCGCCTAACTCGGCTGTGCGGGAGAGGTAATCCGGGTAGAGTGTCAGTGCTCAAGTGGAGATTCCGGCGATTAAAAGCAGGTACATTGACAATATAATTTTTAAAAAGAAAAGCTCGTAGCTCCCGGCTTCCGCCTCACATGTGTTTCTGGATTTTATCCTTCATCAGTAGAGATCAAAAACGATTTTCTTCTGGGGTTTGCTGAGCAGGCTGCCACAATTCTTACAGGTCTCAGTACCTCTCACAGGCGCACAGGTGCATCTCCACTAGCTCATCAGCTACATGGCTCAAGGGAGCCTTTTGAAACAGGAAGGGGTGGGAGCACACTGCTGACCTCCCAGCACAGTTCGCCCCTTAGCATTAAGGTAAATGCAGTTTGCAGTGCGCGCTTACTTGGTATTTTGCTGGAGTGTTCCACCAAAGTTGGTGCAGATGAGTGCGGTCATCTCTAGACACATGTGTTTCTGGATTTTATCCTTCATCAGTAGATTCTTATAAGTCTCAGTACCTCTCACAGGCTCAGCAAACCCCAGAAGAAAATCATTTTTGATCTCTACTGATGAAGGATAAGCATCCTGTTGTGGCTCTACGAATACAGATATCAACATTGGAATACGCTGAGGACACTGCAGAACATGGGCTGTTATCGGGTCCAGTAAAGCATCAACGTCCGGTGGCGCAATTGTTGGAATTGTTAGACAGAGATCCAACACACATTCTTGTCTGCAGAACAGGCATTGGAGGACAGGAAGAATACAGTTGTTCCAGACTGGTCTAAATGACAAGAACCAAGACTCGTTCAGTACTCGAAGACGTGGTGTACCCAGATGAATTACCATGTGATCATGGTATCGGCACTCCAAGAGTGTTCATTCCATCTCCTTGGTGACTGGGACAACCATTGCACAGCAGAAAAATGACAATCAGGATACCTGCTATTAGGAACAGGATCAGCAAAAGTCCTCTAAAAATGCTTCTGTATACAGAGTGAATGAAGTTGGGAATAACTCAGAGGATTGTCTGAAAGGTGCTTAACAGTCCAGAACCTATAGTCTTAAATAGGTAGACAATACCCGTCGTATCAGTCATGTTAAAGATGCGTTGTAAATAAATGTATTGTATTTATATAGCGCACTTCTACCCGGAGGCCTCGTAGCGCTGTATTCATACCGCTGTAGAACCCATCCTGGTTTTCCTGTGAAATGTCCACTCCTGGGCACCCCCAAGGTGAAGCCAGGCATCCACAGCGCTGCGGGGGCCGTTGTGGAGATTAAGCAAGCTATTGCCCAGAGTCACAGAGTGGGACCCATGATTAGACTAGGCACCGAGGCGAGAATTATCAGGTCCGGGGAAATTGAGTCCAAGAGCCGCCGAGGCGGGAATTGAACCCTGGTCCCGGGCCAGACCTCTGCATCAGGGTCTGCCGCTCTAACCATTGAGCCACGCTTCTCCACTAACATTGTAACATTGCTTTGAAATGGAAAGGGCAGTTTGCTCGTACTAGTGCCTGTATCTCAGTCGAGGACCTTGCAACCTGGAGATCATAAGTTTCCTGGGCGGAGGTTAAGGGCACGGTTTGCTGTACAAGCATGGCTTTCATTTAGCTCAGAGTATCAAACCGTATAAAGGAAACATTCGACAAAGGCCATAATGGCGCCTCCCTGATTGTGTGGGTCAGTGGAAACAATACTTGTGCACAGCAAGTAGCCGTGGAGCTTACAGTGACAAGATATGCGATGCCCGGAAGCATTCCACAACAACCTTGATCATTCAGCATCAAGTAACTCCCATTTGAAAGCAACTTGAACACCGGATGAATCATGGCAGCTGGGGTCCCTTTCAAGTGACAGGATAAATTTGCAACTGAACCATTACAGGCCCCGTAAAGCATGATATCCTGGCATATGAGAGATCTGCTTAAAGTGTCCTCGCAGTTGGTACCGCTAAGAAGCACTTCCGTGTCCCCATTCCTGCACCGAAATCTGTATGGCAACTCCCAAGATTCTTTGATGAATTCCCTACCCATCGCTTCATATCTGCCTGCCTGTTGTTGTTCTAGGCAATACTGAAACTGGAATGTTGTGACCGGTAGTGTTATATGGCCATGGATTAACCATTCTGTGGATGGTGATTCTGCTATGGTAAAAGGTAACTTGTCAAGTTTTTCAATACGCAGCATTGTATATTTTTCTCCCCTTTGTGTCATAGTAATCTGTTGTTCAGTTAGATTGTAGGCTGGAAATAGTGACGTACTGTTGATAAATTGCCAAGGCACAAAACCAGCGAGTAATGATTGCAGAGTCCAGCTTAATAACATAATAGAACGTAGTTGAGATTGTCTGTGTTGTAGCATATCAATAGCAGAAGATACAATGTTGCCCAGTGAATAAATCCTGGATGCTAATGTAGTCATGCCATTGTCAAATACAGCTAATGCCTTTTCTAGGTTAATTCTATCTTTCTCACGGTGTCTCTCTGCAGCTTCTTGTTGAGAGATTTTCCAGATTTCATTATAGACAGCATAAGAAAAACATTTCTGACATGGCTTTTAGGGACCTAGTAAAAAATCCCTTAGATCAACCTCATCTGAGAGTAAGGATAAGTGCTGTTTCACCTGGGACAGTGTTAAGATTTTTAGCCAATCGAGGCACAACTTCCCAACACAGTATGATGTCATCACCACCGGATGTTCTCTCTGTACATATCGTGGGTCTGGCCTATAAATACTAAACCGTTCAGTTGAATCTTGATTGACATCTGTTTGTGGCTGTGGGCCAAACTAACCATCCCTTCCAATTGGGGTCTGATGTATTGTACTGTGTGAAGTCATCTATTGTATCCCCTTCACGTGATGAAAAATTGATGTGTGAAGGTGTGGGAATCTGTGGTGCGTTCAAATCCTTGTTCTTGGCTAGTCCAAGACAGGAGTACTGTTGCACTGTGTCATTCAAAAATATGATCTGCTGTGGGATGAGGCACACTCTAACTAGTGCTTCTGTTCCCTGAACTTGCCTTCCTTAGGGGACACATCCTTTACAACGCAACTTTTACAACGCACTACCATTACGACGCAACTATTACAACGCAAGTCATTACAACGACTTGCGCTGGAGGGCGCTCTAGGATAGGGAATAGTTTAATTACTATCCAACACCTTCCCTAATATCCACGAGGACTGGAGTTGGAATAGTAAATTAAACTATTCACTATCCAGCGCCCCCCCAACGCAAGTCGTTGTAACGGCTTGCATTGTAAAAGTTGCGGCGTAATGGCATGCGTTGTAAAAGCATGCGTTGTAATGTCATACATCCCTTCCTTAGACCCCCAGACTGATTTTGTGTCTATAGTACCCTTCCATAAGTCAAAACCCTGTTCAGACAGTTGGGCAATAAAGGATGCAGAGTACATCTGTTTGTTGTTAGTCAGCATATTTTCTGTGCAGTTGTAGGTGCAATCTTATATGAGGTCGGGTCAGAAGTGTTAAACCCTGAAAAATATGAACATTTCTGTGCAAAAGTTTTTGAACTACCTTTGGGATGTGTTGGGAAATGTCCCCATTAGTGGTTTGTAAACACATTACTCGGGATACTGGATTTGTGTAAGAAGTAATGACTATAATGCTGGCAATATTACATGTTATTACAGTCAGATGTTTCATTATTTAAAAATGCAGTGGATTGTTCTAAATCATACAACATACTATTTACGGTTTCAAAACCCCAATCATCAGAAAATGTACTGGAGGTAATGATATCATTTAGAGAAATGTTAAATAAATGTGATATATTCGAAAGTTCAGTAGGGCCAAATATACATCATAATCAACCTTGTTCCAAACTATAACATCATGAATTGGAACAGCTGTAATGTTCATGGTAAACAAGTCTCTTTGTTCAAGATGAGATGATATATGGGGTTTCAGAACCAAGTTCACATTGAATACTGCAGAGTGTTCTAGCAGATATTTTCCATTCAGAAGTAAGCAAAAGACAGTCACTAGGCCAATCCAGAACAGAATAAACAATATTTATTTAGTCTTTCTGTCTGAACTTCCTGTATGGTAGCAAGCAGAGAGCGTCGGATACCCAGGAGCCCATGAGGCCTACCATTCAGTATCAGCCACATAGTGTGGTTTGATCAGATCAATAGATACTAATCTCTTCTCTTTATTGCTGGCAAGAGGCGGAATAACTACTGTTCTTGTTCCTTCGACAGCTAGGACAGGTACAGGATTTCTGTATAATGGCCCAAATCCTTTCTTGACCTTGATCTTTTCTCTGACCAGATCCCTGACTTTGGGGATCCAGGCAGGTCTTGCCGTGACAGATTTGACTTCCCAGTGGCAGTGCTTTTTACTTGCACGTTGCTTAGTGGTGCTCTAGATTCGTTCAGATCCTGTAAAACAGCCAAACGTTTATTGATGTCAAATGGTTTTTTATCTGCCACTGTGCCTTCACAATCGAGATCAGGTACCCACATGTTCGTCCCAAATAGAACTTTGTGAGGAGTGACTCCCCTAGAGAACTTCTTTGCATGTTGTTGAGGGAACGCTGTACCCCATAGAGGTGATTGATCCAACTACCACCAGAACATAATACTCTTGCTGTTAAAGATTGCTTTGAGTCCTGCTTTTTCCTCTCCACAACCGAATTTCCCTTGGGATACTACGGAGAGTAGTACCACCGTGCTACACCCAAACCTTCCATAGCCTCCTTGTAAGCCTTAGAGCTAAACGCGGGGCCACAGTCAGAATGTAATGTGCCAACTGCGTATGTCCCTATAAAGACCTACAATTTTTTTATAACAGTTCGAGTGTCAGCCGAACGATGAGGCCACACCTATAGGTATCGTGAGCATGAATCCACTGCTACCAAGTTATACTTGTAAGCCCCATCTGAATGTAGGGGGCCACAGTGGTCCAGACAGACACACGCAAATGGTCTGTTTGATATTAGTAAAGGTGTCTGCGCTGGACGTGCTACTGTGGAACCCTTGATCTGTTGACAGATGTCGCAATTTAGGACACATTTATTCGTCTGTTTAGTGAGTCTTGGCCGCCAATAGCATTGTTTCAATAATGAAACTGTTGCTGTAATTCCTGGGTGTGCAGAACCTAGCCCCTCATGTGCAGCTGGTATTAAGCCTAATCTGCAATCCATGTTTGGTATTACTCTATCCCCCACTCCTGGAATTTGAACATGCAAAATGTTATTTGCATCTAACTTGTAGGAATATTTGAGTGGAAAACATTTTGGTAAGGCTGTGCTGTTTTTGCATTGAGCAATGACAGCTACCATTATCTGTCCATCTATTCTCATTTTTGAACGAGTAATTGCAGCTACGACAGCAGTTCCCATGGCCCCCTTTGCAGCTTCATCAGCCAATGAATTCCCTTCAACGTGAACGCCATCACGTTGATGACGCAGCATGTGTAACACGTGAGCTTTTGGTAGTTCCTTTTTCAAATCAGCTACAAGTTCCCATAGCATTTAATGCTTAATTTTGCCACCTTTTGAGTCCTTACACCCATTTTGACCCCAGTAGTGAAGATATTTGTTGTATGATTGGACACAATCAAAAGAATACCACATGATCAGTGTGGGAAATTCCAGATCCATGTGTATTAGTGCCAGTAATAATGCTTTTAGTTCTGCCAGCTGAGCTGTGCAACCTGTAGCTGTGTTATTTTTTTAGCTATCCAGAATGGCATTTGCTCAAGTTTAGTGGGCATTTTACCCATAACTGCGTTTAGCGTTTGTGGTAATTTTAGTGTCATTTCCCTGTATGGGTACTGCTTGTTTAGTCCTTGTTGGCTGAAGTGTGAGTGTTCTCATCACGAACTGTGTCAGGTTTCCGTAAAGTTTTATTATTTCTTTATGAAGTTGATGTAAGTCTACTACTGGCATTGTGTCAATGTCTGGATGCTGTGTGTCAGCCGCTAAGACTGGCCAAGTGGCTGTGTCTCTTCCGAATGGACCTAGTCTTTCTATGTCTTTAGTATGGGGGAAGGTGCCTTTAAATCAGTTTATATGCTCCTGGTAGGTGAGCGGAACTTCAATGTCCTCCTACAGACAGTATTTAAGTGGAGTTTCATCTTCAGTGTAAGAATGAAATGTATTTGATGTTGCATCTGCTGGTGGGAACTTAACCCATGAATAGAATACCTCTGTTCTATATGATTCGTGTACCTCAATCACGATCGTTACTGTCCCACCCCTATCTGTGGCCCCATAGTCTGCTAGTCTTAAGGTAAGGGCAGTTCTAACTTTTTCTGAAATGTTAATTTCCCCTTCTTGTTCTTCCTCCCCCACTGCAGCTGCACTTCCTCGTCTGCCATTATTTTGAAGAAGGAAAAAGTTTCAAGGAAACTGGGATAAGGTTTTATGCACAAATATTGCAACTGTTTGTCCTTCAAGATTGATAAACCTACAGCCAATAAATAGGGATTTTGCCTACTCAGCTGTGGCGGATAGTTTCCCTTCCCGCTCAAGACGTCTCTGAAGAAAGTGTGTAGGGATCTCTGAGAATAGCATGACTGAACTACTCAGATTTGATTGTTAAATAAGAGCCAAACCAACGTTGGTGGTGCCATGTTGTGTAGTTCCTATAAACCCATATAGGATCTGCGCGTTTAGACAACATGCACTAAAGGATTGGTGTCAGACTGATTCTGGACACCCCCACCGAGTATGTTAGCCTGTATACCAGCTAGCTCACAGTGCCACTAGAAACTCCTCTTACCAAGGAGACAATAGTTATTGGCAACTATCGAACAGGACAACCCTGATCCCTCAGGATAGTGGAAATATTGCTACTTGTCACTCAGTCACTCTTGCTTACTTTGTCTCAGACAGATACATAGAATAAACAGTGGCGACGTTTTTCAATAAGCATTTATTGAACCAGAGTCATTCTAGTGTAAAATAGGTGTGCTGAAACAACCATTAGGCAGTAACAGATATAAATGATTATAAGCACTAACAAAGTAAAAGGATGGTAGATTTCTACCATTGTGCTAAAACAATGAAGCCAGGCAAGTATATAAAATACATGACAGTAGTAAATGAGTACTCCTACGATGCGACCCTAACTAGATGTACCTAAATGTACCTAGCATGTATGTAGGTGTAAAAGCCAAGAATCCCTCTAGGATAAAGTCAACCCCATTACCTGAAGTGAGAGACTGTGGGACCCCATCTTGGTCTCGTGGTGGACACCCCTCAAGGGATGTCAGACCACTGCGAGCTGGAGTGTCTGCGTGCAGGAGCCTCAGTGTCTCACGTTAGTGTGTCGGCATGGAAGTCCTTTTCTCCTCTGAATACCTCAGCAAGATATGGTGTATATATACCCAAAGTGATGCCCCCTGGGGATATACCTTGCTGTGTCATGTAGGGCTAGGATCATGGAAGGAATGACCCTTTTACATAGTTATTATGCAGCTGTCCTGCTGTGATTCCAAGAATCCTCATGAACCCCATGTCATCTCTGGATTACTGTAACTAGGTAAAAGGTCAGTACTAAGAACCGTACTAAGAACCGTTATGCAGTGTAATATCAGGGGAATGTAGGTGAAAGGTGCATTCAGTGCCTGAGCCGATGTTAAGGTACCTATGTGGATAATAACAGCTCAATATGAAGCAAGTAACTATACAGAAAGATCGATTTTGTTTTAAGGATCCATTAGTCCTGATGAAGGTCATTGACCTAATCTGGGCATGAAGGATCTGCCAGCACATGTTAATGATAAAAGGATAGTAGGATGATAATGCCCCTGGACCATCAGACTACATTTTTAATCCTGTCCGGGGAACTCGCAATAAAATCTAAAGGTTGGTATCCACTTGTGACAATTTTAACCTGCAATCTGGATTGCTAAATACAGAATTTCATGCTCCCGATACATTTTCAAACCCACTCAAACATTAATCAATGTTTTTAAGAGTGGGAAATGCCCTATGATGAAGCATACCACAAAAAGTCTATATAGGTATTTTTCCAAAACCAGATGGATCCTCAGGTATATCAGTCATAACAATTAGCAAATAGTTGGTCTGCATAAGAGAATGAAGATGGACAGCGCAGAATATTTTATGGAGCATTGGATCACCACTGCCCGAAAGCCTAAATATCTGTTCTTCTTTGTGGAGAGACCAGGTAGAGTACCAATACCAATGTCCAAACCAAGAGCTATAAGGCTATAGGGCTATATTTTTCAGACTATTTATCTACAGAGACGTTATTCTACAAGGTGGCCTGGGTGCCATACAGTCAAGAGGTCAATGTTGATGTATGTTAGACCTGGCATCCTTGGTGTGAGTTTCCCCTGTATTTTTGCCTTTGCCTCCTGTGCTTTTACTGTGTGTTTTACTTTGTTTTTTCAGGTCTAGATGCTTTGGGCACTTTGCCATTGCAGTTCAGTGCCAACGTGCAAGTGCTCCCTCTGTAAATTATTGTCATGGATTAGTGTTTCCATAATTGGCTTATTTGGTTTACTGTTAAGTCCCTACTACAGTTCAGTGTGTGTGCCCAGGGCCTGTAAAACAGATGCTGCTAGTGGGCTTGCATAACAGATTGTGCCACCCACCCAAGCAGCCCTGCAAGAAGGTTTCAGTACTGCCATTGCAGTGTCTGTGTGCAGTCCGGTACTGCCACGTCGACCTGTAAGTACACCCACTTGCCAGGCCCTAACCTTCCCTTTCTTACATGTACAGGTAGGCCCACGGTACCCCTGTGGGCAGGGTGCAGTATATGTGAAAGACAGGACATGCCCTGATGTGTGTGGCATGTCCTGATAAAGAAATACTGCCAATTTCGTTATTCACTATTGAAAGGCTATCTGTCCCATACGATAGAAAGGGAGTTAATTTATAACATCTTATAAATATAAATTCCAATTGGGACAAGATAGGAAGGGAAAGTTTAGTATGTCTGAACTCAGAATATAAAGATGCATTTTTTGTGAGGATGATTTTTATATTCTGTGTTTAAAAATATCACTTTTAGAAAGTAGGTATTTTCTTGATTAGCCATCCTGTGTGCCTCTGCTAGGTTTGTGTATTGAATGTCTGGCTTTGGAGTGACAGGGGCTAGGTATGTGCATTCTGTTCAGACAGCCACTTGGGGTGTGCGGTGTGTCCTTCCTTTCCAGGGTGAGTCAGGGCTGGGCTGAATAGACCTTGGTTTCATTCAGAGTAGGGGGAGGAGATTTCTTTCACACTTGAATGGGCCTGGTCTGCCTTGGACAA
This sequence comes from Lissotriton helveticus, assembly GCF_964261635.1. Lineage (NCBI taxonomy): Eukaryota > Metazoa > Chordata > Amphibia > Caudata > Salamandridae > Lissotriton > Lissotriton helveticus. Next base: position 118,157,456 of record NC_136060.1, on the reverse strand, counting down.
TGCTGTATCCACCTCCTGTCAGGAAGCAGCACCAGAGTGAACAGAACTGATTTTGGCTGGGCAAAGAGCTTCTCTGCCACCAGAGTACAAAGGAATTTGTGTTATAAAAAGTGTGGTACAGACTGGTAGATTACTTCTGGTATTCAAGAGGAACCTTTGCCAAGGAGAAGAGCTGAAGAAACTGAAGGAGAAGTACTGCACCTTTGCTGATTGCTGTCTGGGGTTGGCATGCAGTGCCAAGGAAAGGACTGTGTGCTGTGTCCCCTGCTTGAGGAAGATCTCCAAGGGCTTGAAATAGAGCCTGATTCCTGTTGTGAAGTCTGAGGGATACAAAGACTTCACCCCCATCTCCCCTGAATTTCCTTGCTGGGAGTTCTGACCTGGCAAGAGGCGCCGGTTGCTGTTCTGGGCCTCTGGAGGTTGTTCCTGCTGTTGGGAGCAGGAAAAGCAACGCAACGTAGAGAGGTACGACGCATCCGCACCTGTTACCGACGCATCGCTGCAGTGTCGAAAGAATTTCTATGCATCGTTATCGTGCCGCTGATAAAACCGACACATCCCCTGCACATGGCTGGAGAAATCGCCGCACGCTGCATTGAGTGTACTAATCTACAGAATCCAAGATCACTGCACCAATTCCGACACAGGCCCTGCTGTGCGACTGCAAGAACGAACGAATCGTGGGACCGCAGCGGGAGAAACCAATGCAGCGCCATTGCTGCTGCAGTATCGAGAACCGATGCATCACCAATCCCCACTCATCGCACCGAGGCACCAAGTCTACAAAGACACGGGCCGCAGTTCGAAACCGACGCACCACCTCCCCGCGCATTAAGAAACCAACGCATCACCTCCCCTTCAGTGAGGAACTGACGCATCACCACCCCTGTGTGGGAGTAAGGAATTGACGCATCACCTCCCCTAGAGTAAGGAACAACGCATCACCTTCCCTGCGCGTAAGGAACCGACGCATCACCTTCCCTGCGGCTGTTCTTATTTATGATTTTGACGCATCCAAGGTACTTTGTGTTGAAAGTGTCACATCTATAGTTTGATATGGAAAGAACTGTTTTTACCTTCTAAGAAACTTATTTTGATAATTGGATTTTTGTTGTTTTAGTCTTGTTTGGTTTAGATAAAGTTTACATACTTTTCTAAACTGGTGTGGTGCCCATTTGTAGAGTGTTCACTGTATTACTGATGTGTGCACAAATGCTATACACACTGCCTCTGAGATAAGCCTGTCTGCTCATGCCAACCTACCAAGGGGGTGAGCAAGGATTATTTTAGACGTGTATCCCCCTTACCCTGACTAGGAAGAAGGGTCCCTACTTGGCCAAAGGTAACCACCTCTGTCAACTAGAGCCCCCCCTTTCTACCAATGTACTTTTCTGATTATACTAAGGCAGTGCAGAGACAGAATTGGTTTTATGATGAAGTTTAATAGAAATGTTGGAATTTGCACCTGAAAAATATGATGTGAATTCCATCAAAACTGAAAATTCTCTGAGGGCAACTCATAATTTTTTCATTCTCCACAGCAGGCATGGGATGATTAGGGAAATATTCTGTAAGGCACATGAACTTGGCAAATGGAGGGGATCTGCGACAGCCACATGAGATGGCGAGTAGAATAAGGTTATAAATTATTTAAATCTAATAAATATGTGCTGTTGTCTTCAACATCAAAAGAATATTCCTATTGCTCATTGATACAGGGCACATACACTCGTATAAATGAGCTCCTACCATCAGGACAGAATGCACCAGATGCACGTAGCGCTTACTAAATGGGACATATTTGTCAGACCACACATTATTAAAAATAGAACTAGAGTGCCGCTGGATGTGTGCTACGAGCCAAACCTGGCACCTACAGACTGGCACGCTGACCGATCAAGGGTTTGGTAGGGCCCTGCATACAGAACTAGAATTTTATTTCGAGGAAACACAGATACCAACTTGATTAGAGGTATAGACTGAGAGACAATAAAGATGGTGGCCCTCAAGATGGCAGTACCCAGAATCACTTTAATGCATAGGCAACTTTAGAAAGATGTCTGATCGGTGGAAGCTGGTATAGCCAGCCTGTCAAAGGAGGAATTTAAACTCCCTTGCCCACGCTTAGAGTTATTTAAAAAAGAGCCTGCTGCAAAATTATATGCAGGTATTAAAGAAATGCCAGAAGAAAACGTACAGACAGAAGCTACACCAAGAGGCTGGGAAAGCTGGGGAGGCGGGTAAATTGCTATGATGGCTGGTGAAGAGGAAAACCAAAATGCCACTGTTGGTTATGGTCAGATATCTGAAGGTCAGAAAATACCTACACAGGAGGGAATACGTATTCTTTGAATAATTGTGTGATTTCTATAAGTGCCCCACTGTTATGGATGTTGAGTGAGTCAGGAAATTTGTTAATATGGCATCCCTGCCAACTCTGACAGACAAGCAAAAAAAACATGCGAGGCCTTGTTATACAAAGAAGAAATAAAATTGGCCATACAAGAGCAGAGCCAAGGTAATTCATTGGGATGGATGGGCTCCCTGTAGAGATGTATAAAACATAAATCAACTCATAATGAAAAAGTTCCAGGAGGTGTTTATTGAATAGAGGGAGCTAGGAATACCGTCTAAATCGCTGGTTGTCTTTAAACCGAACAAAGAATCACATGACTATAAGGCCTCCAGGGCACCTTTGATATTAAATGTATGCACTTAAAATACTGGGGAAGGTTTTGTCTAGTAGACTGAAGGCGTCCTTTGAGTTTCTAACCCAATTTTGCTTCTTAGATTTGGCCTTAATTGCTCGATTTCGCTACCACTTAATTCAAATTCCCCAAAGGATGAAACTTGTTGATCCAACTGGGGCGTGAGAGTACTAGAGAGCAAGGGGTAGTGGCAGTAATGCCAGTACCTACCACAGACATGATTGCTGCTGGTTTTCCATCCGGTTTTCCACTAGAGTTACAGCATCTTTTCGATGCCCTGTTCAATTATAATTGATGATAATGGTTTCAAAATGAAAATTTCTAAGACTCCGGCATTTTGAAATTATCATATTTGGTACGCTTGAGGAAACAAATTCGAAAGCAACAGAGACTATGCCTATCTAGACCTCATATTAAATTCAACGTTGTCCTGGAAAACTCTAAAATCACCAACGGTTGTCTGGATTTGTGCACTATTTTCTTGCTCTTGGAGGCAACTCTCTTGCTCACCTATTGAAAGTTTTCTCTTTATTTGTTTGTGTAAATATAATCTTAAAAGGACTAGACATTTTGGAAGTTAAAATCTTAAGAGCTTTATTTCAATTACATTCTTCAGCTCCCCAATGTATATAAAGACTAGAACTTGATAGAGTTGCTGATGCAAGGTGAGTAGATTAAGTACAGATCAAGTATCTGTGGTGGTCATGCAAGGTTTGAGTAGTATCCATAGTTAATCTAAAAAGGCTACCTTTGTATTTAAATGGCAAGTATTGTGATGTATTCCTATAGGTTCTGTATCGATCCCCCTATTCCTGACCCTATTCTGGTTAACAAGTTAACTAGCAGCCATCCCATGATGCAGAAACCGTTATCTGATTACGCCAGACCACGGCACAGGAGCGCGTTATCTGATTAGGTCATAACGCTTGCCATCTAATTAGGCAAAGCAATATTCCTCCAGCCCCTGATAAGGCATACGGAGTTCTCAAAACAAATCAAACCTATGACAACCTGGGAAAATCCCTGCGGCCATTGTTTTGATTTCACCGAGAACTTCAGCAAAAGAATGTGCTAACGACCAGTTCGTATGACATCCTTATTGACGTATCTATGTCCATCCTTACGTCAATCTCGGCACCTTACAGGTATAAATATTACCGATATTGCCTTAAGCAAGCACACGCGGTGGTGACGAGATCGGAGCAGCGAGACTTGCCGAAGCGCAGCAGAGAGCGAAGCCCACTGACGCTGCCCCGCCTTCCTGACGCGCTGAGAACGAGACGCTGCCTTTCTCCTGCCGAGAAATCCAGCTTCGGCGCTTCCGAGCAGCCCTTGCAGGCAGCCTGGAATATCGAGACCAAAGATGAGAGATACCATCCCTCAATCATCCTAGATTCAAGGTACGGAACTGAATAACCCTTTGCAGAGAATTCTTGAGTCAGTCACTTGGCAAAACAAACTTAACTTAAACTGCTACTTTCTATCCCCGCCCACGTATTAGGCTTAGGTCAGGTACACTGGGGTAGGCGTGGTTAGAAGCACCAGTTGAGTACGATTAGTCGAATGTATATGTGTATGTATATATTTTATCCATTTTAAATAGCATATGGCTTAGAAACCATATCAATGTTTTTACAGTATTATTTCATAATTCTGCTTTTATTGTATGCACTTTACTTAACCATAAGTATTGCAATAATATCGATTCATTTCTCTTGTACGAGAAAAGAGACTGATCAATAAATAACATCTTTTATTGAACACGCCCGTCTCTTCCTTTTCTCTACAATCTGGTGAAACTAAGAATGCACGTACTGACTGAGTAAAATAAGTTGTCTTTTGTTTTCACACGACTCTAGAGATACACTCTTGATTAGGGGAGAGCAAAGTTGTCATGTTCTATGGTTGTCAGAAACTAAATCCCTTCTTGTCTATCCAGGGAGGTTCAACTCCTCCTTGCCTATTCGAGAAAGTTTCTAGTGAACTCTGAGCTAGCTGGCAAACCCAAAACTTTAAGTCTAATATCGACAGTAGAAGACCTAGTTAACGTCTGGTCTAGGTCTATACTATTGGAGGTATTATTCCAATGCGCAGAGCCTATTGGGATAATAGGAACTACACTACATGGCGCCCAACGTGTTTGGATAGGCGATAAAACTAACGCAAGACTTTAGAGTAACTCAGTCGTGCTCTTTCACTCAGACCCCTTTTTCCCATAATACTCCAAAGACGTCTGGAGTGGGTGAGAGGTAAAATCCGCCAAACCTCGCAGGAGGGAACTCCTATGTAAGGTTCTTGGTTCAATCAACGTTGAAGGATACACTGTTCCAAAATATTGTGCATCTAATCTTTGTTTCCATAAGAAACCTGATCTGCAAACAAACAGAAAAACCTTCCTGTCGGTAAAATGGCAGAAAGTGATGATGAAAGAGAGAGAGCTAGATTAGCAGCTGAAATAATAGAAGCTGATAATACTATGCAAGAAGCAGACCCGGATATAAAACTCATCCCGGTCAACATAAGAAGATCTATAACGTTAAAACTTATAGACAATGGACTGACACCAAGAGGTGGTACAGTCATATTCGTAATTGAGGCACACGAATATCGGCAGACAGAGGTATTCTATTCATGGATAAACTTTCCAGCAGCAAATGCTGTAACAAAGGAGTTCCACTGTTATAAAATAGAGGAACCACCGGATACCTACACTCCTTTCGAGGAAGTGGAAGTACCACTTAAATTCCAAGAGCACCTGCTCTTGTTTAATGGCGCCCTAAAACATAATAATCACATCACCAGGCTCGGTCTACTAGGTAGACCAGGAGCAACATGGCCGGTCCTAGCCGGATACACACCACATCCAGACATCGAAAGAATGTCTGCAGCAGATGTTTTAGTACAACTAAAACAACTAATTAAAATATATAGACAACTAGTCCAATATGTAATGCGGACTTCAACCATCCAACCTGTAGTTAAAATTCCACAGCTGACCCCACATCAGGGGAACACAAATAAAATTACACCACAGAACATACAGTCCTGCCTAGGTAAAGTACCAGCTAAACGGGAACAAATACCATTCTGGTTAGCACAAAAAATCACCCAAATAGAGGCGGTGTTTCCAGACACCACCCCTGTGGATAAACACAGGATTCTGACTATCTGTCTTCCAATGGGAATCGCACCACACGTGGAGGACTGTGACACTTGGGGAACAGTCTTTGCTTCCATTTACACAAAAACACATGGTGTACCATCCATGTCGGTAATACCAGATGTGCTAAAACAAATTCAAGACGAATACGGTCCAGAACCCGCTTCAACTCTCGGTATGAAATTACTAAAAGACTTCAAGCAGGTCTCGGCAATATTACTAGCCAACATAAAAGGAGAAGCCGCGAATGTGGCGATCCGCCAGAGGTTAAAAGAGACAGATATAGCAGACCAACCAGCTGAAATTGCCAGAATTATAGAAAAATCCTATGAAGAACTAGGTAGAGATAGTTTGGGTGGAATACCAGTAAAGCCCCAACTAATTGAAAGTCCTGAAAAAATATTTATTAAAAATAATCTAAACAGTCAAAAGAAGAACTGGGATGGAAACAAACAATCCAATCCAAAAGAAAAAAGATTCCAGTCCAGAGGAAGGTCTCCTCGGCGGAGAGAAAGATCTCCGGACCAAGGACCCAAGTCTCCCCAAAGGGAGCCCTCTGTGAAAAAATACAACCTTAGAAATAGGGATAACATAAAGAAACCGGATAGATATCAAGATTTTGATAGACGTCCCTCTCAATCTTTTCAGACTTCCTCGCAGAAATCGGAAAGAAGAGGACGATAGGAACCCAGGGAAGGGCACGTCCAGTCCAAAGACAAGGAACCTGCTCATCCAAATAAAAAATTACAGTTTCCCAAGAAGAAGGTAGCCAGCATTAAAGTATTCAACAATGCCGAGAATACTGAGGACACAGCTGAAAAACGGAGAGTGGGCTCAGACAATGCTAGACAGCGCAGCAGAAGTGAGCATAGCACGCAAAGTCCTTATGAATCATCTGGAGACAGTGGACACGAATGAATACATTCAAGTGGAAACTGCAGACACCAGAGTTAGCAAACCTCACAAAATATATGAAATAACTTTACGTATAGAAGGGGATAAGACTAGAAAAATAAGGGGCCTTTTTTGGGATAATCTCTCCAAGGGCTATGACATCCTTCTAGCTGAAAAAGATTGGCCACCAGAGTTCGTCAGGGAGTGCCCACATGGCGAAGAAATAATTATGCCTGCCTTCTCAAATCAAATTCCAATTCATAAAAAATATACACTTGCAAGAAAGTGGGCAGTAGCTCAAGCTCCTGCTTTATATAAAAATCATGTAGGATGGGATGAGGACTCTCCTCCTCACAAAATCCAGTTAAAATCACAACCTACTGCACAAAGGCAGTATCCAATCAAGCAAGAAGCTAAAAAACAGGTAAAAGAAATTCTAGATCAACTAGAATACCAGGGGGTGATTGAAACTTGCACCTCACAAATGAACAACCCTTTGTTTCCTGTCTCCAAACCAGACAATTCATATCGTCTAGTTTTGGATTACAGACACCTTAACTCATGTTGCAAAACTTTTGCAGTACAAAACTCCCATAGTGCTGCACTAATGAATAACATAGTGCGCAAAAAATATAAAACAACATTAGACATCTCTAATGGATTCTTTTGTCAAAATATAGCACCAGAGAGCAGATACTTATCAGCGTTCTCAATAAATGGCGCTCAAAAAGAATTCTGTCGGTTACCCCAGGGGTACAAGAACAGCCCAGGATTATTCTCAGCGAGAGTAACAGAGTTACTACAAACATATGATGACGAAGCATTATCGTATGTCGACGACATATACCTAACAGACGATGACTTGGATACTCACTTGAAGAGAGTGAACACCATAATACTTGGGTTCGTGGCAGAGGGTTACAAATTCAACTTTAAAAAATCTAGAATTGCCCATCTAACAGTCCTGTTCTTAGGATATGAATTATCAAGTGAAGGCAAAAGCCTGGCTGACAATTTCCTAGAGAAATGTGCCGTACTCCAAGCACCTAGAACACTAAAAAACCTACAGTCAATTCTAGGCTTCCTAAATTTCGGAAGAACATACATTGCAAATTACGCAGAAAGGGTCAAACCCTTTTATGATCTAATAAAACCAGATTTTAAAAAAACCAATTGGACTCAAATACACACAGAAATTCTGAGATCCTTACAAACAGATATGTTAATTAAAACAAAATTAGAAACACGTGATAACACACGCAACCTTGTGATTCGAGTCATCCCAGGAAGATGCGGATTCACATACCTGACCTCTAATGAGGGAGAAAAGGTACCAATTGCATTCAAATCACACTTATACACAGAAGCTGAAAAGAAATTCAGCATTAAAGAAAACATTGTTCATGCAGTTCAAACCGCAATAGCTAGAGAAAAAGATAAAGCTGACGGTAGACACATCACAGTCAGAACAGCAGAATCAGCCTTTGAGGCATTAACAACCCCGTGTAATTTACCAACAACAGCATTGAATCCGGAATGGATACAATGGGTGAATTCCATTACAATGGACAAAGTAAAATACTACTTTGATCCGGAACTAAAGGAACTAAAATATCTAGAATATGAAAGAACATTCCCTCTGCCAATCGACATTCTGCCATTACGACAGTACGCTTGTGTAATCTATACAGACGGACATGCTCAACCCCCCGTTTGGGGAGAACAAGCATACAACCCCACATGTGAGATTACAAAAGAAGTGTGGCGCGGAGGTAAACTAAGACCTCTATTAACAAAAACACACTCAGTAGAAACTAATTCAGAACAACAGACTGAAATAATAGCATTAAAAATGGCGCTAGTTAATGCAGATCGCGAATTCCCGACACTCATAGTGTCCGATTCATATTACTGCGTCAAATCATATAACAGCGATTTGCAGAAATGGATTCAAAACGGTTACAAAGATGATACAGGTGCAACAATAAAGCAAAAACTGCTTTGGGAACAAACAGTTCTGTTAAAAAAAGAACTACCAAAGACTCACGTGATACACTCACTGAGTCATCAGCGTGATGGCGTTCACGTTGCAGGGAATTCATTGGCTGAGAAAGCCACAGCGGTAGCAACTGAATCGGCTTCCGTAGCTAGAAAAAAGCGTGCAGTAAAATACATTGACGGTGAAACAATGCTGGCAGTGAAAACGTCATCAAAAGGCGACTGCTCAGCGTTACCGATCAGTTACCCACTCAAATATACATACATAATCGATGCAAACTCCGTTCCTTTTGCTCGAATCCCTGGAGTGGGGGATAGACTGATTCCAAACATGGACAGGAGAGGCTTGTTAATAGCAGACGCACATATGGGCGAGGGTCTCAGACACCTCAAACTAAAAGATTCTCTGGAAGAATTACAATCAGTGTACTGGTGGCCAGGCATGGGCCTGCATCATACCATTTTTGTAAAAAACTGCCCAAACTGTAACAGAAATCGCAGTGGTGAAAGAAACGGTAATACCATGGCGTTTCACTCAATAAGGGCTAAACAATATTCAGTGAAACAAGTGTAAATAATGCGTCCCATTAACAAACAAAGACTAGTTTCCACTTATAATGTAGACCCCAGCACTCGGCTGACGTCGGGACTGTTATACAAAGATTTGCGAGTCTAAATGGCATATACGCTAGGAGCATGCTACGTTTGACCAATGTTTTCACTTTAGCCCTCAAGCTTGTGGGAAAGCACGGCCAAATGAGCATAGCATAGCGGGACTCTTCTCACTTCCTACCTGAGGGAACGGGATGGTGTAAAGAAAAAACCAAGGCATAAAGCTGTCTATAACAGAAAGGATATTAGGTTCGGGAGCTGGGTGGGTCAAACATCTAATAAGTGTCCAACGTAGTCTAAACAACTTGCCAAGAAATTCTCTGAGGGGATTCAGTCCGTACGAATTGTTGTTTGGAACTAGGATGTTAGTCTTAGATCTTGACAGTCAGACTTCAGTGGTGAAAGAAAAAGGCTTTGATATCAAAGACCGTTTGGCTATTTTGCAGGACTTAAACGAAACAAGAAAAGACCTGAGCAACATAAAGTTGAAACAGCAGCCAACAACCACTGAAGAACCACCACCTGTCCCAGCAAGACCTGTCTGGATTCCAAAAGTCGGGGATCTAGTCAGAGAAAAGATCGCGGTAAAGAAGGAATTTGGGCCTTCTTACAGAAAAGCAGTTCCTGTCTTGTCCATCAACGGGACGAGATCAGTTGTACTACCGCCGCTTGCTGGTAAAAAGGAGAACCGAGTTGTATCCATCGACCTGGTAAAACCACAATCATGTGGCCGATAACAAACAGTAGGCCAAGTGGACTCCCGATAAGTAGTAGAACACCGAGGTTTGCTACAAGTACAGAGGTGCTAACTAAAAGGCTAATCACATTCGAAACGCCTACAGAACAACAACAAGGACTATGCAACAATGCAATGGAACTCACACCTCTGAAAACCCAAATAAAAACATTTAGTAGAGACACACCAACCTACAATGAAGTAACAAATGAATATGCTGAAGCTGCAAGAACCAGTAATCCTGAAGCAATTGGAAAAATAGACAGAACGGCATCCGGCTACTTCATCAACTTTGATGATTCTTCTGAAGATCTAAGTGAATCAAAGACACAGCCATCAACAAAAACTTTTAAAGATAAAGCTAAGGAACTTTTGAAACAGCTGAAAGAAACCTATCTGATTTCTCCATGGATTGAATTTTGGGTGTCCTTTGGTGTATTTATCCTGATACTTTGGCTCATCATGATACTATGTTTGGGACGCTTCATTGAGGGAAAATATGCTAAAATGGACACAGCAAGCCAGAAAATCAACTTGATCCTCAAGCCACACACGTCTTCACACGTCAAGAAAAGAGAACTTTCTTCAGTCAATTTCACAGCCACTCCTATACCGGGTGGGGTAGCATGGGACAATACTGACTATGAAATTTATGGTCCGGTCGAAATCCTCAAATATCCACACCAAATCAAGATCTTGTTGAGTGACTTTGTAAAACCAAACTCATTTGCTGATGATTGGGACTTTGAAAGTATCAATGACATGATGTCTGACCTAGTGATGTCTGCTAAATTTACCAAACATGATTATTTGCAGGGTTCATCTAATTATGATAGTATGTACTGCTACAACCACTATGGTAACCATTTTTTACATAAATCAGCACAACCTAGAAATGTTTTAAATTATAATCAATGGGAACATTGTGCAACCCCTCCAAAAGGAAGCTCAAGAACCTTTTATGACAAATATTCATACTTTTCAGGGTTCAACACAAGTAATGCTGAAACATTTTATTTCAAATTGTCAAATAAGACAGGAACAAAAACCATGCTTACAAACACGAAATTGATATATTCGGACTCATTTTTTGAACAAATGAATACATTTGGTTTTGATTATTGGGACAAAAATGTTGAAGTAAAAAGTGTTTGGGGTACAAAAGAATGGCAAGTACAAGGTATGGAATCATTGTTTAGAGCCTGCATGATCCCAGAACAAATTATATTCTTGAATGAAACTATTCAACAAACTACCTGTCTTGGATTAGCCAAAATCAAAGACTTAAATAAACCGTCTATTCCAAAACCAACTATGAACAGCAATAACTCTGCAGATGAAGAGATAGACGTAAACTATGTATTAAACCAAAACAGAACAAATCCTGATTGGAAACAATGGTTAATCTGGCCCACAGATACTAATAACTGTCAAGACAGATTCCTGAACAAAACACAGGGGTTCAAATTGACCAGGCCAGACCCTAGATATTCCCAAAGACAACACCCAGGGATAATCACCACCTACAGTGTGGGCAAACTCTGCCTTCAATGGCTAAAAACTTCCACACTGACAGAAATTAAGCAACACCTAACTTTACTTACTGATGGTGCTGACTTGCGTGATTTCATTATGGGACCACGCAAACAGCGTCAAAAACGCTTCATAGCAGCCTCTATATATGCAGCTTACAACGAGGCCTGGAAGATAACTCAAATTGAGACAGCAGAAAGTATACGGGAAATTGACCGTATTAATTTGGAAAAATCGCTTTCTGTAGTGGACAATGGGTTAATGACTCTGTCCTCCAGAATCTTTTCATTGGACAGCATTGTGTCATCAGCAATCGACATAATATCGCAAGACTTACTGTTGTTACAACACGGTCAGTCTCAATTGCGTTCTATTGTACAGCTTGGCTGGACGTTACAAAACCTGCGTTCAGGCTATGTGCCTTGGCGTTTAATCAACACAACGTCACTATTCCATATCTTTAACCTTACTGATAAACAAATCAGTATGGCACAAAAGGGTGCTGATTATACAATCCTGAGCATTGAGAAACTCGAGAGATTACCATTGACAATGTCAGAACGACCTGTCATTGAATGGATAATACATGGGATAATTAATATTCCGATATCTACTTTCAGGTTTCAATACTGCCAAAAATATATACAGGCTGGCATGTACGAAAAATTGGGAAAAGGGTACATTAAGACAACATGGAACTTGCCCTATTCACATGTATGTGTCAGTAATAAAGGACAGAAAGGGTTTCTTAGTGGCAATAATTGTGCGATGTCACTAAGCGGTACACTTCTGTGTAATGGAATTAGTTTGCATGGAGCCTGTGAAGGGAACTCAAATAACCTTTCATGTCACCAGCTAGGCACACCTGCAACAGAGATAGAACCATTCTTTAAAAGACTCTATAACGGGAGTTACATTCTAATTGTGGATCGCAGCTGTTGTAGTCTACTGCCCGGGGTTCCTTATCTCATAAGTACGACTGCGAAGGTCATGTGCTGTGGACGCTTATTGTTCCCCAGCTCCTTTCCAGACAGGGAGGCAAGGGCATGGCCTAACTTGAAAATTACTTCTATTCGAGTTGATACTTTAAGCAGAATGAAAACAGTGCTTCTTCAGACGCCGACTAGGCTCACGTCATCAAAAGAAACGTATGATCTCCTAGTCGCAAGGACGACTGCAGAGTTTCACTCATTGTTATCAACTAATTCCCCCATACATTTCGCAGAAATCCTGAATGAAATCTTAAATATTTCTGATACCAGTGGAGTCTCAAATGTATTTAAGACAGTATTTTCGATGGCATTAACACCATTCAAAGCCATACTGGGTATTTTTCCCCTCATTTTGGGACTAATTGCAGGAATCCTATTCTTAGTCCTTATATTTCGTTATGGCAAACCATGTCACAGACAAAACACCTGCGACAAGGGAAGAAACAATCCGAGCCATTGGATACCGGGACCGGATATCAAAAATCCTGGGACTAACCCGGCTTAGAGACCTGAACATGACTTGGTTTCTTTCATTTCGGCCGATATGGCAAAGATGCGTTTTACCTGTATTAAGGTGCATGCTGTGCGGAGAAGAATGCGTGTTGGACACCTGTCTGACGCTACAATCGGATGCGCCAATGGATGCAGAAACATTGTTGGGTCCGGTAACGGCTCACACATTGTGCTGCCCTCAACGGCTGCCAATCCTGATGACGGCATTCGTGGAAACTTCACCACTACGATTAAGGAGTAGTGAAGATCAAGATGAAAGCAGCATCGATCAGGTACGACCTTCTGTCAGCAATACTAATCAAAACGTCAATGGAGACAATCATGCACACGAATGCATGGTTACATCTTTTTCCGAGTTAGTGGAACTCTCACAGGAAGCTGTTGACAGCTTTTTCAGCAGTCTCAATGATATGATGTTCTCACCAGAGCAGAAATAATGACTCTTGAACAGGCTAGCACACGGCGTTCCCGACACCTTGAATTTGGCCTTCAACTTTAATAATAAAGTAGCAAGATCAACTTTTCCTCCAGTCCACGGACAGCAATTTTTTAGCAGCCCCAAAATATTTTTTTTTAAACATTTTACGGGACACTTTTCTTCTGCTTAAAGTAGGAACTATTCTTAGAGAACTAATTTCTGTTTTTAGCAACTTCATAGACATTAGCTGCCCGCTGGTATGCTCATAAATATTTTTGAACTGTGATGAAGTGGTCTCGAACTTTTCTTCTGTATTAAGAGCCATTTCATGTGTAATTCTTATATTCGATTACTAATAATGTATAAATGCGTGATTAATTTAGCATTAGTCTACTGCTTAAGTGCATATAGTACATATGGCTATTTTATTTTCCCATACATTACATAATTTCGAAATGTATTATATGTATTTTGGGGTGGTAAGGTATACACGATACTCTACAGTATGTTTTACTATGCCTAGATTCGTAAATATGGCCATAGTTAGCGTGGAGTGGGTGTGATGTATTCCTATAGGTTCTGTATCGATCCCCCTATTCCTGACCCTATTCTGGTTAACAAGTTAACTAGCAGCCATCCCATGATGCAGAAACCGTTATCTGATTACGCCAGACCACGGCACAGGAGCGCGTTATCTGATTAGGTCATAACGCTTGCCATCTAATTAGGCAAAGCAATATTCCTCCAGCCCCTGATAAGGCATACGGAGTTCTCAAAACAAATCAAACCTATGACAACCTGGGAAAATCCCTGCGGCCATTGTTTTGATTTCACCGAGAACTTCAGCAAAAGAATGTGCTAACGACCAGTTCGTATGACATCCTTATTGACGTATCTATGTCCATCCTTACGTCAATCTCGGCACCTTACAGGTATAAATATTACCGATATTGCCTTAAGCAAACACACGCGGTGGTGACGAGATCGGAGCAGCGAGACTTGCCGAAGCGCAGCAGAGAGCGAAGCCAACTGACGCTGCCCCGCCTTCCTGACGCGCTGAGAACGAGACGCTGCCTTTCTCCTGCCGAGAAATCCAGCTCCGGTGCTTCCGAGCAGCCCTTGCAGGCAGCCTGGAATATCGAGACCAAAGATGAGAGATACCATCCCTCAATCATCCTAGATTCAAGGTACGGAACTGAATAACCCCTTGCAGAGAATTCTTGAGTCAGTCACTTGGCAAAACAAACTTAACTTAAACTGCTACTTTCTATCCCCGCCCACGTATTAGGCTTAGGTCAGGTACACTGGGGTAGGCGTGGTTAGAAGCACCAGTTGAGTACGATTAGTCAAATGTATATGTGTATGTATATATTTTATCCATTTTAAATAGCATATGGCTTAGAAACCATATCAATGTTTTTACAGTATTATTTCATAATTCTGCTTTTATTGTATGCACTTTACTTAACCATAAGTATTGCAATAATATCGATTCATTTCTCTTGTACGAGAAAAGAGACTGATCAATAAATAACATCTTTTATTGAACACGCCCGTCTCTTCCTTTTCTCTACAATCTGGTGAAACTAAGAATGCACGTACTAACTGAGTAAAATAAGTTGTCTTTTGTTTTCACACGACTCTAGAGATACACTCTTGATTAGGGGAGAGCAAAGTTGTCATGTTCTATGGTTGTCAGAAACTAAATCCCTTCTTGTCTATCCAGGGAGGTTCAACTCCTCCTTGCCTATTCGAGAAAGTTTCTAGTGAACTCTGAGCTAGCTGGCAAACCCAAAACTTTAAGTCTAATATCGACAGTACAAGACCTAGTTAACGTCTGGTCTAGGTCTATACTATTGGAGGTATTATTCCAATGCGCAGAGCCTATTGGGATAATAGGAACTACACTACAGTATACTCATACTGTTTTTAAAATGTTAGAATAATATAGGGCCCGATGTAGGTAAATCTGATTTACCGACTCTAAAATACCGAATTTTACCGATTCGGTATTCTAGATTCGGTAAATCAGATGTAGGTAAAAATTCGGTAATTTTGACCGAATCTCTGTGATTCTGTAATTACCGAATCCGTATTTACCGATTCGGTAATTGCCATTAATTCCTATGGGCCTTGAGGCCCATAGGGATCAATGTCAATTACCGAATAGGTAAATACCGATTCGGTAAAATTACCGATTTTGCAAGGGGGACAGGGTGTCACTTTGACACCCTGTTGCACCCCTGATTCTGGCATGTGTGCCACATGGCACAGGTGTACATGGCACAGGTGTACATGCACAGATCGTTCCTTCCTGGTTCCTTCCAGGTCACCGGCTAGTGACCCAGACTCTGTCCCCTCTGCTTTCAGGTACTCTTCATCCTCGATCCGCCCTTGGATCCACCCGGACACTTCTCTCCTGGTCGCCTGCAGCATCTTTCTTCAAGGCTCAATAGGATTCAGCGACGAAACCCGACACACTTTGACACCTATGCACCCGCTTCCTGTGGGCGAGGTAATGCGAGCACTCCGGTGCTCCTGTGGGTATTGACTATCCTAGTATCTAAGTTTTAAGTAGCTTTATCCTAGTCCATCCGGAAGTGTCCTAAAAGAACTAGTTTCCAATTCTTTCGTTCCCATTCTAACTCGCATGTGTGACTATACACTGCACATGCATCCCGTGTGCCTCCTTCTCCCTAACTCTCGTTAGTACAGCGTAGCCCCAGCGATTCCCTAGGCCCTAGGCCTATCCTGTGTTCGTGACGTGGTTCTTATATCACTATTTTAGTATTTGGTTTTACGTGCCCCTAGGGCCCTACTGTATTTTGTGCAACTTATTGTATGATAATTGAGTATCTTGTTATATGCTTATGCTACTGACCTCATAAAGAGTTCAGAGGGTTGTGTTAGTAATAAATACATATATATTTTTATATATAACCTGTGTGGTGTCCTTTCATTTGTAATTAAGGGGTTACATATGGTAAAACAGCTGGCTTCACATGCCCTCTTGAGTTTAGCCTAAGACTGCTTTGTCCATGCTACCACTAGGATAGCTGGTCTATAAGGTTGACTTTACAACCATCACAATAAGGGTTGTATGGACTGATACAGGGTGCCCACTAGAATAGTGGACATCACATATCAGGCCAACTTCTCACAGCTCCTCAGCCATTCTTGGGTGGACTCCGCAGATCATATGCTTTGACTGGGTATGGGTTGCCCCATGTCACTCACATGTTGACTCCTTTGTGCATATACCATGACTGGTCGTTAAATGTCTGCTCCTAGAAGCTGCTCTTCCGCCACTCCTCGGTGGGCTCCACAGAGCATATATATGGAATGAAAAGAGGATGGGCAATTTCACCTATCAGTGGTAGCAACCGTCACTTCTGGGCAGTGTCCTTTATTTAATAGTTATTGTGGTTTAACCCCTCCCACACTGGTGACGGAACCGTTCCATCACGCCCCTCGGGTGGGCTGTGCTGGTGACGGAACCGTTCCTTCACGGCCCGCTCGCCGTGCCTGCGTGGCGTGAATTCCGCGCCTGCGCTGAGCGTTCTATTGAGCGGGCGGGGCCGTGACGGAACCGTTCCGTCACAAGCACAGCTCACCCGATGGCCATTTTCTCTAAACCCATGCTTCTGCTTAACTTTGAGCAGGATCTGGCGTGCACACATAACGCTGAAACACCTCCTATGTAGGCCACGCTACACATGCCCACTTCTATAGACCCATATACTAACCTCTAATCCGTTAGCTTCCTATCTCTGACTTCTTTTCTCTTCAATGCGCACCAAGGCTCACGCAGCAACAAAAACACGAACTAAACTTTGATCTTCATGCACAACATCAAAACATTACTTATATAGGTCAATGGAATGTGTTCGTACTAATAATAGCTTGTAAATGCTTTCTGCTCCCAAACTCCAAAGTGTGTATTTGTGTTTCTGCTTTTTTAATTGATAAAAAAATGTACCCTTAGTGGGTGGAATGTTCTAATAGCCGTATAATCCTTCTGCCTCAGGCCTATAATGGTTGTTAAAGGCCCCATCCCCATTATAGGCCCCGCCTACGAGTTGGGCCAACAACTCCTTATTAGGGCCTTTAGCATCCAATATAGCCCTGGGCAGCTGGCTTTATGGCTATATCACAATAAAATATAATATTGCTGGGAAACACTGATTCAGGAAACACAAACCAGAGCACCATTAAGGCACATCTATTACAGCAAACAAAAAAACACCTCCCCTACATAAATCAATACTTTACCAACACCAAGGATACAAGGTCATTTTTTTTAAATGTTGATCAGGCTTTGGTGCTAGCAAATGAATGTGTTCCTAATTATGGGTTGTGGCCATTATCTAAGAAATGTTCTGTCGGTAGAGGGAAATACATTAACAGCATCGACGACCAGATAAGTAAAAGCTCTCTCTCTCTCTTTCTGTCTCTCTCTCTCTCTCTGATGTTATAGTTAAGCTTAGATTTCACTCGTACAAAACCAGTGAAATTCAGCAGTTATAGTTACCTGAGCTAACTATAATTTACACCCCCACATGGGCACTACTTCTGACCTCACATATCACATTACTGTTGACATGGTCAGTGACATCACTGATGACATCTGAAATGACATCACTGAAATGACATTGTCCACAGAACCACTCACACACCCACTCACACCCCTATATAACCACACATACCCCTACTCCCACTCCCACACAACCACTCACAAACCCATTCTCAGACCCATACAAGTACTCACACACCCACTCACTGATTCACAGAGTCACTCACACATCCACTCACTCACACAGCCACTAACTCACCCATACAGCCACTCATGTACCCACTTACTCACCAATACAACCACTCACACTTCCAGTCATACAGACACTAACACACCCACTTACCTGCTCGTAAGTAATCTGCACTGATTCAACCAGGATTCAATTCTGTGGCTCTCTGGTTACAGACACAGACCTCTGCTAGGCATTAACTTATAGAGGTTTCATAAAGCACAATAGTCCATTTCCCACAGATTAACCCCACCCCCAGGTGGAGGATTCATAATAATTATAATTTAAAGGGAAAAGTGGCTCCTTGACCCCTTCCCGGGCCATTTTCAGCCCCGGGAACCCCATCACCCGGAGGGCTTTGCAGCTCCCATCCTGGGCTGATGTAGGCCCTAGGGACCCCATTCCCCGGGGCCCGGCCTTTTTCCATTGGGGGAGGAAAGCCTCCTGAGGGAGCCTGCATTGCTGTAGATTGGATGGAGGTGCTGAAAGGCAGCTCCCTCCGTACAGGAGCAATCCTGTCATCTGTTTCCCTGCTTGCCGCTTGTAGGGAAACAGACAAAACCTCTGCTTCCAGCAAGCAAGAGCATTTTGTCAGCTCTCGCTTGTTGAAACAGTAGTGTCCAGCTCCCACCAAGTAGGAGCAAACAGCTATGTCCTGGGGTGGGCACCCCAAGACATAGCAGGAGCCGGCCCTGGGAGTGGTGGTCCCCAGGGCTGTGTATGAGTCCAAGAGGGGGGCCACACAGCCCCCCTCCTTCTGTGAGCAAGGGCTGGCCCGAGGAGGTGGTGGTACCTGGGGCTGTATATGGACCAAGAGGGAGGCCACTCAGCCCCCTCCCAGTTTTAAAATGTACATTTGTCCTGGAGAGGTTGTGGTTCCCAGTGGTCCAGGGCCCAGGAGATCCACAATACCCCCAATACAAACAATTTAGCCCCAGGGAGGTTGTGGTCCCTGGGGTCCTTAGGGGGTGTGCAAGGCCCCCTCATTTCTTTGTATTTAGCCCCAGGGAGGTGGCAGTCCCCAGGGGCCAGATGGGGCAGCGGTGACCCCCATTTTACTCTTAACATAGCCCCGGCAAGTCATGTTTCCTAAAGAAAATAGGTCCTCACTATAACTACCTACTGGCAACAGATATGGCTATATATATATATATATATATATCACTGAAATTCTATGTTTTTTTAACATCATTTCTGAACTGTAACCTGTAACGTTTGAGAGTCTGTGTGAGTGAGTGTGTGAGGGTCTCAGTAGGTGTGTGAGTGAGTGCATGAGGGTCTCAATGGGTGTGTGAGTGGGTGTGAAATTCTAAATGGGTTTGGGAATGGGTGCATAAGTGTCTCACTGGGTTTGTGAGTGGGTGCATGAGTGTCTGTGTGGGTCTGTGAGTGTCTGCCTGAGTGTCTGACTGGGTGTTTGAGTAGATGCATGAGTTTATGAGTGAGTGACTGAGTGGGTCTGTGTGTCGGTGTGAGAGTTTCATGGTGGGTTTGTAAGTGCCTCCATGAGTGTGTAAGTCTGTGAGTGGGTATATGAGTGCCTGAGTGAGTCTGTGAGTAGTGTGTGAGTCTGAGTGAGGTCGGTCAATGGGTGTGTGAGTCTGAGTAGATCTGTGAGTCAGTGCATGAATCTCTGAGTAGGTCTGTGAGTGGGTTTGAGAGAGTATGAATGGTTCTGTAAGTGGGTTCATAAGTATCTGAGTGGGTCTGTCAATAGGTGTACGTGCCTGAGTAGGTCTGTGAGTGGGTGCATGAGTGTCTGTATGGGTCTGTGAGTGACTTTGAGAGTGTCTGAGTGGTTCTGTGAGTGGGTGCATGAGTACCTAAGTGGGGTTGTGAGTGGGTGAGAGAGTGACTCAGTGCATCTGGAAGCGGGTGCATGAGTGCCTGAGTGGGTCTATAAGTGAATGTGAGTGTCAAAGTACATCTGTGAGTGGGTTTCTGAGTGGGTGTGTGACTGTCTGAGTGGGTATGTGAGTGGGTGTAACAGTGTCTGAGTGGGTCTGTCAGTGGGTGTGTGAATGCCTTAGTGTGTGAGTGGGTTTCTAAGTGTCTGTGCGGGTGTATCAGTAGCTGTATCAGTGACTGAGTCACAACAGAATCACACCTGCCCCTTTATCCAACATGAGTCCACAGTTTTGCAAAAAATATCTACTCAAGTGGAGTACTTTCTACTGGTTAATTACTAAGTGCTACCTCCTTGGGTAACTGTCCAAAACATATTCTACACTACAGCTGCATAATGGAGCATGAGGAAATGTCACCAGTGACCTTGTGTGCATTTTGGCAATGTGATTGTTCCCTGTGTGTCTTTATCCAGAAATTTGTGATAACATGAATCTTCCTATAGAGAAGACAACAAGAGTACAAAGAGGAGAATCTCCACCAAAGAATGAACTTTCTTCTTAACTATATGAAGGAGGAGCTTCTTTCTTTGGTGGAGATGTCCTCATATTCCTCAGCATAAAAAAGGCATCACTAAAATCTGCGGGAAACGCGCTGGGGGCCTCTTGTTAAGCTGTCCATCATCCTGGCAAAAGTAAAGAAGGCCTGTGCATACTACTAAGATGGGCGGGACCAAATGGGCGAAGCTACCAAGTGATTTGTACATTTTAATACTCGTAGTAATTTAAAGATAGAACCTTTTACTCTGCTCTCACCAGTTAAGGACAAGAAAGAACTCTTTTTGACACAGTCACTACAGATTGCGCTCCAATAGATCAATGATGCATTCACCTCCACAAATCATTTCAAATCATCTTTCAATATGGAATTGCTGAGAAAACACACTTGCTTTGACTTTCTCAAGCTCAGGAAGTCCTTTATAGAAAGGGATGGGGCCTGGCCAAGAATTAATGTAGATGGGGTGCCGCACAGCCCCCTCCCTGGGCAATTTTGGCCCCTGGGGCCAGCAAACTATTGGTAGGGAAGGGGGGACCATGCAACCCCCTCCACGGGCCCATTTTCTGCACCAGGGACCCTATCCCCTGGGGCCCAGGCTCTTTTTCCTGGCACCCATTCTACTGTGCTGGGGACCACAGGGGAAGCCTGAATGCCCCCATGGTCCCTGCCAGAGAGCCTCCTCCACAGGAAATGGCTGCCAACACTTCCTGGTTGAAGTTTTGGCAACCCATAAGATCTCTGAAAAAGATCAGCAGGATTCACAGAGGGTCAGCTTCCCTGGATATACAAATTTGGTTTTCATTTAATATCTGAAAAACTACTGAACGGATTTACACCAAATAACAAAAAGGTTGCTTTTTGAACCAAGACCTAGCTTTCTGCCACATTTGGTGGTACTCCGGTCTAAAATCTCTATAAGAAACACATAATAAACACACTTTTTTTGACCCCCTCCCCTTTTTCTTTGCCCATGCTTGACAGATCACTGCAAAACTTTCCATGAAGAATTAGAATTAGGTGTGCACTTTTGTTTGGAAAATTTCGTGATGATTCGCCGAATAGTCCCAAAGTTTTTAGCAAACCAAAAAATGCTTTTCCTATGACAACTAGGTCCTAACTATAACTACCTACTGGTGACCGCCAGTAGTTGAAAACAGAGTTGCAGTAGCCCCTCTGCAAATATAGTTAGGATTCCAAGAGGTAAGAATCCCTTGGATCTTTGCAATCAATCAATGCATTTGTAGAGTGCACTACTCACTCACCTTTGAGGGTATCAAGGCGGTGGGGGGAGTGCTGCTACTGCTTAAACAGCCAGGTCTTGAGGAGTCTCCTGAAGGTCAGCAGGTCCTGGGTCTGCCACAGGTGGATGGGGAGGGCGTTCCATGTCTTGGTGGTGAAGTAGGAGAATGATCTGCCACCGGCAGTCGCTCGTCGGATGCGGGGGACCGTGGTGAGGGCGATGTCAGCGGAGAGCAGCTGGCAGTTCGGGTGTAGAAGGTGAGTTGCTCATTGAGGTATACTGGTCCGTTTTTGTGGAGTGCTTTGTGAGCATGGGTGAGGAGCTTGAAGGTGATCCTCTTGTTGACGGGGAGACAGTGCAGGTCTCTCAGGTGGGATGTGATGTGGTTGTGACAGGGGATGTCGAGGATGAGGCGTGCAGAGGTGTTCTGTATGTGTTGTAGTCGTTTATAGAGTTTGGCCGAGGTTCCTGCGTAGAGGGCGTTGCCGTAGTCAAGTCTGCTGCTGACGAGAGCCTGGGTGACCGTCCTTCTGGTTTCGTTGCGGATGCATCCGTAGATCTTGCGGAGCATGCATAGGGTGTTGAAGCAGGAGGAGGAGATGGCGTTGACTTGCTGGGTCATTGAGTCCAGGATGAACCCCAAGTTGCGTGCGTGCGTGGTTGGTCGGCGTCGGTGCAGCTCCCAGCGCGGCCGGCCACCAGGAGTCGTCCCAGGCGGAGGGGGTGGAGCCGAGGATGAGGACCTCCATCCTGTCTGAGTTCAGTTTCAGGCGGCTGTTCTTCATCCATTCAGCAACGGCCTTCAATCCTTCATGGAGGTTGGTTTTGGCAGTGGTGGGGGCTTTGGTGAGGGATAGGATCAGCTGTGTGTTGTCGGCGTCGGAGATGATGTTGAGGTTGGGCGGTTGGACAATGTTGGTGAGCGGTGCCATGTAGATGTTGAAGAGTGTCGGGCTAAGGGACAATCCTTGGGGTACGCCGCAGATAATCTTGGTATCTTTGATCGGAGTGGAGGGAGGCGGACTCTCTGGGTTCTGCCCGTGAGGAAGGAGGAAGTCCAGTCCAGAGCTTTGTCGTGGATCTCTGCGTTGTGGAGTCATGTGCGAAGGGTGTGTGGGCAGACGGTGTCAAAGGCAGCTGAAAGGTCCAGGAGAATGAGGGCTGCATTTTCTCTGTTGTCCAGCAGGGTCCTGATGTCGTCATGGTGGCGATGAGGGCTGTTTTGGTGCTGTGTTTGCTGCGGAATCCGGATTGGGACAGGTCCAGGATGTTGTTTTCTTCGAGGAAGGAGATCAGTTGCTTGCTGACAATCTTTTCGATTACTTTCCGCGGGAGCAGGGGAAGGGCCGGACGTTCTTGAGGTCTTTCGGGTTTCCTTGGGTTTCTTTAGTAAGGTGGCGGTCTCGAAGGAGTTGTTGATGATCTTGCGGAGATGGGGTGCGATGGTGGAGCCTGCTTTGTTGAAGATGTGGTGTGGGCATGGGTCTGACAGTGAGCCGGAGTGGATGGTTTTCATGATTTTGATGGTGATGTCTTCGTTGGCGTGGGTCCAGGAGAGCAGGGGGTCGGTGTGGCTTACTAACAACTTTGCCTCCATTTGAAGAATCTACACAAACCTTTTCACACCTATCACATTTTGTACTGGGGCTGACGATGGCAAGTTTGTGTGGTGATTACTCTGGGGTGGCAAAGAAAAAAGTGGGGGGCGCAACACTTTTTGCTACCAATACAAAATTGTTGAACGGATTTTCATGAAATTTGCCAGGAATGTAATTTATGGTTTGGAAAGGATTCATTTTGGATTACATCTTTTTTTTTAATTTCTGTTTATTCAAAACATCTGTGGGTACAAACAGGATAATATGGCATTTTGGACTAAATCTTAGTGATAGATTAGGTCACTGTATACTGCGGTACTATCGCAGTATAGCACGGTACATAGCAATGATAAAAATGAGAAAACAGTATAATTTTGGCTAATGACAGCCTTTACAAAATAAAAAGGCAGCCATATTGTTTAGACAACACTTTGGCTGTGTTGTGGGATTCTGAATGAGACATAGCTTATTAGCATAGTTAAGTAGAGTTTGAAGTATGTTATGTAACGCACCCCTCTACATGCATCCCTTAATTTTTAACCTTTCTAAGTACCGCACTACTTTCGATGGAGTGCAGTGGTACTTTGAAGACTTTTTGAAAAGTATATAAAGCAATATGTCTACCTTTTTAATTCATTGGATGCTACTGCACTGTACACCATTGCCCTGTACGCCACTGCACTGTACGCTAATGCAGTCTATGCCACTGTAATCCATGCCACTGCAGTGTACACTACTGCACTCTATACCACTTCACCCTACATCACTGTACTGTACACTACAACACTCTACGTAATTGCACTCTATGCCACTGCACTCTACTCGGCGCCACTCCACACCACTCTATGCTACTTCATTCTTTCTCACTTCACTCTGCCCCACTCTACTCTGCGCCACTCTACTCTGTACCACTGTAGTCTATGCTACACTACATCTCTCTACTCTAGCCCACTACAATCTACTCTACTCCACTTCATCCTACACCACTCTATGCCACTCTATCCCACTGCCCTCTACCCCACTGTACTCTACTCTGCACCGCTGCACTTTAAGCCACTTTACTCTATGCCGCTCTACTCTACCCCACTTCACTCAAAGCCTCTCTACTCCACCCCACTTCACTCTTCTCCACTTTATTCTACCCAACTTCAGTCTAAGCTACTGTACTCTACCCCACTCTACTCTTCCCCACTTCACTGTACCTCACTGCAGTCTATGCCACTCTACTCTACACCACTCTACACCTCACATTCTACAATATTGCAAGCTACTCACCTCCACTCTATGCCCCTGTACTGCACTCTACTGTACTTCTTTCTATGCACAGCACTCTACATCACTGTACTGTATACCACTGTACTCTACGCCACTCTACTCTACCCCATTTCACTCAATGCCACTCTACTGTACTCTACTCTACACCACTGCACTCTGACCACTCTACTCTACCCCACTCTACTGTACCGCACTCATAAAAAGTTACTCTACTCCACTCCACTGTACACCACTTTACTCTACTCTGTACCATGCTACTGTATGCCACTGCACTAAAGGCCACTGTTCTCTGCTCTGCACCACTCTACTCTACCCAATTTCTCTCTATGCCACTCTACTGTACTCCACTCTTCTCTACCCTACCCCAGTTCACTCTACCCCATTTTACTCTATGGCACTGTAATCTACGTCACTCTACTCTACCCCCGGTCACACTCTGCTGTATGCCACTCTACTCTACAGTAATTAAAGTCACACTACTCCTCTCCAATGTATGCCACTCTACTCTACTCTACACCACTGTACAGTACATCACTGCACTTTAGGCCACTGTACTCGACTCTGCACCACTCTACTCTACCCCATTTCACTATACGCCACTCTAATCTATGCCACTCTACTGTACTCTGCTCTATTCTACCCCACTCTACTGTATGCGACTGTACTCTAAGCTACTCAATTCTCTACTTTGAACCACTGTATGCCGTTCTACTGAGCGCTTCTCTACTGTACGCCATTCTATTCTACCCCACTTCACTCTACCCCACTTCACTTTACCATACCTCTCTCTACACCACCCTACTGTACGCCACACTTCTCTATCTCATGTCACTCTACCCCACTGCATTGTACGCCACTTTACTCTATGCCACTCTGTTGTACGCCACTGTACTCTACCCCACTTTACTCTAACCCACTTCCCTCTATACTACCCTACTCTACTCTCCACCACTCTACTGTGCACCATTGCACTCTACGCCACTCTACTATGCAATGCTCTACTCTATGTGACATGCTCTCTGCACCATTGCACTCTACACCACTGTACAGTACACCACTGCACTTTTCTCAACAACTC
Source organism: Lissotriton helveticus (assembly GCF_964261635.1). Taxonomy (NCBI): domain Eukaryota; kingdom Metazoa; phylum Chordata; class Amphibia; order Caudata; family Salamandridae; genus Lissotriton; species Lissotriton helveticus. Next base: position 118,131,496 of record NC_136060.1, on the reverse strand, counting down.
TCTATGCCAGTCTACTCTATGCCACTCTACACCACTTCACTCGAACACATGCCACTCTACTCTATGCCACTCTACTCTAGGCCACTCTACTCTATGCCTCTCGACTCTACCCCACAACACTGTAGTCCACTTCACTGTACCCCACTCACTCTAAGCCATTCTACTCAATGCAACAGTACTGTATTCCAATGTACTGTTCTCCACTTCACTGTACCCCACTTCACTCTACACCACTCTACCATATGTCACTATATACCACTCTACTGTATGCCACTGTACTCTACCCCACTTCACTCTACTCTATGCCACTCTACTCTATGCCTCTCTACTCCATGGCACGCCATTGTATGCCACTCTACTCTACGTCACTCCAAGCCACTGCACTCCACTCTATGCCACTCTACTCTACTTCACTCGACACCAATGTACACCACTGCACTCTACTCTGCACCACTGCACTGTACCCAACTCTACTCCATCCCACTTAACTCTTCCCCACTCCACTCTACACCAATCTACTCTACTCTATTCCATTTCACTGTAGCCACTTCACAGTACCTCACTTCACTATCCCCCACTCTACTCTATGCACTCTTTTCTACCCAGCTGAATTCTAAACCACTTCAATCTACCCTAATTCACTGTTCACCCCTCTAATCTTCGCCACTCTATTTAACGCTCCCCTACTCCACCACACTTCACTCTACTATGCTTCACTCTAGACTCAATCAACTATAATTCGTGCCTACAGAATGCATGCCTAATACCCTTTCCTATTACATCCCTTATAGCATATTAAATAATAGCATTCATAACAACACTCATGCCATCTCAAATAACATTATTTATGATAACAGTGTGCATGGTAAATGGTCGAGTCACAGTTGAGTGATTCTTCCTAGCGCATTTACAGCACTCTGTATGAAGGTGAGCGAGTTATAGAAAGTTATGGTCAGTGCGGAATTTATAACTGTAAGTTATAACTTTTTTGTTTCTAGGCACAGTGTAGTTTAAATTAATCTTGTATAGAAATAATAAAATACGTTTTCCAAACTATAACTTATCTTCAACCTTGTTTTTTTATTGAAAAAAAAGAAATATATATATATATATTTTTTTTTAATGCTACATATTATATTTAGGGGGAAAACCTCCCAAACCCCCGTTTTTCTAATTTACTCCTAATCTTCCTTTACTCTTGCCCCCTCTTTAACACTACCAACTGCCAAACCCTAAAATTACATTTGCCACCCATTACCACTACTCCTAAACCCTAAAATTGCCCTTAACTCCCTTTACCACTACCCACCCCAAAACCCTATTTTAGCTCTATCGTTATTTGTTATATATATATCTACTTGACAGAGGCTTAATTTGAGACAGAAACAAGTTGTTACTTCCTTGCCCAAATGAATCTGTGAACCAGTGATGGAGTACCGCATTCCTCTGTTAGGACATTGTTCTGCTCTCGCTCTCTCTCTTTAGCTATCTATCTATCTATCTATCTATCTATCTATCTATCTATCTATCTATCTATCTATCTATCTATCTATCTATCTATCTATCTATCTATCTATCTATCTATCTATCTATCTATCTATCCAAATAGATAGATAGATAGATAGATAGATAGATAGATAGATAGATAGATAGATAGATAGATAGATAGATAGATAGATAGATAGATAGATAGATAGATAGATAGATAGATAGATAGATAGATAGATAGATAGATAGATAGATAGATAGATAGATAGATAGATAGATAGATAGATAGATAGATAGATAGATACACACACGCTTACTTTAAATATGCTTGCCAAGCGTGATGAAAGGCATGCATGATAAAGCCATCTGTGTGGTAAAGGCATGCATGGCAAAGACTTTACGGTAAAAGCAGTGCGTGTTAAAGGCATCGTTGTAAAGGCTGTTTCCCCTGGTCACTAGGTCTGAATTAGTCCATAACAACAGTACCAAGTGAAGAAAGCAAATGCAAACGTGTAACACTGCATATTTAAATCAAGCGAATTTTGTTAATGCATTGTATGTGTTGACAAAGAATCACAAGCGTGTTTATGGCAAACTCCTATCGGCTGTAATTTGGAACCCCTTCTGGAAACGCACAAGTTTAGTGGGTCGAAGCAGTAATGGGCCTGGGCCGTTTTAACCCCTTCCAAAGGACGTTGGACTTCAGCGGAGGGAAGTGTGTTCGGTCACTCTGCAAGTAAGTGCTGTTGAAGAGGGTTTTAAGGCTGACCTCCTGTCAGGGATTAAAGGCCAGGACATAGAGTGATGTCAAAGGGGCATGAACTCTGCTTCGGCCATTTTCGCCTGCTCCCAGAGTGCGGTATCAGTGACAACTTTACCTGTCCTCAGGGGTTTGTTCTTTAAAGTGACGGCTTTTAAAAAGCCGATGAGCTCGCAACTCAAGTGATGTCTTACTACTGGTGACGTGGAAAAGGGGCATATATAGAAAAGAAAGTGACACTTAAATTGCTCTCCATGGCTTCTTAATGACTTGTTGTGGCTACAGCCACCGAATCTTCAGAGACACTGGGCTTCTATTGTGTTATACAAGAAGCCCGCTGAAATCCCTAGAGCAGATCTGTGAGTTTTAATGCCAGTTATGTCCTTTATATAATGTTGGCCGTGTGTGGAAGACCCTCTGAGTGCCCGTTATTAAGAGAAAATTAAACAATACCAGAGAATAATAATGCACGTATTCAACATAAATAATCCAATTCTATGTTAATTGTTGCAACTTTAAAACTATTATTTACACGGCTGTATTATAAATCACCAAACATGAGGTGCAACATGACCAGGAAAATACATGTTTGTGGTGAATTAAACAAATTCAATTTATGTGCTCCATTATTCTGCAGTTTCACTAAATTATAACATATTTTAGTTAATTCTGCCGACAGCACTGAGTCATTTTATTTTTTTTATTTCAAAATGTTTAATTAACAGAGCTGCTGTTAGAGAAAATGCATGCTGTGCCCTGCAAACTTTGCTAGAAGCCCAGACTATAACCTTTTGTTGTACAATATATTGATAGGTTACCAATTATGTAAGCAAAAATAACGTCAGTATATCAGGTGTGCTTTAGTATGATGCAAATCTGCCGCCATTCAATGAATCTAAACACTAAACATTAGAATCATACCTTTATCCACAGTGCAAAAGAGATATTGGTATGAAGGGATCTATGGGAACTATATAGTTTAGTGTTTTGTATTGCACATCACATAGCATTTACTTCTCATATGTGGCATGCTGAAGCACTTGCCTAGATGGGTAGTGTTAGACCTGCCATCCTTGGTGTGGTTTTACCCCTAACATTTGCTTTAAGAACTCCTGTTTTTGCTGACTTTGTTTTTGCTGGCTTTAGTACTCTGTACACTTTACCACTGCTAGTCAGTGCTAAAGTGTTTGTGCTCTCTCCTTAAAACATGTTAGATTGGCTTATGCCCAGTTGGCATATTGAATTTACTTGTACGCCCCCTAGTAAAGTGACACTGTCTGTGCCCAAAGCCAGTAAATTAAATGTTACTAGTGGGCCTGCAGCAGCTGCAGTCGGTAGGGGAGTACCTGCCGGGGTGGTGACGTGGGGAGGGGGCGGGGCAGGGTGGGGGTTAGTAATGTATGGATAATGGAGGTTTCCAGGTAAGTAAACATTTAAATAAATCAAACGAATTTCGTTGCGCGCACTGCATCTCCAAATGTAATGCAGTGCGCGCACCGAAATTCGTTTGTTTATTTAAATGTTTACTTACCTGCAAACCTCCATTATCCATACATTACTAACCCCCACCCTGCCCCTCCCCCTCCCCACGTCACCGCCCCGGTAGGTACTCCCCTACCGACCGCGGCTGGCCTGCAGCACTGATTGTGCCACCCACTTAAGTATATCTTTAAACCTGTCTCAGAACGGCCATTGCAGCTCGTGTGTGTGCAGTTGTAAACTGCCATTTCGACTTGGCCAGGTAAAAGTATTGCCAGACCAAAATCATTCTTTTAGATACATATGTCACCCCTGGGGTAGGCCCACGACAACCTAGAGGGCAGGTTGCAATGTATTTGAAAAGTAGTACATGTACTGTTAGGTTTTACATGACCCATGTCCTAGTACTAACAAATATTTTAATGTGTTTTTCACTACTAAAAGGCCTACCTCTCCCATACGAAAATATTAGGGTTACCTTATTTCATTTTATAAGTATAATTTCCAAATGGAACCAGGAAACTAGGTCATGTTTGGGTTCTCTTGAACTGAAAAAAATACTAATTCATGGTGAAGTCAGATTTTAAATTACAATTTGGAAAATGCCACTTTTATAAAGTTGGCGTTTTCTTGCATTAGCCAACTGCAACCTGCTGCCTGTCTCTGTGCACATGACTGGGTGTAGTTGACAAGTGGGCTTAGTGTATTCCTCCTAGACTGCCACACAAAATAGGGAGCTTAGGTGTTACTGGATGGAGCATCCCTGGCAGGATAGGAGGGAGGAGCTGGACCCAGCCCCACTTACACTTGAATTGGTCTGTGTCCTTTCTCCAAACAAAGGGTTGCATACCTGCTGCAGTTAGTCTGGAGCCAGATCCAGGAAGGCAGGGCACTTGTGCACTTCAAAGCTATGCCTCTAGAAGATTTTCCCCACTTTAAAGGCAGAATTGGGTATAAATACTGGACCTCAGACACCAACTCTTCACTACACTTCTGGACATATACTCTTCCAGGAAGAAAGACTGCTGTGCTGCTGAAAGGAATTCCACTCTGCTGGATAGCTGCTCTCTAGGACTCCTGCCCTGCTGTGATGACCTGCTGCCTGCTGATCTCTTGCCTGGGTGAGAATGACTGAACCTACATCTCCTGAACCCAGAACCCAGCATGACTCCAGGGGCCTGCTGGCAAGCCTCCTGATCTGAAACCTCAGGAACATAACAGCCTTCCAACCACTTTTTGCCTGCACCTAGACTGTGCTATATGTGAGTCTACCCTGCCAGGTGGTGCCGTCCAGTCATGGACCCTTTAAAGTGGGCTTAAGGTGCTCTGCCAGCCTATGCATCAAGCGGAACCGACGCATCTCCTCTGCTGCCCAGGGCAACCAGATCAGAACAAACGCACTGCCTCTAAAGTGTGGATTGGACCCATCACAAAGACCTGCATCGCCTTCGCAGCCTCATCAGAACCAGCACTGAGCAACGCATCCTCAGCAAAGGCCCTTGCATCTCTCAAGACGATGATGCCGGACAAGTCCTTGGAACCAATGCATCGCCCCAACTGCGCACCACATCCTTGACGCCGGACTTCACATCGCAAGCCACATCAACAGGATCCTTGATGACGACTCAAGCCCTCACATTGCAGTCAAGTCGCTTCTCATAAACGACCCATCGCTTCAGCTGCGTTAAGCATTTTCGGCAGGGATCCTCGCAACACTCCGCAAACAAGGGAATTTAAATTACTTTCTTCAGCAGGCCTAACTGGGTCCCATTAGCTGGATCACGCTTCCGCGTGGTGGGCCTGGACTTTTGACTTTGTTCCGGTCCTGCAGCTTTGTGCTTTTTAGCACTATTTTCACTTTAAAATTGAATATCTCCGGTTCTACTGATTGGATTTGTGTTGTTTTGGTCTTGTTTTATATATTAATGAAGTATATATTTTTCTAACTTAGTGTAGGATGCTTTTTGTGTGGTATTTACAATATATTACTGTTTGTAGTGTTTACACATTGCCTCTAGGTTAAGCCTGACTACTTTGTGCCAAGCTACCATAGGGCTGAGCACAGGTTAATTTAAGGTTGGCTTGTGCCTCACTCTGACAAAGATTGTGGTTGCTGTTTGACCAGGGTTCACACAGCAGTCAACCAGCAACTACATTTCTTACAGGATGTATGCTACACCGTGCAGTGTGTGTTTTTGGAACTGTGTTGTCTTTATTTTGATCCTATGTGGGAAGTGTTTCTATGTCATGCGTAATGACGACTGAGGCAAAGTTATCATGTTACTGGATGCCTCACTTAACAGTGTGATGGTTGAAGAAGGGTGAAAGAGAGATGCACAGTTTAGGGCCGGACTAGCCTTAATGGGCACCAGGTGTTTTCCTTGTGGTCCGGAATGGGGGGACCAGTTTTGGAGCAGAGGGGGCCGTTTTTGTTACTGGGGGCTGGTTTTGCAGCAGTGCTGCAATATCAGCTCCCTGTAACAAAAGCAGCAACATTGTTCACAACCAGCACCCCCCTGCCTGGGGTCGGCCCAAGGTAATTGCCAGGGTTGGTTTCCGTTCTCAGTCCGACCATGGCGTAGTTTATAGTTTTCAATAGTTGGCAGATTTGAATAGATCTACAGGTCCCTTTATGGTATTTGTTATAATCATAGTGCACATAGCTGGTTACTGCATTGGGATGTCCATTCGGAGATATTTTGTTAGACGTTAAGAGTCCTGAGCAGGAATAAGTTGCAGGAAGACTTAATGGCGAGATCTACTGGTAGGGACTTTGGTAATATCATCCTATGTCTGACTGTTATTGTGAGATGTTAAGAAGTGGTCATAATCTGAGCTTGCTGGGACCTGCAGTGGTGGATTAAACTGAAGTCCTCCGTTGGCCAGCAGCGTTTGGCAGATCTCTTCAGTTATTTAATTCTTGTTCAGTTGGTGATGGGTAGTTTATTGCAGTCGACTGGTACAGTACTGGGTAATGGACATGATTCCTAGCAGTTTAGTCTTATGTGAGTGTCAACCAGTATAAGGACAATATTATGCAGTCAATAGGAAGTACGTTTGACTCTCCACCTGCTGAGTTTTATGGTATCAGTGTTAGGGTGACAAAGGTGGGTTATATAATACATGGGATTCTCCAATTCCTGTATTAAAAAACTGTCTGTAATTTCTTTATAATCGGTGACTTCTGACGCTCCCCATCGCTGATTATAAAGATATTACATCAGAACTCAACTGTAACAACTTATTACAATGCCTGCAGCCAAAGCCAGTAGCTTAGGTGAAAGGAAGGTCAGGTCACAAAGCATAATCAAAGCAGCTGTTTAAAGAACAAAAAACAAATGTTGCTGTTCGTCTGCCTTGTTTTTCTAGCTTACAGTGACAAGAAAGGAGATTTTTATGACAACATGTCTACTTTTTTTGCACTTGTTAGATAATTATAAAAAGTTAGAATCTTTCTGCATGATTCCACACATTACACGCTCCTGTGGCTTTCTAAAAAAATAAACTAACTTGTATTAAACTGATTCTAATATCTTTTTGTGACAAACAATTATCAGCTTTTTTGATGTGCTTAATTTGCACTAGAGATTCTATTTTTATTCTTTATATTTGCAAACATAGGGCCTGATGTAGCAAGCTAAATTGCATTCGCAAACCCTGAAATTCACAGAATTTCAGCATTTGCAATTGCAATTTAGCTGTGTGCAATATAGGTAGGCAAAAGCCTACTCGCAAAATAAGGAATCGCAAAAATTGTGATTCCCTATTTTGCGTATGCATTTAGAGATTCGCAATGTGCGATTCCCTAAAGGCTATTCTAGTAAGCATCGCAAATTGCGATATTGCCTTAAGGAAACGCAAATTACCACCAACTTCAAGGTGGTGGTAATTTGCAATTTCCTAGAAAAAAGCACTTTGTTGCTAATTTCCGGGGTTGCAACAGGGTGTCCTTTTGCCACCCTTGAAATGGCGTGCGCAATTTGCGAGTACTTGGGTACTCGCTATTTGCGCAACCAATTCCCATTCATCCCTATGGGCCTCTTGGCCCACAGAAATGAATGGGAAGCCATTCCTTATTGGCAACTCGCAAATAAGGAATGCATAGGAATCGCTATTTTAAATGCTAATCCTACCTAGATAGCAGTTTGCGAGTCGTTCATAGCGATTCCCAAAATATTGCTATTAAGGACTCGCAAGACTGTACTTCGATACATGTGCCCCATAATCTCTCTTTCATATTAAAGAGCTATGCAACAAGGATTTAAGCAGTTTGTGTGAAAGTTTATGGTGTAGCCATGTATTATATGGAATAAAGTAACCCCTGCCATACATTATATGGATCTTACCAGTCACCTCAGAGTTCTATAACCTTATAAAGGAACTCAGACTTTGGCCTCAATCCTCTATTTGGTCATGGAACTCCTCATGACTTGCAAGCTAATTATAATGTAAGGCAGGGGGTACTTTATCCCATGAATAGTGAATAGCATTGAAGTTATATTAATTCATACAGTGCTTACTACCTCTGTTGAGGTTTTGGAATGCAATATGAATGAGGTTAGCGTTTGTTTCAGTGGTTATTGTTGGTTATTGAGATTAGTGTTGTGCTCTTAAGGAAACCATTCCATGCATTTACTCCAGTTGCTCTGTTGTAGATTGAATTAATATGAATTAGTGTGATTTTTAGAGATCTTGGGTATGTGAATTCATGCAAATGGTTGGTGGTATTAATAAATGAACTACAGGAGATTAGCTATTGGTATGTTGGTGGGGTATGACTTTTAAAGAAGAGATTGGTATCTTAAAGATAATAATAGGAATGAATACATCAATGCATGACAGAGCAGACTGTGCTCAAAGAGAGGATGTATGCAGAGAATGGAAAGTAATGGGGATTCATTTAAGAGAAAAAACAGAGGCAACAATTGGAAGGTCAATGTTTATGGGAATGGAAGAGTAGCCTGTTTAAGATTGTATGCAGTATGAGAATTCAAAACTGTTGAGCAAAACAACATTATTTGCATGTTATCTAGTGCTATATTAGTTACTACTGATAAGCACTATAATTCGGCAACTAGTCTATACCCTGAAAGGCTACTGCACTTTAGCAAGAAAAGCTGATCAACTCAAGGGGTGGAAGCATAAAGAAAAGTCTAAATACATATATGGGAAACATTGAGAGGCTCAAAGTCAGCAGTAACTTTGTGATCATAGCAATGTGAGAGAGAATACGAGTTAAATAATGCAAACAATGAAAAAAAATTCTACAAATATTGAAGCAGATGCCTTTTGATGTTCACCGGTAAAATTTGCCACACAGTAATTATTAGGAAAGAGAAGTTAGATCGTTTTTGGATGGCCCAGGATATGGCATGGCACAAGATGGAAGTAAGGATAACTTTCCTGACAGTGGCAGAGTTTTTCCTGCATTCCTGTGGCTGGAGGGAGGAGACCTGGACAAGGAGGATATAGACAGGACCACTTTTGGCAATTCCGTGAACCTTGTTAGCAAGAGGGTGCTGATTCACTCTTCCTTAACTCTGCTATTTAGTAGATTATAGTGCTGAAGGGTGGGACTGTCATTTCCGTTGTTCAAGGAGAAGAAGTTTGTAGACAAGATTTACCCTTGGTGTCTTCCTAACTACGGCTTCAGAAATGTTAATGATAGCCAGGCGCAGAGATCTTGAACTTTTTTTTTAAACACACTTTATTGGTTTCATACACTACATACATATGTGTCACCAATACCCCAATGGATATCATTGCACTATTAAGGTTTCAATGACTTTATAACACTAGGATAATACAAATATATATAAAAACTGCATACACTGGGTATTTCTCTAAGTTGATAAATGCATGGTTTGCTCATCACGTTATCGATTAGGATATTATAGAAAACAACTCCCCCTCCTCCCCCTCCCCCACTTGGCTCACCACTTTGCTATTTACGAGACTGTAGTTAGTTTAATGTTCATCGAGAGTCTGTACCTGGTCTGCCAGCTCCGGAGCCTACGTATCTATAACATGGGTGGATTTGGGCTTGCACTGCACTATCTGATTCCCAGAATGATAAGGGGATGTGGGTGACATACATAGTGTTATTGTGTAGGAAGCTCAGTAGCTATGAAGGCTTCCAACATCATGTCCAATTCCACTGAAATAGGTGTTTTTCTCAGGTCTCTATAGTCCTCCCTACGTATTACCGCACTCTCCGCCCTCCCCCAGCGGATTACCTCCTCATGCTAGCTTATTCTGTTAGGTGACAAGGCTGATTTCCATCTCATGGTTATGGACTGCTTTGCAATAAGTAAGGCCAAGTCTGCAAATCTCACCTGTACCTTCTGGTTCTAAGGACGACAAGGCAGACCCACTATACAGCTTTCTGCCATGTTCCAGTGTGTATTCCCAGACACCGCTCCAAGTGTGTCCGTAACCTGTGCCCAAAAGGTGGAAAAGAGTGGACATGTCCACAGCATGTGCATTAGAGTGGAGTCTGTGAATTGGCATCTTGGGCATTTTTCAGTGTCTCTGGGTATATTTTGTTTAGTCAATGTGTCGTGAGGTAAGCCATATGCATTATCAGGTACGGTGTACATTTTAATTTAGCATTGCTTGATACTTTTTGGCGTATTTCAATAAAGAATCCCATTACCTATGCAGCAATTCCCTTCCCAAGTCTCTGTCTCATTTATCCCTTAATCTTGTAAGAATAGATCTCACACTTCACTGTGATTTAATTGTGGGTACTCCTGGCTGGAGCTAGCCCCACTGCTATCTCATGAGACAAGCATGACTGAGAAGGACACTAAAAGAGCCTCAGCAAACTGGTTCTGCAGCAAGAGACAGTCGCAATCTGGTGGAAATGTTGCATTTTTTGCAAAGTTCAAAAAAGTTCAAAAAGTACTTTATTCGGTTAAAATACAATAACCATGAAAGCAGCAGCATGAATTTACAATTTACACAGGGAGATTTAAAAAGTGACAAATCAATTATGTTTCAACAACACCAATTGTTTTCCATAGTTTAAAAACATGTTTAAAAAAACTTAAAACTACAGCAACAGTTAAAACAGTGTCCATTCTCTGTAATTCTAAAAAAGCTGGGCAACATCTATTTAAAATCATTTCTTTAAGGAATGGGATAATGAGTTTCCTACGTGGAACAATATAAAATTTACAAAAAAATAAATTTACAAAAAAATAAAATATGGATGTCAGATTGGGAGGAGGAATCATCACAAGGGCAAATAGGCAAATTTTGCAACCAGGAGTTCATTTCTGGGAAGGACAAGAGTCTAAAAACAATATTTAGTCTAAAACTGGTCAAGAGAAATCGGTCATAATTAGACATCAGGAGGGTTAAATATGGCTGTACTTTATCACCAGTTGTTAACAAGAGATGCGAGGTAACTGTCTTTTTATTCATTTCATCTCGCCTTCTCTTTCCCTCGAGGTATTCCATACACAATTTTTTCTGCGATTTTCTGGATATATTGCACATTGAAAGTGGGTCATCATAATATTGTTGGCAACCAATTTCAATTAGAAAACGTTTTACATTTTTTGCAACAAAAAAAAGACAAAAATTGAAAGCGGTTATCCTTTTCTCCAGCTTACAAAATGAAAAAACACATTGGTGAATGTGAAACTAAGAAAAATGCACCTTTCTAGTTAAAAGAGCAGCACTCCCTGAATCTGGAGACAGAACGTCGTGACTGATGTGTGTGATGATGGATTAAAACCAGATCTGTGACTGGGGGTGAATGTTTTGCCAATGTGCAACATTCCGTCCATCATCTTGTGTGTTTTGCTGTTCGCCCTATGTGAGAAGGGTATGCCCAGATGTGGGTCATGTGCTCACTACGCCACTGGAGTCAAGCTATTCTGGCTGATGATGGCTGATAGCCAGAAACCGGTCCTAGGATGCTTGATTCCGGTCCAGGGAAGACATGGCTTGGCAGTTCGGGCTGGACTGTTCCCGTGAGGCACAGGGTCAAGACTGATTTGCATATGGCCATGTCTGAACTGGGGTGGCGTTGTGAGCAAAATAATGATGGATTAAACCCAGATCTGTGACTGGAGGTGAATGTATTTCCAATGTGTAACATTCTGTCCATCATCTTGTGTGTTTTGCTGTTCGCCCTATGTGGGAAGGGTATGCCCAGACGTGGGTCCCGTGCTCACTATGCCACTGGAGTCAAGCTATCCTGGCTGATGACGGCTGATAGCCAGAAACCGGTCCTAGGATGCTTGATTCCGGTCCAGGGAAGGCATGGCTTGGCAGTTCGGGCTGGACTGTTCCCATGAGGCACAGGGTAAAGACTGATTTGCATATGGCCATGTCTGAACTGGGGTGGCGTGGTGAGCAAAATAACAATGGATTAAACCAAGATCTGTGACTAGGGGTGAATGTTTTGCCAATGTGCAACATTCCGTCCATCATCTCGTGTGTTTTGCTGCTTTCTCCAATACCATATAGATCGAAAAACTTACTAGAGACTTCCATTGCTGTTCACATTACCACATTCTAGCGCTGAGCACTATGTGTGAACTATGTTCAAAAGGTCTGTCATTTGTGGGTAGCCGAAAAGAATCATAAATATTCACAAGTTTGTGAAATTACATATAAAATCTCTGGCATTAGACTCATAACACACTGGACACTATCAGAAAATAATTTTAATGCTTTGCCTATTGTACAAAGCACTTACTGCAGCACATAAATAACTGGATTTTTTTCATGTGCACGCTCCAAATTTTAATGACAAACATGTCAAACTGAAAGTAAAATATTAACGTTCAAACACAAGTATCCACTGGGGGCACCTTGCTGTCACAGAACTGTATATGGATTTCTTGACAGTCGCTTGCGCACACACATCCTGTATTTTCAAGACTACAAGCAATGGCTGCCATGTGTGGGGGTGCTTTAAACACAATGGTTACAAAAAGGGGGGTGGTGATGGACAGAGTATCTGAGTTAATCAGAACACTCCTACCCAGTCAACAGATCAGGGCTTGATCCATCACCGTTTTTTAGCTCACTGCACCATCCCAGTTCAGAACCTGGCTATATGCAAATTAGTCTGTCCCTGGCCCAGTGCATCATGGGAACAGGGCAGACCAAACTACCAAGCCAATTCTTCACTGGAAAGGAAACAAGCTTCCGGGGACCGGTTTCTGGCATTACAGCCGTCTTCGGCCCGGCTTGCTTGAGTCCTGATGGTGCAATGAGCAAGGGGCTCATGTCTGAGCATACCCTTCCACACTCATGGTGGCCAAAATAATTACAAAAAGGGGGTGGTGATGGACAGAGTATCTGAGTTAATCAGAACACTCCTACCCAGTCAACAGATCAGGGCTTGATCCATCACCGTTTTTTAGCTCACTGCACCATCCCAGTTCAGAACCTGGCTATATGCAAATTAGTCTGTCCCTGGCCCAGTGCATCATGGGAACAGGGCAGACCAAACTACCAAGCCAATTCTTCACTGGAAAGGAAACAAGCTTCCGGGGACCGGTTTCTGGCATTACAGCCGTCTTCGGCCCAGCTTGCTTGAGTCCTGATGGTGCAATGAGCAAGGGACTCATGTCTGAGCATACCCTTCCACACTCATGGTGGCCAAAATAATTACAAAAAGGGGGTGGTGATGGACAGAGTATCTGAGTTAATCAGAACACTCCTACCCAGTCAACAGATCAGGGCTTGATCCATCACCGTTTTTTAGCTCACTGCACCATCCCAGTTCAGAACCTGGCTATATGCAAATTAGTCTGTCCCTGGCCCAGTGCATCATGGGAACAGGGCAGACCAAACTACCAAGCCAATTCTTCACTGGAAAGGAAACAAGCTTCCGGGGACCGGTTTCTGGCATTACAGCCGTCTTCGGCCCAGCTTGCTTGAGTCCTGTGGAAGGGTATGCTCAGATGTGAGTCCCTTGCTCACTGCACCATCAGGATTCAAGCAAGCCGGGCCGAAGACGGCTGTAATGCCAGAAACCGGTCCCCGGAAGCTTGTTTCCTTTCCAGTAAAGAATTGGCTTGGTAGTTTGGTCTGCCCTGTTCCCATGATGCACTTGGCCAGGGTCAGACTAATTTGCATGTAGCCAGGTTCTGAACTGGGATGGTGCAGTGAGCTAAAAAACGGTGATGGATCAAGCCCTGATCTTTTGACTGGGTAGGAGTGTTCTGCTTAATTCAGATACTCTGTCCATCACCACCCCCCTTTTTTAATCGTTTTGGCCACCACAAGTGTGGAAGGGTATGCTCAGATGTGAGTCCCTTGCTCACTGCACCATCAGGATTCAAGCAAGCCGGGCCGAAGACGGCTCTAATGCCAGAAACCGGTCCCCGGAAGCTTGTTTCCTTTCCAGTAAAGAATTGGCTTGGTAGTTTGGTCTGCCCTGTTCCCATGATGCACTGGGCCAGGGTCAGACTAATTTGCATGTAGCCAGGTTCTGAACTGGGATGGTGCAGTTAGCTAAAAAACGGTGATGGATCAAGCCCTGATCTTTTGACTGGGTAGGAGTGTTCTGCTTAATTCAGATACTCTGTCCATCACCACCCCCCTTTTTGAATCGTTTTGGCCACCACAAGTGTGGAAGGGTATGCTCAGATGTGAGTCCCTTGCTCACTGCACCATCAGGATTCAAGCAAGCCGGGCCGAAGACGGCTGTAATGCCAGAAACCGGTCCCCGGAAGCTTGTTTCCTTTCCAGTAAAGAATTGGCTTGGTAGTTTGGTCTGCCCTGTTCCCATGATGCACTGGGCCAGGGTCAGACTAATATGCATGTAGCCAGATTCTGAACTGGGATGGTGCAGTGAGCTAAAAAACGGTGATGGATCAAGCCCTGATCTTTTGACTGGGTAGGAGTGTTCTGCTTAATTCAGATACTCTGTCCATCACCACCCCCCTTTTTGAATCGTTTTGGCCACCACAAGTGTGGAAGGGTATGCTCAGATGTGAGTCCCTTGCTCACTGCACCATCAGGATTCAAGCAAGCCGGGCCGAAGACGGCTGTAATGCCAGAAACCGGTCCCCGGAAGCTTGTTTCCTTTCCAGTAAAGAATTGGCTTGGTAGTTTGGTCTGCCCTGTTCCCATGATGCACTGGGCCAGGGTCAGACTAATATGCATGTAGCCAGATTCTGAACTGGGATGGTGCAGTGAGCTAAAAAACGGTGATGGATCAAGCCCTGATCTTTTGACTGGGTAGGAGTGTTCTGCTTAATTCAGATACTCTGTCCATCACCACCCCCCCTTTTTGAATCGTTAAACACAATGGGGCAGATTTACAAGGAACTGACCCATCTGCATAGATGAGTCAGTTTCCTTGCGCCAGTGCCAAATGTCCTTGCTCCACCATGGATGCGCTGTATTTACAATACATTGCTCCATTGCTCAAGGATTACCAGATTTGTCACAAATAGTGACGCATTGCTGGAGTTGCTCATGAAAGTGACAGAACTCCAGCAATATGCCACAACAGATAGGTGAGTCCCATACAAAAAGTCCTACGTCATTCCTTGCGCCTGGTCTGAGCAGGCGTAGGGATTTTTGACACAGTGAAGGCGTAGATTGACGCAGTGAAATGTAAATTGAAATGTAAATTTCACTGCGTCAGTTCTACATGGCTTTTTGCGTGGGAACGCCTAGCCTGCTTACATTATACCTAGCGCAGGTATAATGTGATGCAGGGCTTTACAATGTGACGCATCTCCCTAGATGCGCCGCAGTTGCCTCAAAAAAGTGACTCATAACAGCTCAAGGAGGCGCAAGGGGCTTGTAAATCTGCCCCAATGATTGATGTAAAACAACTAGGATTTTGTTGGTAATTTCTAGCATCGAGCTGAGAGTTCGTCACTTTGAACTAATTATGGGAAAGCGTGGAGCTTTACGTTGGTGTCTCTGTACCGGTTGGAAAAGAGATCTTCATGACCAATCAAATGTGGCCGACTTTGTCTCCTGCCCAGCCCTGCTGGCCTCGCAGTCAAGGCCAGCTCTGTAAACTGGCAACTATATGCAGCACATTGTTTCAGTACCATGTGTTAAACACGCTCCCTGTGTGGCCGATGTAAAGCAGACCCCTGCAGCTGACAGCTGACAAACAAGCAAATACTGCCAAACTGTCAAGCTGCCTTTTTGTGTATAACCCCATTCCTCGCTAAACTGCACCCTTTAACTTTCTTCGAACCTCCACGCCCTCCCGCAGAGCACCCCCTTACCTTGACTGTGTCATTTTTCCGGTGTTTGGGGTCTCAGTTCACCAGGCCTGTCCCTTGGCGTGGGAGTCGCAGCACAGTTTCTTTTGCATATACTAGGTTTGGGCTCAAACCGTAGCACATCATCCTCCAACGTCACTCTTTACCAAGTTTGGGTAAATCAGAAAGCGCACGTGCAATCTCCTCTGCATATGGGGTAACTAGGTGCTCAGACCTCCAGACACATACACCATGCCGCCTGTATGCCCAACGGGTGTTAACAAAAAATCTCTATACTGTGACACAAACCTCCCTCTGTGGATAAGACCCATCACTAAGACGTTCTATGACGAACATGAGCCTCCAAGACATTAAAAACTGTAGAAGAAAGTTCTCTAGTTTAAACAGTGGGGAAAAGAGCATCGAAGAAAAAACCCGTCGACACACTAAACAAGTTTTTAATTAAATATTGCACTAAATTACATCTATAACTATTTGTTTAACAGGCCTTGATCTCATCGACAAACAACTCAAGTTGCAAAGCTGAGCAATGTTAAGTATTATACTGGCACATGACCAGTGCCCTGCTAGCTCTAAGCTCTCCCACCCCCTCCGCTAATAAGCACAGTGTATTACTTGTTGGATTTGTGTTCCATCCCTCAACCGAGCCGCAGTGGCAGCCAAGACTGCCCAACATGCCCTATTTCCAAGAAAGTCTACAGTCGGAACACAGTCTCACCTCGAACGCGTTGGACTCCGACCGCTATCAGGATTTATCCTGGAATAGAGGGAAGAAAATGCAGCCAAGTTTTACCATCAACAACATTTAGTCCTAGAAAAATTGTGATGCATTACCTTCCAAGCGCCCAAACACATAAATATCTCACATTTTTAACACATTCACTCAGCTTGCGTGAATTTGTATGTAGATAATCATTTGTTGCTACTTAACTACATCTTGGCTGCTAAGGGGTATGCATGTAGGTCCATTGACTTTCCATTGAAATCAATGGGCCCTACATGACGAGCTGGGCTCGTCATGAGCGTCGAAGGGGTTAAGTGTTTGGTCTGCTTTCTTGATCCGATGCTGCTTTTCACTTAGTGAATTATCTGTACTTCTCGATATATACCGTATATTTCCCAAACTATCTTTTCTGCAAAAATATTCAGCATTAACCCACTGTCTATGAGGCAAATCAAGGTTGAAGAAGATTAGTATATATTTGGGGAAGTTTTCTAGAGAAGTTAAAACATTGATAGTACTAGCCAAACAGAAACAGGAGGCTTCGCATTTTTTTTAGAATATGTTTTACTGGCATTTAGGAAAGTCAAGGTTATACATCTCAATATGCATTTCAAAGATAACACAAGAACAACCCCCTAACCACCCCAGCCCGCTCCACTAGGACATGTAGCAATGACAGAAAACACATCAGTGATAATGGCTGAACTGCCGGGTTGAATCGTGGTTGCGAGTCCACACAGGTCCATGTAGAAGTGACGCATGTTGGGCACCCATCTAATTACCCACACTTGCATCTCAGCCCTCATTCTCCTACCTCTAGCTCACGGGGTCAGTGCATCTGGGGGCTCTAGGAGTTCGGCCAGCATTTCCGCGCCCATGCCTGCGGGTGATTCGCCAGCTTGTTATTTCAACGAGTGTGTCTCATATGACTTTCCTCGTACACGGCCCATTCCGCCATGTCTCTCAGCTATTCAGTCACTTCGAGCTGCAGAAGGCACCCACCTGATAGCTATCCTCCTCTAAGCAAGCACCAAACCTAGGAGGATAAACTTCTGGTGTAACTTTTTTTTCTTTTGGGCCGAAAACACACTCAACAGGCATTTAACAACATCACTGGGAATGGTCCACCCTGTAACTGTAGCCAAGGAATCCAAAACTGGCTGCCAGTAGACATCTAAGCCAGGACACCCCCAGAATATATCAATCAATCAATCAAGGCATTTATATAGAGCGCTACTCACCCAGAGGGTCTCAAGGCGCTTGGGGGGGGGGGGTCCGCTACTGCTCGAACAGCCAGGTCTTGAGCTGCTTCCTGAAGGCGAGGTGGTCCTGGGTGAGGCGAAGGTGGGTGGGGAGGGAGTTACATGTCTTGGCGGCCAGGTAGGAGAAGGACCTTCCTCCTGTGGTGGCTCTTCGGATGCGGGGGACGGCGGCGAGGGCGTGGTTGGTCGATCGAAGCTGGCGGGTGGGAGTGTAGAAGTTGAGTCGGTTGTTGAGGTATCCTGGGCCTTGGTTGTGCAGGGCTTTGTGTGCATGGGTGAGGAGTCGGAACATGATTCTCTTGTTGATCGGGAGCCAGTGCAGGTCTCTCAGGTGTCCGGCGATGTGGCTGTGTCGGGTGATGTCCAGGATGAGTCTTGCTGAGGCGTTCTGGATCCGCTGGAGTCTCTTCTGGAGTTTGGCAGTGGTTCCGGCATAGAGGGAGTTGCCGTAGTCCAGTCAGCTGGTGACGAGGGCCTGGGTGACCGTCTTCCTAGTCTCGGTGGGGATCCACCGGAAGATCTTGCGTAGCATGCGCAGGGTGTTGAAGCATGACGAGGAGACGGCGTTGACTTGTCTGGTCATGGACAGGGAGGAGTCCAAGATGAAGCCCAGGTTTCGTGCGTGGTCCGTTGGTTTGGGTGCGCTGCCCAGGGCAGGGGGCCACCAGGAGTCGTCCCAGGCGGAGGGCGAAGATCCCAGGATGAGGACTTCCGTCTTATCTGAGTTCAGTTTCAGGCGGCTGTTCATCATCCACTCGGCTACGTCTTTCATCCCTTCGTGTAGGTTGGCTCTGGCGGTGGCGGGGTCGTTGGTGAGGGAGAGGATCAGCTGGGTGTCGTCGGCTTAAGAGATGATGTTGAGGTTGTGCTGGCGTGCGATGGCCGCGAGGGGGCTCATGTAGACATTGAAGAGGGTGGGGCTGAGCGATGAACCTTGGGGGACTCCGCAGATTACTTCGGTGGCCTCTGATTTGAACGGGGGGAGGCGGACTCTCTGTGTCCTTCCGGCGAGGAAGGAGGTGATCCAATCTAGTGCCTTCTCTTGGATTCCGACATTGCTGAGGCGCTGTGCTAGGGTACGGTGGCAGACAGTGTCGAATGCTGCGGAGAGGTCCAGGAGGATGAGGCCGCTGTTTCCCCGTTGTCGAGCAGGGCTCGGATGTCGTCAGTGGCGGCAATGAGGGCGGTCTCGGGGCTGTGGTTGGCCCAGAAGCCAGACTGCGAGGGGTCGAGGGATCAATTCGTCTCGAGGAAGGCGGCCAGCTGCTTGTTGACGGTCTTCTCGATGACTTTGGCCGGAAACGGGACGAGCGAGATGGGGCGGTAGTTTTTGAGTTCGGTGGGGTCCGCTGATGGTTTGTTCAGTAGAGCGCTGAGTTCGGCGTGCATCCAGAATATAGGAATAAAGTCAGCACCTTGTCCAGCACATCGGGACAGGAGGAATGCACTGGGTACATGGTATGCAGCATAATCTGAGCGAGGTACACCTGATGGACAACATTGTACTGGATTAATTTAAATCTCGAATTCGTGGATGTTCCTTTTGCCTCTTCTTGTACTCCTTCCCATTTTTTTGCAGAAAGAGGGGCCCCCAGAATACCATCTCACACGTCATGCACCGGCAAATAGTCCCGCAGGGCTCTACAGACAGGCATGATCAATTTCCGACTCCCTACCATGTTCATCAAAGTCCCAAAAGCCTGTTACTACTGAGGGACAACAGAGAAAGAAGGCCATATCCAGTGAGACATTGCTGCTTTCTTAGCAAATTGCAAGATCTGACCAGTCCCCAAGGCAAACATGTAGATGGCATCGGTCAATGTGATAAATCTATCATTAAGGTATAAGTCACGTAAGGTGTCACACCCTCCCTTTCAGCATCTATTTATTGACATCATCCGGGCAAAAAGCGTGAAGGGACATGCTATCCTCTCCCACGCCCTGCACACCCGTCTGACCATAAACAGCATGAAATCTGGGGCCTCTGCCCCAAACATCAATAGTTCTGGCAACTGAACCACGCGAAAATCAATACTCCTAGTTCTTCCCTTCATCAAACCAATGCACCGCATGTTGCAGATGAGTTGCAAGGTAATAAAGATCAAGGCATGGTAATTCAAGCCCCCCTCTAAGCCAACGGCATTTGAGAGTCACAAGTCTGACCGTCTTCCTCCCTGAGGCCCATAGTATTTCAACCACCAGTTATCCAGTTATGAAGGTCCTGAAACATAGCCCCCTAAAAACATACAGACAGCGTGGCAGAATGATCATTTTCACCAACGCTAGCTTGCCCATCAAGCACAATCGGAGGGTATTCCAAAATTTTACTGTGGGCCTCAGCTCCTCAAGGATCCTGCCTATACTTAAAGCCTCAAGTGCTGTTGGCTCGTGAGCAAGTCTGATCCCCAGATAACGGTCACTAGTCACCTCCCAAGGAAGGCCTGGACATGGCAAATCTTGCACCTGTCTCCCCGCCAACATCCCCAACGGGAACAGTTATGATTTGGTACAGTTAACATACAGCCTGCCATATGGCTCATACTATTTCAGTGAGACTGTGGGTTTGGACAACATAAATGTCAAAACTGTGTGGGATTGAGTCAATGCACACTATCAGGAGATGTTGACCTTAATCCTGGGTAGCTCACAGTGCACTATCGGGACCTCTAAACCTTACAAGGTACCGGATGGTATGTGCAACCTTAGAACATGACAACCCTGACTACCCAAGGAAACTGTGGAAACAGATCTAACCCTTTTGTGAGTAACTCAGGCATGCCCGAACGGAAATAAAAGAAATACTCAAATTGGCATTTCAAATATTTATTGAAGCAATAAGATTCTTGTGTAAAATACCTGCACTGCAATGATTAATAGTAGAAAACACAACAGAGTAATCAGCATTATGCGAATGGTTAAGAAAATAAACAGTTCAGCCATTTTACATTAATTATATGTATACATATAATTGCATCTTTACTCCTATCTACCGCTTCCTATCTGAATATGTATAGGTTGTGCAGATCTGCCAGAATGCCCAAAAGTGTTCCGACTCCCCATTTGCCTGAGGGTATGTGTCACCTGGGAAACTGCCTTTGGTAAAGGGTAGGCCACCAGCCTTCTCAGGATGGTAACGGGATTCACCTGGGATGGAATCCCGGCATGGGGCAACCTCAACAGTGCCAGTGAAATGTTCCTCTCCTGAAACAAAGGGCTGGGAGAGTTTTTATAGTAAACATCGCCCCTACTCTCTATGACGCAGTTCTAGTCTGGCTGTTATTGTTTATTCTACTCTTGCAGAGCTGTCGCCAAACAGACAACAACAAACAACAACATTTTGAGCAGTGAACTTAGTCCTTGTACAGAATGTTCAAGGGTCGGATAATATGTCACCCAGAAAGTTTAAGTGTAAGAAAACCTATTTCATAGAACATTATCCCATACAGGTGGGCAAGCAAATGTGTGTTAAAAGTAATTGTCCAAAAAGATTTCAATTATAAGCATGAACATGTAAAATGGTGGGTTTGTGTGCCTGGGTCCTATGTACCAGCACAACAAGCCTAGACACATCACTAAATTCGGACAAGGCAGCCAGCATGATAGGGACTGAGTATGTCAGCTGCTGTAGATATAATAAGGCGTCATCAGTGTATAACAAGACCACATGTGTGGTCTCCCCAATCATTACACCCCACCCCGCAGTACAGATCAAAACTGACACGCCAGAGGCTCATCAAGAGTGCGAAAAGCCGGAGTGACAATGGACAGCCTTGTCTGGTCCCCCTTTACAAAAGAAGCGATGTGACACCATCCTGCCCACTCACACAACCACCAGCTGGGCACTGTATAACAGCTGCACTCATTTTATGTACCATTCCCCTATGCCCACCCTCTGCAAGACCTGCCAGAGAAAGTCCCACAACAGTGAGTCAAAAGCTTGCTCATTATCGAGCAGTGCCAGAGCATAGTGGTCAACTTTCAATAGAGGAGCATGCATAATCAGGGACAGCCTCTGCAAGTTACAGGTAGTGTTCATACGGGGAATGAAGCCACACTGGTCTTCATGCACCAACAGTGGAAGGTGTTCCAGTAAACTAGATGCCAAGATTTCACTGAGGACTTTAACATTCACATTTAGCATTGAAAGCGGGCGCCAGGAGGTCACCTCTTTAATGTCTTTATCTGGTTTTTGGTAACATGACAATGCGTGCCTTCCTCGGGGATTCAGGAAGCATACCCTTCCTGTAGGCCTCATTATAGACTTATAACAGTTGTTCCATGAGGGCAGCAGCTCTAGATTGGTACCTTAGCTGTATTTAATGCTTGAATTGCTACCACCTTTTCATTCTTGGGTATAGGTGCGTCCAGCCTATCACTGTTCCCATCTAAAAGGGAAACCATTGGCAATACGGTAAGGTAGGCCTCTCCCACCTCTGGCCAGGGCGTAGCCAGCGCAGCATATACCTTTTAGAGATGTGCAGAAAAGACATACGCTATATTCTTTTGAGCAAATACTTCCTGTCAATTTAGAACTGCCACCACTGACGGGCAGCGAGCCTCATCAAGGAGATGCGTGGCAAGCGTTCTGCTAGCCTCATCCACTTCAATGTGGAGGCACTGCCTATAGCTAGTATGGGCAAACTAGTATAAGCGATCTCACATTTCCATTAAATCATGCCTACACTCCTTCCGCTCTGAGAGCTGCTGTGGTTGTGTGAGCACATTCTCCTCCAGGACCCCTAGTTTCTTCTCCAGATTGTCTAGTGACCTAGAGAGCTGCTGTTCACACTATAGGACGCTTTTATGCACTCCTCCCGTAGGACTACCTTCATAGCGTCCCATTCCTTGGCTCTGGCATTCATTCTACCCCAGTTCTCTTCAAAATAATGATCTAGTACCTCAGCTACCGCCTGAATAAAAAATAAATGGGTCTGTCAGTACCTCAAACCTCATCCTCCAGAGAGTCACCCTAGGGGCTGTCCTACCCATTTGCAACAAGATTAACAAGGGGTAGTGATGGGTAAAGTAGCGTGTCCTGATTCAGGTGAGTGAATGAGTAAGAGTTCTCTCAGTATTTGCCAACCAAAGGATATATTGTTATTTTATTAGATGGAACCCTAGTCCTTTGGTGCACAATGGGTCTCTCTCATTTTTTCAAGAGCTTCAGCTTCATATACCTTTTCCAAAATATTTCGAAAATCTACTTGGAGCAGGCCCACTTCCATGGCTACTGTGTCTATTTTCAGAAGCATGACCATGTGCGAACCCTTTATATCTGCTAGAATGCCAGCCATCGTTGGGGCTCCCTGCTCCACAGAAGAGACTTGCTTGGTTTGTTCTCCCACAGCACCCTCAGAAGGCACCAGGAGGGCATAGTTAGCCTGCAACTGTGGTACACCAAGAGAGCCTCACCTGGGTCCAGTAACTCACCACAAATAGGGGGCCCCACCCCAAGTCCCACTGTGTGCTATCAGTAGCCTCTTGGTGCCCAGTGGGGTATGGCTGCCATGCATAGGCTAAAGAATCAGTGGTGTCCTTAAGGGTCAGGTCAGGTGAACACCCTCAGCCAGCGTGCCGGCACTTGGGTTATCTCAGCACACAAAGAGGGCCTAGTTCCTAATGAAAAGTTAGGGGACCTCACACCTACCTTCCAAACAGGAGCAAGTACAAATTCACCAAGTGCTGTGCACTAGCATCTGAGGCCGATTCAACTATAGGGTTACCCCAGTTTCACAGGCATCAGCCAGCAGCAAGCAACAAACCCCCTTTGCTCCAAGGGAGTGAGCAGGGCAACAGTTTCAGCATGGGATCCAGACCCCACAATCGACAGGTCGTGTCAGGATCTCCTCGTGCAGCACTTCCCGGGTCGAACAGGAGCCTGCCCCTGGAGGGCCACAGGGTTGCCATAGATGATGCGAGAGTTGTGGCTTAAGTGGCGCGGTGCACCCAGCCTCCTGGTCCAGTGTGTATCTCACTATAAGCCCCCGGGCCATGCCACTTCCTCGCACAGCCTTTGGAGAGACCCCCAAGGCACCAGGACCCTACCACTCAGTGGCATTTACTTGTTACACAGCCCAGCCCAATCTCAATGCAGGGCTACAAGTCGAAGAGGAGCCGCCCAGCTCCCGATATTGGCCTCCATAACCGCCGCTGGCTCCACGGCCTCCGTCAGGCAGGGGCTCTTCTTTTATCTTGTGCTGGGAGAGTCCTCACCAACCCCTGCTCTCCCCAGGTCAGCTCCCTGTAGCACAGTGCACACCCACGAGGCCTATTCCCTGGCCTGCATCTCTGGCTGCAACCGACCAATCCTCCAGGTTATAGGTGCTCCAGCCCGCTCTGCAGACACCGATATCACTGGGCAGAAGTCAGGAGTGCCAACTTTGGTTTTGAGCCTCAGGCCCACATTACAATAATGAGGGACACCGACACCACGAGATGTGAAGAAGTATCTGGCCTCAAGCACGTGCACTCATGCCCTTTTATTGACTGGGCCACGTCACCGTGGCACCCGTGATGGATGGGTGTGGGGGTGCAGTGTGCCTAGTCCTCAAGGGAGTGGCTGGGATGACAGCTTCCTGCGGGACAGTAGAACGTGTCTCACAGGACACTACATTCCTCCCCAACTTTATTGAGGAACAAACAAAGTGTTAGTACAACCTGTGGGGATAAAAGAAACAGTTAACTAAATACCACAGGGTCCATCAGTCTCTCGAGTCAGGTGGCAGGACGACATCAGATGTGGGCTGGTGACCTTGCTTGCAGCAGAACCTTCTCGGCAGAAACCTTGTAGTTTAACCTGAGGGGTTCAGGACATGACCGCTGACTCGGAGACATCAGCAGCTTACCGTCGGCTCGCTGACGATGACATGTTGTGCTGTCTTGCCTGGCTTCCACTTTGCTGACGTCGGTAATGTTCTGTGGTGGGTTCTAACAGTTCCTTTTAGTGGGTTGCGTCGTGAAAATGGATGGAGTCCCAAGTGAGAATTCACAGAGGTGTTGCTGGACCGATTGTCCCTGTTAAACTGCTTGGCTGTGACTGGTAACCTGTAGGCGGGGCAAAGTCTCTTCACGCTCTCCCACCTTGGGAGGTCCGACGTCAGGGTTGCTGCGGGACTGTAGGAGGGGTGCGCCGGGGCCGCTTGTGTGCCGTCTGGAGGCAACCGCAGGACCGCCGAGGAGCTGGTACTAGGTTGCACACACAACCCTCACGGGTGGATGAGTCTTGGCCATGTCTTGCACTCGCTGCCGCGGTTCCGGTGTAGGCCAGGTTCACAGGTGGTCTCTGGTTTCTTTTGTCGGCTGGTGTGGCAACGGTGCAGGACTCCAGTCGTCCGATCTTCTGGGAGTGGTGTTGTTTGACGCAGGTGCTGATGGCTTGCATGATGGCGTTTGCCAGCCATCTGGTGACTCGGGATGACAGGTGGTGGTGACTTGCTGGGAGTGTTGGATGTCAGGAGGGACTTGGCAGCCATGTGCCTCCGCCTTGCTGAGGTGGAGTGTCTGTGGTGGCTTGATATGTAGGGTGTTGGGATCCTCTCTTGCCTGGCTTGGGGCCACTGCCGACTCCATCTTGAGGCACTGTGAGGACGGACACTCTGTGCTAATCTTCACCCGTGGCATGTGCGGACAGGAGCAGAGATGCCGCTTGACTTAGACTGCCAATGCTCGGGGACGGACGGTCGCCTGGGGAAGCGTTAGGATGAGACGCGGTTGGCTCTTGCTGCGGCTTACGTTCGGTTCACCCATGAGGCTGTATCCAGGGATGTCAGTCCGCCTTGGTGGCTGTCTGGTGTGTCAGGGTGTGCTCTTGGCTTTCTGTGAGTCTTCAGTCTTCTCCTTTTGTTGGTTTGTTCAGCCCACCTGTGCTCATCCGGTTTTCGGGGTGTCAGGGCTGTCACTCACTTCTTTTCGTCGAGCGCGTTGCGCTTGGACCTCGAGGCGGCGCTGTCATGGCGCTGGTTTCTGCCTCCGCTCTGGTGTGCTTATCTGGACTGGTCACTTTGTGACGTGCTCTTTGCTTGCTGGGTCTCGTGTCGCTGTTTGTTGGAGCGCATGGTGCTGTGGCGGCCTGCCACGTGGGGTGTGCGACTCCCCTCTTGCCAATCTTGGGTCATGGGCGACTCCGTCTTGACGCAGTGGGAGGGAGGACACCGTGTGTGGTGTTCGGCCTACTGCGGGGCTTTGCTGTGGCGGTGGAGGCATGGGTGCTCTCCTACCTGCATTCAGCAGTGTTTCTTTGTGGAGAAGTCTTCTGGGTGCTGTGTGCAGTCAGGTTCACTGGCGCGGTTTTCTGTGCGCCTCTGACTTGGCGTGCTTTGTCCTCTTCTTTGGTGCTTCCTCCGGCACGTAGTGTGTGTCTGTATATCCAGAGGAGCAAGTGGTGCGATCTCTTCACCGGCGGTGGCGTTGGGCAGCCACGTGTTGTGCATGCTTGGCACCAGTCTTTCTTGCGCTGTTGCTAGGGGTAGTTCCCTTGAGATGTTGGTGTCTTGACTGGTTGTCCACTCTTGCTAGTGGGGGTTATCTTTGGTGTTGCTGCTAGAGTTTGGTCAGCGCTTGCTTAGGCTGGAGGAGCTTCGGGCTTCCTGAAGTCTAGGCACCCCATTTGGGTGGCGCGCAACGCACCCCGTCTTTGTGTGCTTCTTTTGGGTCCCGCCATCTTACTGGGCTTTACTGCATAGGGACAGACACTGTATGCTTCGTGTGCTTTTCTCTTGCAGGGCAGCTGGGTGCAATCAGTTCTTGTGCTGGCTGTGCTTTGTAGCCTCAGTTCTCCTTGATCGAGGACGGTGCAGAGCTGTATATGTCCCTGCTCTCACCCATTAGTTTAGGTGGGGTTGGGTACTCTCCTCTGTTGGCACGCTTCCTTTCTTCTTCCTGAGTGCTGCGCTCTCAGGCTGTGCTGCTTTGGGCCTTTGGGCTCCGTGTTGTGGCTGGGCATCCAGTCTTGCTGGTAGGGGCTTGTGTCGCAGTGGTCCTGGTTGAGGTGGAGTCAGTGATCCACCAGTGGTGCGCGCTTGGCACCAGATTGCCTTTGCTTGTGTGTCAGGGTGTGTCCGTTACCAGGAGACTTTGCTGTGTGGATGCTGTGGTAGGCGGTAGCAGCTGTGGTGAGCTCTGTGTTGTTGGGTGCCATGGTTATGCGCGCTTCCTCCTTTATCAGGATGCCCCAGCAGTCGCTTCTTGCCGGCCAGGTCACAGCGACTCTCTTCTACTGGGGCTGAGTGTTGGCGCCGCAGGGCCTGTTGCAGGTCGCTCTGCATGAGCTGCTTCTGATGAGGTCATAGGGTTGCATCGTGAGCGTGGTGAAGGCAGCGTGTGAAACAGTTTCCACACTGACGTAGGACAGAGCTGAGGCAGGGGGGGCTCAGTCAGTGGTGGGGAGCGTGGCTGCTCTTGTTCCTGCCTGCTGGCTGCCAACTCTATAGTGATCCTGACCCCGAGGGCCTCTGGAGAAATGCCAGATTCTGCAGTAGGCTTCCTATTCTTTCGCTGCTGTGGTGGCAGCAGGTGATTGTCAGGGTGGGGGGCAGGGCTTTCTCTGCTACCAGCCCGGTTTGGCAGTGACAGTCTCAGTCTCAGGCAGGTCATGTGCTTGTCCCCTGGGCTGTGACCGACATGCGGTACAGTGGGCAGATGCTAGGTGGCACTGCGGGCAGTTATGGCTGTCTCGGGTGCTTTCCTGGCGGGACGGTATCTCCTAGTTAGAAGAGTTGCGGCCGACAGTCCTCTTTGCAAGCTCAGTCCCGGACAGGGCTGGCGCATGCAGAAGTTTGTGGTGTGGAGGCACTGTGGCTGTACAGCCACCAGGTGGCGCTGCAGTGCTGGCTCTTCACCGGTGTCCTTGCGGCCTGGGCAGCTTTGGGGCTGCAGCAGCTGCTGTCTAATGCGGGCAGTGTTGTGCGGCACGTGTGCCTGTGCATCGCTCAGCCGGGCTGCATCGGGGGAAAACTCCTTTCTTTTTGTTTTACGGGGGCAGAATTTCAGCAGCCACGGAGTATGCAGAGAATGAAACCTGGGGCTTGCGACGCGGGAAAAGGGATGCTAGATGGCGCTGCAGCTACCGCTTGTGTCAGGCCGGCTGACGGTCCGCAGGGCGACTCGCATGTGGTGCGGTTGGAGTCGCGGCAGCTCTTCCTTCTTGCTGCGTGCTGTGCAGTCTTTAACGGGTGGGTGCATCCATCTGCTATACGTCCCCTGGGGGCAGCGAGACGTCAGGCAGCAGCTCCTTACAAAACCTGCTCTCTGACCGTGGCATTGGAGTCAGTCTTCCTCGTCAAGAGAGCACCTCGGGCGGGCCTCTCACTGGCGTTTCGACAGGTGGGTGCGAGTGGAGGCGCGAGGCATGACAGGCGCTGTGTCACTGCTAGGCCGGGTCGTGGCTCTCTCAAGGCATAGTGCGAGGGTCACAGGGGCCTCAGCAACAGAGCATAGCGGTTCCGCAGTTCGCTCATGGGAGGGGCGGGGTTTGCCTTCGCGCAAGAACCACACTCCACGCTGTTACTTGAAGTGTAAAAGGCCATTTTATTAGAACAAGGTTGCAATCCTTTCAACTTTATTACATAGTACATAAATGCAATAAATATACTCTCCCCATCTCCTTCCGACTCACTCTCCATTCCTCCTTCTCAAACCATCTCACCTGTTTGACTCTTCCCCATTCACTCGGTGACCTCATTCCTCTACCCATTCTCACCTTCACTTGCCCCCCGCGCATCCTCTGTTGAATTTCCTTCATTGCCTCCCGTGCCCCGCTATCAGTCACCCGTGTACCGTTCTCCCCCCCGAGGGGTGGATCTGCCCGTATGTGACTCACCACCCCTCCAAAGAACCGCCAAGCAGGGAACCCCCGGAGGGCGGTTCCCTGCCCCACCCCCCGTGTGCATCGAATACATCCGCCACCCTGTGGCGTCCGGTGGCTGATCAGCCACCACCTCACCGCGCGTCTCGGGCACACAAATAACCTATGCGAGGCAATCCCCGACCAGGAAAGATGCACCCCTTTCGCGGTAAAGGACCAAGCCCACTTTTGTTTGCAAGCCGTGTAATCCGACCTTCGTCGGGCCAAACCATGTCAGTGACATGAGTCCCCCTTTGTCGGTGAACGACCATCCACCACCTGTATCTGTGCCCCAGATTCACCAATCACATTCCCAATCAGTCGTCGGGAAGCTGCCTGCCTTTGTAAGGTGAATGACCATCCACCAACCATTACTGCGTCCCGCGTAACAAAGCACATTGTTTTTTTGGGCCATTCGTTGCTAAAGGTGCCCCATCATGGTGACTGACCATCCACCACCATTCCTGCAGTAAATAGGAATTCTGGCCAACATTGAGCACGACGAAATTCCCCCTCCAGGTGAAACGACCATCCACCCACTGCTTGCCACCAGTGCAACAGAGAAAAATTCACAGGCCAAACACAGTCTCCAAAAAGGCACACCCCGCCTCAGTGAACGACCATCCACCTTTTTCCGCTTGCCCCCAAATCGAAACCGCCAGGATTCTCGGGCCAGAACCGTGCTCCTGTCAAGCTCCCCCTTCTCAGTGAAGAACCATCCCCGTATTGCTTGCCTCCATTGGAAAACAAATTTGAATGAACCGCAACTTTGTGCGTTACAAGTGCACCCCCCCACCCCCGCGGTGAGTGACGGTGAGTGACCACCCACCCATTTGCTCATTCGAAGTAAACATAGGAGCCTTGGACCAAAACCCCGCTCATAGAAAAAAGAGAGCCCCGTTTGCGGTCAACGACCATTCACCCTTTGCTTGCCTCCAATCGCAAACCGCCAGGACACTCGCGGACGAAACTGGCTCCTGTCAAGCGCCCCATTAACGGTGAACGACCATTCACCCAATCGCCTGTCTTCCACTAAAACCAAATATGACTGGGACCGAAACTTTATGAGTTACGAGTGCACCCCCCCGTGGCGATGACCATCCCCCATGTACTCATCCCAATTGAACAGATAGGATTCTCAGGCGAAACCTAGTTAGTGCCAAGTCCCCCCTTTTTGGTGAACGGCCATCCACCTTTTCGTCCACCTCCACCGTAAACCCATATGATTCAATGTGACCGACACTTTATTTGGGACATGTGCCCCCCTCGTGGTGGACGACCATCCACCCTATGCTTGTATTCAGTGTATCAAAATATTCTTGCGGGACCAAAGCCGCATGCGACAAGCACCCCCTCCAAGTTGAACAACCATCCACCTCACATGGCCGCCTCCCGTGTACACAGACAGCATTCTTGTTCACCATTTCAGCCTGCGCCAAGCACCCCCTTTGCGGTGAACGACCATCCACCTTCTTGCCTGCAACCAGTATAACGTAAAATTTGGTGCCCAAACTGTGCTGTTGACGAGATCCCCTTCATCGGTAAGTACCCATCCACCCTTTAGCTTGTTTTCCATGTAGATAGATAGGATGCTGGGACCCCAAAACCATATTAATGCCAAGTGTCCCCTTCAGGATGGACGACCATCCACCCTCCCGTTCGCCACCAGTGTATACAGAGAAGATTAGATCAGGCTGAAACCTGGTTCGTGTCACTTTCCCCCCATGCTTTGAACGACCGGGCCACCTTCTGCCTCCATCCTGTGTAGACCGTTCAGAACTCTTCAGGCCAAACTTTGGTCATGACCAGAGCCCCCGTTCGGTGAACGACCATCCACCACCAGGGCCCGCCCCCAATTACTCCAGCAACACGTATGGACAGGCCGACCCTGCCCCTGCAGGTGACCCCCCCCGTCACAATCCACTACCCCAACCTATACCTTCGTCATTCAATAGCTCCCCTTGTTGACTTATTCCGCTGCGAGGCCCAACGTCAGCACAGCGATCTGATTGCCACCATCATCTGCTTCTTCGCACCATGCCCCACTCTGTGCATCATCACGTAAAGCCAAAACCAAACTCTCCCAGCATACATCCGTCTCCCACCCGAAACGTTGGAATGGAGCGACTCCTCATTTCACATACACACTGTCAGCATCCAAACCCAAACCCTCAAATACGTCCCCCATAGTCCTACATCATCGTACAGCCCTTGGGCAACTGGCCAAATCGCCTCTTCTGACGGTCCATGCCCAGGAGAAAAAGGGGGACCACTACCGCCAGACGACCGCCTGGGGTCCTGCTCCACTCCCAACTCCTGTAGTAGAAAAGAACAATTAGTCCTGCATGAAGTGTGGCCTCCGTCCCGTAGCCCCCCCATCCGACAAATGTCCAGTCGCCACGTCAACCCGAAAACACCGTGACGAACACCCGCAACCCTGAATCCTGCAGCCACTCCCCCCCCTCCGCCTGTCAACTCTGAAACGGCCCCCAGAAACACCCATAAAACGTGGTCCACCGTAAGCAGCCCCCTTTTGTATGAAGCCTAAAAACGATCTACAGCAATGAACTCCCACCACCTTCCTTCGAAAAACTAACACTCCCAGTCCTATGCCTCCGATCACAAGAAAATAATCTCAGTGCCCGCGGAGATCGCACCCCCAACCGTAACCCCTAAAAAACCACCCAGATTCCAAGCACCCAGACAAACCATCCTCACAAAGCGCCCAAAGCACCAAAATCGCCCTGCGTGAGAATCAGGTGCCCCCCAGCATGCACCTCAAAGCATACCAGCCACAACGCCGGTCACCCATCCATCCGCTGCCCAACGCTCACCACTGCAAAAACCACCTCCAGGGTGAAACTAATGCACCTCCAAGTCTCCTGTAACTCATGAGAAGAGCACAGTTCCAGAGTCTTCCCTCCACTGCCCTGCGCGCAGGTTCCATATAAAACTGTACTTCAACAAACAGGGGCAGCATATCAGGCAAAAACCCATCTCCTTATAGCGCAAACCTCACGCCCTACCACTCCCACGCCGGACTGCAGTATCTGCAGCATCTGTGTCAGTCATCCACGTCCACGCAGCCATCTACTCCCGCCCCCAGCGTCCCCGGATCCAATCCTGCCTCTGCGCCGGACTCCCGGCGTCCTCCCTATGACAGTAAAACGCCATGGACCCCCATGGCCTCGACCCAACCGCCGGACTTCCTAGCCCCCTCAATCCCCCACCTGTCAGGCCGCGTATTCCACCTATTACTGTGTTGCAGCAGTCGGCCCCTCCGGCCCCCAAGCGCTTCCCCCACTCCGAGAATTGCACCGGGACCCTTGGCAATGAAGTTCAACCACGCGAACCAACAAAAAAAACCTTTTCTCAACAATCCAACTAGCACCCGGCGTGCCCCGTCAGTCCCCAGTCCAGTCCTATGCCTACTCGTCACCCAACCGTGAACCGTACACCAGCCTCCCTCGTCCCCCCCACCACCCCCCAATGCACCCGGCCAACCAGCTGTAGAACCTTGTCCGTGCAGCTCCCCCTTTCGCCCCATCCATAGATCCGTACCTGAGAGTCCATCCAGGACCTCCTTCTCCTGTCCAGTCGCTGGTGTACCCGCATTTGCCGTTCCCGCTGTTAACCGTACTTGCCTCCTGTAGCAACACAAAATAAACAAATCACCTGGAACCCGCCCCCCCACCCCTTGGGCAACCCTTCTGTACTCCATTCTGCACTCCACTAACCCACTTCCAATTCACACAGCATATCCCCCCACAGTCATGTCCGCACCCTTCACTCCTCAGCAGATGCCATGCCGCACGTCAACTGACACACTGGTCATTGTCTCAATAAATTTAGAATGCTGCAATGCTTGAGTTGCGCGATCCCACGATGGAGGGCAGGCCGCCGCGGACCCCCCTACTGCTTCAGGCCAGCGTTTGGAGGCCGTTCTGCACCCCGCTGGCATCCCCTTCTGCCGGAACAATACCGGTCTTGGTCTCCCCCCCCCCCCACCAGGCCGTTCCAATCAGGTGGGGCCCAAGCACCACCGGGCCTCACGCCGTGCTGGTGGTCCCTCAACACTATGCCCAGTGCCCCAAACCTCACCTGTGTACCCCGACCGCCCCCCCTAGGCCCTCCCACACAGCACCCCAACAAAGCCCCTGCAACAAGCGACATCGCCACACTCCGAAGGTGTCATACGCCATAACTGGCCTAAATCAACCACTCTGGCTACGTATCCACTGCATGCAGAAGGGGCTGCATTAACAAACCCCCCGCCCCCCCCCCGACGCGAGCTCCTCCGCCCCTCCCCCCCCCCAGGGGTTCAGGTCCGTGATAGGGGGCCCAAGCCATTCAAAGCGAGCCGCAGGAGCGCACTGCCCCCCCCGCGTGCGTTCTAGCCGGGCCTCGCGAATCTGTTGAAAATATGTACAGGCGGGGCCCTGCTCCGCGATCCCACACCCAAGGGCAGCCAACTCGCATCAATACCGGGCAGGGGAGCCAGAGCCCACATGCTGGCGACGCCACCCCCCTCCCCGCGGCCATCCTACTCGAAACGCGGCACATCAAGGGCCCCCACCGGGCCACCTCCCGCCCAGCGCCGGCCCACTTGCGCCTCAACATCGCCCTCCCCCCCCCCCGGGCAAAGGAATCGCACAACGCGCAAGCAGCAAAAGATGAAAACCGGGCCTGCCGCCCCCCGCCCAAACTCCCGCCGGACGCCAGAACAGGGTGCCCATCCAGCTTGACACAGCCGTATGGCAGCGTGCGCCCATCCCCAGCAAGACCTACACTAACCCCCGCCGATGCCTCCGGCCGGCCCTTCCCCCGCCCGATCAACGTGCTGGCAACAGCCTCTCCACCACCCGCACCGCAGACCCTAACAGGGGGCCAGAGCCCATAACCCCCTTAAACTTCATTGCATTATACCCTACAAACCGCAGCCATAAAACGAACTCCTCTCCCTGCTGATCGACCAATCGGCCCCTGCTCTAACCCCCCGCATACTGACCACAAAGTTTGACATGACCCTCCCGGTGGTGCTCAGGAGTTAGGAAGAGGCTGTTTCCTCCTCTTCCGACTCCTTATGGCCTCCTAATCCCACCCCTTCCCCTTGACCCTTCTAATCCCACCCTCCACCGTGTCCTTCCGGTCCCAAGCGAATTCCCCAGGGGAAGACTGGTCTGCGACCTTTACTTCCCCTGGGTGCCGCATGGTAGCTCCGACACACTGCTCCTCTCACTACCCGAGTTCGGCTGCCACAAATGGGTTAGATTGTGCTGGTGCTTACTGTAGGTGTCGCCGCAGGACGGGTGCGCATTCCCTGCCGGAGTGGCTTTGTCCTTCTCTGCCGGCTTCAATCGCGCTCACTGCTGATACCTCCGTGTTGGCTGGACATGCGGGCAGTGGCTGAGGGGGTCACTCAGTGGTCTGGCAGCACTTCTCCCTTCCTCTCTCGGGCCAAATGTGAGTAGGCTGGCAGCAGTAGGTTCTTGTTGTACAGGTACACCAGTGCAGGTGCCTTGGGCTACCGATCGTCTCAGGGTACAACCGTGAAGCAGATGGTGCACACACGGGGACGGACCCGCTCGTCGCCAGTGTGGTGTTGGGCCTCAGGCCCACATTACAATAATAAGGGACAACGACACCGCGAGATGGGTAGCAGTAACTGGCCTCGAGCACGTGCACTCTGGCCCTTTTATTGACGGGGCCACGTCACTCGTGGCACCCGTGATGGATGGGTGGGGGGTGCAGTGTGCCCAACCCTCGAGGGAGTGGCTGGGATGACAACTTCCTGCGGGACACTAGAACATGTCTCGCAGGACACTACACCAACCAGACGTGATGGAGTTCATTGTGGCTGGGTTAGCCCCAGGATCTAGTCGGATTTATTAAATAGCTGGCGGAAGCTACCTGGGCTGTGACTTTGCGTCCATCTTGCTTGGCCACACCCCCCAAAATGCTTCGTATGTATTAGCTCTACCAAATGGCTAGCCACTTAGCAAACCTAATAATTTCTGGGGCCATTAGATTAAAATAAATGTTTGTTGTCCCAACTGTTCGGGATAACATTGTGGGAAGGGATGGCTTTCTAGTTGAGAGAGCACCTTACATTTAGAAAAAAAATCCAAGGGTGCTCGCCACAAGTGCAAATATAGTCCAAAATAGAAGATATTGTGAACTAAGCTAATCGTTCCTTCATTCTTGTTTATTTTGGCTATATATAATATCCATAAAACATACCTATTCCTAAGGTGTTTGATGTTAAATTCAACAAGCAGACAATAAGGATTAAAATCACAGCTGATGCACATTCAAAACTTCTTCAAACTGCAATTACCAGGATATAAAAATTAAACAGAATTGCTCCAGGACATTACCACTACAGTACATGTCACGTATTCACCTTTAGGCACATTCTTTTGCTGGATGGGTGCTGGTGTTTAACTATGCACTGTTTTTTTCAGTATACACTTTGAGTGATGATTCCAATTAATGAATTGGTTTTTATAGAGAGCAAAATTTAATGGGCCTGAAGTGTACACTTTGACTAAACTTAAATCCACTTGGTATGTCTCAGACCTATGTTCGACAACACGAGCAATAAATATTTTTTTTCTAAACTAGTACTGTGGACAAAACAGTCTTAAAATGATTTGCTGTTTCTACGATGTCGGGATGACATAAATACAGTTGTGACGGGCTAATCATCTGAATGACGTCAGTTGATTGTGAATATCACCATCAATCCTTCAATTAAGTGTACTAAAATTCCCACACAATAAAGAATCTAGCAAACACATGCACCCTTTCTTCAATCTGGCGAGGAACATAGCACAATGTCCTATAATTCCTCATGCATCTCAACCAGCAGATCTACCTCTATTTTACCCAGCATTTTGAGATTAAATTCACTTTTTACTAATATCATTCCATTTTGGGGAATTCAGATCAATAGGATCTATTAGCAATTCAAACATCTTTATATACATGCCAATGCTTCTATCTGGTCAGAAATATAAATTGATGATGAAAAGCTCACTATGTTTAATTTCTAGTTCGATTTTCTAAGATAAACAAAGATACACCTGAGCATTACTGTAATTATGTTAGATATGCGCAGATAGCATGTGGGACGCTGGTTTGAGTTAATGTACCTATTGTGCTATCTAATGGTCACCCCTTCCCAACCTAGTGAAATAGATCGGATAGTTCATGTACCAAAGGCGTAGATGTATGCTTTATTTCAATATCACTAAATCCACTGTACAGATCAATGTATTAGTGAGACTTTTGCAGCAAAGGGAATGGGGCAGAAGAGGGGGGGAAGGTGAGATGGGAAACTCAGTGGGTGCAGTAAAAGTTGCATTTCCTGGGGTAAGTCACTCAGAGGATTAGGGAACCCAAGGGATGAGCCAGTCCCTCCTCATAGATTTTGTTCATGTCAAGCAGAGTCATAAACAGCTCCCAGAAGCACCCACCTTCACAGAAGGGATAAAGTGAATCCTCTGCCCAAGGGCGTATCCCTCGCTCAGAGTTGAAGCAGTTAATAGAGTTCACGGCATTAAGTAGCTGCAGTTAACATCTGTGTGTAACCTCAGCAACATGTTTTTTACTTCAGCACCAAGGACTCGCGCTGGGGTCGCTACAATGAGTATTAATGAGTATATTGATAATAGGGGTGACATTATCAGGTATACACAGACATGCATGGGAAGCAAACAGACTTAGGGCCCAAAGTGCTACACTAAGGGGGCATCATAGACAGCAGCGTAGCGTGGGTTGCCAGCGCCCGGGCCAGGGCAAGGATCCCTCCAGTTATCTTTTAAAATGTTTCGCCCCATAGAATTCCCCTAATAATTTTGGGCCCAGGGCAACCGCCCCTATGGCCCCACCCACACCACGCCACTGATCGTACATGCAATGTTTTGATCAGCATATGTGATGCGTTCTGCAGATATTTTTGCACTTCAGAAGATGTACTAATCCACCACTGTGGCACAATGCCCATTCAGTAGGAATCACAGACATCCTGCTTCATGCATAATGAGGAACAATTCTCTCTGTGAATCCTACCAAATAACTGTGAATGATCTGATAAAATCCCCTGAGGAACAGCATACCTCCATTATTGCATTCTTATTTGCAAAGTGCTTCTATGGCAACCCCTTTCGCTTAGAGGGATGGCATTGCAATAACCAGAAATCTGGAATGATGCGGAGAAATCGGGTGGACATCCATCAATACTCTGGTCCATTGTCTCACCCACCCAATGTCCCGGCTCATGCAGGTTTGGACTGTCACTCCTGTGCGCTTGTAAAGTCCTAAGCAATAAGCCTTATCGCCAGCCATGCTTCCTGGTTTAATGGCATCAATTGAGCATAGGACCGCTTTTAGTTGGGGTAAGCAATCAGCCATTGTGTGAGGAGGTATAGGATGATGAAGAACCATAAAGGGGGGTGTGGCAGGGTGGGCAGTGCTCGGGTGGTGGCTCTGCAGTTGCTGATCTTGAACATTATCACAACTTGTATCGATGTATTTTTGTCATGAAGGAATTAGCATCAGTTTATAAGTGACATGTGTTGTGTCAGGTGCATGTGTGAGGACATAATATCCTGAGACCATCTACATTAAGAACCTTCCAGTCAAGGAAATACTTACGGTCGTTACAAAGTTTAGGTGCTCACTGGATTCAAGTTGCACATGCATCTGGAACGCACAACATGGTACAGCATCAGCAATGAGCTAAATCTTTCAGTGGGCCACAGACCCTTGCAAGTCTAGAGATGGTGGCCATCTTGGATTGGCAGGTAAAACTTTCCTCGTGGGGCTTGGCTATTGTGCTACAATGTTGCTGCAGCTGGAACTCACTGCATGGATTTTGGTTTTCAAGCGTCAAGGTCTCTGATTCCACAGTGACTGGATTATGGCATTTTGATCCTAAAGTCATGGGTGATTTGCTAACAAATTTTACACTACTACTAAGGACTAAAGATTGCCAAATGTTCCTATGACGAAACAGGACAGGAATTAAACATTATATGCATAGAAATATTAATGTATAAGGTACCAGAATTTCAATATGCAAATAGATTGCTAAGTAAGGGAAATCACAGGATGTTTCTTGTATTTTTATTTTACGGCAATCAAGAAGGAACAATATTCATCTTTTACAAGAGAGCTGTTAGTAATAGAGCTTGGGGTAATTGTTCTAACACAGGGAGGTGTGCAAATGTATATATGTTTATCGAGTTATTCATGTCCATTTATGTTTAGATTTCAGGAATTCCCTGTACCCTGTCAAAGCACAGAGAGAGGGTTATACAGAGGTATTACAACGGTATATCATTATCATCATTACAGTTATGTTCAGTGCCCCATTCGAAGTTACTTAAGGCCTCTCTTTATCTTTTAGAGATTCACTCCAGCCTACAGCATTTCTTGACCCGAGAAGTGCAGAGGCAGAGTGTGGAGTCCAGCTTTTCTGTTTTCTCTCTGATCCCATTCCCCATTCCCTGCTTTTACCACTGGCTCTCATGTTTAGTATTTGAGGTCTCTGGTAGGGATTGTGAGACAAAAGCATTGCATCAGTTGAATCTTGTGCACAAGGTTAGTGCACTACCTGGGATTTTGTTACTATGGCATCACTAAGACATAGGGATTTTTCCTTTAGAGACATCACCAGCGCAGCATCACGCGTCTTCCATTTTCAGTTGGTATTTAAATGTTCCAGGGCTTGCATCAAGCTCACAATTAATTGTTGGGAATTCAAAATGATAAATGGTCAAATATGACAATAGAGAACATCTTCCAGGAATATGACCCATCAAAATTTCCTGTTGGTCATAAGTCATTGCTGTATTGGAAAATGAGAAACTGCCCAGAACTCAGCAGGTGTTATCCGGCCTGTCTTGCCCCAATGTATCCTCTGAAAACAATATCAGTCAGGGTGGTGTAATTCTCACTGTCAAAAGTACTAGTCTATGGCAGCCAAACGTAGAAGGAATGGCCAAGCTCTGAATGTGCATGAACATCATCCCATAAGATTGTGAGGATCCACCAGAAACATCAGAGGAAGAGAAGGGGATTCTTCAGGCCTCATAGGTGTTTTTTGTAAGTGATACTCCAGAAGTTCAACGCTATGTCCTGGCGTGGGTTTTGTGCTCACTGTGAAATAAGGCTCAAGCTGTACATCACTGATGAGGCTCAATTAGACCAAAACGAGTCTGGGGGTTGCTTGCTGACCTGTTAGGAAGGGATGGTCTGGCAGTTCAGCTTTAACTGTTTCTGTTCGAACAGACCAAGTCTGAACTTCATATGGCTTGGCCTGTGTGGAGTGACATAGTGAGCAAGATACACAATAAACTGGAATGCAGCCTGAGTGGTTGTGATTAATTTAAGCATTTATGCATCACTTTTTTTGTTTTTGTAAATGAGAACCCCTAAGTGCAGTGGCTATGCCTAGACATGATGCTCACTATGCCATAGGACTCAAGCTGTACCTCACTGAGGAGGCCCAA
This sequence comes from Lissotriton helveticus, assembly GCF_964261635.1. NCBI lineage: Eukaryota > Metazoa > Chordata > Amphibia > Caudata > Salamandridae > Lissotriton > Lissotriton helveticus. The sequence continues at coordinate 118,092,205 of NC_136060.1, read as the reverse complement.
TTAGGCGTAAACCAGTGGTTGCTTGTGTTCAGTCTAGAGCAGATGTGGCCTGGCAATTCAAGCAGAACTGCTTATAGGACCAATTCTCATTTGCATATTGCTAGTCATTGTATGGCGTCGACTAGTGTACGAAAACAATAGACTAGATTGCAGCTCCTAGTAACTACCAGTGGCTGAAATTAATTCAAGGATTCCTCCCATCACTTTATTGATTTGTTAGCGTGGGATTTCTGGTTTCTAGTTACCTTACCAGATCCCAAACCAAGTCGACTGGATCGTTGGTACCTGTCATTGAGTAAAAGGCAATCTAATAATAGGTCAATCAATTAAGAACTTACACCACTCTAAATGACCACTGACCATGGATAAGTTTCAAAGATTTAATATAAAGTCAAAGATAACTGAAGATACAAACTTCTCAAGATGAGATTCAAAAGGTATACTGGTATCACTATGAACATAAATTCTTTGAATAATCTGAGTCTACAAAACAGAATAATGAGTACAAGTTCAAAAATCATTAGGTTTGCAAGAATCGATATAAGTTGCAACCTAAGAGTCATTACAGAAAAGAAAATTCAGGTTAGTCTGTCCCTACACTAGACTAAGGGACATCCCTACTTAACAAGATCTTTACCCCAAAAGGTGTCAGCCGTGGTGACTTCCTAAGAAGATCACGCACTTCTCTTTGTCTCTTCTGTAAATCGGTCTCTTGTGATCAGCCTATCTGCCTACCCAACCGCTCTCTTAGGCTTCCAAAATCATCTGCTCTACTCTCCTCCCGGGTCGCTTTCCCTAATACAAAATCACATTTCCAATAGGAACGCCCCTCGGGACGCCCCTCACGTGGTATCAAATTTGGCGGTAGACTCCATGATGGTACTCTTCAAGACCCTCGTTAAAGTTGACCTTGGTTCCCAGGCTTCTTCTCCAGCGCGCCGGTACCCCCTGAAATTCCTCAAGACTCCTACAGGCCTGCGCCAAGCGCCACTGAACAAAGCTCCATTCATTTCGACTGATTAAGACCCCTCGCACCTGCATACAGGCCGTCCTACAGTGGGCCTCAAATTCCAGGCTCCACCATATCTATAGGTCGTAAAACATATGTAAAGCTCTGTACTTGGCGCCTCTCGACTTCTTCTCTAACGAGCACATTGCAGATCAAAGGAACAACATTATCAGTTCGGGCCTACTTGATTTACATGAAGCGGGTCCCTGCACTCTGAAAACATCTAACTTGCATTTAAACAGTATTCTTAACTAACACACGTTTCTATAATGTTATGCATCTATAAAACATATATTTCAGTACTAAGTCCAATAATACATTTAGAAGACAATGTTAACCCCACCTCACATTATTTTAGCAGCACGTTTAGATTTACTGTGAATTGCCATGAGGCCTGCACATTTTAACTGGTTTGCAAGGTTTCCACTTAACTCTTACATGATCACTTTAACATGAGAACGTGAGGTTTTCATATTCATTCTAACATTTCTATATTAGTCTTCACATTGCTATGATTATTGTTACCCGACTTGAACACTCTATACATTTCACTACTGAATATAAGACACTCCGGTGCAAAGTATATATTAACTAACTACGTGCTTGTAAATATGGTGCACTTATACATTTTTTCAGATTTGTGCTCTCTCAGTCCCCCCTTTGATGACCTTCAGGAGTCATCACCATCAAGACACCATCTCTAAAATGTAGGACCCTTCAAAGTGAAGTCATGGCAGTACCACTTCTTTTCATCGTCTCCAATGCCTTCAGACTCTTATATTGCGTATCTTGCATTGCTGTCAACCTTCTCTCCTGTTCTCTCATAGATCTCTGCAACCTGTTTGCTCTATACCATTGATACAAACGCACCAATCCCCACAAAGTGATTACACAAATCACAATTATAATGATGGGTTTCAGTATGTACCAAACGATACCCTTTCCTAGGTTGGCAAACCAACCTCCAACTTTACCCATTCCATGACCTACTTTTTCCCACACGTTTACTTTTGTCAGATCCTCAATTTCGTGGTGAATTGCAGTGATGTTTCGTATGTATTTCTCTAGAGGTTTTGAATTGTCCGGAATGTAAGTGCAGCATTCCTGGACCTTCAAAGCCTTACAGACTCCTCCCTCTTTGGCTAACAGAACGTCTAAAGCAAGTCGGTTCTGAAGAACCATTGCCCTAATCGATTGCATCTCACCTTCCACCAGCATTAATTATCTAGCAGTGCTGGCAGATAGCCTATCTACGACTGTAGCCAATCTCCTAAGCTTGATGTCATTCAATATCAACCCCAAAAAGGGAAATACCACACCAAAGACATCTCCAACCACTTCTTCAGTGCCTAGATCTCTTCTCCCTCTAGCTTGTTTTCCTCTCTTTGTTGTCTCTAAATTCTCGGCATGGTATATTTTGGGAAAGACAATCGCTAAATAGCATGATCCGTACCAATTATCTGGTAACCTCACATAGGCATTTCTTCCACATACAAAATATACATTTGGTATGGCTTGCATTTCTTTCAAGAAATCTTTGGAGTAATACTCCAACTGGAAAGCATGTTCACAACTGACTTCCCCTACAAACAAATTCTCATAATAGGAGTAACTTCTGTGTATACATAGTTTCCCCCTTTTCTCTTTATCTAAGGCAATTGGACCCTTGCTACCCTTCCTTTGGTGTTCCCTTTCTTCCTTGGTCCAATCTGTTTCCCATTGTCCTGAAGCTTTCTGAATCTTTTGCCTTCTGTATCGAGTATCCACCTGCCCTATAAACTTCTTTTCAATTTCTGATACTTGACAAGTCAAATTATTTCTTCGGGCATGTGATGTGTCTAACGTTCTCCATGGAAGAAACCATTTCTGTAACCTGTCTTCGCTCTTGTAATAGTCCCATTTATTTAAATGCTTGTAATTTGGGACCTCTGGCAATGTCGAGTCGAAATTCGAGAAATAATACTCGAATCCTTCTCGTCCATAGAATATGCTCAACAACAAACTGCATGTGATTCCATATGTCAATGGAAGATGATGGTATCTGATACCCTCATCCACAGAAGCTGGTAACTGCATACAAACGTAGCAATTCTTCGCCTCCATGACATCAATGTACTCATAAAGTAATTTGGCATAAGCATTTGACCTGAAATTTCCCTGTGATTCATCTGTGTGTAATCTTTTTATTTCCGCATCTAACAACGCTTTGTCTTTATCATTGTTGTTTCCCTTATAATAAACAGTAGTGGTTCTCTGTGTTGACACTCCCTTTATTTCCTTGTCTGTAGTTGCATCTCTCTCGTGTCCCACTATATATGAAACTGTAACCACTAAAGCTATAAGAGAAATCACTACTCCTAAAAGTGTGCCCACTATGCATTTTGCCCTGCGGTTCGGGTTGCCGGCCTCCATGTTCTCAAACAGTGTAGCTCTGGATGTTCTTCCAGCATCAACTTCTCCTTCTCTCCGAACCAAGACTTTCTTTCAAACAACGTCTCTCTTTTGAACACTTGGAAGCTGACAATTTACTCCGCAAAACAGTTTAAAGTCCTGTAGAAAACAGACAACCCTAGCCCTTCTCCATCCTCTAAAAGGGAGACCCTATCATTTTCTTCTTCCACTCGGCGCTAGGTTATCTTGCAGCAATATTTACAAGTTCCTTTCAAAAGTCTTTTATCAATCAGAAGCACTGAGTGTTGCAAGGAGTGACACTACGTCTTCATAAATGTCCATCCGAAGAAACATTCCCTCAAGTATTGGGCATTCCTTGCAGCAACATGGAAATTCTACTGTCTCTAGGATTATTCTTCTTATTTCGCTCTGGACAAGAGGACGAACAAAATGAAGAGTTAATGTTTTTTCAATCTCCTCTCCTGGTACTATCAGTTCTACATCCACAGTTACAAAGGGGTCCGTTCTGACCAAAATCACTTTCTTCACCTTCCCTGTTCTGCGCCCCTTTGAAGACATCCGAAACAAGGTATTAATCCAAAACAATGAGTGTTCCAAGAACTTCCACTACTCGTTCAAGCATTTCCAAACGAAGAAGAGTTCCCTCCAATATTGGATATCGTGAACAGCAAACCGGAAAGTCAACTGTCTCTAAAATCAATTTTCTTATCCCGCTCAGGAGAGGAGGGTAGACGATGTTGAGTGTCAGCAACCTTTCGGCCTCCACCCCTGGTAGCAGGAACCGTATTTGCACTGTGATGATCGGGTCAGTTCTGATCAGGTTCACTTCCCTGACCCTCCCGGTTCTGTGACCCACGGACATCTGCAACGAGGTAGGTCCAATCAGGAGTAGAGTATCTTCTACTAGGCACTCGCACCCTCCTTGATCTTCTAGGACCTTCCTGGGCTGGATCCTGGGTATCTTCTTCTGGATCCGAGTCTTCGGATATAGGAGCAAGCGTTTCTTCCTGAGCCGACCTTAAACTTAGCCTCCTTCTTCTTTCCGGCCAAGTGGCAGCTTCACACCTTGTTCTCCTATTTCTCGTCCTCACACTCGGTTCTTGATCGCTCTGGTACTGATCTGTGTCTGAGTCGTATTCACTGCAGCTCTCTCCTTCAGTTGCGTCTTCAGTCTCACTGCCGTCCTGTCTTCTCTCTTCTTCTGGATCCGAAGCGTTCCCAACTTCTTCTGACACCCCCGCAGCTGCTTCGATCCCCTCTTGTGACTCTTCTTCCACGACTGAACTTTCGTCTGGGAGAGGAGCTGTTCCTTCTAGAGGTGCTGGAACTCTTCGAGTATGGGATGCAAGGATCCAATTTGGCAGCCCTCCGCACTTCACCGCGGTGTTCGTGATCAGGATTACCTGAAAGGGCCCACGCCAGCGTACATCTAGGCAGTTCTTCCGGACGTGCTTCTTGACCAACACCCAGTCCCCTGGACACAGATCATGACACAGGTTCCTTGATGATGGAGCTTCAGCCGCATGCACCTGAAGGGACACAGAATGGATGGCGTCAGTCAGTCCCTTACAATAATCCAAGATCAGATCATCAGTGATATTCAGAATACCAGGACGGGTTCCCTAAGCAAGCGCCTTGATACCTTCGGGTGATACGTGCGCTATATAAGTCGCAATACAATACAATACAATAGGGCAGCAGTTGGAACCGTAGGAAGTCTCATGGCCTTCCCCATCAGGATCTCGTGTGGAGAGAGACCTGTCCTCCTGTCAGGTGTGAAGCGCATGCTCATGAGCACTAAAGGAAGAGCATCTGGCCAACTCAAAGATGTGGATGCACAAACTTTAGCCAATCTGTTCTTCAGAGTGCCGTTTACTTGTTCCACAATCCCTGAAGCTTCTGGTCGATAACTACAATGCAGTTTTTGATCGATCTTTAATGTGGAGCACAACATCTTCACAATTTCGCTGTTAAAATGTTTTACTCTGTCCGATTCCAGAGAGGCAGGCACCCCGAAGCGCGGTATCAGCTCCCTGAGCAACAATTTAGCTACTGTGAGTGTATCGCACCTACGTGTAGGGTATGCTTCAACCCATCTGGAAAATATACATACAACCACCAACACATACCTAAGGCGGTTAACTTTTGGCATTTCAATAAAGTCTAATTGCATTCTATTGAAAGGCCCCCCCGACCTCCCAATGTGACTCAGTGTGACTGGTGTTCTTTTGCCTACGTTCAGTTGTTGGCAGGTAACACATCGCTTGCATACTGATTCTGCTGCTATTCTAAATTTAGGGCAATACCAAGTCTGCCTAAACACTCTCATCATAGCGTCTCTTCCTAGATGTACTGGACCATGTATTTCTCTTGCCATGGGATTAGCTAATTCCTCAGGTAACACAGCCCTCCCATCTGCTGAAATCCAAAAATCCATTTTACTTCGCACACAACCTGCTATTTCCCATGCCTTTTTCTCAGTTTCCGGTGCGTTCTCCTGCATTACCCTTAAATCTTCCCAGGTATCCACGGTCTCTAACATCATGCCTAATTCTGTCTTCTCCTCCGCACCATCAATTTCTACTTTTGAAAAAGAATAATCTTGTTCCCCACAATAGCGTGCAACCTCATCAGCGTACCGGTTACCTTGTGACACAAAATCTGTATTCTTAGTGTGAGCTACACATTTTACTATCGCAATGGCGGCTGGACCTTGCAATGCTTCCAACAACAGCCGCACAAATTCTCCATTTCGAATGGGCGAACCAGAAGAGGTCATGTAACCTCTCTGAGACCACAACTGCCCGAAATCATGAACCACACCGAAACCATATTGGCTGTCAGTGTATATGGTGACTCTCTTTCCGTTTCCTGCTATGCAGGCACGAGTTAGGGCAATGATTTCTGCTACCTGTGCGGAATGTACTCCTTCCAGGCAAGCGGCTTCCACAACTCCAGTAATGGTACAAACAGCATAAGCTGCTCTCAACCGACCAGTATCGTCTCTTAAACATGAGCCATCGACAAAGTAAATCTCATCAGGGTCTGACAACGGCTCATCCACAATATCTGGTCTGGGTTTCCTGCATAGTTCAGTCACATCAAGGCAATCGTGGTCTTCACATCCTTCGCCTTCTATTACAGTAGGTAGTGGCATCAAAGTAGCAGGATTCAAGACAGAGCATCTCTTGAGGGTCACGTTCTCCGCGGCAAGGATAACTTGCTCGTAGCGCGTGAGCCTGCTATTGGTCAGATGCTGCGTCTTCGTCCTGGTCATTAACAATTCTACAGAATGCGGTACATACACCACTAACGGGTGTCCCATCACAATACTCTCACACCTTTCAATGCTGACACCCGTTGCAGCAACGGATTTGAGACATCCGGGCAACGCTGCGGCTACCGGATCTAATGTAGCCGAAAAGTATGCAACTGGTCTACGGGCATTTCCGTGGGTCTGTGCCAAGACTGACAAAGCACATCCCTCCCTCTCACAGCAATAGAGTGAAAATGATTTCTCGTAGTCGGGCATCCCCAGAGCCGGAGCACGACACAAGTCGTCTCTCAGCTGCAAGAACGCCACTAGGCATTCGTCGTCCCATGGTACCGGATCACTCACCTCCTTGTGCGTCAGTTTCTGTAAGGGTTTTGCTTTCAGTGAAAAGTTAACTATCCACTGTCGACAATAACCAACCATTCCTAGGAACATCCTAACTTCTCTCTGTGTCGTAGGCGCATTCATCTTCATTATCGCCTCAATCCTCTCTGGGGACACCTTGCGTTTTCCTTTTTCTAACCGGTGTCCCAAATACTGCACTTCGGTCAGACAGTACTGTAACTTGCTCGGAGATACCTTGTGTCCATTTTCAGCTAAATGGTTCAATAAGGCAATGGAATCTACTTTACAAGCTTCCTCGGTCTCTGACGCAACAAGTAGGTCATCTATGTACTGGACCAGAACCGAATTCTGCGGCAGTACTAGAGTTTCGAGATTCTTCTTCAGCAACTGGTTGAAGATGGATGGGCTGTCTGTGAATCCTTGTGGGATTCGACACCATGTTAAAACGCGATCTTCCATTTTAAAAGCGAAAAGATACCTGCTCTCTTCATCCAATGGGATTGAAAAGAAAGCCTGGCAAAGATCTATCACTGTGAACCATTCTGCTTGACATGGTATTTGAAACAGTATCACTGATGGATTCGGTACCACGGGACAACATGAAACAACTATATTGTTAACTTTTCGTAAATCCCGAACTATCCTGAATTTCCCGCCAGGTTTCTGCAAACCCATAATCGGGGAGTTACAAGGACTACCCACGATTTCTTTCTGTATTCCCTGTTGAATCATTGACTCGATCACAGGTTTAATTCCTGCAATCGTTTCCTGGGACAATTTGTATTGAGGCGTTCTTGGAAACTTGGCATTTGGCTTTACCAGTATTTTTACTGGTTCTACCCCTTTAATCAATCCTATTTCTTCTCCTGTGAAATCCCATACCTCTGACGCCACTGCATCTCGTAAGTCTTGGGGAAGATCTTCTACTGTCAGAGTAGGATATAGTTCTATGCACGATTTTGAATTGGCTACCTTGAAAGTAGCGTCATCATCTGTAGTCTGTACCTCCACACCTTGTGGTGTGCAGTATATTGTACAATTCAATTTGCACAACAAATCCCTTCCTAACAGACATACCGGACTTGAATCGCATACTACAAACTGATGTTCATTCATATGGTTTCCTATTTTCACTGACACTGGTTCTGTCAAGGGACTAGTCAGCCTTTTGTTTGCGACTCCTACCACCTGAATTGTTTCCCCTGACATCGGCAAGTCTGGAACCACCGCTGATCTCAGAGTTGATCGAGTAGCTCCAGTATCCACTAAGAACGTTGTAGGACACCCTGCCACTTCTGCCTCAACAAACGGCCCTCTCTGATCCACCTCTAGGACTGCCCCGAGGGTACAGTCCTCTTCTCTACTCACACGTTGTCCTGTCAATGGATCTATATAATAACACTTTTCTTCCTCAATAAAAAGAGGCATTTGTTTGAAGACCTTTCCCCCTGTCGCTATTTTCGGTGGCTGTGGGAACTGGGCTCGTGGAGCCGATGTCCCCCCTTTGGCCACCTTGCTTCCTGGAACTGTCACCTTTGGAGCTGGAACCTCTTGAACTTGCTCTTCTACTTCTAGCTCTCCATTTTCAGGGTTAAAGGGACACTCGCGTCTCCAATGTCCCACCTGGTGACATTGGTGACACTTTGTCGTTTTCTTTAAAGTGGCAAAGTCTATTCTAGGTTTTTGACTTTCTTCACTATCTTTATTTTGTCCATTTGACTTTCGTCCCATTCCCTGTTTCTGTTGTCCTCCCTTTCCTGCCGACTGCATCTGCACTACCATCAATTTCTCCTTCAGATTCTTTGCTTTGGAATCTATTTCGTCACTGCAGTACCTCGCATATCGCAGGATCTCATCTAGTGGTTTGTTTTGCCAGCAAATTAGATGTTGCTGAATCATCAAACAAATATCAGGTCTCAACCCCAAAACAAACTTTGACACAAACTGTCCTATATCTTTGGGATCCATTACATCGAGTCCGCTGTATTGTTTGAACGTTTTCAACAATCTTTCATAGAACTCATGAACTGTCTCCTTTGGTTCTTGTCTTGTTCGGTCTATTTTTACCCAATCTATGTCCTGTGGTGGTACCTTATCTTTCAGCCAAGCTATTACCCTTTCATACTTTTGCATGACAATTTCTGACGGTCCGTTTGTCAGAGCATCCCTCACTGGTTCAGTATTTGGCCATTCAACACTAGTCTTGCATGATGTCCACAAATCAGATGGGAGCACGATGTCAAACAACGTGTTCAAATCAATCCACAATACTTTCGATATCTTTACAAACCTTTCTACCTGCTTATACCACTCTACTGGATTGTCCCTCAACTTCGGAAATGAGTTGGTAAATGCAGCTAAATCTCCTCTACTCCAGGGCACATGTACATAATTTCCGTTCGATATTTCTCGCAAAGGGAATGCCTCCATCTGCATTACCCTTCCCTCTGGGGTCATTACACTTGTACTCCGCCTAACAGTGCCCTTTTTCGACCACCTCTCTTCCCATTTGTCCAGTTCTCTCCACACCCTTATTCCTGATACCAATTCTCTTATGTGTGTTTTCAATCCGGTAGTTCTCTTCTCATCTAGGTCTTGGTCTGAGTACTGTAATCTGTGGTTACTCTGCAATGCCCTTGTCCTGGATAAATCTACGGTGTACCTGTCTGCCAAATTGGTCAGCTTCTCATGAAACGCTCTAGCTTTCCTGGTAACATCCTTTGCCATGAACAACAGCTCATCTTGTTCATACAATTCTATCCTTTCTAAAGGCAGTGTACCATCTATTATCTCATCGACATCAGATTTTAAGCTGGTGACATCAAGTCTCTTTGCCTTAATTGCAGCTTTCAACACACTAGATTTAGGTACTCCATCCACATCTCTCCCATCCCAGCTCCGAGTTCTACGTTTAGGCTCCGGTGAGTTATGCGGAGTCTTCCCATGCTCCCACCTCTCCAGATCCCATGCTTTTCCATCCTCTCGGGGTGGATGGTGAAATACTCCATTGCTTCTCATATTCCCACCTTCCCCGTTCTGCCTGTTTTCTCTGGATGTATAGTAAGGCATTCCATTGCTCCCCCTTTCCTCACTATTTCCCTGTGATTCTTGATTACTCGAGGCATGGCGGGACCTATCACTGTTCTCCTTTCTCCAATGTTGGACGTCTTCTCCGAGTGCATGATGAAGGCACCTAAACCTATTCTGAAATGCATGTACCATTTGATCTCCACCTTTCTCCCAGAGACGGGACATCTCCTCACACCCTACACTCCTACTATTTTGCTCCTGCTGTTCCCTTTCATCCGTAGGACGTGTAACTCCTCTATTCTCCTGACTTTGGCCTTCCCGCCCCTGACTGCTTTCGCTGGCCCCACAATGAGATACAGTCCCGTTACCTCTGCTTTCCCACTCTGGTTCTGTTCTTGACCTGTTACTCGGGGTTACTACGGACCCATCCCATTCCCTCAAATCAGCTCTTAATTCTGTATAGGACTTTGGCCGCGGTCCCCTCAGGTCCATCTGTCCTCTCTGACCTCCCTGTCCTGAGTTGGGACCCACAGTTGTATCTAATGGGGTGTTCCACGTTACCGATCCTGGCAATTGCTTCCATGCATTTGTCACGTTATTCCTCCTTTCCATCTCAATCCTTTCTCTATCCAATTGCCTCTGTTCTTCCTCTCTATCTCTCTCAGGGTTATAGATCGATACTATAGGTCCTATGGTAACAGGCACTTGAAGAGCGTCTGGCAATCCAAAAGACTCAACCCTTTCGGTGGTTGGCGTCTTCTGTACCACAAACCTTCCCACTACACTCTGTACAGTGTTGTTGTGAGGTGTCTCCTCGCCTTTGACAGGTGTCCATTCTGATACGGGGAGTGGTGTATACCCCTCTATGGCCGTCCCACCTTCCCTTGCGAGTCCCCTATCTTCAATCTCCCCAACTCTCGGAGGTGGTCTATCTAACAGCAACCTGTTTATCAGGTTGTCTTCCGACTCACTTTCTTCGTCCTCTTCCATGAGGTTTCCTCCTCCTCCCACCTCCCTCATGGGATACAATTTCTCTACTTCAATAGCCTGTACTCTCCATCTCTTTGCCTCCTCGTCCCATTTGGAGTCTCGCACTGCTCTTACCGATCGCGTCAGTCTTTGTTGACGCCTGTTCAAATTCCTGTCGTGTGCAGCCCTAATCCATGCATTAAGGGCCTCAAACTGTGTTGGCCTAGGCGAGGGTTTCAATGAGGACATGGTTGCTTTTAGTCGATGCAACACCTCTAACTTAAACGTCTCATACTTCGGGAACTGCATTTCCTCATTCCCTTCCGTAAGCTTATTCCAAGCCCCAAACCATAATATTGTATGCAGCCCCACATTCGTTGCCATATAATGAGCTGGTGTACCCTCCGGCGGTGCCTCTTCCCCGTAATAATGTTCACTTCTTTTTCTTTTAAAAATCCCTTTCAAACACTTAAAGCACTTCATGATTTCTCTTTTCTCCGCGTTTGTTTACTTCCTGATGACAATCTACCAATCACCGTGCTGTTCTCGCTAACTGGCCTATCCGAGCGCGGCTTTCCTCCTACGTCACTCTAGCCGCCCAACCAGAGCGCGGCTCTAGCTAACGTCACACCAACCGCTCAATCCCAGCGCGGCTCTAACCGACGTCACCCGTCCCCCTTCGCAGCAGTTCCCCTCCTTTCTCAGCTCGTCTCCTCGGTCATGCATGCGTCCCATTCATACTCTGAAAAATGATTACTTCCATCCAAGCGATCACCTTTCTTGACTGTACGCCCACAGTCTTTTCTGTAGTTGTCACCTTAACTTGACGAAATGTCTTTCCGTTTACTTCCAGACAATCGCCTTCTCTGATAGGTTACTCACACGCAGTAACTTTCGACCAGCGTCCGTTACTCATACACTCGCTCTGACACTCCCCCTATCTTGGTCCCACGGCGGTCAATGGTACCTCGTGACCTCCGTACTATGGTCGACAACTACTCTGGATGTTCGATACACCCAAAACCACTTAAGCTCTGGCCTGAACTTAAGATTTGCCAGTTCACCCGTTTACCAGGTAACCAGTTCACCAGGTTGCGCGCGCTCACAACCTTCTCACAATCACGCTACAGGCATTCAACTCCGCAAGACATTACTCTACAAATACAACACAAAACACCGCAATCTGTTCACGCATGACCCTTGTTATACTCACTCTCCTCCGATACTGCTGCTTTTCTCGCACCGTCTGCACCTTCGGCTCACGATTCTTCCGCTGCTCTTCTCTCGATGTCTAGGGGCCTTGGGGTAAACTAACCTCTCTAGATTACCTTCCTCAAGAAGATAACCATCCTAACTGCTACCAACTGTTAGCGCGGGATTTCTGGTTTCTAGTTACCTTACCAGATCCCAGACCAAGTCGACTGGATCGTTGGTACCTGTCATTGAGTAAAAGGCAATCTAATAATAGGTCAATCAATTAAGAACTTACACCACTCTAAATGACCACTGACCATGGATAAGTTTCAAAGATTTAATATAAAGTCAAAGATAACTGAAGATACAAACTTCTCAAGATGAGATTCAAAAGGTATACTGGTATCACTATGAACATAAATTCTTTGAATAATCTGAGTCTACAAAACAGAATAATGAGTACAAGTTCAAAAATCATTAGGTTTGCAAGAATCGATATAAGTTGCAACCTAAGAGTCATTACAGAAAAGAAAATTCAGGTTAGTCTGTCCCTACACTAGACTAAGGGACATCCCTACTTAACAAGATCTTTACCCCAAAAGGTGTCAGCCGTGGTGACTTCCTAAGAAGATCACGCACTTCTCTTTGTCTCTTCTGTAAATCGGTCTCTTGTGATCAGCCTATCTGCCTACCCAACCGCTCTCTTAGGCTTCCAAAATCATCTGCTCTACTCTCCTCCCGGGTCGCTTTCCCTAATACAAAATCACATTTCCAATAGGAACGCCCCTCGGGACGCCCCTCACGTGGTATCAAATTTGGCGGTAGACTCCATGATGGTACTCTTCAAGACCCTCGTTAAAGTTGACCTTGGTTCCCAGGCTTCTTCTCCAGCGCGCCGGTACCCCCTGAAATTCCTGAAGACTCCTACAGGCCTGCGCCAAGCGCCACTGAACAAAGCTCCATTCATTTCGACTGATTAAGACCCCTCGCACCTGCATACAGGCCGTCCTACAGTGGGCCTCAAATTCCAGGCTCCACCATATCTATAGGTCGTAAAACATATGTAAAGCTCTGTACTTGGCGCCTCTCGACTTCTTCTCTAACGAGCACATTGCAGATCAAAGGAACAACATTATCAGTTCGGGCCTACTTGATTTACATGAAGCGGGTCCCTGCACTCTGAAAACATCTAACTTGCATTTAAACAGTATTCTTAACTAACACACGTTTCTATAATGTTATGCATCTATAAAACATATATTTCAGTACTAAGTCCAATAATGCATTTAGAAGACAATGTTAACCCCACCTCACATTATTTTAGCAGCACGTTTAGATTTACTGTGAATTGCCATGAGGCCTGCACATTTTAACTGGTTTGCAAGGTTTCCACTTAACTCTTACATGATCACTTTAACATGAGAACGTGAGGTTTTCATATTCATTCTAACATTTCTATATTAGTCTTCACATTGCTATGATTATTGTTACCCGACTTGAACACTCTATACATTTCACTACTGAATATAAGACACTCTGGTGCAAAGTATATATTAACTAACTACGTGCTTGTAAATATGGTGCACTTATACATTTTTTCAGATTTGTGCTCTCTCAGATTTACTCTCTCGCGGTAATATGAAGATTTGAGGGTTGAGGTCCACAATTGAAAAAGAAAGATGAATAGATGAGATCTCCTCGCATTAACCCACACAGTACATTGAAGAAGCATCTGCTCCTCTCCGCTCGAGCAACTCCACGCTTCTGCAGGTAAACTCTTCTCAAATAGAAGGAACTGTTTCCCGGTCACATCAGCTGAACTCCAATTAGTTTTCTTCAGGACTGAATAGCTGCCCAGTAATACTGCAGCAGGTATAGACCCTACAGCCCATTATCTACGAGTCCTACAGGTACTAAGTGATCACTGGACTGCCTGATGTTGACACAGCACTGGTGGGGTAAGGATTTTTTGTCATAATTTGTGTAGTTCGTTACAGCCTACTGTACCTTTGAGTTTTCTGTCACAGTTTCCTCATCAATATTATCAAGTTTATTGTCTAAGCTTTTTTGGCACATCCAATAAGTTTATTCATAAAAATCTAAGGTGCAAGTTTTTTTTTTTCAGTACACACCCCACCAGGATAATGTTTGCAATAAACTTATCAAGTAGAATTAATGAAAAAAGAAAAGAAATAAAAAACTGTCAAGACAGCATATACAGCACTGCCCATAGGCATTTATACTAATAAAAATACAAAGAATACTCGGTCCTAAACAATAAATATGGCAACAACTTAATAGAAAACAAAAAGAATGACAAGTGCAAAACCACGAGGGTTAGCCATGATTATTGGGATAAAAATTGGCATAAATAGCATGCGGATATTAAGTAATAGTTTATGCTGCATGCCCAGGGTTTAAGTTTATATGGTAAATTGGAAAGTGAAGCATCGACAATTTAAGTACCAGATTCTTGAGAACCAAGCCACATATATATATAGAAGACTGAGGCCAAAGGTATCATAAAAATATTAATCCAGTATTATGAAAAGTTATACCACGTGACGCCAGTCCAGTGGGCTCAGAAATAAAGGTTTTCAAGATCAATTCAACCTCAAACTAGCAATTCAGTGGCGTTCTGAAAAGTGAGCATAGATGGTACTAAATGTGACTAGTGTAGACTGACAAAATTGTTGAAATAGGATTATAAAATATCGGCGTAACATTTGGCAAATTGCCTGGTCGGTTTGGTCCTCTCATTATGCGGAAACAACATGAACGCCCCAGACAGAGTTAATATTAGATCCAGAAAAGGCCTTCAATCTCGTAAACTTGACTTTTTTATGTATTCACTCCAGAATGGGGAATGTTTCTGCTTCAGTCTTTATACAGGTAGAGGGCATAACATTGAACTTAATCTTTGGGAGAAGAGTCTATGGAAGTATCAGTATTATGATGGTGCACTTGGGAGGTGTGCTCACCACCACTTTTGTTTGTTCTTCATATGGAGACATTGGTTAGGAGGATAAAACTGAATGTTTGTATAAACAGCAGCCACCACAGCTAAACTTCGCCTCTACGCCTATAACGGTGAGTTTATTTGCATTCTTTGAGGAAGAATATGATCAGATTGTTCAAAACCACTGCAGAATTTTCAGCAGTGACTGGATATTGGATAAACATCTAAAAATCAAAATGATTCTTCTGAATTTTGAACAGAAAGATCTTCCTGAGTATTTTCAGGTCAGGAATCTCACTGGAAATGCAAGATACTTAACATTAGGATCAATGTGCAAACAAATAAAGTGTAAGAACTCACCTTTAAGTCATTGTTAGAACAGATGGAGAAGGAATATGAAGGCTGGCACTCAATGCACATGTCCTTACTGGGTCGGAAAAAATGTAGCTGAAATGATAAACTCACTTCAGTGCCTTTTTGTATTTCAACCGATTGCAGTATATTTCAATACAGTCTTTTTCAGTATGCCTAATCAGCTCATAATGGATTTTATATGATCCGGCATAAGTGGGCGAACCAGCCAAAAAAATATAACCAACTCAGTATCTGAGAGTGGCTGGGCTCGTCCAGAAGTAAAAAATTACCTGCTAATAGCTGAAGCTTTAAAAATGTCATAATTCGTCACTCCCTGATGAAATAATTTAGGATTCAAAGACGAAGAGGAGACTCCTTGAGTTCAACCGCATTCTTACTGCTGGTACTGTTAAGTTTTTTTCCCAATATACAAGATTCCAGGTCGTGGGAGTTTCTTTAAATGTTTGCAAATAAGGCATTTCTCTACTCCCCAGTTTGAGCTCGAGAAATTCTTAACCCCTCAAGTGCTGCCGTCGGCCGTTGGATGTTGCGAGCACTACCTTCGTAGTGCTGCGTACGTCCAACGGCCGAAGCAACCCCGCCCGTTTTGCAGAAGTTCCACACTACCGCGAAATCGTGGTAGCAGCAAACGGGTTAATTGCATGACAACGTTTTTGTCGACCATTTACAAAAGAAAACAGGGGCATATTATCAACAACTAGCGATATTTATCGCTAAATAAGCTTAGCGACATTTTTTTTATGGCCGCGCATTGCCGGATTTTATTGCAGAGATAATGTGCTATTAGCAACGTTTATCTCCAAAGCGATAAAATATCTGGCGATAGCTGCGAAATGCTTGAATATCGCTGGAAATTCTGCGATATTCAGGCATTATCGCTAATAGGGACTTAACCTGAATATCCACCTCCCATTGGATATACAGGCTAAGAAGTGGTATGAGCAGACGTTAGGATTTGGCAATATTCGCGCTTAATGCGAATATTTTAATCGCTACGACTGCGTTAATAATAGGCGATAGCAATGTTAGCGACTGCTTTCAGTCGCTAACAGGTTGGGTACGCCCACTTTGCATGTCATTAGCGATAAATATCGCTGACATGCAAAGCGGGCCCCAAACCGCTTGCTATCACCTAAAAGCTGTCGCTAACTGATGTTAGCGACAGCTTGCTAATAGGGCGATTAAATTATCGCCGCTTTGCGGCCGAAAACGGCCGCAAAAGCGGCGATAATTTCATTTTGCCTGCCTTGGTAATATGCCCCACAGTTCGGCTATTGTATGTCTCTGAGCTCTTCAGGTTAGAGGATAAGGACAAAATTGAGACTTGGGCAATAAATGCTGCTACAGCACTCACAGAGGAGGAATGAAGCAATGCCCTTCAGGACAAACACAGGCTCCCAATAGCGGCCATTCGGAAATG
The DNA here is from genome assembly GCF_964261635.1 of Lissotriton helveticus. Classification (NCBI taxonomy): domain Eukaryota; kingdom Metazoa; phylum Chordata; class Amphibia; order Caudata; family Salamandridae; genus Lissotriton; species Lissotriton helveticus. Next base: position 118,075,218 of record NC_136060.1, on the reverse strand, counting down.
AATGCAGTACTTTTCAGGTCTGGCTAGACAACGAGCTGTCTGCAAGCCCTATTGTTACCTGTTCTTTCAAGATATGTATAGTGGCCTGTGGCTCCACCCAGAGGAGTATTCATCTCTCGTGGCAAGCTACATGTTGCCCCGTGTATCATTTGCCTCCTACGGACTGGATTGCAAAGAACGAGGAACTACTTTACATAACAAAGGTGCACTGAATCATCACCTGCAAAATTATTTACGTAAAATATGTATGCATAAGGAAAGCAATCTTATCTCTTTTTTAACAGCAGCAGGCTAATGTTTTAGTCAAGAGTCATATTTTGCCTGCTGGAGCGCTCCATAAACATGATAAACAGGCATTAGTAAAGCAAATATGCCTGCCTTTAATATGTCAACATTGGAATGCACAACCCTGGCTGCAGACGTTTACACATTAAAACCAAACCTGTTGAAAGGCTGCATAAGGGGTAGAGACAGATCTTCTACTCTGCTCTCGGCGTGGCTCAGCCTCAGCACTTAAGGGCATATTGTCTGGGCCCGTTCAAGATTAGAAGCCAGTTTAGAATCATTTGAGTGGGATTTCCAGTGGTCTGCTCGAGCCGGAAAAGAAGGTTCGGGAAACCTAGAGAACTACATGGACACTCTGCCTGTTGTGACTCAGCCCTAGAGGTCAGAAGAGACCCCATGCACAGGAAACTGGAGAAAGAAGCTAAATAAAATATATAACTCCCGGGGAAGAGTGCTTTATTAACGACAAGGGACATTTCACAAATCTAAGGAGACTGTGGCAACCTTTGTAATAACTTTCATTCAGGAGACGGTGATTAATTAAGCATTAGCACTTTATAGATCAAACTTTCATTACATTGTACCTTTTAAGGTAGTATCTTGGATGAATTTGTAAAGTGATGCGGATTCATTTTGTATTCTATCTTTTACTACATGATAAAAGGCTGCTAAATATTTAACATATTTAAAATGTTTCTAATTATGTAATGAAATGGGCCCAGTACTAATTCAAAAGATTGTTCTTACGACATGGAAACAAGCATTGGCAAAGACAATGAGCCCAGCCTTCGCAATCTCTTGCAATGGTTATGTTAATATAGCAGGCATTCAAGTGTAAAGCAGAAAGAAGAACGAAATAAAATATGTCGCAACCTTAATAGGTGGGCACAGGTTTGCATTAAAAAATATTACATTTAAAACTAAATAAACAATATCATATAACTCTAATAGAACAGTATGTGTTCTTCAAAGCAGACACGTGTATGTAGAACAGCTATAAAACCCCTTTTTTGTAATGCACATAATATGAAAATATGAATCTTATAGGTGCAAAAAGGTACTATTGGCTTTAAATTGCTGTAACTTGGAGATATAATTTAAACATACAAGAGTGACTAAAAAAGAGTAGAGAACAGAAGGAAAAAAAGCATTGGCAAAATAAAGTATAAGTCCACCAGCCTTGGCATTGAATGCGCTTCTTTCTAAGTGGATGTGAATGTGTGTTCAGCCAAATGCTGTCATTCACAGTGCAAAAGTAGCAATGGCTGAGCTGGAGGCAATGGCTGAAGTTGACTGGCTCATTGCCTCTTGATGTATGATTTGATGAAGCAAAATGTGAATGTCAATGGAAGAGGGAAATGAATGAAAAGAGGACATCCAGAGCCCCTCTGTGTATGTATATATGTCGGTATTTTGTAATTACACATTTATTTGAGTAAATATGCTTTAGCCCAAACTAAAATGTACTTCTTTCATCTTGCAATAAAAAAGGAGAGAGCATGTGACGCTCCATACATTCATCCAAGGAGGGCGCACTACATACCCTACCCCCTCACATGTGGGAGCACAATTTGTAAATGAAAAGCGCAGCTGGTTCGGTGTGAGGTCCTTGACTACCTCCAGGCATAGCCAGAAATCAGACCCAGACACATCTACGTGAAGAGCACTATTACCCCTAAATGGACACATTCTATCTTCCACAATCTCCAGTGCCAACACCACACATCACCACTGAGCCCATACAACCATCATGAGATCACCATTCATAGTATGACACTAGACTCCTAGGTGTGACTAGATTTTCACCACCTTGAAACTACATTTCTGAACCCTTTGGTCAGATTTAGCCCACTCCCTTATCAAAGACCAGACTCTCTGCCTTGACACCATACACCACATAATAAGACAGGACACCTTATTGGACCACAAAACCATCTTGATAATATGTGTGCCCACCTGAGACCAGCCCCACAGTTAGGTAATGGCACACATCATGGCCCTTCAATCAAGGCCCTGAAAAATATGTGAGTGAAAGAAATAGTTCCTTGTAACTGAGCTGAGTTGAGCAGCTAGCAAAACTCTCTGGGTAGGGCGTTTCTCAAATGACATATTTTAGGTCCTAAAACTGGAGGCCAAAACACGTTATGGGAGGGCGAGAGGGGAATCAGAAGATACAATAGATAAAATTCTGAGACAAAATTGGTAAACACTCAGAAAAAGAGATGGATACATAGAAATGCCACTTTCTAAATTTGATTCCTTCTTCCACAACAGCGCTTTTTAACAATTTGAATTCTGTGGACCCCCACTGAATCACTCATAGAAGCTAGGGATGCCAGCCTAAGCAATTTCTATAATTTGAACATCAAAACAATATACAAAAATACAGAAGTAAGTATACATCAAACAAATACACAAATTATAAAATAGTTTACTCAAATCACAAACAACAGATATACAAATTTCAAAATTTTAATAGTAATGGGAGGGTTGGAAATCTTCAAAATGTAGTTAAAAACGATATTTTAGACTGTAGCATATCGCTTTGTCTTTTTTGTTTGTGATGCATTCTCTTGTTTTGTTGGCACACACCAGTGCTTCAATTGAGGCCACAAATCATCCATACGAGGTTAAGTTTGCTTAACTCTTTCTGCTTCTGCATTTCAAGTTAAGGACACCTACTTTATTTTCAGCCTCCACTTTTAAATTTCTTCACGTTAACAGAAGGTTTGAACATTTTCAAATTTACATTTTGCTTTTGCATGTATATATGCCTTATTAGTCGCCCAATAGTATTTTATTTTCTAAATAGATAGATGTTGCAGACCTCAGGTTAACAACCATTGCTATGACATTCATATGGATGTATATTGATTGCAGCGTTGTAACTGGATTTCAACAGTTTTTATAACGTACATAAGATACTGGTTAGTTACCTTTTAACAACCTATACTTGTCTCTAATAGGAACAACACACTACAACGGTAAAAGCTGCAAGGTTACTGCGGTCAATTTAAGCAAAAACACTAATGCCAACACGCACTAGCAAAGCCAATAGGTCTGGCTTTGGCTGTTTCGCAGGTTAATTATATTTATTTTTTATATTAAGCATATGCCACAGCAACAAAAAAAAAGAAAATATGGAGCTACCGATACGTGGCCAACATAAGCTTCCAATAAATATATTAACATTAAAAAATATTCAAGGATACTGCCATTTTACTAGTGATGATTTTAACTAACAAGCCTTTTGGCTGTGCCAATTATTTCATTATCATTATTTGCAAATGAGAAAAGAATAAAAAGAGCACCGAACTTAGCACTCAAATTGCAGGTAGCTAAAATGTTTTTCTGTCACTTAAATATTTGACAGCATTAACTATAAAACGTAGATGGAAAACGAATCACCATATAACTGGGCACCTGAGGTGCACTGGAAAATAAATAGCTGGTATTTAAAGTTAATAAAAAAAATAAACAGAAAACACTTTAAACAAGATTTGGCACAGAAGACAAGAAATTATTTTTATGTGGATGTGGACAGTGTTTACAGGTTTTATGCAGTCATTCACAGTGAAGGGAGCCAACCAGTAAAGTGGGATGACCCCATTGCCCGCTCAATGTTATATGTGGTGGTGGGTGGAAGCAAAATGTTAATGGCAATGTACTAAACTAGAGTCGTCTAAGTAAGTATGTTGGAAAAACAACTGTCTGGCGAAGCAAACAAGCTATCTCAAAGGCCAGAACTAAAAACAGGACCCCAGCTATGCTCTGTGCCAGCGCTTAGAGAAGCCTCAGGTGAAGGTAAGTACAAGCTGCTTTTTTTACTATTTATTAATTATGGGGCTAAGATTGCAGCAACAGGATAAATGCCTGTTAAAACAATACAACAACAGAAACTTGCTCAGTTGTTCACAACTTATAAAAGTGCTAAGTACAACTTTACGAGGTGACTTGCTGAATAGTTGTCGGTTTTTGTAAGCGTTGTTTCTCTGTAGTCTGTAGTGGGAAGTATTGTTTCAAGGTCTTTGAGTGACCTCTAGTGGATCAAATAATATTGGCATGCACAACCTAGCAATTTAAAACGTTACTTATTATATAAAACTATTCTTGTCCCTCTCTCTGTAAAGGCCTGTATATTATTTATATTCCTATAAACAAGCTATGTGGCGTTATTATTCACGTTTAAGAAGCCTGAAATGTTTAGCCTTATATTACGTTCTTTGAGACTTATTATCATGTGAAATGTTTTTTTCTTCTATAGCACTGTATTTTTCCGCTCTACGCACCATGACTTTTACATTGTTGGTTGCTGATTTCCGGTGCACGATAGAGAGACGTTACACAAGTTTGTAAGTTAGGGGCATATTACCAACAACTAGCGATAATTATCGCTATGTTGGCTTAGCGGCAATAATTTTATCGCCGTGTTGCGGCGATTTTTATCGCTTAGGAGCCTTGCTATTATCAAGGTTTATCTCCTAAGCGATAAAAATCGGCCGAAATGCATGAATATCGCTGAAAAGTCATCGATATTCATGCATTACCGAGCTAATGCTCTTAGCCATGTTATCCACCTTCCATTGGATAACATGGCTAAGAACTGCTCCGGCAAGGTGTTAGCTTTTGGAGATATTCGCGCTTAGCGCGAATATCTCCAAATGTTGGTAATAGGAGATAGCGATGTTAGAGTCGCTAACATCTTGGCACGCCCACGTTGCATGTCATTAGTGATAAATATCTCTGACATGCAAAGCGGGGCCCAAGATGGTCGCTATCTCCTACTAGCTGTCGCTAACTGGTGTTAGCGACAGCTAGGTAATAGGGAGATAATTTTATCTCCGCTTTTTTTGCTTTTAAAGCCAAAAAAGCGAAGATAAATCCCTTGATAATATTAGTCTCCCGGGGCTTCAAGGAAAGAAACACGGATCTAACTTTTCATATATCTCTGCACTATCATTAAAAAGCACGAACACAATACCAAGAAACTGGGCTGAAAGAAAGACAACTCGCATGCATGAGTTATTAAAATATACATTTTCGAAAGCTGACATTCATTGTGGTCCCCAGAATAGGCCATTCGAGGACACCAAAGAGACATTCGGGCTATCTGGAGCAAAAACATATTAAGGCATTGTTGTCACCTGTGACCGTGGGCGATGTGCAAATGGAAGAAATGGGAGGAGGGGGGAAATACCTAATGGGTCGTGAGAGTCTTTATGGAGAAATGTCATACAACACATCAGTCCTTCATCGGGACTTATAAATGAAGTAATGGCATGGTGGTGAGATGCTCTCTGGCGCCTCTACCCGATTATGCGGGGACTGCAGCGGCGAGGGTACTCTGGTGCATGCCTGGCAGGAGCTCCTTAAGGTCACATTGTTTGGGGAGAGGTACTGATGACAGTAAAGGGTATTATGGGAATTCTGAGCACCGGAAAATTCAGCTTCTTGGAAAAGGCAACGAGCTAGAGAAGGTGCACTGATTTTTCCGCTATTGGAAGTGGCAAAAACCTAACGCCTTCCTTCTTCTGGAAACAAGTGGCGGCCCCCACTCTGAACAAGGTTTGGGATTCTGTGGCAATGGAGAGACCGTGGGGTCATCTTATCGAGGACAGAGGTGACTTTCTCTCGAGCTGACCACCCGTTTTAGAGGAATGACCAAAGACATCCGCTCACCAAGGCCCAGAGCCCTAGAATTGTTTGACTGGCGAGTTATAGGGCTACCAGTTAATACTCTGATTATTGTGTTTATTTTCTGGCACAGCCTTGTCTCGCCGCGAGCCAGGGGAGGGAAGGAGACAGAGGTTGCTTAACTTGCTTATTGACATTAAGAGATGAAAGTACTATGATTGTTGATGCAGCTCCATTACATGTGTATAGAAAGAACCCCATTGTGGCCTCTGAAGGTTGTGTAATAATAAAGACATCACACACACATATGATATATACAGTATTTATTTGCAAATAAAAAAACAAATTTAAAAAATCACGGAGGAAATTCGGTTTATCTAACAACTTCACATGATCATTTTCTTTCAATTCTTACATTTTTACTACTTATTTTGAAAACATTTTCAATAGTATATTTTAATTTCTAGGTGTAAAACCTTACTTTGTTTCTAAACTAATTAAAAAAAACTCGATTCCTTCCATATCTGCCGAACACACAAAAAACAAATATTCAGAGCTCCCTTGCAGAACCTTGTGACGGATTTTTTTGTCATTACTTGGACTCGACTTTACAAAAAGGAGAGGAGTTCAATATCTTATCATGTTAATCAACTACTGAATTAAAAGAAGGCGGAGACCAGGGCCAACTCTCTTCAGCCCATGCTGAGTTCTTGACCAGTCCTCGGAGGTGAGTTGGATGTTATGTTTCTTTTTCCACAGCTGCTTCGTGCGGACCTCGAAATTTCCAGCCCTGCTATTTTGGTCCTTATTGAGCGGCTAGCACCAGCACTGTGTCATTATATACTTTTGTCAGGATCCCCCAATGTCTACTCAAATACGCATCTCACTCCAGGGTGATAACAGTAACAATGAACACGATGCAAGTAAGGTGAATGCTGCTCGACATGTTTTAAGACTCGGCGAACCAAATCTACCATTGTGGAATAAAACTGATGCACCGGTCCTTAAACCAACAAAGAAGAGATTGGCACGGAAGCTGTATTATAAAGAGAATACATGTATTAACCTCACATGAGGGAGACTGCGTCAATATGGTACCCTCAGGCCACTGTATGAGGCAGTCCAAGGAGTACAGAAACCATGGACCTTTTATGGCCAGTTTATAGCTGAGTAAGAAAGAAGACTCAAAAAAAGGTGGTACAAGTGTGCACATGAATAGCTATTACACATATATGGATTAAAAGAAAATACTTAGTCAACAAAGTAGGAGGAGTAACAGAACTGCTGACATCTGTTAAAATAGCCTGACAGTTACTCTAAGAGCAGGTGCCTTCTGGCAGCTACAGGCCTTTCTGAGCATGTGCAGTGCTGTGGCTCAATGCTGAAAGAGTTAACTGTTACTGATGACTCAAGCAGAATACAAGGGCAGGCAGCAGTGAAGAGGGAGAAAGCACATGGCGAGCACATGGCTAACTAAAATGGCTGCCAAAAACAAAATGGCTTCAGCTGATGCTAACAGCGATTTCAGCTAGTTTCCACAGATAGCCGTTTTAGCATTTGCAGAAGACATTCCGCTATGAATTAATAGAAGCATGGAAGTTATCCTGCACATCTATCCTCATAAATCCACCAATATCCTGATCCATTGCTAGGTGGGCATTTACATTTTGAACATTTCGTTTAAGTGGTGAGATACAAGTAGAAATACATGGGGAACAGAGCATTGGGTCATAATGAACACACAGATAGCAGGAGAAAATATTGGCTATTACTGCAAACAGAACTATCAATATTTTCCAACCCCAAGCAGAAAGTAAATCCCAAAACCATACAGTCCAATTCTAAGTTTCAGGGCTCCTATGTATTTCAGTGACCATCTATTTCAACTTCAGAATAGCCAACAGCACATGTCTAATATAATATCTTAATAAAAAAAAAAATGTAATAGACCTTTCCAGTGTTCTTCTTTATGAGGGCTAGGGTATTAATGATCACAAAAACAATCTTCACTTCTGGGGACCAGGAGGACCAAACTGGGCCATTGGAATTAGGATGAGGAGCCGCAAAGGGCTGTGCCTCCTCAAAAATGGGATGATCAAAGGAGTACATTGCTAAAAAGTACGTGAAGAATAGAAGCCGCTGTACAACCAGCCAGAGGGGAGTCTTCTCCCTGTGTCCGTCTGAGCCTCACAGGCAGGCTCCTATTGATTATCAAAAGTTATTTTCCAACGGGAGAGCTGCTCAGCTTGCAACTCAAAACAGACAATCACGGCCCAGTTTGAAGAAGACAACCACGATCCTGTCCAGTGTCTCAGGCAGTGCACCAGTATTCTTCACTTTAATCTAACAGGCACCAAAGGCACAGCACCTGTACCCTGAACTCAAGTCCTTCCCTAACTACTGTGTTGCTCCGCTGGCCCACTGCTCTTTTGTCGGGCCACAGATTGTACCCAGTATGCCAGGCACCTCTTGATCAACAAACAGAGGTACAGACTTGCATTCACTTGGGGACCAGGACTCAGAGGTCTGATGCTGGAGTATTTGAAGCAACCCTTGTTTCAAAGGGGCTACCTCAAGCAGAAGCCTCCTTGCCGTCCTTGTCGGTCTGTGACTCTCTCAGCTGGGCATCAAAAACTGGATCCACACAAAGAATTCTCCGTCCTGATTTGTGACCCCATCTTTCGTCCAAGACAGGAGCAGGGGTGCACACTTTACCGTTTTGTTACAGGCCCCAGTGCTTCTGGCCTTCTACCTTCACCGTGGTCCTAGTTGCCAGCAACGCCTGTGCTGGTTCCCTTTACCTCGACTCCAAGCTGGATCGGCGCTAATTCCCGGGCTGATTCTGATGTCCGGGCCCCTCTGGCAATGGTTGTAGGGCAGCAGATATCTATTGGTGGACAGAACAAAAAATCTTTAGACAAGGCATACAAATAATCTATCAACAGAGAGGATACTCTGTTTCAGAAAACTTCTTTAGTCTTGGGGCGCCCCCTACATTAGCAAAACACCCAAGAATCACTTCATCTATCTGAGAGTAAAAAACGGACGTAAAAATCTAAAAACTGCTAATTTAACAGGGACCCTTATTACATAAATAACTAACAAAACCTCAACATAGTGGGTACATGAATTTCTCCAGCAGAACCTATTGTGGCAAACAAACTCCAATAAAGCAATATTTTCCTTCAAAATGTTTGCTGAGGATCACACGGGCATCTTTCCTAACATTGTCAACCCTTGTGCATTCTACTTTTCACGTTCTGGACTATGTAACATCATTTCTAAAGAAAGAAAACCTATTCACCAGCTCTAATACGGGCTGCCAGCTCAATTACACAGACTAACTAATAAAAGACTAGCAATGCCCTTGCAAAACTGTCTATAGCATGAGAATAACATAAACAATAATGGTGTTATCACCTGGGAATTTTAGAACAAAAACTACCCATGTAGTTCCCCTTAAAGGTCAAATAAGGGAACATCAATCTAGACTACTCATCCTTTCATAATTTCATCAGACAGGATGGGTAGTAACATGGCATATTTTTATTTTATTTTATTAATCTTAACAATTTTAGAACAATATTACTGAATAGCCAATTAGATGTCTCATAGCCGTTCCTAGACAGCTTAGAGAGGCTCAAAAGAGAGGGAGAAAAAGAGAGAGAGAGAGCACATGAATCAGGAAAAATGACAATGTGTTACTTAATTTTGCTTACGCTTAATTTGCCCAGGAGCTAATCTCCTCCCCCATTCGACAGTAGGTAACCGAAACAGGTGACCTCCTATCGACAATATTTACCCCCATTTTTTGGCAGCTGGGCGCAAGCTGTGCAACAAAATAGCACAGAGATGCAAACTTTAATTCATAGCCTTTTGATCTGGTCCTAGCACAACAATTTTGAGTGAAAACCAGTATTTCTGCATGCATGGCAGAGCTATTTTCTGCACATGGCCTACCGACGCTGCTATCCCTTGATAAGATTATTCAATAGGATAAACCCCACCTGCATATCTCCTACACTTGTATTATTTCTCAAGAAAACAGTGATATCCCCATGTGCTCCTAACAGAATATGCAATATTTCCTTTAGCAAATGTTACCTAAAACAGATCTGTAGTATTTTACCCTACAATTTTTTAATCAGTAAATGTAATTATTACAAAGAAATTAAGTTGTTAAACTACTCTTCAACATTACAAGCTTTCATTGTGTAATGTAGAAATCACACATTGTCAGTGGTTCCCTGCGTGGACATTTCACGTTCAGTAGTACTGGTCAGTTCTAAATACAGAACTTGGCCTCTGACCCTTAAACCTGTTGTCCCCTGTCAGAAAAAGGCTATTCCCATGCAGCTTTTACAATTCAAAGTAACTCTGGAGAAGCACAGCTGAAAAGCAGTCCTATTCCGTGCCTGTGTGCTGATACATTTAAAGGTAGGATGCACTTTTTGCTGTCTTATTTTTGTTTTTATTCCTGTGAAATGTGTGTTCAAGCACCTAAGGAACTTGCTCAAAATTTCAGCCTTCTAAATACCATAGTGCGCCCACAATTCTTGTGCATAAAAGTAAAAAGATTGCACAAAGGCTTGTAATGTAATTCTCATGTCTGTACAGCTACTCATTGCATAACTTTGTAAGTGCCCTAAGATTCAGTAATATTGTCATTGTTAGAGAAACTAATATTCACCTTTTTAATTTTGATGCACAGTATATTTTAACCATTTAGACATTGAAATCTTGATACACACTTTGCACAAGGTAATTTTCTGTAGTGCTATATATTATTGAATTTGCACAATAGTGGTATTAGATATTATGAAACTCCTAATAGTGCAAAAACGATTTTAATACAATGATTTGGAACAATTGTTTTCATGTAGCAATTCTGTTTGAATAATGATCACTAACCCTTTTGATGTTTCCACATATGAAAAACAAGCCTCATTCCTTTCCTTTTGCCTTAAAATGCATTTATTTATAACACTAAGCACAGAAGATTTACTGAAACATAAAATGTTTGTGTCACTTTTTAAAGGGCAGTAAGTATTTACCATCCGATCCACATACGTGTTTATTTAGAAAAGCAACAAGAAAGAAAGTCCTTACTTTTAATCCTTTCTCTTTTATACAAAATAATGAAGCTGTATTTCTATCTTTTCAAAATCAGTAGTCTTTTAACGGACGTGCCTTAATATCATGCTGTACTAATTTAAAAACCTAGTTCCCATAGCTTGATCTATAACTTGTGGCCGGTCATAGGCATGTGTTGTTTACTCAGCTGTGCTTTACGACCTGCAGGCGTTAACCTCTTAAGCTTTTTCAGGAGAAAAAGGCCTTGCTGCATTGTAATGTCTGCACAGAAACCCCAAAAATATGATAAACCATTTGTTACCTCTGTTTGTTCTGACAAACAACTTTGAACAGCTGTTTCAAAGCACTTTTACCTAGTGCTGGGAATTGAGCACATTTCAGTCTATTTAAAACCCAGGCATTCCAAGCCGGTACACATCTATCTTTTTGCAAAGTGAAAAAAGGTGCTTTAATTTTAGCAGCAACCAATTACTCACATGATGTGAATGCCTTTTAATATTAATATCTAAGGATAATGCTGTAACATTTTATATTGAGTCCTAGGTGTGTAAAGCACACAAATTCGTTTTTTTTACTTTCCATGTGGCCTATTTTTTCCCTATTGAGTGTTAATTTTAATGTTTCTTTACCATTGTGGTACAAAAGGGGGTGGTGATGGACGGAGCATCTGAATCAATCAAACACTCACACCCGGGCACAGGGTCAGACTGATTCGCATATAGCCATGTCTGAACTGGGGTGGCAGAGTGGGCTAAAGAACGGTGATGGATTAAACCCAGATCTTTTGACTGGGTGTGAGTGTTTGATTGGTTTGGATGCTCCGTCCATTACCACCCCCTTTTGTACCTCTTTACCATTGTGGCAATATTCACACATCTATACTTTGTTACTGTTTTACTTCTAATGGTAGCATGCAGCTGTTTAGCATATGGTATATAATTAATTCCTTGTAATTCTTTCAATGACATTTGCAGAATAGAATTCCGACAACAAACCAAATTGAGCTCATTTCAGACATTTCCAAGAAGGGGGTCATACACTCAGAACACACAACACTGCTTGTTAAGGCAAGCCATTCTTACACAAAAAACATAGTCACTACTCACTGAAACAAGTACTTCACAAGCATCACCACCGGTGGCAGTCCACAAACCACATAGACACTCACAAAGAACAATTAACCCACAAATCATCACTTAGGACAAAAGCAAGAGACAGCCCACAGACTGTACTCAAACCAAACCATTTGTAAATACCAATTGTAAGCCATATTTACAAACGGAAGTACTCTAAAAAAATAGTACAGAGATTACACCAAGAAAAATAGACAGCAGAAATACAGCCATGGTAAAAAAGACAGGCTCGGGCCTCAGACCTTTTCCAAATACACCACATTACCAGTTGGGCTGACAGAGCACTTAAAAGCGCTCCGCATCACCACTTATGAGTTTTACTAAGGGCGCCAATCAGGATCCTTTTGTTATATATATTTGTTCCACAGTGTACTATACATTATGGAAGAAATATCATATTTAATGTGCATAAACCTAGTTAGGTATCCCCTCTAGGGGAATCCGCTGAGTACTTTCTAAATCCATATTGGTACCTCCGAGACAGCAACACTTTCTACGAAGTGTGCTTGAAACAGGCATGCCAAAAACATTATAGTATATATAATATTATAACAAAGTAGTATGTAACGCAAATAATGTACCGTTCAAGAATTCAAACATTTGAGAAAAATCTCCTCATTACCTGCCTTTATTTGCTGCAGCAAACAAACAAACAAACCAAAATCTTGGCCAAGCTATACAAAAGTGTTGCATTGCGACCTTACCAAACAAAAGTCTTCAGCTTCCAACTGCCAAGTTCTCGGTGACCTAATGGTCGTTTTGAAATACTCACGCCAAAGAAGATCTCAGTCGGGACCGGCCATCACCTAGAGGGTCAGATCAGGAAAACCAGAGAACACGTTGGTCTGTAAAGACAAAGGGTCTCCTCATGCAGGGTACCTTCCTCAGTGGATTCCTGCCTTCCGTCAAAACCGCACTTGTGGATGGGCAGGTCTCCGATGAGCCCCACGCTGGGCACCAATTTGTGGAACAAAAAAAAGCCTTTTTATAGGCTCACTGATGCACCGGTCCTTAAACCAACAAAGAAGAGATTGGCACGGAAGCTGTAATATCAAGAGAATACATTTATTAACCTCAAATGAGGGAGACTGTGTCAATACGGTACCCTCAGGCCACTGTATGACGCAGTCCAAGGAGTACAGAAACCATGGGTCTTTTATGGCCAGTTTATAGCTGAGTAAGCATGAAGACTAAAAAAATGGTGGTACAAGTATACACAAGAATAGCTATTACATATATATGGACTAACAGAAAATACTTTGTCAACAAAGTAGGAGGAGTAACAGAACTGCTGACATCAGTTAAAATAGCCTGACAGTTACTCTAAGAGCAGGTGCATTCTGCCAGCTCCAGGCCTTTCTAAGCATGTGCAGTGCTCTGGCTCAATGCTGAAGGAGTTAACTATAACTGATGACTCAAGCAGAATACAAAGGCAGGCAGCAGTGAAGAGGGAGAAAGCACATGGCAAGCACATGGCTAACTAAAATGGCTGCCAAAAACAAAATGGCTTCAACTGATGCTAACAGCGAATTCAGCTAGTTTCAACACATCCACATTTGCAAACATTATGACCATTTAAATTTTTTCCAGGACACCATAGAAAATAATCACGTTTCCCTCAAAGTTTACAAAACAATTCTTTTGTGTTCAAACCTTAAAATAATGCCACAAAATGGTATAAACTGATTAGTGTAGCATGTACTAGTGAGATTGTTTAGAAATACAAATATCCAGGCAGATTTAGCATCTTCTGAGCACTCATTTTGCCACAAAAGCCTATGTCTCAACCAACACCGAGTCCAAATAACTCTCTATATATAGAGCCTATCAGACTCTATCTAACAAGTCCATGTTTTTACTTTCTCTTTTGTTCTGGTTTGCCATAACTGATATTGGTTTCAACCTAATGTTCGTCCTTGCTCCCAATTTTGTTTTGCCAAAATTAAAATTTATTCACAGCATAGACAAGCAATAACACACTATTTTTAAGAAAATAAAATCGAACTCAGTATGTCACTGTAGGAAAGTGCCTCTTTTTGCATGGTTAGCCCCCACTGGCCTGATACCTGATGTGATTTTGAACTGTAAGTGCACTGGTTCCTTGCTAACGAGGTCCCCAATGCCAGCTCTCTTTCCCAAAACACTAGCCCATGATTGGCACCACTTCAGCTAGCCCTGTTAGACCCTAGTAAATGGTACCCCTGGTACCTAGGTCATGGGTAACAAAGAGGTTCCTCTGGGGCTGCAGCACTGGTTGCGCACCCCAGGCCCCCCTCACCAAGGCTATGTACTCTGCCATTGACGGCAGCCCTGTGTGCCATGTCAACCATATACTGCATAAGATATAGGTAAGTCACCCCTACTGCAGGCCTTTAACCCTAAGGAAGAGTTCACTATATCCTATGTGTGTACATATCAGTACGATCAGATGTGCCCCTACAATGTCCAGTCTATTCTAAACAGGGAAGCCATAAAGAGTACATGGGCTGGATACTTGACAACACGAGTTTCCTATCTCCATGATGGCTTTACTGATTTCTAAGATGATTGGTACCAAACTTCTTGCCTTAATAAATCCTCATCTATGCCAGTGTTCGATTTATTAAAAAAATTACACAGGGGAGCCTTTTATAGGGTCCCTTGAAACTTAACCAAACACTAGTGGGGTCTCTGGCAAGTTTTCTCCAGTATGTCACCACCAGACAAGTTTCTGACCTCATCAGGGTAAGTGCCAGCACTTTCAGAAGACAGAAATAATACCTTCCGTAGGCGGGGGTGTTTCACATCTCCTCCAGGTCAGGATGGCGTTACGGGAGGGAAGCTTCAAAGGCAATGCAGCCTTGAATATCCAATTCAGGTAGCCGCAGATAGCGGTGTTGCCAAACCCCCTTTTTCTGCTCCACTTTGGTGACAGGAAAGGTGGTAAAATTAATTGGACGCAGAGGAAACCTCCAATCAGGGCTAGAGCAGTGCCTCTTTCCACAGGAAGTGGTCACTAGATGGTGTAGACACCCTAAAAAAGATAGCCCAGTGGTTTTTACCTACCTCCCTTTGACCCACCCCTAAATTCAGTATTTACGTGGCTCCCGAGACCTGAACATCAGACTCATTAGACCAAAGAAGACCTGGACACAGAAGACCCACTGCAAGAGAATTGAGGCACTGCTTCAGAAGAAAAAGGCACCAACCCCTGCCAGCTGCTCCAAGGACTCAATCTCTGCCTACAGTGTCATCCTGAACCTGCAACGACTCCAAGAACCCTGGAGCACCTACAACCTTTGAGAAATCACAGACGAGGTCCCTTGGAGTGAAGGTACCACTCCCTTAAACACCGTAGGCACCGATCCTGCGATGTCCGGTTTGTTGACTTGCTGCTCCCCAATGATCTCAATGCATAATCAAAACATGAAGA
Source organism: Lissotriton helveticus (assembly GCF_964261635.1). Taxonomy (NCBI): domain Eukaryota; kingdom Metazoa; phylum Chordata; class Amphibia; order Caudata; family Salamandridae; genus Lissotriton; species Lissotriton helveticus. The sequence continues at coordinate 118,059,660 of NC_136060.1, read as the reverse complement.
GGTACACCAGCTCCAGAGGGTAAGATCTGCCTAGTTGGAGGCAACAGGACCTACCATAGCTGCGGCGTACCAGTACCCGGGATACCAGACACCCAAAGGTAAAAACCAAGAAGAAGAACTCCACTCCAGACTCTGAAAGCACCAGAAGCAAGCATCCATCAAGGGACTTCGAGCCCCAGACCCACTTCCTGAGTGGCCCAGTTGTCCAGAGATCGCATCTCTAAGTTGCCGGCTCCTGACCGCGAGGACCCAAAAGGCGCACAACACCCGGCTGACCTGTTTGCTCTGCACCTGGCCCCACCAGCCCAGCACTGATTAACCAACTTTGCCCTTGTGACCTCCTCCCTCCAAGGAGGTCCACCGGGCTTACCTGTAAGTCTACCTCTGCAGTGCAATTTCAATTGGCCCCCTTCGTCTTTCTGCACCAGTTTCCAAGACTCTCAGCACTCTGCTCCCACCCGACCCGAGATGCTCCCGAACTTCTCCTGCTGGAACTTGAGACCTGGTCCCAACATCAACTTAAAACAAGAGGGTGAACTTTGTGAAAGCACTGCCTGATTTTACATTAGGAGTGGGCTGAGCCCGCAGAGTTGCACTACGCGGAATTCCGCCAAGTTGCATAAAAAACTTTGTGGACACTCCCCCGTCGCCCACCCTTAATTAAAATTTTAGAAAGTAGGTAGGTTCTACATACGTATTGAAGCATGGTAGGAATAAAAAAAAACACAGGTCTATATTTTTACAAATCAAATCTGACTCATTATTCAGGTGGGCGCTAATATTCAAGTGTGTAGGCGGATATGCAAAGCATATTGAATAGCCACATGGATTAACTGGAGCAGAGTAAATAACCCCTATCCCTCCCTAATGGTAAGGAAGTGCGATGGGGCCTGCTTTCACAGGCTCGGTGTGGTGGGTCTAATGGCAGAAGAGCATGGTGCTTTAGGGTGCGCAGTAGGTCCCATGAGTAAAATCTGCTTTGTGTTCATGGAAGCATGAAGCGGTCAACACCCCTACAGGAAGCTATTAGAAAACCCGAGCCTATTGAGCAACTTCTGGCCAATCTCCCTCCTCCTCTACCCAGCTAAAGTGATAGAGAAGGCCATCGACAAGCAACTTACAAGCCACCTCAAACTACACCACCTACCGGACAACACTCAATCAGGTTCAGAAGAAACCACAGCATCAAAACAGCACTCATCACAATCACTGGCGAAATCCGAACCATCCTGCACCAAGGAGAAAAAGCGACCCTCATCCTGCTCCACCTCTCTGCAGAATTAGACAACACTCATCAGAAGACTCCATGAGACTGGTGTCTAAGGATATGCACTCAACTGGATCTGCTTCTTCATGGGAAGAACCCAAAGAGCCAGACTGGCACCCTTTACATTGAAGACCAAGAACCTGATCTGTGAAGTCCCCCAAGGATCGGCCCTCTGCCCGACCATGTTCAATGTCTACATGATACAGCTCACCAGCATCATCTGATCCCAAAGCATCGTGATCACCTACTACGCCAGCGACACCCATCTCATCTTCAATCTGACAGACATGACAACCATCACCCGAACCAACTTCACCAACGGCATGACTATTGAAGCAGAATGGATGAGAAGCAACTGCTTGAAGTTCAACTCTGACAAGATGGAAGTACTGATCTTCGATAACAAGATCGCCTCACAAGACTCCACCTGGTGGCTGACAGAGCTAGCTCCAACACCCACTAACCACACCAGAAGTCTGGGGATCACTTGTCGACAAGCTCAACATGATGGCACAAGTCAAAGCAGTGAGCGCTGCCTGCTTCAACATCCTTTATATGCTACGAAAGATCTTCAAGGGACATCAGCACTCATCACAAGCAGAATCATCTAAGGCAATGCACTCCACACCAGCATTTCCAAGGGGCTCCTGCACAGACTTTAGACCATTCAGAACACCGCCACAAGCCTCATACTAAAACACCCATGCCACATCCACGTCTCACGGCAATTCAGAGAGCTCCTCTGGCTCTCCATCCACAAATGCAGCCAATTCAAATTCCTCAGACACCCATACAAAGCCTTGTATAACATTGCACCAGCTTACCTGAAAGGCTGCATTAATTCTCACCAGCTTGCCAGTCACCTACACTCAGGCTCACTCGTGCCAACCACCTGCATAGACAAAAGCAGATCAGGAGATCACTCACTCTCCTACATCACACCCAAAACACAGAATGAGTATCCACAACACATCAAAACCTACTCTTCACTTCTTGAGTTCCGCAAGAAGCTAAAGACATGGTTCTTTGAATAATTCTGCAGGGACTACACATCTACATACCTGCTCAAGCGCCTCAATACTCTCAGGTGATTAGTGCTCTGTATAATTCGACATAACATAATATCTCCATTTAAAAGGAGGATGTGTGCTAGACAATTCTTGCACTATTACCGTAACAGGGAATGCCTAGTGTAATCTTTCTACATCACTTGTAATCCTGATGCAAACAAAAACTGACATTTTTTACCAGATCAGGAACAGTGGCCATTCTTAATGACAGCTTCCGTGTGCATTTCCTAAAACTACAACTGTAATTTGAAATGTATACTTAATTTGCAAGAACCAACATAATTGAGCTAATAAAAAATATAGCTTTCTTCTGATTATGATCAGTATTTGTAACAAGAATTTATATTTGGTGTATGTTACTTTTTACTCTCTTGCAAAACAACTTATTTTAACTCTAAAAAAGGACTGCAGTTATAAAATAAAACCAGGTGTTAAACGTCCCCGTGTTTATCTGGCGCACTGGTTGCGCCTTATATTTTAAAATCTTTAGTAACAATATACTAACTGACAATATTCACGGTTACCGTGTCTGAATCAGCCACTTTACTAGCAACAGAGGCTCATTGAGAGAGTCAGAGACCATGCTTTTCCCTAATAGACCTTCCCTTAACACATTTTACTAGCCTTTGAACTCTACTAACAAGCATGTCAGACTATATAGTTTTGTCGATGGAATGCAAAACTATTTTTAGCTACATCACTTACTAGTAACTGCACTAATAGTGCTTAGAAAAAAACATTGTTAATAATATTCATCATGTATGTCTACATAAGAGAACTCCAAGCTAGAGAGGCTCCATCATGAGAAACACAATTACTCTTGCATAAGACAATACTCAGAAACATATTAGCAACTAAGGGGTTCAAAAGACCTTGTGCAAATGATTTTTGTTCCCTCTCTTGAGCTAGTTGTTTTCAGCACAGCGGAGTACAATTTGGGTTCACTCAGTAGCTGGCAAACATGGAGAAAAAGCATTGAATGGAAATAAAACCTAAACGATGTTTGTGTTTGTTAGACCTGTGACAAATAGGGACCCTTGCGTCTAGTCGGGGTAAGGGGCTACACTCCTAAAATAACCCCTGCTCACCCCCTTGGTAGCTTGGCACGAGCAGGCAGGCTTATCTCAGAGGCAGTGTGTAAAGCATTTGTAAACACATACAGTAATACAATGACAACACTACAGATGGACACCACACAGGTTGTATTATAAAAATAAGTATTTTTTATATAGACTTAACACAAGATCAAACAATAAATATCCACAATACTGTACTCAAAAATTGACTTGAAATGTTATAAATTAGCTCTGTTCTCTCAATGTACCTTGAATGCGTAACGCAAAGAACACAAAAGGGTTGCAGGGAAGGTGATGCGTCAGTTCCTTACACGCAGGGGAGTGGATGCGTCGGTTCATTTACTGCTGGGCAGGGGAGTTGATGCTCGCTTCCTTACTGTGTTGGGAGTTGATGCGTCAGTTTCTTACTGCTCTCCGGAGTGATGCGACAAGATGGCACCTCGATGCAATACTCTTTTCCGGTCCGATGCGACAAAATGGCGTCTTGTTTGCAATGCGACAACGTTGGTGTGGTGCGTGCACACCCAGCGGCCGTGCGCGTCTCTCTTCCTCGGCGATGCGATGACAGCGGCTGCGGTGGCAACACGCTTCTCATTGTTGCGTCACACTTCCGGCTCCTAGCAACACACAGTCTCTTAGAAGGCCCAGCACAACACCAGGCACTTCAATTCCCAGCAAGGGAACTCAGGGGGGAGCTGGTTGGTGTAGTCTTGTATCGCTAAGACTTCAGGCAGGAGGCAAGCTCTAGTTCAAGCGCTTGGAGATTCTTCCTCAAGTTGATAGAAAGCACACTCAGTCCTTTTCGCCTTTCTTTGGCAATGAAGCAACCACTGCCGGCCAACCCCCAAACACACAGCACAGGGGTAGTCTCCTTCTTCAGCTTCCTGGTTCTTCTCCTCAGCAAAGGTTTGTCTTGATTCCCAGAAGTGATCTAAAGTTGTTGGGTCTGGGTCCCAATATTTATACTACTTTTCTATTTGTTCTCTGAAGGCAGAGAGGCCTTTGCCTAGTCCAAACCAGTTCTGGTCAGTCCTGGAGCACTTTGTTTACAGAACTCATTCTCTTCCTTTGACAGTGCAGGCCAGGGACATCAGGCACACAGGAGGTGGTGCCAGCATTGTGGAGGAAAGGCACAGCCCTATTCAGGTCCCAGGTGCAACTCCTACTCCTCCCTCCCATCTACATGCAGATCTCTCTATTCAGCTCTGTGCTGACTCACCCTGTCTCCTGGAATCCCCCAGCCCCTGTCACTCGAACTCCAGACAAGGAATGCACAACCTAGCAGAGGCAGGCTTGGATAGTTAGGCAAGAAAATACCTACTTTCTGAAAGTGGTATTTTCAAACACAGAATGTTAAAACCAACTACACTAAAATATGTATTTTATCATTCTGAGTTCAGGCATACTAAACTTGAACTTCTACCTGGTTCCCTGAGTCAGTTAGGATTATAAGATGTAATCATCTAACTGCCCATTCTGGACTATGGGGAACAGGTAGCCTTGCAATAGTGAACAACGAAAATGGCTGTAATTCACTATTAGGACAGGCCACACACATCAGGGCAAGTCCTACCTTTTGCCTACAATGCACCCTGCCCTTGGGCCTACCATGGGGTGACTGATATGTATAAAAGGGAAGGTTTAGGGACTGGTAAGTGGGTGCACTTGCCCAGTCAACATGGCAGTACCAGTCTGCACACAGGCTCTGCAATGGCAGGCCTGAAACACACTTTACAAGCTGCTCCGGTGGGTGGCACAACCAGTGCTGCAAGCCCACTAGCAGTATTGGATTCACAAGACCTGGGCGCACGCAGTGCACTGTACTGGGGTCTGCCAAGTAAACCAATCAAGCCAATCATGGAGTCACTAATCCATACATCAAGTAACCATAGTGAGCACTTGCACTGTGGCAAAGAACAGCAGTGGCACAGTGCCCAAAAGCATCTAAAACCAGCAAAAACATAAGAGGCAACAGCAAAAAATGGAAGGGAGACCCACGCCAATGGTGCCAGGTCTAACAGCGTTCATGATTCGTCTATATTTGTGAGCAACTGTGAATCAGGAACAAAACCTGAGAAGAACAAAAAACATTGTACAGCCAAGTGCAACCTGTAAGTAAATGGGAAGATATTGGCAAAGAGCTAGTTGATTCAGTGTGGGAACGTTTATTGTTTAATATTACCGCTTTCTAATATCATGGAACGCTAGGTTCAAATGAATAGACTCTAACCACCTGCATAGGGCTTCTTTACATCAGAGTCAGTATATTTTACCTTAATGCACAGATGAGCTGTCCTAGGTGCAATTCAGTGACCGCAAACGTCCATCACATGATATGGGACTGTCCCAAATTTAAGGACTATTTGTAACAAATTATAAACCTAATCAACAGGGCCACCAACAGGAATATAGACTGCATGGTGGAGAGGTGCATACTAGATGGAACAATTAACTTCTGAATGAGTGGAATGCAAGAGTACCCTCGAGGGCGCTGAGGGAGTCAGTCAGCTAGGATGGAGAGGACCTGTGAAGAGGGCAAGCCCCTGGCTGTTGGCTAGAGATTTGAAATGCTGCAGTAAAGGGAAACACCCTTTACCACGCAGTCACAACCATGCAATGCCTACGTGGGCAGTACAATGAATGTGTTTTTACAGCACGTTCCTTTAGCACGCAAGTCGTTACAACAACTTGTTTAGGGAACGCGTTGTTGCACTGGTGTTGGATTTTAGGTCCAACACGTTCCCTACTGTTACACAGACTAGAGTTGGAATAGTAAATGAAACTATTCCAAAATCCTGTGCTTCCCTAAGGAAAGTCAATGCAACGACTTGTACACTACAGGAACATGTGGGCACGATGCGTTTGTTGTATTGTCCACGCTGTAAAGGCATGCATGGTTCCGTCATACAACCTGTGATAAAACATACAGTCACAGGCAGTTAGACCTGCAGAAATTCCTTTACCTGTGTTAGACCCGGCTTCCTGGGCACCAGAGTCCTTAGGGGTTACTACACTCCATTTGTATCAACTGGAGTGTTCCCCCACAAGTGTCCTGGGGCCTCAGTACTAGTGGACCCAAAACTGGATAACCAACTACTCCTCTCAAGCACTTGACTGTCTCAGGGTAGCAATACAGAGCAGCCCAAGGCTTACTCAAACAGGTGGGGTGGGGATTAGACATTCAGAATATTGTGCACACCGTACTACCAGCTAATAAAATCAATGTCCAGTCAGTGCTTGACTTTTTATAAAACAACAGTATCTTAATACACACAAGATAATTATACCACACAGAAAACCAGTATAAACAGTGAAAACCAGATGTCTCTACAACCCTCTAGGCCAGAGTCCTGACCCTAAACAGTATTCTAGCGCCTAGATGCTAAGCACTATAAAACACAGCTAACATGTAGATACAATTAGCATTGCATCTTACTGAACACGTTGCACAGGGTTTCTCTCATTCGCTAGAGCAATGATACTAATCTTGGTATTGAAATTATAGTTTCAACATATGATGTGAAGCCAAAGGTTCTTCAACAGCCCCATAACTCACACCCAAAGCAACAAAAGTGCCCTCACATCCTGAGTGAGGACACTGCTCTAGTGAAGTCAGGGATCTGATCACAGGTGCCTGAGGTCTTGGCACAGTTTACTGGAGTCCTACTACTACTAGCAGGCTGTAGGAGGGAAGTGGCTGGACAGAGTACCAGTTTACCCTGATTCCCCCAGATATCACAAAAAGAAAGGTGGGGGGCCTGTTCCACTGGACTCTATTCCCCAGATACTTATTGTAACTGGAAGTACCACACAGGCTCCCATAGTGCATGGGAGGAGTCTGGCAAAGTGATCTCGCCTTCAAGGACTGGGATCAAGCTTACCAGTCTCTGTCTCTATTGATGTGCTACAAGCTTCCTTTCCTTATCTTAAGGAGTTATCTGCAATTTCCTTGCTTAAAGCACCAGCTCCACAAGACTCACAGAAACAGCTGATTTTCTCCCTGATGCTGCTGATGCCCTTGTTCCTCATCAAACGGGCACATTCCTTTGAAGTAGAATCCATCAGTCATAGAGAAAACCTCCTCAAGTTCCAGATGCAGTGAGCAAGTGTCTTATCTTGGCTTTCTTGGACGGACCTATTGTGAGCTGCCTCTTTAGAGTCTTGAACAGCAACTGACTGATAAGGCCAGACTTTTATCACCTCTGATTAATAAGCTGATACAATCAAAGGGCCTGCTACTTTTGAATCCTGGTTACCCCTCCAAAACACAAGGCATATTTAAGGTTGTTCACTGCTTACCAAAGCATGCAAAGGAGGCCCTACTGTCTTTCCTTGTACCAGCCCATGCTATTCACTAAAGAGGAGTTTTAAGTAACTCCAGACCAGAAGGCACCGACCAGGGGGGAGGGTCCTCTTAGCAGAGCAAGTGCAGCTGAACCCAGGTAAGAGTTGAGTTCTACTCTAACCCATTAGGCCTGCCCAAGGAATTGGGAGGGGCACAGCGGAGCTGGGATATCCAGCAGAACAGTTTGCATTACACACAATGACTCAGCTCACCATCCTTCCCCAGTGCACACATGGGCTCACAAACATACGTCAGATAGACAAAGGCAACATGACCCCAGGCAAGGGAGGGACTGCAAAGACTTGATCAGGAGAGTGGCTAGTAACCCACCCTCCTGATTATAGATTTATTGCTGCCACCACTGTCAGTCTACCACAGCCAGGGTAGAGAGGGCAGTAGCCACTCTCTGGAAAATAGGGGTGCACTAGGCATGCCCCCCTCGACCTCAGAGCCAAGCTTTATGGTCTTAACCCATGTAAACATGTAGACCCTCAGTGGACATGCAGGATTGTCAGGTTCACTGAGGCATCGATCTAGAAAACATGCAGTAACTTTTAAATGGCTTGCCTGAAGATCAGCATAAGGTAGGGGAAGGGAATTCTCTTCAGAGACATGCAGAAGACTTCCCTGGTTCTGCCACTCCTCCTTAATACCGATTTGGTTATTCATTTACCGGCGTAATACCCCTGTAGCTGGAATCATTGGAATCTATAGCTGGGTACCGGAACAAGCTATTTGGATTTAAGTTTATTTTTGTTGTTATTGTTGTTAATCTTCTCTTCTGCATCAGATGTACTAATGCACCATTGCATTATAGGCTCATAAGCTATATGTTGAACATAGCTACAGTACTAACACCAATTAGAGGAACTGTATTATAGTATCCCAGTTAGAATCTGCTATTTGGGCTCTTCCTCCAAGTCTCCATCTTAGTATGCCTGATACAAAAGGGAACCCACAATGGCTGTAGCTACATGCACCATTTTCTCTCCACATGCATCCTTCACATACAAACGCATGCACTTGCAACGTATGCACAATTACTAAGAAACACACACTCCAGGGATGGCGTACAAATTGGACACACATACCTTGTTGTGCCTCTTTGCACTAATGATGCATTATTGTTTGTTCATCATCTAGCCACCCACTATGTATGAGACTATATTGAAAGTAGATTCAGTATTTGTATTCAAACTAAATCTTACTAAGCCAATACTGTACCCATTACTAGGGAAAGACTAAATGGCTCCACACACAATCGAATTTCAAATTCACTTGACTTCAGTTAATCGTCCGAGTATACACATTAGCCATTACCAGGAAGAAGATGTATGTGAGAGGAACATGACCCAACTATTAGTACACATTAAATCATTTATTAATAACTTGCTACAAATTCCCAATTTCGCTTATGGGTCATGCTGTGCTGAGAAAAATGATCCAACCCCTAGGGTGTTATGCATCATACAAATATGCTGATGTTCATAGCAGAGAGTGGTTTTAAACAGCTGGATGTGGGAATGCAACAGTCATGTGGGGACTGGCAGGATATGAGTGGCCTTCTTGACACATCCCAACAGCCGTAAGAATGGCTTTAGTGGACACCAGGTCGGACGATGTGGGACGTATTTGATCTGTGAGTCGATATGAGATTTGATTTGCCAGATTCGCCTGGTGCCTTTGGAATCTCTAACAATGATATCAAGAAGATAACTTAGAAACCTACCTACACAGGAATAAACATGTACATGAATTTTGGTTAAAAGTACCTAAGTTGAAGGACACAGGTACACATAAGTAGCACAAGCAGAGATCTTGAGAAGAACTTTTCTAGATGTCCCCAGCTTTATATTGCAGTAATGTGAAAGGAATGTGTAGTGTTCTTTCCTTGTGTGTTGGCGCGAGCTGGATCCCTTTCCATCCCGTGCTAAGGCATGCTCACCCAAACTTTAGAACCTGCTCTCTGTTTGAAAAGGCAGTTGTTATTCCTGCCTCTTATTTTCAATGTTTGGATGTGTCGTTGCTGGGGACCAGCTATAAGAAATAAAGAACAAATTTACCTCAAACCAGCCCGATTTGGTCATTTCATTTTGGCGATGATCTTCAAGCAGTCCCCGGCTGTGGGGAATCTAGTTTCGGTGTCTGCAAGTTTGGCTTTCCTGCCACACCACACATGGACAGACGTGTCCCAATGTCTCGAAGACTCCTCCGCAACGCCTTCAGAAGGCAAAACAGCCTCATTTCCCCACAACATCCTGCTTTGCTCGCAAGTATCTCAATAAATATTTTTTCGAAAGAGGCATTTACCTCATCTAAGAATGCCGCAGCGACGTCACTCCGCTGCAGGTCCGCACGTCAGAATGTTGCTGCTGTTTATATTTAAACTTGTTGGTCTGTTGTTATCTTTCTTTTTCTTATCATGCATCAGTGTTGCACACCACCACCTCCTTTGTTACAAAATCCATGGGACACTCCAACTCTCCAATGAAATGGAATAAGTGGTTGGTGCTCTTCAATAATTTCATGATGGCTATTGATGGCGAATCCTTCAGTGTTGCAAGAAAAAAAGGCTTGTTGCTCAATTCCATTGGCTCAAGAAAGTTTTGATGATTTGCCTTGCCTTGTTGCACCTCAAGGTGTGGAAGAGTATGATGAAATTACTGAGGCTATGGACAGGTTAAGGTTGCATTTCCCAGTGGAATCTCACATTGTGAGAGAACGTTTACATTTTTATTCCAGACATCAGATGGCTACGGAACCCATTGAAAACTATATCGTGGCACTAAGAGTTTCAGCTGCTAATTGTGAATTTGGTGCCATCATTGAGCAGTATTTGTGTGATCAGGTGATTATGAGCTGCTTCAATAAAAAGATTCAGCAACAGCTTCTTAGACATAAGAATCCTTCTCTCAAATAAGTCATTGAGGTCAGAAGGAATAGGGAGAGCTGCCAGGTTCTTCAAGTTATTGAACGATGAGAAAGAGAGTCATCTTGATGTTGCTTTGATATGCAATGTTAACAAGAACAAGTCTTTTAAAAACAAGTCTTTTTCCATTGTGAGCAAAGGAAGGTGTGTTAAGTGTGGGGGTTGTGCTCATTCTAACAAGGTGTTGTGTCTAGCAAAAGTTGCTTCAATTGTGGTAAAGCGTAAAGCAGGCCATTTCTCTAATGTGTGCATATCCCAACAGGATATCAATGCAATCCAGGAGAGTGTGTCAGATGTTCAATCTGAGGAAGCCAGCAATGTTGTTCTCATGATCAAGGGATCTGAATCCATGACCAGCATTGACAGGGATCTGTGCAAGTCACCTAAATGTGAAGTTTTCATCCACGGCATCAGGTCCAACATGTTGGTTGACTCAGGGTCTCCTTTTTATTTGATTTCTAACAAATTTTTCAACAAGGTCTGGTCGAACAGAAAGTTGCAAGACTGTGACATTAAAGAGTTTGGTTATGCGAATTCAAACATCAACATTTTAGGTTATTTCATTGCAGCCATCTCTTTTCAGGATCGCACCATAATGGAGAAAATTTGTGTTGCAGAAGATGGGCAACCTGTTCTTGGGTTGAGACACCAGGGAAATTTGGGCCTTATTTTGAGCCCATCTGCAGAATTACCTGTTTACTGTATGGCTGTATATCAAGGCATAGAAAGAATTATTGACCAATTTCAAGATGTTTTTCGAAAAGATTTGGGGAAAGATGCAGGTTTCTTACATAAGATTATTCTCAAACCTAATTCAGTTCCTGTTCGTGACAAACTTAGAGATGTTCCATTGAGTGCCAAGGGAGAACTTTCTTCCTTGCTCAAACAGTTGCGTCTCGAGGGTATGATTGAGGAGGTTGATGCCTCTGAGTGGGTGTCTCCCATTGTTCTTGTTAGGAAAAATCCAGGCCTGTTTAGATTATGTGTGGACTTGAGATCCCTTAACAAACAAATTGGGGTGGATTGTCACCTCCTTCCCAAAATTCAAGAGTTACTTGCCCAAATCAGCGGAGCCAAGTTTTTCATTTCCTTAGATCCCAAATCGGCTTATCATCAGATAGAATTGGAGGAGGATTGTAGAGAGAGATCTGACCATGTTTATCACCCCGATGGGGCTTTTAGGTACATTTGTATGCCTTTTGACCTAGCATCTGCAGTTTCTGTTTTCCAGAAACTTATGTTTTCCCTTTTTGGTGAAATGGAAGGTGTGGTTGACATCTTGATTTTTTCTGAAAACGAGGAGACTTGAAACTAAATTGTACTGGTGCATGTGTCACATTATAAATGCAAAACCAAACACATCTATACAGACTATCGTCTGCTAATCTTCAGTGGCTATCGTACTAAATGAGCAATAAATGTGATGAATTTACTCATCAATGCCAGGCTGGCAGCAGCGATCTGCCCTATATCGCCTTAATTGTCAAGCAAACTTAAAATACACATTTTGAACAAGGCCTAATTACAGTTGGAAGTCGAAAGAAATATATCAAAACTATATAAGATGTGCCAGTGGGAAAAAGCTGGAAGGATTGGAGACCGCGTATCACAGTGACTTGGCCTAGGGACTCCTTAAGGAAACTGACTGGCACAGACTATATACAAATTGTAGGTCAGTAACCAGAAATGCTAGATTATCTAATACCCTAACACTGCAACCACGGAACGTAGGAGCCCGCTCCCACCTTTACTGCAGAAGAAATCAGGGTCAGACTGTCCTATAGGGCACTCAGACAGTGTCCCACAGACTGATCTCAAAGGTCAGTGTGTGGCTGTTGGACTTGGCCCTGCTTGCAGGGTCAACCCAAACTTTTACGCCTTTCTTCCTAGCCTTTTTGCTGTATGTATGTGATGGAATGCTGCACAATGGTGTGCAAAGGTTAATCTTCACCATTAAAGAAAATGTCACTTTTAAACAATATTTTTATTGGGATTTTTTACAGACATTTAATATATTACAGATATGCATGACTTGTTGTCTGTACAGGGTGTGATATTGATAGCCTGGGTTACATTGGCTTGTCGCCATTTTGGTGTGCTTTGTGCCTGCCTGTCTGAGGTGGGTTGCCGGTCTAGTTGTCTGTCGCCACGCCCCCAGCTCTTGGCGGGAAGTCTGGCGGACAGGGTGCTCTACACCTCCCCCAAAACCAGTTGGGAACGGATTACCAGAGATCTTTCTAGAAGGTTCTAGCCCTTTCTGGTAGGTGGGGTGAGGGGGTATATATAGGGGGGATGTGCCTCCATGTGACACAGACTGCACATGGACTTTGATTTAGAGAGGACTCTCTTCCAGGAGGTACCGGCGCAAGGGTCTGAATGCTGGCCCCTGTGCCCATCTGTACGCCCAAACCTGTACACATGGCCAGTGAGAGCCCACTTCTGGAGTAAAGACTGCTATGCCAGGAGGAGTGCCACCTTATGGAGGTTGACCATTCCTAGGAACTGCTGTCCTGTATTGATGAGTGCCCACTCTGACCTTGACCAGCATTGCCTGCCTGCTCTACGGCCCTAGAGCCTCGTGAGTGCTATAACTGGTCTGCCTGCACTCCAAGGAGGTGAGGAGCGTGGGCGCTACTCCCTTGCGTGGAACCCTATACCTGTGGCAGCTATCTAGCACCTTGTGGGCACTATATTCCAATTGTCAGAGAGGAGGAGCGCTATTTTTCGGTTCCCCTGCCCTGTGGGCGCTTTTGCAGCGGAGTGGGTGCCCAACCCGGGTGTATGCCGCATTTTTGGCCGCACTTAGGTGTATTTTTATCGCAGGTGCCCACCCCGCGTTATTGCAGCACTTTTACTGCTACTTAAATCCCATGGGTGCCCATCCCGCAAATCGCCAAGAAAAGCGGAAGCTTACCCTTTGTTCCTGTTTATTTAAACAATGGGTGCCCACCCCGCACTTCTAAATTGCAAAGAGAATCAATGCCGCGGGCCGCGTAGAAACCGTGCCAGCCAACCAGGAAGACAGGCACCCGCGCCTGACTCTGGGCGGGGCCTGCTGGCAGGAAGGAGGATGCCGGAAGCCTGCCCGAGCGTGCAGAGAGGAAGGCGGGCCCCCATGTGCTGGTGGGAGCCCCTTGTGTAGCAGAAGCCAGGCGGGAGCCTACCCAGCACTGGCGGGCTGCCCCGGAGGCTCCCGAGAGGAAGAAGGAAGAGTCCGGAGCCTCGCAAGCCTTCACTCGCAGTCCCGGGTCCCAGGAGGGGCCCCGGGAGAAGACGAAAGAATCGCGGCGAGTGGATGCTCTGGGGGATACCGAGGGGGCCGGGGATGGTCCCAGAAGTGCCCGTGCTGGTTTCCTTACACAGCTGCCCCCCTGGACAGTGGGCAGCTCCAACGTAGTTCATATTTTCGTGGGCTACACAGCGGCACCACAGAAGCGGGCCGCTGCAACGTTTTTGGGACATTTGGCCATTACTTTTGATTACCGAGTCCAAGAGGGGACTCCAACACGATCAGGGCTAGTTCCCTTTCCACAGCGGTTCGCAGGACACCGGCTGCTGCCACCTGGGCGCAGTTTTGTACTTTCCAAGTCCCACAGGAGGTGGGCTCCAGCGCGCCGGTTTTGGCCCCTGGGGGTCTATTTGCACAGCGGCACCACGGCTGTGGGCCGCTGCAACGTTGGCAAGTCATGTTGGCGCATTTTCTTCAGTCCAGAGTCCTGAAGGGGGCACCAACGGCCCCAGGACTGACTTTGTTTTGCACAACTGCCCTGCTGGACAGCGGGCAGTTGCGTCGTTCTGGCACATTCCTGCACTACAGTCCCAGAGTGGGGGCTCTCCAGGCGTGGTGAAGCCAAAGGCTAAACTACAGCGTTGGGGGCAGTAGTAATGTGTGATGCTTGCCCCTAAGGCATTTACACTGCTGATTTGATGTCTAATGTATTGTTCATGTTGCAGGTCTAATTTGAGCTGTGCAAATGTGATGTTGCCTTTAAAGTTAAGGTTATTTCCACTGCTGAGGTTCGTGCTTAATGTTATGCCTCCATGCACATATGTTCCCATGCTCATGCTTTGATGCTGATATGATGATGCAGGGATGTTTTCCTTCTAGGCCTCATGTGTAGGTTTCATGCAGATGGTGTGCATTTATGCTTAGTGAGGAGCCTCATGATTTATGCCTTATGACACTGCACTTATGCTAATGAGGTTTTTTTATGCCCACTGTCATGCATAATGTGTTTTCCTGTCAATATGATGCTGATCGTTTTGCGCCTAGCGTGTTTAAGGCCTAAAATTAACGCCATTACTAATGTAGTTTATGCTAATGAGGTGCTTAATGTATTTATGCCGGTCCAGAGCATAATGTGTTTCTATGCCTGATCTGATGGGTTCATTCCAGGCCTACTGCTAAAGTGATTTATGCAAATGTGTGAATGCTTACTGATAATGCCTCATGCGCTAAACCCCACTTTAATAGGACTATGCCTGATTCCCTTACACTGATGGGTTTTGTGCATAACATGCCTCTATGCTCACATGTTTATGTTGTTGTGTTTTTCATGCTAATGAGGTTTATGCTGCTTGTTTAGGCCTACCTTGATAAATGCCTAAAGTGATTTATGCTACGCGCATGTTTTTGTTTTTGTTTGTTTTTTTAAATATATTTTTATTTTTTCCGAATACACACATTGTACATTTTCCATTTCATATTTGTGTCTTTTTTTTAAAGTACTTAAGCCATTAATTCTGTATATAAACAGGGCATATTCCTACTGGTACACTTACAATAATCAATCAAGTAAATGCAGTAAATTACAACGTTATAGATTCTAGTGGCAGCAGCAAGAAGAAACGATAAAGCAAAAGAAAAGAGATAATGCTGATAACAAAAAATACAGTTTAAGACAAGTTTACTTTATCACCAATCTAGCCTCTAAGCAGTACCTACAGTCTTAAAACAATATCAGTGCTGCCTCAGAGCCTCTTTCCATCTATCTATGGGTTCCCAAATTGATAAACCTCGGAGCCTACCCCTCCTGCCTTTCCGTGCATATATAGATTTCTCCAGATTGTAGGTAGCCAATAAGTTCGCAAGCCAGGTGCGCATATCCGGGGGGGGTTTATCTAACCATGCCCTAGCTAAGGTCAGCCTATATACTGCAGTAGCCATAAACATAAATTCTTTCTGTGGGCTATTCCCCACTGGGTCTACCCCTATCAGTATCCAAGCCGGAGTTAAAGTTGCTTGTATACCTAGTGACCTATGCAGAAAGAGCTCAATATCTTTAATTAAAGTATGTAGTTGAGGACAGGTAGCGAAGATATGGATAATATCCGCCTCTGGTAAGTTACAGCGAAGGCATGAAGTACCCGTCGTACCCCCCATTTTGCAATCCTAGCTGGGGTAAAATATAGTGAAAAGAGGGTTTTATAATGCTGGGGCTGTAAAGGAGCTGAGCACAAGATTGTGTGGCCCAGGTCCAATGATTCCTGAAACCTTACAGGAGCTTCACCCAGTTTCTCAGCCTATTTATTACTATGTTTATCCATATCGTCAGTTTTCCCCTTTACCATAACTTCATAAAATGATGTGATCGTACAGTCCCCGCCTAGCTTAATCTTCTCTAAGATTTCGTTGCTGTCGTATCCTGCTGGACCACCCTGCTTATTACTTAGGAAGCTCCTAACTTGCAAATATTTTTTAAAATCCCTTCCATCGATGCCATAGTTAGATATCAGGTCTGAAAATTGTGCTATCCCTTCTGAGTCTCTCAGGTCTCCGATCTGTACAATCCCATTTTTCCACCCACCCAGCCATTGTTGGATCAGCGAAAACTGCATTTGGGAAAGATCTGTTCTTATATAACCTAATATACCTATTATACCTCCCTAACCCGGATTTTTTCAAAAAGGCATTCCAAATTTTGATTGTTGCGTTAACCGTCTTAAATCTTGTCCTCTTATAGTACCCAAATTCAATACTATTTAGGAAGCAGTTTTCTGCCTCTGCTGCCAGGACTGGTATATACACTTCAGCTGTAGCTCCTTTCTCAGTACCCCCACCACCAATCAATCCCTGCATATACTGTGTAGCTGCAGCCAAATGATAAAGTCTAAAATCAGGAGCCCCCCATCCACCTCTCTCCCTTGGGAGAGAAATGAATCTATAAGCCCTCCGGGTAAGTAGTGTGGCTCACTGGTTAGAGGCGGCAGACCCGAGAGCAGAGGACGGCCCGGGACCAGGGTTCGATTCCCGGCGCGGCAGGTTTCTGGACCAGGGTCAGCGGACTCGATAATTCTCTCGCCTCAGTGCCCACTCTGATCAGCGTTCACACTCGGCAACTCTGGGCATTAGCTTGCCTCATCTTCACTAACGGCCCCACCAGACCGCCGGGGATGCCTGGTCTCACCCTGGAGATACCCATTAAGGGACCATCTCTCAGGGAAGCCAGGAAGGGTTTCGCAGCGGTCGAAGCGCCTTGGGACCCTACGGGTAAGTAGTGCGCTATATAAATGCCTATACATACATACATACATGGGCCCAAATAAATCTGTTCAAGATAGTCTCTAAAGCATTAAACCATTTAGTTTCAAAAACAAAGGAATAGACCTAAAAAAATAAAGAAACTTAGGCAGGATCAGCATTTTTATGACATTAGTACAACCCACTAGAGAAAGATGTAGGTTATTCATTTTTTCCAGAACCGACTTAACCCTGGATAACAATGGAGCTATATTGTTCTCAACCACCAAATCTAGGTTTGCTGATATTGCCACCCCAAGATATACTGCTGAACTGACCACTCTTATATCATTACAGCTAGAATGTTGACTTTGAATTATTTGAGTCTTGGGTCTATTAAGGCTGTATCCAGAAACCTCTCCAAATAGCTGAGCCTCAGCTTCCACCTCGGCGATAGCCAATGATGGATTAGGAGTTAGTATAGCCACATCGTCGGCGTAAGCCAGAGTTTTTACCGTGCAGCCATTTACCCTCATTGGTGTAATCCCAGGATTGCTTTCAAGTCTGCGCAAAAAAGGCTCTAGATACAGCGCAAACAGCAGCGCATGGTTTTGCCAGTACTTACTGGCCGTCACACCTTTAATGCTGGTGGAGTTACATTTACTGATATACTTTGTGATGGGTCTGGTAGCGGCCCGATTGGCCCTGCCCTGTACATAGTCCCTTGTGAAGTGTTACTGGGTGCAGATTGGCACACTGGTTAAAACTGTGATTACATTCTAATGTGTTTTGCATAATACAAAGTCTGTTTTTTCACATAAACTGGTCTGGAGTCAATTCAATTCATAAAGCTTTATTCGGTGCATATAAAAATGACCATAAAGCACATAACAAATATATACAGATGAGATCATATTGCAGAGGTACACAAGGTAAACAAATGATTAAAACATCATACTTTGCCTGGCATTAATAGATTTATATAAAAAAGTAGCAGTGAAAAAGCAAACATCGGAATGTTGCATACTAAAAATCAATTTCATTGCATCATTTACAGAACGGACTCCATATTTAATAAACATAGGTTTTAGATAAACAATACGTGAGTTCATGTAAAGATTGCCTATCAAAAGAAAGCGCAATGTGCTCTGCTTGGACAAGCCGTCACACGGGCAAGGTCCGGCCGGATGTTTTTTAAGGTGGGGAAAAGCCACCAAGTGATGTACCAGCCCGAACCTAAGCCTAATAAGTACAAATCTATGTGAAGGAGGGGTCACCTGGGTTAAATATAATTGATAACCATCATTAACAGTGTATTTATTGTAAAACATGGTAGAAAACAGTAGACTACTGCTGATTGCTCGCCTCTTGGCTCTAAAAAGTAAAAATATTGACTTCAGCTCACTTTTGGGTATTGCGGCTACAGCATACGGATCAGCTAATATATTTAAGTCAAACATTTCCTGGAAACCATGAATGATGTATTTTATTTAACGAGGGGATCATAAAATAGTTGCCCAGTGCAAGACAGTCCTCTATAACAGATCTATTAAAGGCTGTCTCCTCCTTTTGCCAGATGGATCGCCAAATCATTAAAGGCCTTAGGGATATAAGGTCTGACAAGTAGTTAATCCCCAGTTCTCTATGTATTAACTCAGTTGGGGCAGAGGTAGGTAGACATAATAACTTTTTGAGGAAAGAATTTTCCTCAGTTTGCAAGCAGTTATCATGATAATATCCCCACACCCCTGCCCCATATAAGGCAATTGACACACATCTGGATTGACATATCTGCACCATGTCCCTGGTACATTTATCGCTGATCTTTGCCGCAAATCTAAAAACCCTGTGAGCATTTTTGTCCATCTTGGCGCGGACGTTAGTTAATTCATGGGACCATGATCTGTCTTTAGCGAAGGTGATTCCTAAGTAGCAAAATTTATCTACATGTAGCACTTTCTGGCCATCTATAAAAAAGGCATGTGGCTTCTTTCAACTTACCCTGCAAGTCATGGTGTGAGTTTTTTTCTTATTGATAAGCAATTTCCTGTCTTTGATAAAAACAGGAAATCTATCAATCAGTCATTGAAGGCCGATGGGGGTCCTAGACAGTAGCACGGCATCGTCCGCATATAACAATACCGGCACTGCGATCCCTTTTACCTGAGGGGCGTCGGCGTTAATAGTTTTTAAAACTTCATCAATTTAATTAATAAACAGGGTAAAAAGCAGGGGGGCAAGGGCACAGCCTTGTCTAATGCCCCTATTAACACTAAATTTAGGGGTACATTCTCCTTTTACGCCATAACCCACGCTGGTTTGCAGTTTTTCATAGAGCCGGGCTAAAAAGAAGATTATACCCTCAGGGGCCCCAAGCCCTAACAGGGTTGTCCATAGGATGGTATGATCCACCAGATCAAAAGCACTACTTAAGTCTGCAAAGCAGAGATAAAAAGAACCCTGTTTGGCCTGGGTATATTTCCCGATCAGCAGATCTAAATTTATGCATTGATCGAGGGTACCACGGCCTTCCCAGAAGCCATATTGGGTACTAGCCAGAATCCCATTAGCCTCCGCCCATTCTTCCAGCCTCACCAGCAATACCCTACTCATGATTTTTACTGAGGAGTCTAACAGAGAGATAGGGTGGTAGTTTGTAACATCCGACCTATCACCCTTCTTGTGAATCGGGAAAATAATAGATTCTCCCCACGTCGGGGGCACCCCGCAACTCACAGCTGCATTAAATATAATTGTTAATATGGGGCTCCACAATGCCGGTAGGGCTTTGTAGACGTCTATAGGCACCCCATCCGGCCCCTGGGCCTTCCCCCTTTGCTAGCAGTAATGCCTAATTCTACTTCCGCTACAGAGATGTCCAAAGGCACAATCGGCCAGGGACTACAATTAATTCCATAAGGGTGATCAGATTTAAATATAGTGGAAAAGTGAGATACCCAGGCCTCACTAGTAACATTTGAGGTAAGCTCAGGGATAGAATCATCTTTAAGGAAGAGGGAGTTAACCGTAGCCCAGAAAAGGGCACAATTTGACAGTTCCACAGCCTGTGTCAATGTTTCCCAGGTCTGCTGTTGAAGCTCACCCTTCCTGCGCTTAAGAGCAAGTTTATAATCTAATCTCAGCTGGATGATCAATTTTTGGTCCCTTGGTCTAGTTGTTTGAGCCTGTCTTAACTCAGCCAGGAGAACCGTACAAGTATGATCAAACCAGCCCTGGCTATGGCTGGTTTTTGCTTTGCCAGGCATAGTAAATATTGCTTCTATAAATTTATTAATGCCACTAAAATTGTCTAAAACCCGATCTGGGTCCTTATCGTAATTTAAAATATCGTAAATTTCCCCTAAACTGCCTTTAACGATAATGCTTAAAAATTCCTCAGATTTTCTGCCTTTCCATCTTAGTCTCACACCATTCGGCCTATGTGGTCCAATATTCTCCACTATCCTTGTTGGGGGTACTGACCTGCCTGCCCAAATAACAGTTTCTAAGATAATACAATTGTGATCACTCAAAGTTGTTGCTTCAATTCTAGGGACCATACAATAAGAAACGATATTAGATGGTACATTAACATGGTCAATGATAAAGCTAGTATTCCTGCCCGTATATGTGGGGATAGTATGGCCATGTTCATCATTTGAATATTGCAAAATTTCCAGGTCGTGGTCTGCCATGAATTTATTGAGTGACTCGCCATAGGTATTGTGTCGGAAATGCAAGTCGTCCATTCCTGAATTACTTTTAATCCCACAGACCTTTTGGGTGGACATTGCACAGATCGGGATGTTAAAATCACCCACCCAGATAAAATCAAAAATAACAGTTGTCTCTGCAATTAAATTCTCTATAGCGACAGCTAAATCCTTTACAACTTGATGTCGGGTATTATCAAAAATGTTATTATAAAGTTAAATAAAAGTACTTTGCGGCCATGCTTCTCATGCAACCAAAGGATCTGTACATAGGTCCCAAAACTCAAATACCTCTCCACAATCAGGGATTGATTAATGGAGACCAAAGTCTTCCAGACACAGAACCCTGCGCTAGTAAATTATAAGAGACAAAACCATCATAGCGTACCAGGTCCAAACACCATGTTTCTTGGAAACAAATAATATCGTGGGAATTAATAAAATGCATCCAGGCCAGTGTATCCCCTTTAGAAGCCAACCCGGCGATATTCCAGCTAACTATGGACATCCCTTTATTGCCGCAGGTACTAATCTTTGCTTGAGTAGAATCTCCTAGCAGTACGTCCCCTGCCCTTTGGACATTATCTTGTTCTCCCCTATCATTACTTGGAGGGACCTCTTGCGGAGACCCAAGGTCTTCTAATATATCTCCTTCCTTTTCATTTTCAGCAATGTTTGAGGCCACCACATCAGCATTAATAATGCAATCCAAGTCAAGTCAATCATTTGTATCTAGGGTACTTAGGGCTTGAAACCGATTTGACACAGGTATCTCAAAGGTTGGATATAAGTCAAGACATCTACCGGGTGGAAAGGGACCTCTCTTTTCTCTGACCTTGGATTCATGGGTTAAATGGCTATAAAAAAAACAAGAGGACACAGAGTAATTCCTTGATCGGAATATGGTAAGGAGGTCGCTCTTATCAGGGAGGTTGCAGCATAATGTTTTGTTTTTTTAATTTATAATGATACAATCGCCCTTAATACTTTTGTTAGAATTACCAATCCAATTGACCCTTCTGGTGGTAAGGATCTGATTGGAGTAATTCACAGGGAACCCACATTGTCGATTAAGCCAGAACACCGTTTTATTTTTAAGAGAGTCATGGGATTTCAGCTGATTCTGGTTCATATTTTGTTCCAGGGTTGGCACATTTGTTAAAACGGCCACATACGAAGCACAATCAGGGGGTAGGTTAATAGTGTGGCTACGCTTAACTTCAGCGGCTGTCTGATCACTCCGTAGTTCTAATACCACAACGTTCTTCTTACCGCTAGTGGCTTGAGGATTATGCTCATCTGTAACTACCTTATCCGACTCCCCGCTACATTGAACTACAGGGTTAGATGTCTTTAACATGACGTTACTATCCCTGCGTTCATCTGCAGCTTCCATTGAAGTTTTTACTAATTCACTATGGGCGGATAGTTGACCACATAACCTAGTGACCTCTCTAGAAAGGATATCTAGTTTTTCAGACAGGGGTTTAATAAGGCTTTCAATTTTTACAGAGATGATATTAAATAGTTGCTCATATTGTCTGTCATTTAAGGCCACAGTTCTAGATTCGCCTGATTGCTCTTCTCTATCTGGTGCATTAATAGGCAATGTTTTGGCTCCCTTATTATTGTTATTTGTGCCTCGCTTAGTTTGTGCTTTTCTACATCCCCTCCTAGTTTTAGGGGCAGGTGACCATTGGGTTGAAATGTTAGAAGTATCAACTAGGGTGGTTGATGTATTTGATGGTATAATACCTAGGCTGCTTAGCTTCCTACTTGCTACCAAAGCTGGCGAGGTTAGGGGCGTTGCTGGCAAACTACCTAGGTCTAGTGAGAGTCGCTGTTCTGCTCTATTTATTTCATCATTTATAACACTTACTGCTCTTACTAGGTAATTATCAAGGGTTGCGCTAGCATGCCCCACGGGGGGTTTACTTCCCTTCCGCTTTGACATAGTTGTAAGAGAAGTTAATGAAAATTAGTGACAAAGGCACACAAAGCTAATATGATTGAAATGCTAATAAGAGGAACATAGGAACCTCGAGGATAAAAGAAAAATCAAGTCCACTACAATAAAGTTCAAAGAAACTCTTTGCCTGAAATGAAATGGCGCTTTAACGTCTTACTTCATTGCAATGAGGCAGTCCAAAGTTGTATAAAAAAACAAGGGGTCTGGCCCAGCCCGGCCTCATCCGTCCTCGGACGGCCTCAGACGGCCCGCCCTTTGCCCGGGCTTAGCCGGGCGCAGCCCGCGCGCGTCCTGCGACGCGGGGGCTCTCCTCTGCTTTTAAGCGCCTCCGGGCGCGGAATGGGCGTGGACGGCTTCCTGCCGCGAAGGCTCCCGGGGTGGGTAGTTCCCCCCTCTCTGCGGCCACGCTGCGGTGACAAGGGCTGCGGCAGCGGAGGGAGACCAAAACCAGGAGCAGGGAAGCTGCAGGAAAGTAAGTTTGTTTGCTCCTGAAGTCCGTAAGACACCCGCTCCACCGGGGCTCTCCTCTGCTTTTAAGCGCCTCCGGGCGCGGAATGGGCGTGGGCAGCTTCCTGCCGCGAAGGCTCCCGGGGAGTGTAGTCCCCCCTCTCTGCGGCCACGCTGCGGTGACAAGGGCTGCGGCAGCTGAGGGAGACCAACACCAGGAGCAGGGAAGCTGCAGGAAAGTAAGTTTGTTTGCCCCCGAAGTCGGTAAGACACCCCAGTAGCTTCTGTCTCTTTGGACCTTAGGTCCCGCCTCCTTCTGACCTCGGACTCGGTGTTTGCTTGCCTCTGGACCTGTCACTTGCTGCCTGTACGTGTCAAGCACAGTTGAGGGCTTGACTCTGGACCTGTCACTTGCTGCCGGTACGTGTCAAGCGCAGTGGAGGGATACGGAACTCGGTGCGGCGATCCAGCGCCTCCTGGGGACCCGGTAGAATTCAGCTTGACCCTCCCCTCAAGCCGCAAATGGTCTGGAGTCTATTTTGTAGTGTGCCTAGTGTGTCGCTTGTGAGTGGCTGCGCGGGTGCTTTACACAATGCTCCTGGTTTAGCCTACCCGCTCCGCACCATGCTACCCCGTGTCTAACAGTGGCCCAGTTTTTTGTCTGCTTGTGGACCTGTATATGGTCTGCTGTGCTGGTTTTTACGGTTAATTTCCAAGCTATGAACACAAACATTGACTGCAGCAAGCACTTATGCATGCAGCCTCATATACCTTGCAAAACACTTACATAGCATGTCTTTCCAAGTTAAAAACGGCCCCAATTTACAAACATGGACCAGTTTTTTAATTTACTAATGGGGGCCACCTCTATTTTGGTGCCTGGGTACATTTTCTGTCCCACTCCGACAATTCATAAGATACGACCTAAATTGCTGATTGCCCCAAATGCAACAGCTGAGGCCACTTACATGTATATGAAGTAGACATATGACCAGTGTAACAATTCTGGCAAGCAGTTATTAAGTTTGTTGGGGCTGCTGAGCTGGCCCTCGACCACAGGTCTGCATAGGTGCCTACTGAGTTTGATACTGTTTAGAAAAGGTGAGAAGCAGCAGACCAAGCTTCTGGAACTAGCGCTGTGATTGGCAAAAGAGAATTTCCAGGAGCTGGAAGCTGCCTGTTGCCCCCAAAGTTTAAACAGTGGGAATAATATTTGGAGAAGTGGAAAATAGTGTGGAGCGTGAAGCAGAATGTTAAGGCCAGAGAGTGGAGGTGTGAGGTGTGGAGGGTGGTACTGAAGAAATGGCATACTCACTAGACTCCGAGCCACCAGAAACTACACTGGACAGAAGAACTTGTGAAGCTGTTGCTGCTGAGATTGATGCACAGCATATTTGACTGTATTAGAAGAGACTGACTCCTTAAGTCCATAGAAACTGATACTGTATACCCAAATATAATGGTTTCATACCTATCATCGGCACACATTTGCCTGAAGCGCTGAACCATATTTACAATTTTAATTTAAGCATGATGTGTGCTGTTTTCATGTTGTTTATAAAATAAATAAAAAGATAAAGGAAAGTTTACTCTGAATGGTATTGGACAGTTCCAGAATGCCTGTTTAGACCTATTGTACATTTAAGAGGACAATAACGGCACCTCATGCAGGAATTCTTTACTTTTATTTGAAGAGTTCCAGAGCTTCCCAACAGGGATGCCGTGTTTTTATTGGAATAATAATGGTATTTTTCAGAACAGTTGCTTAGGTTTTTTTTTGTTTTTTGTAACAGTACTTTTGTCTCAATTCTGCTCTTCTTTTTTTTAAATTGTTTTTATTGCATTTTATACAACAACAAAAAAGCAATAGACAATTGCAAGATATCAACTGTACACACTTCTGGATCACATATAATAATCAGCAGTACATATTATTCCAATCAACCATTATATTATCCATATGTTCCGGCTAGAAAAGATATGGATTGGGACCATAGGGGGCCTAGATTGCAGGGTGTTGCACGTGGTCTAGGTACTCCAGAGAGGGAGAATCATCAGCTGCCAGTTGTGTGAGAAGGTATGCTCAGAAGGGTGCCCAGATATCCCTGGGGCGTGATGTAGGGGGTTGTAAATGAGTATATTCCCCTACCATACTTTCACAACAGCCCATGCTTTCCGGCCACTCCGTGGGTGTGGGTGACCTGCCATTTCCCCATCGCAGCGCCACCTCCCTCGTACCCAGTAAAAGGGCCACCGAGACTAGCCATCAAGACAAGTGGGTGTACATTATGAGTATATCCCAGTAGGGCCACAAGGGGATCCAGATCTATCGCATTTCCTGTCATGGTGGATATTTGTGTGAATATGGCCCCCCCCCAAAAGGGGGAGATTCTCGGACATGTCCAAATTCTATGCGCAAAGTCTGCTCCCGGGGTATGGCATCTCAGGCAGTTAACTGGTCTAGAACAGTCAAATCTGGCAATACATTCTGCTCTTCTTTAACTGCTGGGCAAGAGGAGTTAATGGGGACAATGCAACATGGATCACTTGTGGAAGTATTATTAGACATACTTTTATTGGAACAATACTAGAACCTCTCAGCACACAACAGTACTTGTACTTCCTCAAAACCATTCTATATATTTAACAATGCAGTACCAACCCTCTTTTGTAATGTGAATGTATTTAGGTCTCACCTAAACCTCCTGTTAGCAAATGTTCCTAATGTATACATTATAGACATGAAGTGGGGGGTTTTGTCTGCCACTTTCTCATCGTTCAATGGCTTTCTTGCCTATCACAGGACTGCACTCCTGTTTTGATGGCTGGCCTACTTAGTCCTTTGTTTGTCCTGCCCAAGGACCATTTAAGTCTCTTAGGGCCCGATTACGATGTCGGGCGGAAAGTCTTCAGACAGTTTGTCGGAGGCTTTCCGCCCGACATCAATGGTTTCCCTCTGACCGCTGTATTACACTGAAGGCGGTCACTGGGAAACACATGGCGGGATTCCGCTGCGCTTTCGATGGGTTTATGGGGCCCATCGGAGCGTCAGAAGGCATCATAATCCCATAATGACGGCGGAGCCAGGCTTGGCTCTGCGATGAGGTTTATCGTGTCACTTTCACACAGCAGTTCCATTTCAACATTTCCAACATGGAAAGGCTGTTGAAAGGTGACTCTGGGGGCTCATAGCAGGCCCCTATCCCTCCCTGGCCCACTGCACTGGGCAGATGCCCCCCTAAAAATCCCTGCACTATGTGGCAGGTACCACATGTGTTTCCAGACATCCAATTTTCAATGGCAGCTTGTGCTGCTGGCCTTTTTGAAAAATGAATGCTTCTGACCGACCAATAGGGCTGTTGCATCCAAATTCTACTGTTGGAACCATCAACCTATGGTCGGGCGGTTCCAGTCTGCAGCAGTGTCGGTCTGACGCAAGTCCAACCAACATTGTAATCAGCCCCCTAGTTTTTGATCAGGTGAGTTGCAGCTTTCCATTGCTTATGTCAGACCCTCGTAATACAATGCATGATGCATTATTTTTCTCTCCTTTTAAGTATCTCTTGTTGCTGCTCATCCTATCAAGGGCAGGGTTCTGACGAGGTCAGCTCATTTACATTCTTGATTGCCCAACAAAAAGGCGAATCCTCCCAGCATCCATGGTGCCACCATGCAATCAATCAATCAATCAAGTAGTATTTGTATAGCTCTGCTAATCACCCCAGGGGGTATACAGTCGTTGTGTTGCATGTCGAAAAGAAAAACAAATATTTCCTTGGGTTATGGAAGGAACAGGATACAAGGTTCAACTCACAACTAGATCGTACCTCACAAGGTGCACAATAATACATTTGTCAAGGAAAATCCCACCTAATATTCGAAACAATTGCTAAATAGTAGTGAAGTTTTACAAAAATCTTTTATTATTAAAAAACTGGTTACAATGTTAAAATTTCAATACACTTCCTATCTATCACAGTTTTATACAAAACGATTGATAAAAACAATTCATAAAAGCAATAAATGTAAAATCTCCAATTACAATCAGTTTACACAATATACTATGACATAAAAAGAGAACAATGGTTAGACAATATACTTTGTCTTTCAAAAGAACATATCCTAAGGGACAGTTTAGAAACATGGCCTGGATACACTCATTTTCGTATCTGCACGTCCAAATTTACCCTTGAATTATGTACCATGACACGTCGACGCGTTTCAACGGGTATGATTAATATTCCATCTTTATCAAGACAATAGTTAGTTTGTTTCTTTCTGTATTCCTTATTGTATATCTTGGTTTATATGCCCTGAATAAAGCAAGTTTATATAGAGAAGTTTTGTTTAAATTACACAAAAATGCTAATTACAGTGGCAAACACAGTCTACAAAAAATCTTATATTCTTTTATGTTTTGCTTTGTTTTGCACATCTTTAAAAAAACAATTAAGCACCATTCAAAAACCACAATTAATCTACATGATTATTGTATACATGCACTAAAACAAATCTAATTTAACCACACAGTGTACAAGAAAGTGAATACTTAATTAAGGTACGACATGGGCTGAGGGTATGGCGCAGTTATGAGCAGGAATGCAGGGACCGACCTGTAAGCCCTAGGGTAGTCTTACCCCGTTTTTTTGTCCTTTTCGCCTTATTTTTGCCACCGTCTTTTGTTGGACCTAGGTCTCTGGGCGCCTTACCACTGCCAAACAGTGCTGAGGTGCAGGTGCTTTCTCCCAATAACATGGCTGGCACAGGCCCCTGCTACTGCGGAGTGTCCATTAAATACACGCACTAGTAGTTAGGAGCAGGCTGGGACATCCTGATACTGTCTCTCTGCCGTCCCGCTTTTTTGTCCCATAGACCAACATGTGGAAGCTCCTGGAACCTTCCAGCCCAGGGAAGGGTTATGCTTTGCCGCCTTTACAGGAGGGTCACCGGACCTACGGGAGAGCTATTTAGAGCAAGCGAGCCCACCGCTCTGTGATACTCTTTTGCACACACCTCGGAGCTTGAATTGCTAATACTTGCACTAGCGCTGATCATCTAAGACAGGATTTGCACTTCCATACTGTAGGCTGCTAATAGATGATTTAGAGACACACTGAATGAATTTTAGAAATGAATTTTAAAAATTTTATTTTTAATTGTTGATCGCGACGACATAACTGCTGCACTGAACCCTAGCGAAATTTGCACACTCTTTGGCACCTACCCGACCCGCCAGAGCGGAGGGAATAGGGCACTCGTCCACGAGCACCAGCGGCCATCTTCGGGCTGGGTCGGGACGCGGTCTAGCTCTTCTCCACTTCCGGGAGAGAGCTATTTAGTCCTCGCTCGTCTAGGATGCGCAGCGGACGAGCGCAGCGGGCGCGCGCCGAAGACACGCCTAAGACAAGCCCGTCTGCGCCCGTCCGAGCCAGATCCGGGCCCAGGGCCACCCCCCCTGCTCCTGCTGACATCCCAAATACCGCATCTACCTTACGCTATACCTCCGCACAGCTGAAAGAGTGGAATACAGGATTGGGTACGTCTTGTCAAGCACTACCGTCTTTTAAACACTTAATAACCACACCTATATCATGTGTAGGCAGTTCGTTCACTCTGCCACCTCCCCTGCCTGCGATAAATACTACAGCTTATTCATCTGTAATCGCCAGTGCCCTTTCCCCAGCGGCACAGCATACTAGAGCAGCACTGATTAATTCACGCTCCCTCCCCCAACACAGTCTGGACATCAGGGAGAGCATTCTTAACCATGAACTGGACATCCTGTTCATCACCGAATCATGGGGAGATGAAGCATCAGGCCCTGATTTTGTTCAAGCCACCCCTGAAGGTTACAGTGTAGCCAGACAAGATAGAGCTTCGGGGCGAGGTGGAGGCCTAGCCATTATTTATAGGAACACTTATCGGACCAAATTTGAGCCTATTCAAAGTACCAACTGCGAAGCTTTCGCATTTACTATTAATCTCATGCATAAACTAGCCTTCAAAGGAACCCTGGTGTACAGGCCACAAGGGCCTCGGACCAAATTCTTAGCTGCACTTACTGAAATTACGGAATCAGTAATAGGATCCCCGACCTATACGATCCTTGGGGATCTTAATTTTCCTCTGGAAAACATGGAAAACAAAGATACAGCCCAACTCATTACTGATATGCAGGCAATAGGACTGCAGCAGTTGGCAGGGCTGGCTCTAGGCTCACGGAGGCCCTGAGCAGGGAGTGTAGGTAGGGGGCCCGAGGCCGCCAAATCCCTGCCAGGGGCCGCCACGCAAATATGTATCTAAGGATATATATTGGCGTGGCGGCCCCTGGGGTGTGGCGGCCCTGTGCAGGTGCACAGCTTGCACATGCCTTAGGCCGGCCCTGCAGTTGGTGAAGGGCCCCACGCATGAGGCCGGGCACACGCTGGATGGCCTGTTTACTAATGACCACAGCATTGAGTTAGTAGCAGTGTTACCTCTGATATGGTCTGACCACCAAGCCATTATTTTCAGGATTCGGATGCTACCCTCCAAACCCCCTCAGACCAAAGTCAGGGCAGCAATGGGGGCGCGGATGTGGAAAAATGTGGATATACCACATCTTTCAAATCTTTTGATGTCATCAGCCCCGGAAAGCGGAGGTGATACTGAAACTATGTCTATTAAATTTCAGGAATGGATTCCAAAAGCAGCTAACGAAGTTGCACCTGAAAAAATCTATCGTCCTAATAGAGCGATTCCATCTGCCCAGTGGTACACAGAGGAGTTGCGGCTCCAGCGTCAGTTCTGTAGAAATCTAGAAAGGCGCTGGAGAAAGCACTATAGTCCCTCGGCTAAGCAAGAATATAAAAGTGCTTTAGCGATATACAAAAAAGCCATTAGCACACAAAAGAATCTTTTCTTCACTGGTCGTATTGAGCACGCACAGAACTCAGCTAGGATGCTGTTTCAAGTGGTGAACTCTCTGTCCAGTCCTCCAGTGGGATCCACTATAGAGAACTCGCAGGAATTTTGTACCTCACTGGCCACATTTTTTACCACTAAGGTAATGGATATTTATTCCACTTTTTCTAAAGAGCTGGTGGGAAGAGCTGCTGACCTAACCAGTCAACCAGCATCGAAGCATTCCTCCCTCACTCAGTTTCAGCCAGTTACTGAAGACCAGGTCAAGGCAAGATTAAATCAGGCTCTCCACTGGACCCATGCCCCCCGGCCATAATGAATCAACTACATAAGGTTATCACTCAGCCGCTGACCAATATATGTAACTCCATCTTTAAAACCGGTGTCTATCCACAGACTTGGAAGAAGGCCATTGTTAAACCTTTTATCAAGAAGCCTTCTTTAGACCCTACCATCACGTCCAACTACAGGCCTATTGCCTGCCTTCCTTTCCCCGCCAAAATCGTAGAGGCAATAATGAATAAACAGCTCTCAGAGTTTATTGAACAACACAAACTCTTAGACGATACTCAGTTCGGGTTCCGGAAAGGACACGGAACTGAGACAGCATTGGTAAAGGCCTCGGATGAAATTCGAGAGATCATGGATTCGGGAGGAGCGGCAGTGCTCATCTTGTTGGACCTGTCGGCTGCTTTTGACACGGTCGACCATGTCATCTTGGTCGACCGTGTCGCAGCCCTTGGAATTAACCATCTGGCTAAAGATCTCATAGCTTCTTTCCTAGTTAATCGTAAACAGGCAGTCAAATTGGGCAATTACTACTCACCCACCTCTGAACTGCTTTGTGGGGTCCCTCAAGGATCCTCGTTAAGTCCCACGCTCTTTAATAACTACGTTGCGGAATTGGCGAGGGTCATTAAATCTCATGGGATGCGATTAACCACCTACGCGGATGACACCCAGCTTGTGTTGGCGGTACACAAAAATGGTCCAGTGGTAGCAGCGAAGTTTCAGGAGGGGTTACTGGATGTACAATCATGGATGCACAGTAACTGCCTGAAACTTAATGCAGAGAAAACCGAAGTCATGACCTTCGGAAAAATCTCTCCAGAATGGTCTTCAACTTGGTGGCCCTATCAGATGGGCACCCCCCCGGTTCCAGCTGCTAAGGTCAGGAATTTGGGAGTGATTTTTGATAACAGGTTATCTTTTGGTTATCACGTCAATAAGGTGGTCTCAGCTGCATTCTTTGTGCTGAAGAAAATAAAAAAAAACATGCCATACCTACCTGCTTCGGCAGGAAAAACACTGATCACCACCTTAGTGTTTTCAAAACTGGACTATGGCAACGCTCTTTTCCTTGGTACATACAAATACATCCTGAATAAACTCCAGTCTGTGCAAAATATGGCAGCACGGATCCTGCTTAATATTCCCTGGCGACACTCCACTTCAGTAGCCATTCGCCATCTACACTGGCTAAGGGTGGAGAGCAGAATCAAATTTAAGGCTCTCTGCATCGCCTATAAGGCCATCCATCAGACCGGGCCGAAGTTCTTAAAGGAAGCCTTTCAGGTGTACATACCTGGAAAGAATCTAAGATCAGCAGCAAGTTGTCTACTGCACGTTCCCCGTACAAGAACGGCTACATGGGGAGACAGACGCTTCCTGGTAGCAACCCCCATACTATGGAACTCACTCCCCTTGCATATTAAAACTGCACCAACACTCATTGCCTTTCGTAGGGCCTTGAAGACTTGGCTGTTTAACCAATAAGTTTGTGCCCTGAATCCTGTGTATCCCAGAGTATCTCACTGCGCCTAGACACCCCAGGGTATTAGCCGTGCATTAAAAATCTCATAAATAAATAAAATAAATAAATATAAGAGGAAAGGAGGGAAACTGAACTAGTCAGTTGGGGCACCATTGGACCTGGGGGAACTTCTGCCGGAATATAGGCAGTTGGGCCTAGGGGAGGAACCTACACTACTGGGACTGACTGAGCTTAGGCCATGCTGTACCCAAGTTAGATGAGGGACCCTGCCAGCCTGCTGATCTTGCCCAGTGATAGGGAACAGAGAGGACCAACTCCAGTGTGTTGCAGGGAACCATCCTGCCTTTTATGCCTGCCAACTCAACCCCCTTCTTCCCCCCCAAGAATCTGCAACTGAGACCTGCTGTGTAATCTTCCCCCCAAGACAAGCGCTGTAGTGAGGAAGTGGACTGCCTGCTGTGAGCACTGCTGGGGGATCAACCAGGTAAAGCGCTGTGCCCACCTAGTGCCATACTCCAAGAACTGTGCCCCCCAGCACTGTGCTACTGAAGCGCTGTGTAGCCTCTAAGCGCTGCTTGCCCAGGACTTGAAGGAACTGCTGCTGTCAGCTGGCGCTGCTGCGGGGTGAACTAAGGACCTGCTGTGGCCTTAGCCCCAAGCGATGTGCCTAGGAGCGCTCTACTGCTGACGTTGCCCTTGCTTCGAGCATGGAGGCCTACCCGCGCTATACTGCCCACATCTGTCACCCACCTCATGTGCTCTGGCTGGGTCCCGCCACGGCGCTGCGACTTCTGAGCGCTAGCCGTCCAATCACCGCTGCAGCCTGTGTTGCCGAGGAGTGGAAGAAGTGCTGTATACCAGGAGGGCTGAGTGCCAGGGAGCGTGAGGGAAGCTGCACGTGCGCCGCCACGCTAAGGGGAGAGGAGGCGCCGTTGGAGATCACTGCTGCGGCCTCCGGAGCCTGGGGAAGGCTGCCGCGGTATTGTAAAAAGCCCCACTAGGCCTGTGAGGGTAGAGAGGGCGTCATCACGTGGCAGGGGCGCCGGCCACATAATCGTCCGCACCCCCTGCCAGACGCGCCCTCATTGGCTGTGAGCGCCACGCCCCATGTAAGACGCGCCCTCATTGGCTGTTGGCACCGCGTCCCCCAAGAGCCGTGCCCTGATTGGCCCTGAGAAGCGGAAGGAGCTGGAAAGACCCAGGCCGGTCCAAGCCTCAGTGTGGGAGCTCCAAGAGGAGCGGGAGCCCTCCCTGCCTCTCCCAGGCCGGCCAAGTGTGTGTATAGGCCCGGAGAGAGCAAAGAGGAACCGCTGGGCTGGGCTCCCAAGTAAAGACAAAGGCCCGACTGCGACCCGAGGCCCTAACACAAGGTAAACCCCCCTGGGGGAGGGCGTAAATACTGCTGAGGGAAGTGGGGCTGCTGAGGAGCCTATCAGATTAGAGTGGCAGCCCCGTGACCGCCCCTCCCCTCAGAAGACTGCTTCTGGGCCCGAAGGCCCCACCTAACTCCTTCTTCTCCTGGAACTGCTAGAGGCTGGGGCCTACAGTGACTACCGAACTGCCCTAGCCTGCCTGGGTAGTGAACTGGTGTTAACCCTATGCCACCAGGGGCAAGAGGCTACTGTCAATAACTTATTACCCACCAAAGTTATGTTAATTATTCAGCCAACACTCCGGGCTGCCTAAGGATTTTTGTGCTTCCATGAGATTATAGGGGAAATGTTACCTATGCTATACACAGGCCCAGGAAATGTTTTGATGTTATATGCATACTCCTAAGGTGTTACTTGATGACCCCGCTATAGGAAATGTTGTTGCCTTGACTGCCACTGAACAGAGTGTTATTTTCATTGAATTAATGTCGGAGAGATGCTAACCCCATTTGCCTGATATATGAGAAATGTTAAGTGCCTGAACTAAAAAGATTAGATAAAGAGTCTTGATTTAAACAGCAACCTGGTGTGGTGTCATTTTATTGAGTGTGCATTCTTGAGTCAGTATGAGTGTGTGCTGCACCACTGCTTTACACACTGCCTTCGGGTGCATCCTGCATCGCGCCAAGCTACAGTGTCAGAATTGGTGACCCCAGTTCTAACAATGGTGTTCAGCGGACTTGTGGTTGTGCAGCACCCTCCAGTGATTTAGTGTGCGCTGCAATTGGACACCTATTGTATGCAAGCCTAACAATTTGCCCTTTACTGCCTGATTGAGAGCACAGGCTCCTGTGTTAACCCTGTTGCCTACATCCTAGTGTTTTTTCCCTTAAGTTGTCTGGGGCCCCACCTGTCAGGATGGAGTTTGAGCTGGCCATCCTAGTGGTGTATAGGGTGGCACAGCTGAAGGACTTCTGTCAGGGGATGGGGGTGTCCGTCAAGCGAGGCACCAGGAGAGAGGAGCTTCAGAAAGCCTTGAGGGCATGGGTGATGGCCCACCCGGAGGGGAGAGTGGATGAGGGACAGGGGGAGCTGGGCGCACAAGGGGAGGCGGGTGCTTCAGGAGAGCTAGACCTACTGCAAGTAGACATTGGTGACAGTGTGTTGCCAGGAAGACGTTCTAGGGCAGGCAGTACTTTGTCAGGGAGGAGTGCATCGCCGGAGGAGTATGAGGACAGGAGGGAGGAGAGGCAATTGAGACTAGAGCATGCTAAAATGGAGAAGGAGAGAGAAGAAAAGAGGCTAGCCATGTAAGAGAAGAAGCTTGCGCATGAGCTTAGCCTAAAGGAATTGGAGTTACGAGCATTGCAAATAGGGGCGCACGGCAACAGGAATGGTGGCAGCGTACCCGCTGAGGCTCCACGAGAGCCTACATTTTACCTAACTAAGAAAGTGGTGGCCAGTTTTAGTGTAGGGGAGGCCAATGATAAGTGGCTGGTGGCGTATGAGGTGTCCTTGGTAGCCCATGGGGTGCCCGAGAGTTACTGGGGGGGTGGCCTGTATCGGTACATACCTCCAGTGGTAGGGGACCCACTCTTGACTTTAGAAAAGGAGGATCGAACAAATTATCCTGTCATGAAGGAGGTGCTCCTTAGAAAGTTTGGCCTCACCCCAGAGAAGAATCGCCAGAGATTCTGCAACAGCCATGAGCTTCCCACACAGAACTGGGTGGGCTTTTTTGATTATGCACGTAAGGCCTTAGAGAGTTGGGTGCGTGGCAGCGAAATGTGTGACTATGAAGGGCTGTACAATTTGTTTTTACAGGAGCACCTTCTTGTTAAATGTTTTCCAGAGCTGCGCCAACACCTGGTGGACCGCAAGCTGACCGACCCTCGGGAACTTGTGGAGGAGGCGGATACCTGAGTTAGCACTCAGGTGTCTCCCTGAAAGGTGGACGGGGTTTTCCCCAGAAGAGAGAGGGGGGAGATAAAAAGAAGGAGTTCTTTAGAGGCCCACAAAATAGACCGCATGGGATTGGGGTAGGTTCCCCACCCCAATCTGGATTCCAGAAACCCACTTACCCTGACAAGAGTCAGCAGCCCAGAACTGTTCGTGTTAAGAGTGCGGGGCGGTTGGACACTACAAGGGAGATCTCCAGTGTCGCAAAAAGACCCCAGCCCCCACAGTAGGTAAGAGCCCCGGGGTGGCTAGTGTAGTGCTGGGGGAGGAGTTGTCCCTAGATGAGAGGGGTGTGTGGACAGGCTTGACCCTGGTTTCACTGGGGGATAGAGAGATGGTCCCAGTGACGCAGTTACCCTCGAACACTGCCAAGTCCCGTCAGAGGGTACAGGTTAACGGGCAGGAGGTGGAGGTGGAGGCTCTGAGGGACACGGGGGCCAGCATGACGATAAATAATAAATAAATAATACAGAGTTTATAGAGCGCCTGGTTACACTGAGGCCAGTGTGCCTCAGCGCTATGGTACAACTAACAGCAGTTATGAAGTCCAAGTGATTCCATCCCCACAGAGGGCTCCCACCCAGATCTACCCTGAAGGAAAGAGGTGCGTTTTCAGTTGTTTACGGAACACCAATTCCGGGGTCTCCAACCGGAGTCTCGGCGAGAGTCTGTTCCAGTGTTGGGCTGCTAGAACACGAAAAGAGCGCCCTCCACTGAGACAGCTAGTGTCCCCGGAGCAAGTGATCCCTGACGTACTACACCCGGCTGTGTTGGCTGACGGCAGTGTGGGTCACTACCCTGTGGCTCAGGTTCCCTTTGAGTGGGGAGGGGTCTCAGGCCAGTTGACTGTCACCGTAAGCCCTGCCTTGCCAGTTGACTGTCTGCTCGGAAACGATCTGGAATTTACCGCCTGGAAGGAGGTGGAGTTCCAAGCCCACACCGAAATGCTGGCGTTACCAGGGTGGACTTGCGTGGTTACGGGGTCCATGCTGCCCGGCAAGGAACTCAACCCGGGTTGGAGCCTGGAACAATGGCCCAGCCCAATGATGGACAAGAGGATGTTGTGGAGGACACACCCGGCGAGATGGATGGGGAGCCTGCGGAGGTGACCCCGGAGTCCGCGGAGGTGGATGTTGTTCCTGTGGGGGACTTGCCGACCCCTGCAGAGTGGCAGGTGAAAAGAGGGCCTACCCTCCACACTTGAATGCATGCGGCGGCAGGCCGAAGCCCAAGCGACTAGCCAAGAGACCGGCAATTACCACATTTACTGGGAGGATGGCCTCCTCTACAGTGAGCCTAAGGCTCCGGTGCATGGGTCATCAAGGGCCCTAGTGGTCCCACAATGCTACTGACCCTTCCTGCTAGAATTGGCACATGAGATACCACTAGCAGGACACCTGGGCCAGGACAAAACCTTTGCTCGGTTGATCCCACATTTTTACTAGCCCAGAATGCGAGTTACCTCTGACACCTTCTGTAAGACCTGTAAGACATGTCAGGCGAGTGGCAAGACTGGAACTAAGTTGAAGGTCCCTCTGGAACCGCTCCCAGTTGTCGGTACCCCTTTTGAGCGGGTAGGCATTGATATTGTCGGGCCAATGGACCCGCCGTCTTCTTCGGGACACCAGTTCATCTTGGTGTTGGTGGACCACATCACCCGGTACCCGGAGGCAATCCCTCTGAGGACCATCACTGCACATTCGATGGCACAGGCCTTGATGGGGATTTTCACCCCTGTGGGACTCCCAAAAGGTCATTGTGTCGGATAGGGGCGCAATTTTCATGTTGGCCTACTTGCAGGCCATGTGGAAGGAGTGCGAAGTGACCTATCGGTTCTCCACTCCTTACCACCCCCAGACTAACGGGCTCGTAGATTGCTTCAACAAGACTCTGAAGGGGATGATCCGGAGCCTGCCAGATGACTTGAGACGGAAGTGGGACATCCTCTTACCCTGTCTGCTATTTTCCTACCGAGAGGTGCCGCAGAAGGGAGTCGGGTTCAGCCCCTTTGAGCTGCTCTATGGCCACCCCGTTAGGGGCCCCTCAGCCTTGTGAAAGAGGGGTGGGAGAAGACTTCTACGAAGCTTCCCCATGACGTGGTCAGCTAAATGCTGGCATTCCGCAGCCAGATGGCCAAGCTGTGGAAGGAAGTCTCAGATTATCTGGAGGCTAGTAAAGCCGGCATGAAGGAGTGGTCCGACCGGAACGCTTAGACGGTGGAGTTGGATGCTGCACAGAAGGTGTGGGTCATTGTTAGAAGGGGCGATCCCAGAGGGCCAGGCTATACTCTCCCGACCACTCCGTGACCCACCTCTTCCACAAATAATGCAGAGTCTTAATGTGAGGTCCTCGCCGGGGAGGACTTTGAGTCTAGGATCGTACACACTGAGCTCACACCACACTTATGAACGGACACCACACCGGGGATTTCAGTAAGCAAGTTCTTTATCACACAGTAGAGATGTAGGCACAATGAACACGTATTTACAAGCAATCGAGGGATCGTAAAGTCTCGATGGTAATGAGGAGGGAAGCGGGACAGTCTCAATGTTAGGCCAGTACGAAGCGTACCCTGCGCGCAGCTCTCAATCCTCAAGCCGGGGGATACGGAAGATGGCGATCGTACTGGCTGCTCCACTCACTTCTTCTCGAACCAGGTCGTGTTGGTAGCGTCGATGGTCCATGCGGACCAGAGTACTCCTCGAGCCGCGACGAGGTCAGCAGGGCTCGATCCGGAGTGAACAGAGTGTCTGTCAGTTTTTGAGGAGCCGCGACCAAGTCAGCAGGGCTCAGGATGTTCAACGAATGTCCTTAGAGTTTCAAAGATGAGCCGCGACGAGGTCAGCAGGGCTCCGAGGTTCCAGTTCCTTCTTTACGATGACATCATCGGGAGATGTTGGTATCCTGGAAAAACGAGACGTAAACTCGGCACCAATTGATTTATATAATATTGTGAAAAACTGAGGAAATTTGGTCTCCGACTCTAAAAGGGATACCGAAACAACAATTTATACGAGATTCCTGTGGTAACAGGTGTGAACTGAATGAAAGGAGCAGCTAATAAGGAATCACACTATATAAAAGACAAGACGCAGTAGAATTTTTAATAAGGACGTACTGCCTACTAAATCGACGTATGTGAGTCTCCATAGAAGCCATCGCCTTGTACTTGTGCTAGGATATCCATACAGAGTGCACAAATTGTTGTGAAGAGCTTTGTTCTGTCAAAGGTCCTGAGGAAGGTGGTCCAAGCCCACCGAAACACGTCAACCTAGCGTGACAGTTCACATAAAGATCTGTGACTCCTTAGACACGGAATAAAGAATTTATTTTGAGTGAATGTTAGAGAATGTGTGATGAGTTGGTGAGAATGTTTAGGTGTGCTCTTTGTAGGGTATCTTGTGTATAAAAAACTATTTTTTAATTGTTCATATGTGTAATGTAAAGGATATATATGTATTGATTAAAATCTTTGCTGAGATATAAAATGAATTTAAAATAAAAAGTAAATAAATATATAAAAGAATTTTTCTAAAAGTAAAATATGAATAAAAATAAAAAATATAAATGACATAAATAAGTGTACTTGCCATGTTTTGAAGGACTTTGTTTGAAAGTAGGAATTATATGTTATGAGTAAAGTAATTTAGGCCACGAGGGAATCTTTTCTGTTGTGATATTGCTGTTTCTCTCTCTTCCCTGGCCCAAAGTATTTCAAGAGGGGGTCCCTTTGATATGTTGGGGACGCATGTTAGACCTGTCAGCCCTAGGGTAGTCTTACCCCATTTTTTTTGTCCTTTTCACCCTATTTTTGTCATCGTCTTTTGTTGGACCTAGGTCTCTGGGTGCCTTACCACTGCCAAACAGTGCCGAGGTTCAGGTGCTTTCTCCCAATAACATGGTTGCCACAGGCCCTGCTACTGCGGAGTGGCCATTGAATACACGCACTAGTAGTTAGGAGCAGGCTGGGATATCCTGATACTGTATCTCTGCTGTCCCGCCTTTTTGTCCCATAGACCAACATGTGGAAGCTCCTGAAACCTTCCAGCCCTGGGAGGGGTTATGCTTTGCCGGCTTTACAGGAGGGTCACCTGACCTAGGGGTATAAGAGGAAAGGAGGAAAACTGAACTAGTCAGTTGGGGCACCACTGGACCTGGGTGAACCTCTGCCGGAGTATAGGCGGTTGGGCCTAGGGGAGGAACCTACACTACTGGGACTGACTGAGCTTAGACCCTGCTGTACCCAAGTTAGATGACAGACTCTGCCAGCTTTGCTGATCTTGCCCACTGAGGGGAAACCCAGGGAACCAACTCCAGTGTGCTGCAGGGAACCATCCTGCCTTTTATGCCTGCCAACTCAACCCCCTTCTTCCCCCCAAGAATCTGCAACTGAGACCTGCTGTGTAATCTTCCCCCAAGACAAGAGCTGTAGTGAAGAAGTGGACTGCCTGCTGTGAGCACTGCTGGGAGATCAACCAGGTAAGCGCTGTGCCCACCTAGCGCCATTCTCCAAGAACTGTGCCCCCCAGCGCTGTCCCACTGAAGCGCCGTGTAGCCTCTAAGCACTGCTTGCCCAGGACTTAAAGGAACTGCTGCTGCCTGCTGGCGCTGCTGCGGGGTGAACTCAGGACCTGCTGTGGCCTTATCCCCAAGAGGTGTGCCTAGGAGTGCTCTACTGCTGACATTGCCCTTGCCTCAAGCGTGGAGGCCAACCCGTGCTATACTGCTCGCATCTGTCACCCACCTCATGTGCTCCGGCTGGGCCCCGCCACGGCGCTGCGACTTTTGAGCGCTAGCCGTCCAATCACCGCTGCAGCCTGAGTTGCTGAGGAGTGGAAGAAGCGCTGTATAACAGGAGCGCTGAGTGCCAGGGAGCGTGAGGGAAGCTGTGCGGGTGCTGCCGCGCTAAGGGGAGAGGAGGCACCGTTGGAGATCCCCGCTACGGCCACCGGAGCCTGGGGAGGGCCGTTGCGGTATTGTAAAAGGCCGCGCTAGGCCTGTGAGGGCAGAGAAGGCGCCATCACGTGGCAGGGAAGCCGGCCACGTCATCGGTCGCACCCCTGCCAGTCGCGCCCTCATTGGCTGTTGGCACCGAGCGCCCTGTCAGTCGCGCCCTCATTGGCTGTTGGCGCTGTGCCCCCCCTAGAGCCGTGCCCTGGTTGGCCCTGAGAAGCGGAAGGATCTGGAAAGCCCGAGGCCGGTCCAGGCCTCAGCGTGGGGGTTCCGAGAGGAGTGGGAGCCCCCCATGCCTCTCCCAGGCCGGCCGAGAATGTGTATAAGTCCGGAGAGTGCAAAGTGGAACCGCTGGGGGCACGCACAGCCTGCGCGGGCTCCCGAGTAAGACAAAGGCCCGACTGCGATCCGAGGCCCTATTACAAGGTAAACCCCCCTGGGGGAGGGCGGAAATACTGCTGAGGGAAGCGGGACTGCCGAGGAGACTTATCAGATTAGAGTGGCAGCCCCGCGACCACCCCTCCCCTCAGGAGACTGCTACTGGGCCCGAAGGCCCCACCCAACCCCTTCTTCTCCTGGAACTGCTAGGGGCTGGGGCCTACAGTGACTACCAAACTGTCCTAGCCTGCCTGGGTAGTGAACTGGTGTTAACCCTATGCCACCAAGGGCAAGAGGCTACTGTCATTCATTCATTACCCACCAAAGTTATGTTAATTGTTTAGCCAACACTCCGGGCTGCCTAATGATTTTTATGCTTCCATGAGGTTATAGGGGAAATGCTACATATGCTATACACAGGCCCAGGAAATGTTTTGATGTTATATGCATTCTCCTAAAGTGTTACTTGATGACCCCGCTATAGGAAATGTTGTTGCCTAGACTGTCCCTGAACAGAGTGTTATTTTCATTGAATTAATGTCGGAGAGATGCTAACCCCATTTTCCTGATTTATGAGAAATGTTAAGTGCCTGAACTAAAAAGATTAGATAAAGAGTCTTGATTTAAACAGCAACCTGGTGTGGTGTCATTTTATTGCGTGTGCATTCTTGAGTCAGTGTGAGTGTGTGCTGCACCACTGCCTTACACATTGCCTTCGGGTGCCTTCCTGCCTCGTGCCAAGCTACCATATCGGAATTGGTGACCTCAGTTCTAACAGTCCCCTTCTCTTTCTAGGCATTTAAATACAGTAGCCACTCGGCAGGAAATTGAAGCGACCCCTCGGGTTGGCTAAAAGGAAGTTAGAACATGTAAGTACACTGAGTGCACTAAGCAGGTGAGATAGTAATAATTAGCCCTTGAGCAATGTACAGAATCGAAACTATAGAATTACTCTGCTTAGTTTATGCATTATTGAATTGTTTCAGAGTATCTGCATTAAACTGAAGAGAAATTGAATAGAAAACAGTTTTAATCCATTGAAGAACTGAACGCACTTATAAAGTTTGACTCAAGAGGTAATGAACTAAATGTTGCAAGTTTGGGGGACAGGTTGACCCTTTTGCATGGAGATAGTCATTTGTATGTATAATTTTTTGTCTGACCTATTATTATTATTAATATTATGCATCTTGGAGAGCGCACGGCTACCCCGACGGGAGTGTCCCGGCGCTGAGCAAAGAAGGAGAATATAGATCAATACCGTGGAACCCGTCAGAAACTACGGTAGACGGAAGAGCCACGTCTTCACTAACTTACGGAAACTGAGTGCAGATGGGGCCATTTTGGTTTGTAGACGTAGAGAATTCCACAGGGAGGCTGCTTTTACTTAAAAAGACTGTCCACCTAGTCTGGCCTTGGAGAAGCGGGGAATGACAAGGAATTCTTGGTAGTTTGATCTTAGATGTCTTGTATGTCTTAGTTTTTTAATACATTTTCTTAGATAATGCGGGCCATTGTAATGATTTAGCAAGGATTTCGTTTTTTTAAGGTAATAATAGGAGATCCATTCGATAATGACTATAGAAATCTGACTCATGATTTCTAATGAATTAAAAAAATATATAGATATAGGCACAGTGTATTTACAAATGGTGAAATTAGATTTGTTTTGTTGCATGTATACAATAATCGTGTAGAATCATTGTGTTTTTTGAATGACGTTTTTTAAAGATGTGCATAAGCAAGCAAAACATAATAAAATATAAGGTTTTTTGTAGACTGTGTTTGCCATTGTAATTAGCATTTTTGTGTAATTTAAACAAAATGTCTCTATATATAATTGCTTTATACAGGGCATGTAAACCAAGCTATACAATCAGGAATACAGAGAGAAACAAACTAACTATTGTCTTGATAAAGATGGAATAATAATCATACCCATCGATAAGCATCGACGCATCATTGTACATAATCCAAGGGAAAATTTGGACGTGCAGATACGAAAATGAGTGTAGGCAGGGTTGTATCCTGGACCCTTTTTTATTCTTGCTCTATATTAATAACCTAGAGCAGGCTCTGATTAATTTAAAGACAGATTGTCCGAGAGCAGGAACGCGTCATATACCGGTACTCTTGTACGCAGATGACGCGGTCCTGCTAGCCCGTACCCCGAAGAGCTTACAGATCCTAATTGATGGATTTACCAAATTTATGGAAACCCTAGATCTTTCTGTGAACCTAAGTAAGTCATATGTTATGCTGGCAGGCAATAAACCTTGCACCGGCTTTTCTTATAGAATAGGAAGTCACACTTCAGAAAGGGTGGACTCATTCTCCTATCTTGGCTTATTATTCGACGGTTCACTTAAATTTAACCCTTTGGTGGAGGACCGTTGTTCTAAACTAGTATCTTCAAAGGGGGCTATTGCAAATTATGGAAGTAGACTGGGTCGTTGGTCCCCTGAACAAGTCATGAACCTATATAGCTCCATATGCTGCTCCAAAGTTATATATGGCTCTAAAGTATGGGGTTTTGTAAACATTGACCAATTGCAGCGGGAGGAAAATAAATGTTTTCGATCTATTTTAAAAATACAGCAGAGTTGCCCAGCTGTTAGGATACCTTACATTGAGGAACTGGTTAAACTTAGACCTATCTTAGCCTGGATAAAAATATGGATAAACCCTGAAGCAGCCCTGAGTAGACAAATCTTAAAAGATTGCCTCGATAAGGACAAAAGTATGAATATCCAGTGGCTAAGATATGTGAAGAATAGCCTGGAAAGACTAGGTTGCAAGGACCTCTTCGCAAGCCCCGCAGTAATTGTATCACAAGATAAGGCCATAATAAAGAGATCTTTTTTGGACCAGAAAACCACACGTAGAGCAGCTGTTGAAGGGACCAATCACTCAGTAAGCACCCATTGCCTTGTTAAAACCACCGAGGGGATGGAACCGTATCTCTTTCTCATGTATAATGCACAGGACAGATTTTTAATGTCTCGTTTTAGGCTCAATCTTTTATCACATCTACTGGCTGATCTGCCAGGTTTTACATTGACAATTGAGCAGAAGGG
The DNA here is from genome assembly GCF_964261635.1 of Lissotriton helveticus. Taxonomy (NCBI): domain Eukaryota; kingdom Metazoa; phylum Chordata; class Amphibia; order Caudata; family Salamandridae; genus Lissotriton; species Lissotriton helveticus. The sequence goes on along the minus strand of NC_136060.1, from coordinate 118,015,967 downwards.
TGCCTGCGGCTGCGACAATAAGTCTCTGCAGGACACCCTTCATTTTGTACTTTTGTGCTTCGTTTATACAATACCCAGGTGTAGATTTTTGGTAGAAATTTTAAAACAAGCCAAATTGAATCATGCTGAAGACGCTTTACTTTTTCTGCAAAGGGCAAATGAGCCTAGGACACTCTGTTGCATTATGAATTTTATCAAAGTTTCGGTGAGATTAAGGGAAACCAGGGGGCAGGCTTGATACTGATTGTCGTAATGAATTTTTAATCCTTTTTTTAATCCATGTGTAAAATCAGTCAAGTTTCAGATAATGATTTAATTGTATTTAACTTGTATATAATTGTGCTTTTATGGTGTTTTTTAATCACCGAATAAAGAATTACTGACTGAGTGTATCCAGGCCAGGTTTCTAAACTGTCCCATGGATATGTTCTTTTGAAAGACAAAGTACATTGTCTAACTATTGTTCTCTTTTTATGTCATAGTATAGTGTGTAAACTGATTGTAATTGGGGATTTTACATTAATTGCTTTTATGAATTGTGTTTATCAATTGTTTTGCATAAAACTGTGATAGATAGGAAGTGTACTGAAACTTTAACTTTGTAAACAGTTTTTTAATAATAAAAGATTTTTTTTAAATGTCAGTGCTATTTAGCAATTGTTTTGAATATTAGGTTGGATTTTCCTTAACGAATTGTATTATTGTGCACCTTGTGAGGTACGACCTAGTTGTGAGTTGAACCTTATATCCTGTTCCTTCCATAACCCAAGGGAATACTTGTTTTACTTGTCAAGAGTACCCTACTCCCTTGGCTACAACAAGGGGTCTCTCTCTCCTTTTTACATATTGCATGTCGAAAAGCCATGTCTTGAGTCCCTTCATGAAGTGGGTCAGCGAGGGAGCAGTGCGGAGGGGGAGGGTGTTGCAGGCTTCGGCGGCTATGTGGGAAAAAGAGCATCCTTCGGAGCGGCTGCGAGAATACGTGGTGTTCGACTGAGGGCGAGGTGTGCGAAGGGGAGGTTTCTGGCAGGTTAGTGGAAGATCAGGCTGTGGTTCATGTAAGCTGGGCCTTGTTTGTGGAGGGTTTTGTAGGCGTCTGTCAGGAGCTTGAAATGGCATCTCTTGTGGATGGGGAGACAGTATTTTAGGTGTGGGTGATGTGTGCCCTATTGGACAGGTTAAGGATCAGTCTGGCTGCTGCGTTCTGGGTTCTTTGCATGATTTCTGTGCTGGTGCTGGCATACAGTGCATTGCCGCAGTCAAGCCGACTGGTGATGAGGGCCTGCGTCACAGTTTTCCTTATGCTGATGGGGAGCCAACTGAAGATTTTGCAGAGCATGCGGATCATGTGGATGCAGACTGAGGAGATGGTGCTGACCTGACCTTTCATGGACAGCTCGCTTTCCAAGATGATGCTGAGGTTGTGGGTATGGGCTTTCAACATAGGGGTAGATCCAAGCTCTGCTGGACACAAGGAGTTGTTCCAAAGGGCTGGGTGTCTACCAAAGATCAGAATTCCTTTTTGTCTGTATTGAGTAATTTTAGGCAGTTGTCTTTCATCATGTTGCAACATTCTTCATACAGTTGTGGAAGTTGGTCTTCGTCAAGGTGGGGTCCGCTGAGAATGAGAGGACAAACTGGGTGTCATCGGCATAGGAGATTATGTTGATGGCATGCGATCTAGAGATATCTGTGAGGGATGTCATGTAGATGTTGAAAAGGGTTGGGCTGCGGGATGAGCCATGGGGGACTCTGCAGATGGTGTGCTTGGGTTGCAAAGGGAAGGGTGGGAGGTGAATTCTATGGGTGCGTCCCATGAGGAAGGATGCCATTCATCTAAGTGCATTTTATGTGATACAATTTTGGCATAGTCGATCGATGAGTGTGTGGTGAGAGACAGTGTCGAAAGCTGCATATAGGGCCAGGAGGATGAGGGGGGTTGATTCTCCTCTGTCGAGTAGGGCTCGGTTGTCATCTGTTGTGGCAATCAGGACTGTCTCTGTAAAGTGGTTGGCTTTAAAACTTGAATAGGATGGATCCAGCAGTTTCTTTCTTTTTAGATGATCGGTGAGTTGGAGGGTGATGGCCTTCTCCAGGACGTTCCAGGGAACAGGAGAAGGGACAGAATAGTAAAAAGTGTCAAGTGTCTTGTTTAGAGCATCCCAGTAAAGAGCAAAAGTTAAAAAGGACCAGAAACATCCTCAGCAAGCCAATAGTTATTTATTGAAGATGAAGATTAATGCAGAAGTAAACAGCAAGCCACCAATCTCTCGTTAACATCAGGGAAGAGAAAAGAGTCATGCAAAAACCTCCAGCAGGACATCGAAAGGAACATAAGGGGCAACAATTAAGGACAAATACAGTAGCATGAGGGCAATGAAGGCAACAAAAAATAAAAGACGTATGTGTTGCAACACATCCATCACTCACAAAAGCCTCCTTATATATGATCAAACAGCAAACGATATCACAGGAAAAGACTCAACTTATCTTAGATTTGTAACCCTAGGAAAGGTTCCTTAAACAGACAGCTATTTTCATTTGTAAGATAAAACATAAAGTTTCTGTCTCCCCCAAAGAGCTTCCAGACAACACTTGTTTAATCAGAATGGTCAACTGACTATGACTTCCTCACAGCTAGAAGAAACATTTATATGTTTAAAGTAGACAAATATATAAACATATTAATACCACATCATGGTGAAACAACAACTGTTATACTTACATGCCCTTCACCAACACTCTAAAATAATTCCATTTGTTATACAAATCTTTTTGTTATAAAAACATTTCTGCTAATATTTAAATGCCACATGCAGTTATATCGAAACCTATCAAGATCAGTGCATTAAAAAGGGGAACTGTGCTCTTGCCCCTTCATCAAAATGGATCATAGGATGCTGCTAATTTTACTCAAGCCACAAGTCTTACAGTCCTCCTCATGTTAGCAGCTGATTTTAGTGAGTTATCTAAAATATCAAAAATGTATTATATGTGAGACCAGGAACCCATTAAACCACCACTTACTTTATACATCATAAGTCCTGGCTCAGTAAGACAGAGGTCAAATGTCAGGCTATGTCCTGAGACAAATTTCCCTGGGAAGGGAAAAAATGGATCTGAAGGAATCATATAGAATCAAGCTGAAACTGTGGTTCTCCAGCGTACCTATCTCCATAATGATATTGCATTTAGCAAACCAAAAACAGTCCAGGCCATCCAACACCTAAAGCTGGGAAAAGCCCCAGGTACCGACCAGGTGCCCACAGATGTTTTATTTATTTTTATTTGGGTGATTTATAAAGCACGGACATGGCCCAAGGGTATCAGAGCGCTGTACATAAGATTGATAAATATAACCAAAGAGTTAATTCATAAGAAGATCATCTACAGATGACGAAGAGCAACTTTTAAATACTCCAGAAAGATATGGTATGGAGGAACAGAATTATTTATAAACTACCCTCAGTCGTTATGAGTTATTGTGATTTGCGAACAGCGATACCTGCAGTTGTTGCTTCACGCAACTGAGAACTGATTTGCATGCAGTTGTTGCTGTAGACAGTGGAGAGTTGGTGTAGGTTCTCCGGGGTGGTTTTTCATGATTCTGCTTTGCATCAGTTCCGTTCCAGGAACCCTGGGGACAATGATTGTGCGGATATAACTGGGATTGATGTGCTCCTGCCCTGTGTTGGTATTACTGACATTGTAGAGGCCAATGTGCCCATGGGACAGGCTCACCGTAGTAAGTATACTTGTAAAGCGCACTGTTACTCCATCTCGGAGTGTCCTGGCGCTGTATACCGCTGGGGACCCCGTCCTGGCTTTCCCTGTGAGATGGTCCCTACTGGGCCCCTCCAAGGTGAAGCCAGGCATCCACGGCGTTGATGGGGCCGTTGTGGAGATTAAGCAAGCTATTGCCCAGAGTTGCAGAGTGGGACACATGGTTAGCGTAGGCACCTCGGCGAGAATTACTAGTCCGCGGACATTGTCCCAAGACCCTGCCACGTCGGGAATTGAACCCTGGTCCCGGGCCGATCTCTGCTTCAGGGTCTGCCGCTTCTAACCAGTGAGCCACACTTCTTCTTCTTCTTCTCAGTCTCACTGTGACTCTACAAGAGAAATCTTTTAATTAGGATCTTTTTCACCTCTTTTTTGAAGACGCTGGTCGAAGAGATGAGATGGACCGGACCTTGGGTGGTAGGGAGTTCCAAATCCTTGGAGCCAATCCAGAAAAGGAGCGTGTGTAGGATTTTTGTTTTCTGAATCTGGGGGGATTCTAGCCTGATAGAGTTTGCGCTTCTGAGTGAGTGGCTGGCTCCTAAGATACAAATCTTTTCTGCCTGGTAACTTGATTAATTACAATGTAACACTTTATGCATGAGGCAAGTGGTTTTCAGTTGAGATCTGGCCATGAGAGGGAGCCTGTTGAGAGACTGAAATGATCATGTAATATGGTCAAAGCATCTACTGCTTGTTACCACTCTAGCTGCTCCATTGAGCGTTCCTTTGAGTGGGGAAGACCTGAAAAGGTCGCAGAAGCATATTCTAGTCTTGAGATCACTAATGATTGCACTGTTTGTTTGAAGTATGGAGGTGGCAGGAATGGTTTCACTTTCTTCAGTAGTTTGAGTTGGAATGCTGCACTGCACGTAGTTGCATTAATATGAGCTAGCATGTTTAGATTCTTGTCCAGTGTTATTCCAAGGGATTTAGTGAACTCAATAATGGTAGGTTTGTGGTTTAGGGTGTCTAGGTGCATGAGCCAGTCTTGGATGTGTAGGAGCTGTTATGGGTAGAGAAAAGTAGGAATTCTGTTTTCAGTGAGTTCAGCTTGAGGTTATTTTGAGCTAGCTGGGACTGAGTTTTGACCAGAGTGTTATTTAGTTGAATGATATCCTCAAGAGAGAATATCTTTAAGAATGATTGTGTGTCGTCTGCGCACATGTGGTATACAACGTTCAATTGTTTGAAGATTTCCGTTAGTGTTTCATGATTAGGTTAAAGATAATGGGGAAAATGGTTAACCCTTGTGGGACTCTGAATCTCATTTGTGTGGTACCTGAGAATGGGTTGCGTAGTTTGATCAGTTGTGACTGGTTTTGCAGGAAGGATGCGAACCATGAGAGCACTTTCCCTGACAGCCCCATCCTGTATTCTAGCAATTTTAGTGGGTTGTTGTAATTGACCGTGTCAAACGCCGATGAGAGGTCTAGTAGGATGAGTAGGCATGAGTTGTTGCTGTCTAGCATCTTAAGGGTGTCATCCATTATGTGAACAATGGCCGATTCTGTGCTGTGCCCTGGTCTAAATCCTGATTGAAATTGTCAAGTAATTCGAATTGATCAGTATGCTGACTCAATTGGTTGTGTACACATTTTTCCAACAGTTTGGCCAAAAAGGAAATATTCAATATCGGGTGATAGTCACTCAGGATTGTGGGGTCTGCTCCTGGGTTTTTTTAGGAGGGGTGTTACCTGCCCAGCCTTCAGGCAGTCCGGGATTAAGCTGTGTTTTAGTGTTCCATTAACTTTCCTCGTCAGTATGAGTATGAAGAGGTGACTGAGTTCCTTTAATATTGTGGAGTGGATAGAATCGTTGAAAAGTGAAGGTGTTTTTTATGGTCTTGTGGACCTCCTCCTCAGTTAGTGTTTTTAACTCACTAGAGACAGCTTGATTTTTGGTTTTGGATGGGAGAGTCGAGGCCTGTTCCTCCACTGGGTATAGAGATACAACGTCTGGATGGTGCTTGTTGTCTATAGTGGCTCTTTTTTCGATTTCTAAGATTTTTCCATTAAAAAAAGAAGCGAACACTTCACAGTTTTCCACTGAGTTATTGCTAATCTTAGTTTCAATGTTTGCCCCGGTTTGTTGCCTGACAATGTCAAACTATCATCTTGGGCAAATCCTTGCATTGTCAAGTGGGGATCTGAAGTAGAACGCTTTTGTGTTCCAGATTAGTTTTTTGTAGCTGTTTTTTTGTTGTTGTTTTTTTTACAGTTTTATACAGCACAAACTTGACCCGATTCGGGTATCAGAGCACTTTAGCCGTTAGGCCAACTCATCTCCATCATTCACAGATCTTGAATAGGAACAGTGTCGAGAGTTCCTGTCTCCACTTTTATTCTGCTTGTTTAAGACTCCTCCTTTCCTCATTTAGACTTTGATTGTAGCAAAAGTAGGAGGGTTTGATTTTTTGTCTTTCGAGGCTCAGTAAGGCTACTGACTCCAATAAGGTTGATAATGTTTGATTGTAGTGCCCGGTTAATTCCAGATCATTCTTGTTTCCTGTTGTGGTAGTAAGGTTTATCTTGCAAAGTGTGGTCATTTTGACCCTGTCCATGTTTTTGATGTCTCTAACCCAGCATTTCTGTTTGGTTTCTTGCCCTTTAGATCTGTGTGTGTGCATATTTGGGTGGAAAATGATTACGTTATGATCAGTACAGATATTGGGTGTGATTGAGTCACTTGTCAGCGCTCCTTTTCTGGATATGATTAGGTCAAGCATTGATCCTTTGTTAAGAGTTGGGCTTAAGCATGATTGGGTCAAGTTTTGATCGAAGAGGAATTGTTTTAGAATGGATATCTGGTTTTCTTCCTCGTCATTCCAGTGAAGGTTGAAGTCTCAGAGAAAAATGTCATTGGGGTGTAGCATAGAGTGTATTGTGATTGTTTCCATGATATATTAAATGAACAGTTTAAAAGGAACCTGGACATCCTCTATTACAAAAACAGCTGGGTTTGCCATCCTGTGCAAGGGGGGTTCTGCTAAAAAATATTGGGGATGGTCTGGGATGGTGACACTTGCTTCTTAAAACTCTCAATACAGCGGGGCACCCACACTCACACCCTCACCTCCATGATCATTTATGCTCCTAATCAGTCACAAGACACATACCACAGGACTATACTGCAGGATCAGGTGGCACAGAACGGTGGTGACTTGGAGGTGGGGTAGATCGTAAGCTGGTAGGGGATTCTGATTTGGACCATAGTGTTGCCTACTTCCAAAACACAGGGGCAATGTCAGCTGGCAAGAAGAGGGACTTAATTGATCTGGGCCTCACAGATGCTTGGTGTTACAGATTCCCTGATGCCAATGTATTCAAGCTAGCCTGGCTGATGAGGGGTGTTACCCCAAAACTGGTCCCAGGATGCTTGTTTACGGTCCAGAGAAGACCTGGCTTGGCAGTTTGGGCTGGACTGTTTCCATGAGGCACAGGGTCAAGACTGATTTGCATATAGCTGGGCCTGAACTGGGATGGCGAAGTGAGCTAAAGAACACTGATGGATTCAACCCAGATCTGTGACTGGGGGTGAGTGTCTGAAAAGTTTCAGCGCTCCGTCCATCATCTCCATGAGTTTGCCCACACAAGAGAAGCCAGGTTGAGGGAATCAGGCCTCACTAGTGACATTAAATCCTGGCTCACCTTGACCAATCAAATCCATCTATTCACCACAAAAGACAACTAGCGCTGCTGAGGGGTCATTTGAGGGCACTTCGACTAACTAGGCAGAGAAATCCTTGCCGGCTTTGAAACAGAGGTATTATGAAGGGGGGGATAAGGTGGGCTCAATCCTTGCCCATATACTCTGCCAACTGATGGTACGTGCACATATGTTCAAAATCAAACTTGGGGATGGTATCTGGGCCATCACTGAGAAAGCTAAGCAACATGCATTCTACACTGCCCTTAATAAAGGAGATAACACCCACACTCCTCCCAGGAAGACCTCAACTCTTTCCTGAACAACTGTCCATGTACACCCCTTGATTCCCAATGCTCACAACTCCTAGAGGCTCTTATCATCTTGGCAGAAATACAGCGTTCCCTTAGAGAATTACTCATGGGTAAAACTCCAGGAACAGATGGCCTCCCACTGTCATTCTATTGCAAATTCATCCTACAATTCAAGACCACATACTACTGCTCTTTAATTCATTAGTTGAAGCCTCAGGCCTTACCCCCACAGAGCTCATTCATAAGTCTGGCAAGGACCTATCACTATGCACCTCTTACTGTCCCATTGCCTTGCTAAACACAGATGCTAAAAGTTACAAAAAGATCCTGGTGAACAGCCTTGAGCCATACCTCCCTGGCTTAAATGACCTGGATCAGGTTGGCTTAATTTGCCTTCCTCAGGGCTCGGACAACGCCCATCATATAGCCCACATAGTTAAGAAAGCACACTGTTGTGACATCCCAACTTGCCTCCTCTCCAGATCAAGCTAAAATAGATCTAGGGCCGGGCATGTTTCCTCGGATAATGGCATCTTACATCTCCCCCTCAGTACCGATCTGTATTAATGGCCAACTTTCCCAAACTATCCTTGTGGTGAGAGGCACTAGACCGGGTTGCCAGCTGTCGCCTCTGCTCTTCGCCTTGGCTGTTGAACCATTAACATTAGCTATTTGCCGGGCAAAGGACATTATGAGTATCCCCTTCAGTGGCTGTGAGTACAAGATTGCTCTCTTCGTCGACGACCTCCTGCTCACCCTCACCCAACCAGAATCTTCCCTTCAAGTCCTAGTATATTCCCTAGCGTCTTTTGAGAGAGTCTCTGGGTTCAGAATCAATATGGCCAAATCCCAAGCACTAAATCTGACGATTCTGCAACAAGATCTAGCTAATCTACAGCCCCTTGGCCCCTTCCAGTGGGTCCCACGTTCACTCTGATACCTGGGCTTGAATTTAACCCCCTTTTTAATAACCTGGACACACGCCAATTGGTCGGAATATAGAAGATCAGTCCTAAAAGACCTACACAGATGGAAACCACTCCAGGTGTCTTGGCTAGATCGTCCATCTTGCTGAAAATCTTATATCTATTCCAGACACTGCCCACCCCCATCCCTGCAGATGCAATACTTTGCCTAAAGCACGACCTACACACCTTTATCTGGGGCAGAAAGCACCCACAGTTCTCAAACATGATACTTATGCTTCCCAGGGACGGGGCGCTGGTGTGCCCTAATCTTTGGAATACTACTGGGCGGCATCCCTACGATATGTCTCAGAATGGGTTGGTCGCAAGAGCGAAAAACACTGGTTCCATATGGACCGCACAGTGGCATGACGGCCTCTCTGGGATTTGGCCTGGTTCCCAAAACATCTTAGACCCCACAGTGCTTACATTGCTACCCCTACTAGGACTGTCCTCGAGAGTTGGGATGAATTAGCAATTAAAAGGGGTCTCACCACCTTCCCATCTCCGAACACGCGCCTGGGCCGTAACCCAAACTTCTTCCCGCCATACAACGTCATTCTTTCCCCGCCTAGAGGGAGGGACACGGTCTCACATTCCAGGACCTTTTTATAGAAAGTTTGTTTAAGACTTCTGATCAAAGTAAAGAGGACTGTCGACTCCCTGATGATGTCTGCCTCAGTACTATCAATTGTGGCACTGGATGCTTCAATCTCCCAATACACAAGAGGCGCCATGACAACTTACCCCCTTTTAAGAACTGGTCAGATCTTTTGACGGGATACGAGGCCTGAGCTCATGCACTTACCAGGTAATGCAACACTCCACCCCTGTACACGCACAAAAGTACCAGGTACACTGGCATGCTGACTCCACTGAAAGCATCCCCAAGAAACAGAGGGCGCAACTCTGGTGTGACATCCCCAAGATACACAGGAACATCTCCCAGCATTTCCCAGCCTACAAATTAATAACTAGATGGTACTATACCCCAAAACACCTGCAGAGAATGTTTCCCACTTCCTCTTCTCACTGTTGGCATTGCCGGTCATCGACTGGTGACTTCTTTCACATCTGGTGGTCCTACACCCTCCTTACTCTATATTGGAAAGAGGTCCTAAGCCACATTAAAGGGACCATAGGCTTCCCTCCCCGAAACTCATACAACACCATCATACTTGGCATCCGCCCCATAAGATTGACAACAATGACGCATTCTGATTGGAGCCTTGCAGTACAAATGTAAGGCATAGCTAACCAATTACTTGCTCTCCACTGGAAGAAACCTATTGCATCACAGATTGCCCAGTGATTTACATGTCTTTGGCATGGCATGGCCATGCAACTTCTATCCCATTGGATAACACACACCGAGAACAAATTTGCCCGTATATGGCGGCCCCTAATACAGTACTTCTCTAGAATGGAACATTCTTGTTTCACACCACCCCGGCTCAGAGTTATGCAATTATTCGAATACATATCCCCTGAATCCAGAGACCAAAATTCAATAGAGGGGGACTGGCTTCCACCAGTACTGCCACCAATTTGCTTTAACCAGATCCTTACACTTCATTTCCAATGCTTTCACTTGAGATATTCCTTCGCCTATATCCCTCTTTGCAACGAACATGATCTATATTGCTGTACCCTCGACCTACATTTTTCATTCCCTTTCCCTCAAGCGTATCCCCATTCACTACTTGTGTGAACCCAGTCAGACCCCTATTTGCTTTAAGATCCTATTGCCTGGCAGACCAAACACATAGAGGCCTTTCCGGGTCCAACCATTATGTAGCTTTGTTTACAGTCTGTATTGCTCTATGCTCCAGTTGCCTTGCTTGTTACGACAGTGTTACAATTTGGAAAACTTGAATGTCTGATATATGTTGATTATTGCAATGTTTTTATATGCTTTTTAGATTATCTTTAATAAAAAGACGTGAAGTACAAAAAAAAGTAACCTGAACGTTTGAGAGGGCCCTTTGGCAGTTGCCTTTAATGCTATCTCATTGGAAGGTATGGCCCCTGACTCTTGGAAAACATCTATTAGAGTCCCCATTCATTAAACAAGCACTGGCGTTGCCAATAGGTCTCGCAGTAGGAAAGTTTGGGCTATTTGTTTTGTCAATGTATTAATTTTTTAAGTTCTGTAGACGTTTTTCAAGTAGCCAAATTATGTTTTTTTTTTTTTTATAATAACAAGGCCCCAGATTCATTATGCTCCTGTTTTGCAAGTCCTTAATAGCGATTATAAATGAATCGGTATTTAATATTTGCAAAAAGGGAATGCATGTATAAATTGTAAAATTTATATTGATTTGTACATTTTCCTTAATTGTGAATCGCTAATTGCTAATCGCAATTAGGGAATGACTTCATAGGCACATAGGAATGAATGGGGAGTCCATCGTTATTTGCGATTAGCAATAATCGAATTGCAAATAGTGTCCAAAAATTGTGAAATCCTAATTTTAAATGGGTTAATGAATTGCATTTAAGGAATCTCAAATAGAGATTAATTAAATGCAATTTTTTGCAATTTTGCGATTTTTTATTTTGCGAATATTGCATTTTGGATGTTGAATGCCAAATGCAATGAAAGTGCTCGCAAAGAGCCAGATTTTCCAAATCTGTCCCTTTGCGATCCGATTTTACCTTTATGACTGTGGCAGTCCGTCTTTTAAATTTTATAAGTAACTAATACTTCCCTAATAGTTATTGTAATTTATCAAGGCACTATATTAAACGTTTGTATTTAAATTTTGTGAAGATTATGTATATTTTGTTTTTTGTTTGTTTAAAACTCAATTTAAAAAGAGTAATAATTCTGATTTATTTACTTTCGTGATAAAGTTTAAAATATTGAGACATTGCATCTTTCCTGAGAACTGGGACTTAAAGAATGAAGTTCATGAATAGATCATCTAATTAGTACGGGTGAAGACAGGTAAACATGTAATTATAGGAGGCGTTAGAGTGATTTATGCTTGTATAGCGAGTGATGTTGTTATAGTGTTAGAGAGCGTGTCTTGTAGTAGTGTTGTGTGTCTATTTATGCCGATATATTGAGTGAGTGTAGATTTTGATGCTGGTGTTTGAGTTAGGATTTTGAGTGTGAATTTGTAGTGGTGAAGTGTATTTTGAGGTAGTAGTTGTATATTGTATTTTGAGGGTGGATTTGTAGTGTTGTGTTATATTGTTTATGTCAATTATTATTTGAGTGTAGCCTTTGATTTGTATTGTAATTTGTGTTTTTGTAAGTTTAGAGTTAGCTGAATTGTGGTGGTGCTGATTTTTGCTGTGGTTGTTGTTACTGATGCTGCCTTTCTTTTTAGTGGTGGAGTGGTGTTGTAGATTTAATTTGTTATTCTTTGTATTAATATTGTGTTTGTGGAGAGTGTTTTTGTGGTATTTGTGTGTTGTTGAGTGGTGCTGTGCTTGTGTTCATTGTTGCTGTGGTTGTGATTAGTGGTGTTGTGGTGGTGCTTAGTGATGCTGTAGTGGCGCAGAGTGGTGCTGTGGTGTTGCCGAGTGATGGTGGTGCGGTGCTGAGTGTTGATGGTCTTTGCTTTGAGTGATGTTGTGGTGGTGTTGAGTTGTGTTGTTGTGATGTTGAGTGGTGCTGGTTTTGTGCTGAGTGTTAATGTGTTGCTGCTGAGTGATAATGTGGTGGCGCTGAGTGGTGCTGCGTTGGTGCTGAATGATGCTGGGGTGACGCTAATGTTTATTTCTGGGTGTTGCTGACTGATGCTGTGTTGGTGCTGACTGATGCTGTTGTTGCGTTGAGTGATGGTGGTGTGTCGCGGAGTGATGCTGGTGTTGCGCTGAGTGATGGTGGGGTGGTTGTTATTTCTGATGTGCTGTTGCTCAGTGGTGCTGTGGTGGTGTAGAGTGATGCTAGTTAGTTAGTTATTGATGCTGGTGTGGTGCTGAGTGGTGCTGTGGTAGTGCTGAGTGTTGCTGTTGTTGTGCTGACTTATGCTGGGGTGGTGCTGAGTAATGGATTGTTTTTGTTGAGTGGTGCTGTGTTGGTGTACAGTGTTGCTTTTGTGGTGTTGAGTGGTGCTGTGCTGTTTGTTTGTTGGTGCTTAGTGATGCAGTGGTGGTGCTGAGTGTTGTTGTGGTGGTGTTGAGTGGTGGTGTGGTGGTGCTGTGGTGGCGCTGAGTGTTAATGTTGGGCTGCTGATTGATAATGTGGTGCTGCTGCACATTGCTGTTGTGTTGCTGAGTGATGATGGTGTTGTGCTGCTCTTTTTTTTGAGTGGAGCTGAGTGATGCTGTGGTGGTGCTGAGTGTTGCTAGTGTTGCGCTGAGTGATGGCGGGGTGTTGCAGAGTGATGCTCGTCTGGTGCTGAGTAGTGCTGTGGTGGTGTGAAGTGATGTTGTAGTTGCATTTAGTGATGCTGTTGTTTTGCTGAGTGGTGCTCTGTTGGAGCTGAGTGGTGCTGTTGTTGTGCTGACTTATGGTGTATTGTGTCGTGTAATGCTGTGGTGTTGCAGAGTGGTGCTGTGGTGTTCCTGAGTGTATTTGTGTTGTTGTTGAGTGTCGCTTTGGTGGTGCAGAGTTGTGCTGTTGTGTTGCTGTGGTGGTGTGTAATAGTGTTGTGGTGTTGAAGTGTAATGCTTTCCTTTAACACTATGAGTGTATTGTGTGTTGTTGCGTTATGCTTATTGTGTGATGTTTGTATGTGATGTAGCATATTTGATGTTGTGTGAGTGTGAGTGTTTTGCATGTTTTAATGTTATGTTTTTATGTAATTTGAGTGTGTATGTGTCTATTTTTATTTGTATGATATGTGTGGTTTTTTTATTTTAAAATGGCGGACGCTATGTATTCCCTTTACGTTCCTTACGTAAAGGAATCTAGCGTTCTAGTTTTTTTTTACTTTTTATTGTAGTATTCCCGTGACGTAATTTTCAGCCAATCGCAGCGCTCCGTTTGGTGACGTAGCGTTGCGTTTGACGTGCGTCAACGGGGAAATTCCCAGATTGGCGTGAATATTCGCGTGGGAAAGGCGTGTTCTTCTTCCGGTCTTGTTGCTGCGTCGTTTGACAGGTACGACTACATTTTTATAATATTTCCTACATTATGATGAATGTATTATTGCTTGTGTTTATATTTTTAGTAATTTGATTCATGTTTTGGATGTATTCTTGACTATTTTGTATGGCGACTGTTTTATTTGTTACCGTATTTACTTAAAATATATTTCTGTAAGGTTATAAACAGTGGATGTGCTATAATTTTTAATCTTTTGAAATGTAATATATAGCAATGTAATTTTTAGGTAATTGTTAAAATTTTATGTTGTGTGATATTGCGTTTCTGTTTAATGTAAGAATGTTATTTTTCCTGAGGCATGTTTGATATTTCTAACATTTGTAAGTATGTGATATTTTTGTATTGTTTGTGTTATTTCTTCACTTTACTGCCTGAGTTGCTGCGACATACAGGTACATTTTTTATTAAAATCATTTTCTCGACCAGTTTATTATATTGTGTATTATTTATTGTGTTGCCTTATAGCTGTAATTTCATTTGTTATCATTTTTTTGATATTTCTACTTTATTTGTTTGACGAAAGTGCGATTCATAATTGAATACGGGGAGTACTTTATTTTTATGGTGCATTGGTGGGGCACATGTGTTTCGTGTAAACGTCAGTTACCGATATGTTTTGGCAAGTTCTGCAGGTAAGACCAACTTTTGTCTGTTGATATAAAGTTTTTTTATTTCTTTTGTAGATGTTATTTATTTTAATTTTTTTGCATTTTCATCTTTTTACTGTCCGGGTCCTGTTTGGCTCCGTAAATGTCACTTACCGATCTTTTCTGGCAAAAAGGACCGGTAAGCTAAAATTAGGTTTGTTACAATTAATGTAATAATCTTTTTGTTTCTGATCTACTTTTTTTTTTTTTTTTTTTTTTGTTCAAAAACCTTTATTTGAGCAAGCATAGAAAAATACAAGAATGGGCCTACAACCTCACGGGCTGGCCGCTAATAATAAGGCACAAGGAATAAATCAGAAATGTACTCCCGTGGTCAGGCACAAATCAAGTACCCAGCATTACTCCCAATATATCACAGAGCATATTGAATTTTGTTTTATACAAAAAGTAAAACAAACACTAAAAAGGCGAATGCACAGTAATCAAGGTCAGCCCAAAGAACGGAGGGGATGGTCAACAATCAGGAGAACATAACAAGAGCCCTGAGGCTCTAACAAGGTCGGGGGGGGAGCAGCGGGGAGAATCGGAAATTCACAAAACAGTATGAAAAGGTTCCGGGAACGCTCGCCTAGGGAGATAGGACAACATCAGTAGTGCCTACAAGGGGAGGGGTACAGATATCCCCATGATATTCATTCCACTGGCCCCAAATCTTCGTCCACGCCCTGGGTCTGCCCCTGGCCACATATACAGTCTTCTCACGAAACATGGACCAGTCCATGTTGTCCTCCCATTTCGAGGCCTCAGGGGGCCTGGATGCGCCCCAGAGTTGTGCAATATCCCGTTTCGCAATCATGTAACCCAAGGTAGCCCATCTGGTCTGGGCTACAGAGTAGTCAGTGGGCTCCCACACATTCAACAGACACCGTCGTGGCTCCGGCCGCAGGGCAACACCAGTCACAGCAGTCATCACCTCAAGCACAGCAGTCCAGTAGGCCGCCACAACTGGGCACTCCCAAAGAATGTGTAAAAAAGTAGCACTCGACCCACAACCACGCTTACATAACCCATCCAGGGAAAAGCCCATTATCACCAGACGCGGACCAGTGACATACACTCGATGAAGGATTTTAAGTTGAACCAAACGGAGACGGGCAGGAATGGCTACCTCCTTGGGAGAAGAGAGTGCCGATTGCCAATCCTCGTCGTCCAGTTCCAACCCATCGCCGACCCAAACCTCCCGAAGTCGGACCATTAAGTCCGCCCGATTATTGATCAGCTTCTTATAGATCAGGGAAATAGTGCTATCAGGCAGGTGCCCATCAAGGACACGATCTTCGAGGGGGGAAGACTCGGGCAGGGCCTCATCAGGAGTCAAGACTGAGGCGAGGGCGTGTCGGACCTGCAGATAACGAAAAAATTCCCTACCATTCAAACCGTATTCTGCCTGGAGGGCCTGGAACGACTTCACACTACCTTTCGAACAGACATCACCCACCTTACATATCCCAATCATATACCAGCGGTCGAAGCCCTTAGTAGACCAGAGACACCCCAAACGTTCCGAGGCATAAAGCGGCGTCGCCAGTGTCATTCGATCCTCCCATCCCAAACTCACATTCGCGGCTCGCCACACAGTTACTGCAATCCTGGACGGGCCCACAAGATGGCGCCCGGCTGATCGAGAATAAAGCGCTCTATTAAAGTCCCCACCTGGCAGCTGGAGTCTATCCATCTCGAATGCAGGATTTCGACCCGCTGAAAACATCACGTGATTAATAGCAGACAACTGGGAAGCCCAATAATATCGCTTGATATCGGGGAGCGCCATGCCCCCGTCGTACCAAGGGATGGTGAGTTTCGCGAGGGCAATACGTGGACGCCCGTCCCAAATCAATTGCCTTTGAAGACTCTCGATCTCTCGGAAATAGGTCTTGGGGATGTCGTCATAGGAATTCTGGAGCGCATAGAGGAACCGCGGCAAGGACATCATTTTAAACAAAGCCGCCCTGCCCAGAGGAGACAAAGGAAGTTTACGCCAACGGGCCACGTCCAGTCGCAATCTAAGCAACGGGGGGAGGAGATTACGCTCAAATCGGGGCGAGGGGTCCAGCGTAATGAAAATCCCTAAATATTTGAAGCCAGACTGGACCACCTGGATAGGAAGTCTGCTCAGCAATGGGGGTAAAACACCCGAAAGAACATACACGCAGGACTTGGCCCAGTTAATAACGAGGCCTGAGTTGGCACCAAATGAAGTGAGAACATCAAATAAAACAGTCAGAGATTTACGCGGGGAGGTGAGATATAAAAGAATGTCGTCCGCGTAAAGCGAGACGCGGTCCTCAAAGTCCGGTGACCAGCGAATCCCCTTGAGCGAAGGCTCCCACCGAAGCCATGCAGCTAATGGTTCCAAGGCGAGTGCAAAAAGCAACGGAGACAAGGGGCAGCCCTGACGGGTACCCCTGCCAAGGGTGAAAGGGGCCGAAACTCTACCATTTACCACTACTTGCGCCAGAGGTTCAGCATATAATAACTGGATCCAACCAATAAACTCAGGCCCGAAACCAAATTTCTCAAGAGCCGCCCAAAGATAAGGCCATTCCACAGTATCAAAAGCCATCGAGGCATCCAACGATGCCAAAATAGCCGGCTCCGTTAGAAGCCCCGCCCTCGCAATCGCACCGTGGAGACGACGTAGGTTAAGAGCCGTGTTGCGATGCGGGATAAATCCGGATTGATCTGGATGGACCAAGCCACTAATGACCGTCAGGAGGCGGGACGCCAGGAGTTTCGCCAATACCTTGGGCTCAACATTCAGCAGGGATATGGGCCTATAGGATGAACAAAGGTCCCGCGGTTTACCATCCTTGGGGATGACAACTATCGTGGCCAGTCGCTGATCATAAGGGAGAATACCCCGTTCCCGGGACTCCAGAAACATGGCGCGAAGATACGGCGCCACTCTGTCGGGTCGCAACTTGTACAGTTCAATTGGCAACCCGTTCGGGCCCAATGCTTTGCCCGAACGGAGTGAACCGATGGCAGTAGCTATCTCATCAACAGTAAAGGGGGAATCCAACGCTACACGATCCAAATCGGAGACACTAGGCAGAGCTATATCACGCAATAGAAGGCGAGAGTCAGCCACATCCCTCACAGACACAGGGGTATATACCACACGGAAGTACTCAGCAAAACAGTCAACTATTCCAATCGGGTCCGTCACACTCTCACCACTCGAAGACTGAATCACGGGCACCACACGATTAGCTCTCTCCTTCTTATCCAGCCATGCCAGCAATTTACCCGCTTTGTCCCCCACATCATACAAACGACCCTGTTGCTCCCGAAACATCACTTTAGCAGCATCCGTGACCATAGATTTATAGGCAAATTGTTTCAGACCCAGGGCGTGGAGTTTCGCAGATGTGACACCCGAGTCCAAAGCATCCTCCAATGCAGAAATCTCCCCCTCAAGGTCCACCACCTCCCTATTCCTCGCCCTCTTAGCTTCAACAATAAGGGAGAGGGCCTGCCCACGAATCACCGTCTTAAAGGCCTCCCACAGGGACACCGCTGAGGAAACCGACCCCTCGTTATCCAGAAAATATGCGTCCAAAGACTGAAGCAAAAGGCTGCGGGTCTCGGGGGAGGTAAGGTACCACAGATTGATGGGAGCCACCCGGCCCGCTGCCTCCACTCCAACCTCAAAACGGAGCCAGAGCGGAGAGTGGTCAGAAATACCCCTGGGTAGGTGTACAATCTCACGCACCGCTGGCGACTGAGCCGCAGGCATCAGGAAATAATCCAGTCTAGACAGACTCCCATGGGCCCCGGAGTGAAAGGTGTATTGAAGCTGAGTAGGATGCAAAAGCCTCCAGCAATCCACCAAGCCAAAGGTATCCAAAAACCCACCCAACCACTGTTGGGCCGCAGGAGTATCTCTAGGGGGGTGGCGATCGTGGAGACCGGAGAACACCGAATTAAAATCACCAGCCAGAAAGAGAGTACTATCAGGAAGGTCCAACAACACACGGCCCAAATCGGAAAAGGTAGAAGTCTGCAAGCCGGGGGGCACGTAAACAGTAAATAGGGAGAGGGCACGGCCCTCATAGCGACCCACAAGGACAGCATATCGCCCCCGATCATCCTGAATCACATCATCAATAGCTAGGGGGAGGGAAGCCCGAACAAGGATACCCACACCCCTAGAACCCGAGGTAAACCCCGAATGTGCTACGAGGCGATAGCCCCACCTATTCATCGCATGACAAACATTGCCTACCAAATGAGTCTCCTGCAGAAAAACAATATCAGGAGATAAAAGTCGTATACATTTCAACACCACACTCCGTTTGATACGATCCCCCAGACCGTTAACGTTCCATGAAACAAATCTCAACCCGCTACCCCCCATCCCACCCAGCAAAGCCAAAACCCCCCACCAATGAGCATGACACAAGAAACATCTTCAAATACAGGATAAAGTCGCCTTGAGAACAGAACACACAAACAACGAACTTCCCAACCGCCCACCCCCCAAATAACAAGAAAACACCCCCCACCCTGCACCCCTGCAAAAAGCTAAAAAGCCACCCCAACCTGCAGTGTGCCTGTCGCCCAAGAACCCCTATTCTACACAAAGACCCCGGACACCCGATCAAGACCAGTAACGAGAAAAAGAACCTACATCAAATCACATAAGCAGTAGAGGAGCGTAGGCATACACTCCTGGAAAGAGTTATTCAAAACAAGGCACCAGGCAAAGACGAAATGTTCAGCTCTCTACACCACCTTCAGCACCGCCCGGGTGGGCTTCGGACTCAGTCTCAGGAGGTCGGCCAGGCAAGGAGTCCAGCCAGTCATTCACAGCTTCCGGCCGATCAAAGAAGAAAGTTCGGTCATTATACTCAACCCGCAGCCTGGTCGGAAAAAGCATAGCGTAGCGCATCCCCATGTCCCTAAGACGCTTCTTGGCACCACGCAATCCCATCCGCTGCTTCTGGACCTGTTGGGAAAAGTCAGGATAAAAGTTCACCGTGGCATTCTCAAAGGCCACCGGGCCCTTCACCCGTGATGCCTGCAGGATAGCGTCCCGATCCCTATAGTGGAAAAGTTTTGCAACAATAGGTCTCGGCGGGGCACCTGGCTTACCCTGGCCCCCCGGAACACGATGTGCACGCTCCACTGTGAAAAATTTACTAAGGCCAGATGGAGAAAGGTGGTTTTGGATCAGGTCTTCAACCAGGAGATCAACCGAGTGGGGTTCTGGATTCTCCGGAACACCAACCACGCGAACATTACAGCGACGTGCCCTGTTCTCAAAATCTTCCAAGCGCCGGGTCATGAAATCGTTCACCCTACGGAGATTGCCAATCTCCGTCTGTATCTCAGAGACGTCCGCCGTGAGGCTGGATGACTTGATGTCCAATGACTTCACCTTTTCGTTCGTTTTTGAGAGATCGGCTCGAATTAAGTTCACATCGATGGCCACGGTGTCAATTTTGTGGGCCAAGGTTTCATATTGTTGGCCTATCGACTCCCTCATGCCAGAAATGGCGCCCATGATGTCCTGCAAGGAAGGCTCCGTCGACGCATCCACGACGTGGTCAGACGCACTGGGACCGGGCAGGGCAGCACCGGGGGACCCCTTAGAGTGGGTATAACGGTCCATGACGTTAGATTGGACCGGACCCCCGCGCAGAGGTGTCTTTGTCTTCCGCGTCTCCCGGTCCCCTCTGCCCGCCATTTTGGAGATGCGTCACAAGGAGATTCACCAGGGTCAACGGACCGGGCACCAGAAAGGGAGGCCTCGGGACCAAAGGACCGCAACAAGGGTACCACTAGGATAGGGACAGCCAAATAGGAGAACAGGCCAGCCAAAGGCCCGACAGCCGACTCGTGCCCTGGACCCAGCTCTGGCCCGACCCTCTCGCCGATGTCCCAGTCAGAGGCAGAATCGAAACCGAAACTTAAGAAGGGGACCCACAAGTCCAATCCCCCTGCCGTTGTTGTTCAACTCCAAGACGGCCACTGAACCTCACCCAGTCCCGGGCGCACCTCAAGGGCGGAGCCCAAAAGTTCGAATCACCGTAACTCAGGCACCCGGTGTCAAAATAAATTTCTGAAAGGTCCAGGTAGATCAGCCCAACGTCCTCTATACAAATCCTCGTGAAAAATCAGGATTTATGCAGGATATTATGCCGGGAGCGGCGGGGGTCCGGTGAGCGCTGTGCTCACGCGGCCATCTCGGATGCCCGCCAAGCTCCTCCCCCCTCTGATCTACTTTTAATGTTTTAGAAATGTGTAAGTGTTTAATGTTTGTGTACTGATTGTGATATTTCTCAACTTCAATGGGCGAGTTGCTGCAACATACAGGTATTTTTCTTTTAAAATACATTTGTATATCGATTTTTAATATATTGTGTATTACTTCGTGTCTTCCTTTTTATCTCTAATTTTATTAGTTAAAAATGTTTTCTGATATTACTATTTTATTTATTTGACGAAAGTGCGAATCATAATTGAATACGGGGAGTACTTGATTTTAATAGGGCACGGGTGGGGCACGTGTTCCACGTAAGCGTCAGTTACCGATATGTTTTGGGAAGTTCTGCAGGTAAGATCAACTTTTGTCTGTTGATATAAAGTTTTTTTATTTATTTTGTAGATGTTATTTTATTTTAATTTTTTTGCTTTTACAGCTATTTACTGTCCGGGTCCTGTTTGGCTCCGTAAATGTCACTTACCGATGTTTTCTGGCAAAAACGACCGGTAAGCGAAAAATAGGTTTGTTACAATTAATGTAATAATGTTTTTTTTTCTGATCTACTTTTAATGTTTTAGAAATGTGTAAGTGTTTAATGTTTGTGTACTGATTGTGATAATTGTCAACTTCAATTGGCGAGTTGCTGCAACATACAGGTAATTTTTTTTTAAATACATTTGTATATAGGTTTTCAATATATTGTGTATTACTTTGTGTCTTCCTTTTTAGCTGTATTTTTATTAGTTAAAAATGTTTTCTGATATTAGTATTTTATTTATTTGACGAAAGTGCTAATAATAATTTTAATCGGGGAGTATTTCAATGTAGTACGTCACGGGTGGGGCACGTTTGTTACGTAAACGTTCTTTACCGATATCTTCTCCAAATTTCGACAGGTAAGAACAACTTTTGTCTGTTGATGTAATGTATTGTATTTTTTTTATGTAGATGTACTTTATTGTAATTTTTTTGTCCAGTTCAACATCTCTAATTTATTTGTTTGACGAAAGTGCGATTCATAATTGAATACGGGGAGAAATTGATTTTAATAGGGCACGGGTGGGACACGTGTTTCACGTAAACGTCAGTTACCGATATGTTTTGGCAAGTTCTGCAGGTAAGACCAACTTTTGTCTGTTGATAAAAAAGTATTTTTAATTCTTTTGTAGATGTTATTTATTTTAATATTTTTGCATTTACAGCTTTTTACTGTCCGGGTCCTGTTTGGCTCCGTAAATGTCACTTACCGATCTTTTCTGGCAAAAAGGACCGGTAAGCGAAAATTAGGTTTGTTACAAATAATGTAATAATGTTTTTGTTTCTGATCTACTTTTAATGTTTTAGAAATGTGTAATTGTTTAATGTTTGTGTACTGATTGTGATCTTTCTCAACTTCAATGGGCGAGTTGCTGCAACATACAGGTTTTTTTGTTGTAAAATACATTTGTATATAGATTTTCAATATATTGTGCATTACTTTGTGTCTTCCTTTTTATCTGTAATTTTATTAGTTAAAAATGTGTTCTGATATTAGTAGTTTATTTCTTTGACGAAAGTGCTAATCATAATTTTAATCGGGGAGTATTTGAATGTAATACGTCACGGGTGGGGCACGTTTGTTACGTAAACGTTATTTACCGATATCTTCAGCAAACTTCAACAGGTAAGAACAACTTTTGTCTGTTGATGTAATGTATTGGTTTTTTTTTATTGTAGATGTACTTTATTGTTATTTATTTGTCCTTTCCAGCTATTCACTGTCCGAGTCCGGTTTGGCTACGTAAACGTCAGTTCCCGATGTCTTCCGTCAAGTTCTACAGGTAAGAGAATTTTTGGTGCGTTACAATTAATGAAATAATGTTTTTGTTTCTGATGTTTTTTTCTTTATTTTGTGAATTTGTAAGTATTTAATGTTTGTGTACTGTTTCTGATATATTTATCCTTTAATGGCCGAGTTGCTGCAACATACAGGTAATTTAATTTCCCAAATAAATTTTACTTTTTTTTTTTAATATATTGTGTATTTCTTTTTCTCTTGCTATATAGCAGTAATCTTATTTTGTTTAAAGATTTGTCGATATTTATTTTTTTATGTGCCGAAAGTGCGATTTTTAATTTAATACGGGGAATACTTGATTTAAATACGGCACGGGTGGGGCACGTTTTTCACGTAAACGTCAGTTACGTATATCTTCTGTGAAGTTCTGCAGGTAATACCAACTTTTGTCTGTTGATGTAATGTATTTAAAGTATTTTTGTAGATGTTTTTAAATTTTTTTTTTTGCATTTACAGCTATTCACTTTCCGGGTCCTTTTTGGCTACCGCTTGTGACATTTCTATACTTCACTGACGCTTTTGAAGTGACATACAGGTAAGTCTCCTTATTTGTTTATATTTTTTCATATTGCGTTCTTGGTGTTGTTCTACTGTATTGTATCTAGTTTTGTTTGTGAAATATTGATTTAATAATGTACATGACTACTATTTGCCTTTTGTGCATTGTGTCCAATTTATTGCGATGTTCGTGTTTGTGTATGTTTTCCTATTTCTTTTTAAAAAAATAGTATCTTGTGTTTAGCTGGTATCGTCGGCATGCATTGACTGATGTTTGCGCGTGTAGTCTTTGTACCCGGGTCCTGTACTCTAGTTTAGCCTTAACTTGCATCCTCTTTTTTTTGTTATCTTGCACTTGGCTCGTGTTTGGCTCGTGTCTGGCCCGTATCTGGCTCGTGTCGCCAATATGCATTTCCATTTGTATTTTGTGATGTTTTTGTTTCTGTAAAACTTCGTATGTATGCACTGTCTATGTTCTCTTTGTGTGACGTTTGTGTGCTCTCTTCACTTCACAGACTGAGCTGCTACGATCGACAGGTAATTGTTTTTTTTTCAATATAATTAAAGAGTGCCTTTGTGATTTTGTATTTTGTATAGAGTTCCTTTGTGTGATGTTAATGTAATCATGGACTTGGCTCGTTTTTGGCTCGCACTTGGCTTGTGTCCAGCTCGTCTCTGCTTGGTGTCTTTTTCCATGCTATCACTGGCTCGTCTTTAGCTCGTATCTTTGCCATGCATTGACTCATGTTTGCGTGTGTCGTCCTGGTATGCGGGTCCTGTAGTCTAGTTTCGCCTGAGCTCGCACCCTGTTTATTTTTTATCTCTCACCTGGCTTGTGTTTGGCTCGTGTTTGGCTCGTGTCTGGCTCGTATCTGGCTCGTGTCGCCGCTATGCATTGCCCTGTTTTTTGTGATGTTTTCATTTTTTTGTAAAACTTATTATGTATGCACTGTCTATGTTCTCTTTGTGTGTCGTTTGTCTGATCCCTACACTTCACTGACTGAGCTGCTTCGATCGACAGGTAATTGCTATTTCTTTCAATATAATTAAAGAGTGCGTTTGTGATTTTGTCCACTAAATTGTATACAATTCCTTTGTGTGATGTTAATGTAATCATGGACTTGGCTCTTTTTTGGATCGCACTTGGCTTGTGTCCGGCTCGTCTCTGCTTAGAGTCCTTTTCCCTGCTATCACTGGCTCGTCTTTAGCTCGTATCTTCGCCATGCATTGACTCATGTTTGCGCGTGTCGTCCTGGTATGCGGGTCCTGTAGTCTAGTTTCGCCTGAGCTCGCACCCTGTTTATTTTTTATCTCTTACCTGGCTTGTGTTTGGCTCGTGTTTGGCTCGTGTCTGGCTCGTATCTGGCTCGTGTCGCCGCTATGCATTGCCCTGTTTTTTGTGATGTTTTCATTTTTTTGTAAAACTTATTATGTATGCACTGTCTACGTTCTCTTTGTGTGTCGTTTGTCTGATCTCTACACTTCACTGACTGAGCTGCTTCGATCGACAGGTAATTGCTATTTCTTTCAATATAATTAAAGAGTGCGTTAGTGATTTTGTACACTAAATTGTATACAATTCCTTTGTGTGATGTTAATGTAATCATGGACTTGGCTCTTTTTTGGCTCGCACTTGGCTTGTGTCCGGCTCGTCTCTGCTTAGTGTCCTTTTCCATGCTATCACTGGCTCGTCTTTAGCTCGTACCTTTGTCATGCATTGACTCATGTTCGCGGGTGTCGTCCTGGTATGCGGGTCCTGTAGTCTATTTTCGCCTGACCTCGCACCCTGTTTATTTTTTATCTCGCACCTGGCTCGTGTTTGGCTCGTGTCTGGCTCGTAACTGTGCACTGAGCTCACTTGACACACAACTCTAAATGGTGCAATGCTGCTGACTGTATTCTGTATTGTAGGGAAGCTTGCAATGGTGTTGTGTGGCCTGTATATACGAAAGAAGCTTGCAATAGTGCTGAGTTGTTCTGTGTAATTTCAGAGTGGTGTTGAGGGGTGCCTATTGTCAATATGTTGCTTGTGAATGATGTTGTGTTGGTGCAAAGTGATGCTGTGGTGGTGTTGTAGAGTGGTGCTTGTGGTGGTGCTGCGTGCTGCTGTGTGGGTGCAGAGTGATATTGTGGTGGTGCTGAATGATGCTGTTGTGGTGGTGTTGAGTGATGCTGGTGTGTTGCCGAGTGATGTTAGTGTGGTGCTGAGTAATGCTGTTGTGGTGATGAGTGGTGCTGTTCTGGTGATGAGTGCTGCTGTGTTGGTGTTCACTGATTACCACCACAGCATAACTCAGCACCAGAACAGTAGCACTTCTCACAATAACTGCATCACTGAGCCCCACCAATGCACCACGCAGCAACACCACATTATCACTCTGCAGCCCCACAGTACCACTGAGCACCAACACAGCATCACTCTGCACCACCACAGCCGTACTCAGCACAACAACAGCCTCATTGATCAACACTACTGCACTACTGAACCGCAACAAAGCATGCTTTTATACCTGTTATTGTGTGTGCCACGTTAAAACATGTGGTGAAAGTGTGCACTTACGGCCGGTGGTGTGTATGGCTTTTTAAAGCGTGCACTGATGGCTGTTGGTGTGTGTGTATGCCTGGTGAAAGCGTGCACTGATGGCTGGTGGTGTGTGTGTGTGTGCCTGGTGTAATGTATTGTAAAACTGTGCACGGAGCTCACTTGACACACAACTGTAAATGGTGCAATGCTGCTGACTGTATTCTGTATTGTATGGAATCTTGCAATGGTGTTGTGTGGCCTCTATGTACGAAAGAAGCTTGTAATAGTGCTGAGTTGTTCTGTGTAATTTTAGAGTGGTGTTGAGGGGTGCCTATTGTCAATATGTTGCTTGTGAATGATGTGTTGGTGCAAATTGATGCTGTGGTGGTGTTGTAGAGTGGTGCTTGTGGTGGTGCTGCGTGCTGCTGTGTGGGTGAAGAGTGATATTGTGGTGGTGCTGAATGATGCTGTTGTGGTGGTGTTGAGTGATGCTGGTGTGTTGCCGAGTGATGTTAGTGTGGTGCTGAGTAATGCTGTTGTGGTGATGAGCGGTGCTGTTCTGGTGAGTGCTGCTGTGTTGGTGTTCACTGATTACCACCACAGCATAACTCAGCACCAGAACAGTAGCACTTCTCACAACAACTGCATCACTGAGCCCCACCAATGCACCACGCAGCAACACCACATTATCACTCTGCACCCCCACAGTACCACTGAGCACCAACACAGCATCACTCTGCACCACCACAGCCGTACTTAGCACAACAACAGCCTCATTGATCAACACTACTGCACTACTGAACAGCAACAAAGCATGCTTTTATACCTGTTATTGTGTGTGCCACGTTAAAACATGTGGTGAAAGTGTGCACTTACGGCCGGTGGTGTGTATGGCTGTTTAAAGCGTGCACTGATGGCTGTTGGTGTGTGTGTATGCCTGGTGAAAGCGTGCACTGATGGCTGGTGGTGTGTGTGTGTGTGCCTGGTGTAATGTATTGTAAAACTTTGCACGGAGCTCACTTGACACACAACTCTAAATGGTGCAATGCTGCTGACTGTATTCTGTATTGTAGGGAAGCTTGCAATGGTGTTGTGTGGCCTCTATATACGATAGAAGCTTGCAATAGTGCTGAGTTGTTCTGTGTAATTTTAGAGTGGTGTTGAGGGGTGCCTATTGTCAATATGTTGCTTGTGAATGATGTGTTGGTGCAAATTGACGCTGTGGTGGTGTTGTAGAGTGGTGCTTGTGGTGGTGCTGCGTGCTGCTGTGTGGGTGCAGAGTCATATTGTGGTGGTGCTGAATGATGCTGTTGTGGTGGTGTTGAGTGATGCTGGTGTGTTGTCGAGTGATGTTAGTATGGTGCTGAGTAATGCTGTTGTGTTGACGAGTGGTGCTGTTCTTGTGATGAGTGCTGCTGTGTTGGTGTTCACTGATTACCACCACAGCATTTATTTATTTGCGGGTTTGTGTCGCGCTAGGATCACATCCCGAAGGAGTATCTCCGCGCCTTTGGCAGCCTTATTGCAAATAAACGGTACTGGCGTTGTGACATATTAGTTTTGAAATAAAAAGGTTTTTAACTGTCTCCTGAAGGGGAGGTGCTCCTTACAGAGTCTCAAGGAAAGTGGGAGGGTATTCCATAGCGTTGGGCCAGCAACGGAAAGTGCTCTATCGCCTTGTCTTGCCTTTTTTGCTCTGGGTACCCGCAGCAGGGCCTGTTCACTAGATCTCAGTGATCGCGAGGGTACATAGAGAGAGAATTTATTGGACAGATACATAGGGCCTTTCCTCTGAAGACACTTGTGTATGATACAGCATGCCTTGAATTTCACCCTCTGTTTGATGGAAAGCCAATGCCGGGTGGTCAGAAGGGGTTTAGAGGGGGTTCGGGGGGGCTGGTTGAGAACAAGGCGAGCCGCGGTGTTTTGGACTACCTGCAATCTAGAGATTACTCCCTCGTTAGCTGAAAGAAGCAACCCATTGCAGTAGTCCAAGCGACTCAACACTAAGGTCTGTACTAGGGTCTCCCTGGTTGAATCAGGAAGCAGAGGGAATACTTTCCGCAACATCCCAATAATGTGGAAACATGACCCGACCACTTGATTGGCATGTTGCTTGAGAGAGAGTTCCTGGTCCAGACGAACACCTAGGTTCTTAACCACCTGCTTGGGCTCAGGGACTGGGCCGAGATCTTGCGGCCACCAGTCGGGGGACCACAGGAGTTTGGCTTCGCCGAACAGCATCACCTCCGTTTTAGCAACATTACATTGAAGGAGGTTGGATGCCATCCTGTGGGCCACTGCCCTCATCCCCAGGGAAAAGGAAATCCTGACCTCATCCGTGAGGGATTTGAAAGGAAAGAGGAGTTGGGTATCATCCGCATATGACACAGGGATGAACCCATGGGATCTCATGATGTTCGCTAGGGTGGCCACATAGATGTTAAAAAGGGTAGGGCTCAAACAAGAGCCCTGTGGCACCCCCTTTGAGATCCCCAACTCCTCTGACCGATAAGCACCCAAGGTGACTGTTTGGGTGCGATCTATCAAGAAACTCCTCAACCAAGCCAGAGCCTTATCTTCCAAGCCGATGTTAATAAGCCTGGAGGTCATGATCTCATATGACACGGTGTCAAACGCCGCAGACAGATCCAACAGAACCAGGATAACAGAATAGCCTTTATCCTGGAACATGTGTAGATCGTCTGTGACTGACAGCAAGGTGGTCTCGGTGCTGTGTCTTGGCCTGAAACCCGATTGGGAGGGGTCCAGTCCATTTGTCTCTTCGATGTATTTGGACAAATGTCTATTGACAAATTTCTCTAGGATTTTGCCCATAAAGGGGAGAAGAGAGATAGGTCTTAAGTTGGTAAATTCGGTCCAGGGAATAGCGGTGTTCTTCCTTAGTGGTCTCACTAGCGCCCTTTTCCAGTCTCTCGGGACTTCTCCAGTACTCAGAGATAGATTGATTAGCTGTTGAATTCCTGGGCCAAGGACTTCTGCCAACATAGGCATAATACGGGGCTGGTATGGTATCCTGAGGGCTGCCACTCTTGATCTGAGTGATTAATGCAGTAACCTCTTCTAAAGAGATAGGAGGGAAGCTTTTAAGGCAGTCGGAGTTTGGTTTCTGTTGTATGTTGTTGTGGGAAGGGTTTATTTCAGCTACCTCGCTTGCCTTCGAGGCTACTATCTTTTCATAGATTGTATCAAGATTCTTCATGAAGAATAGTGCGATCTCCTCACATAGATCCTGGGATGCAACCTCTATGGTCTCACATGCTGCTGGTCTGGTAAATGTTTGTAAAATTTTATACAGCACTTTGGAGTCTTTTCCGGCCTCTGTTAGTTGTATTGCAATGTGGTTTTTCCGAGCTGCCCTGATGTCTTTGTGGTATGCCCTAAGTGAGGTTTTGTAGTGTTCCTTGTCATCCAGCCTGCGAGACTGTCTCCATATTTTTTCCAACTTCCTGGTTTTTTGTTTCAGTAGTCTCAGGTCTTCGGAGAACCATATTTCTTGTCTAGCTGCATTGTGGGGTTTGTATGTTTTCAGCGGGATGGTGGAATTTATTGCTTCACTAACTGTTTTTTCAAACCGCTGGAGCTCAGTGGTCATATCCCCTGAGTGGTCGTTAATCGGTGGGGCTTTATACATCTCTCGAAAAATATCCACTGT
Organism: Lissotriton helveticus; assembly: GCF_964261635.1. Classification (NCBI taxonomy): domain Eukaryota; kingdom Metazoa; phylum Chordata; class Amphibia; order Caudata; family Salamandridae; genus Lissotriton; species Lissotriton helveticus. The sequence continues at coordinate 117,986,781 of NC_136060.1, read as the reverse complement.
TAATTTATGCCAGGGTCTTCTTTTAGTAGCCAAGGTGGTCTGTATATGTGGCTTATCCATAGCCTTGGTGTAGAATTTTAATATAAAATGGTCTGTCCATTCTACCTGAGTAGATACTGTACATGTAGTAAGGGGTGAGTTAGAGAACACTAGGTCCAGAGTATGGCCTGCCTCATGTGTAGGTCCATGGTTGATCTTTTTGAGACCTAAGGAGTCAAGATCCGTTAGGAGGGTTCTAACCTCCGTGCATTTTTCTAACTCCCCGTGCATATTAAAGTCCCCTACTAACAGGAAGTTCTGATTTTCCTCTACAAATGGTGCTAGGGCCTCTATAAGGGAAATGGAAAAGTTCCCACTCGGGCCTGGAGGGCGATATACCAATGCGCCCTTTCTCTGTTCCTTAGATGAGGAACTAAGTTTAAAGATTAATAGTTCCATCTGTGGGGTGCTAATTTCCTCCAGAGTGATGATATTTAGTTCCTCTCTATGAACAATTGCCACCCCCCCCTCCTATTTTATTAGGGCGATCCATTCTAATTATTTTGTATCCCATCGGGATGCCCAATGTGATTGCTGGGACTAAGTGAGGCTTGAGCCAAGTTTCTGTTAAGAAACATAGGTCTGGTTTCTCTGTAACTATCAGGTCCCATACCTGTGTAGCATGCTTTACTAGTGATCGTATATTACAGAGCAGGTTTTTACTCCCCGAAGAGGGAATGTCCTTTCTGATAATTCCAGGGACAATGTTATGCACTGTAGTTAACCTAGCGGCTGGGTCTCGTTGGTGACCAGTTTCCTCTACCTCAAGGCAAAACTGTGTCTGGCATTCTATGCACGCAAATGGGCCTTCTACGTGGGTTCCTATCTTTACATCACAGACAGCCGGTAGGTGATTATTTAAGTCAAACAATACCTGTGGAGTGTATGTAAGCCGCTTAGTACAGGGGGCCTCCATATCCTCCCACCCCTAGCCCCGTCCTGTCGCGGACGGGCACAGACGGGCAGGTCTTTGGCTTGTCTTCGACGCTGGCTACGGCGCCCCACTGCGCGCAACCGCTGCGCGCTAGGGCCGACGAGGGCTATATAGCCCTGTCAAGTGGAGAGCTGGAGCGCTAACCGCTCGCCTCCCTGGGCGTGTCTTGCTCCTGCCTGCCCCGCCCTCCGCTCAACGGTATAGGCTACCGAGTCGGACCGGGGCGGGCAGGCTTGAATAATGAGCAAGACAGCCGAGGATACCTTCGGAGCCCCTCTGAGCCCTGTCAGGCGCTGGTACCTCAGAAAGTTACACACAAATGTTTAAAATTCGTACATCAATTTTAAAACGTTCTATCCGGGTAGGTGCAAGGTTTTTAAAATTGGGAAATCAATTTTAAAAAGCGACGAGTGCAGGGTAAACACAGGGACAGTTCAATTATTAAATCAATATCAGTCACTCTGCAACAGCGTAACCGCTTCAACAATGAGGTATGCGCCAAGCGGGGTCGGGAGATGCTGCCACCGTCGTCCCTTACCGCAAGATTAAACTGCCTCCTCGTTGCCTATATAGCCCTGTCAAGTGGAGAGCTGGAGCGCTAACCGCTCGCCTCCCTGGGCGTGTCTTGCTCCTGCCTGCCCCGCCTTCCGCTCAACGGTATAGGCTACCGAGTCGGACCGGGGCGGGCAGGCTTGAATAATGGGCAAGACAGCCCAGGATACCTTCGGAGCCCCTCTGAGCCCTGTCAGGCGCTGGTATCTCAGTAAGTTACACACAAATGTTTAAAATTCGTACATCAATTTTAAAACGTTTTATCCGGGTAGGTGCAAGGTTTTTAAAATTCGGAAATCAATTTTAAAAAGCGACGAGTGCAGGGTAAACACAGGGACAGTTCAATTATTAAATCAATATCAGTCACTCTGCAACAGCGTAACCGCTTCAACAATGAGGTATGCGCCAAGCGGGGTCGGGAGATGCTGCCACCGTCGTCCCTTACCGCAAGATTACACTGCCTCCTCGTTGCCTATATAGCCCTGTCAAGTGGAGAGCTGGAGCGCTAACCGCGCGCCTCCCTGGGCGTGTCTTGCTCCTGCCTGCCCCGCCCTCCGCTCAAAGGTATAGGCTACCGAGTCGGACCGGGGAGGGCAGGCTTGAATAATGAGCAAGACAGCCGAGGATACCTTCGGAGCCCCTCTGAGCCCTGTCAGGCGCTGATACCTCAGTAAGTTACACACAAATGTTTAAAATTCGTACATCAATTTTAAAACGTTCTATCCGGGTAGGTGCAAGGTTTTAAAAATTCGGAAATCAATTTTAAAAAGCGACGAGTGCAGGGTAAACACAGGGACAGTTCAATTATTAAATCAATATCAGTCACTCTGCAACAGCGTAACCGCTTCAACAATGAGCTATGCGCCAAGCGGGGTCGGGAGATGCTGCCACCGTCGTCCCTTACCGCAAGATTACACTGCCTCCTCGTTGCCTATATAGCCCTGTCAAGTGGAGAGCTGGAGCGCTAACCGCTCGCCTCCCTGGGCGTGTCTTGCTCCTGCCTGCCCCGCCCTCCGCTCAACGGTATAGGCTACCGAGTCGGACCGGGGCGGGCAGGCTTGAATAATGAGCAAGACAGCCGAGGATACCTTCGGAGCCCCTCTGAGCCCTGTCAGGCGCTGGTACCGCAGTAAGTTACACACAAATGTTTAAAATTCGTACATCAATTTTAAAACGTTCTATCCGGGTAGGTGCAAGGTTTTTAAAATTCGGAAATACATTTTAAAAAGCGACGAGTGCAGGGTAAACACAGGGACAGTTCAATTATTAAATCAATATCAGTCACTCTGCAACAGCGTAACCGCTTCAACAATGAGGTATGCGCCAAGCGGGGTCGGGAGATGCTGCCACCGTCGTCCCTTACCGCCTGTTCTGGTGCTGAGCATAACTCAGCACCAGAACAGTAGCACTTCTCACAACAACTGCATCACTGAGCCCCACCAATGCACCACGCAGCAACACCACATTATCACTCTGCACCCCCACAGTACCACTGAGCACCAACACAGCATCACTCTGCACCACCACAGCCGTACTTAGCACAACAACAGCCTCATTGATCAACACTACTGCACTACTGAACCGCAACAAAGCATGCTTTTATACCTGTTATTGTGTGTGCCACGTTAAAACATGTGGTGAAAGTGTGCACTTACGGCCGGTGGTGTGTATGGCTTTTTAAAGCGTGCACTGATGGCTGTTGGTGTGTGTGTATGCCTGGTGAAAGCGTGCACTGATGGCTCGTGGTGTGTGTGTGTGTGCCTGGTGTAATGTATTGTAAAACTGTGCACGGAGCTCACTTGACACACAACTGTAAATGGTGCAATGCTGCTGACTGTATTCTGTATTGTATGGAATCTTGCAATGGTGTTGTGTGGCCTCTATATACGAAAGAAGCTTGCAATAGTGCTGAGTTGTTCTGTGTAATTTTAGAGTGGTGTTGAGGGGTGCCTATTGTCAATATGTTGCTTGTGAATGATGTGTTGGTGCAAATTGATGCTGTGGTGGTGTTGTAGAGTGGTGCTTGTGGTGGTGCTGCGTGCTGCTGTGTGGGTGCAGAGTAATATTGTGGTGGTGCTGAATGTTGCTGTTGTGGTGGTGTTGAGTGATGCTGATGTGTTGCCGAGTGATGTTAGTGTGGTGCTGAGTAATGCTGTTGTGGTGATGAGTGGTGCTGTTCTGGTGATGAGTGCTGCTGTGTTGGTGTTCACTGATTACCACCACAGCATAACTCAGCACCAGAACAGTCGCACTTCTCACAACAACTGCATCACTGAGCCCCACCAATGCACCACGCAGAAACACCACATTATCACTCTGCACCCCCACAGTACCACTGAGCACCAACACAGCATCACTCTGCACCACCACAGCCGTACTTAGCACAACAACAGCTTCATTGATCAACACTACTGCACTCCTGAACCGCAACAAAGCATGCTTTTATACCTGTTATTGTATGTGCCACGTTAAAACATGTGATGAAAGTGTGCACTTATGGCCGGTGGTGTGTATGGCTTTTTAAAGCGTGCACTGATGGCTGTTGGTGTGTGTGTGTATGCCTGGTGAAAGAGTTCACTGATAGCTGGTGGTGTGTGTGTGTGTGCCTGGTGTAATGTATTGTAAAACTGTGCACGGAGCTCACTTGACACACAACTGTAAATGGTGCAATGCTGCTGACTGTATTCTGTATTGTATGGAATCTTGCAATGGTGTTGTGTGGCCTCTATATACGAAAGAAGCTTGCAATAGTGCTGAGTTGTTCTGTGTAATTTTAGAGTGGTGTTGAGGGGTGCCTATTGTCAATATGTTGCTTGTGAATGATGTGTTGGTGCAAATTGATGCTCTGGTGGTGTTGTAGAGTGGTGCTTGTGGAGGTGCTGCGTGCTGCTGTGTGGGTGCAGAGTGATATTGTGGTGGTGCTGAATGATGCTGTTGTGGTGGTGTTGAATGATGCTGGTGTGTTGCCGAGTGATGTTAGTGTGGTGCTGAGTAATGCTGTTGTGGTGATGAGTGGTGCTGTTCTGGTGATGAGTGCTGCTGTGTTGGTGTTCACTGATTACCACCACAGCATAACTCAGCACCAGAACAGTAGCACTTCTCACAACAACTGCATCACTGAGCCCCACCAATGCACCACGCAGCAACACCACATTATCACTCTGCACCCCCACAGTACCACTGAGCACCAACACAGCATCACTCTGCACCACCACAGCCCTACTTAGCACAACAACAGCCTCATTGATCAACACTACTGCACTACTGAACCGCAACAAAGCATGCTTTTATACCTGTTATTGTGTGTGCCACGTTAAAACATGTGGTGAAAGTGTGCACTTACGGCCGGTGGTGTGTATGGCTTTTTAAATCGTGCACTGATGGCTGTTGGTGTATGTGGTGTATGCCTGGTGAAAGCGTTCACTGATGGCTGGTGGTGTGTGTGTGTGTGCCTTGGGTAATGTATTGTAAAACTGTGCACGGAGCTCACTTGACACACAACTGTAAATGGTGCAATGCTGCTGACTGTATTCTGTATTGTATGGAATCTTGCAATGGTGTTGTGTGGCCTCTATATACGAAAGAAGCTTGCAATAGTGCTGAGTTGTTCTGTGTAATTTTAGAGTGGTGTTGAGGGGTGCCTATTGTCAATATGTTGCTTGTGAATGATGTGTTGGTGCAAATTGATGCTCTGGTGGTGTTGTAGAGTGGTGCTTGTGGTGGTGCTGCGTGCTGCTGTGTGGGTGCAGAGTGATATTGTGGTGGTGCTGAATGATGCTGTTGTGGTGGTGTTGAATGATGCTGGTGTGTTGCCGAGTGATGTTAGTGTGGTGCTGAGTAATGCTGTTGTGGTGATGAGTGGTGCTGTTCTGGTGACGAGTGCTGCTGTGTTGGTGTTCACTGATTACCACCACAGCATAACTCAGCACCAGAACAGTAGCACTTCTCACAACAACTGCATCACTGAGCCCCACCAATGCACCACGCAGCAACACCACATTATCACTCTGCATCCCCCACAGTACCACTGAGCACCAACACAGCATCACTCTGCACCACCACAGCCGTACTTAGAACAACAACAGCCTCATTGATCAACACTACTGCACTACTGAACCGCAACAAAGCATGCTTTTATACCTGTTATTGTGTGTGCCACGTTAAAACATGTGGTGAAAGTGTGCACTTACGGCCGGTGGTGTGTATGCCTTTTTAAAGCATGCACTGATGGCTGTTGGTGTGTGTGTATGCCTGGTGAAAGCGTGCACTGATGGCTGGTGGTGTGTGTGTGTGTGCCTGGTGTAATGTATTGTAAAACTGTGCACGGAGCTCACTTGACACACAACTGTAAATGGTGCAATGCTGCTGACTGTATTCTGTATTGTATGGAATCTTGCAATGGTGTTGTGTGGCCTCTATATACGAAAGAAGCTTGCAATAGTGCTGAGTTGTTCTGTGTAATTTTAGAGTGGTGTTGAGGGGTGCCTATTGTCAATATGTTGCTTGTGAATGATGTGTTGGTGCAAATTGATGCTCTGGTGGTGTTGTAGAGTGGTGCTTGTGGAGGTGCTGCGTGCTGCTGTGTGGGTGCAGAGTGATATTGTGGTGGTGCTGAATGATGCTGTTGTGGTGGTGTTGAGTGATGCTGGTGTGTTGCCGAGTGATGTTAGTGTGGTGCTGAGTAATGCTGTTGTGGTGATGAGTGGTGCTGTTCTGGTGTTGAGTGTTGCTGTGTTGGTGTTCACTGATTACCACCACAGCATAACTCAGCACCAGAACAGTAGCACTTCTCACAACAACTGCATCACTGAGCCCCACCAATGCACCACGCAGCAACACCACATTATCACTCTGCACCCCCACAGTACCACTGAGCACCAACACAGCATCACTCTGCACCACCACTGCCGTACTTAGCAAAACAACAGCCTCATTCATCAACACTACTGCACTACTGAACCGCAACAAAGCATGCTTTTATACCTGCTATTGTGTGTGCCACGTTAAAACATGTGGTGAAAGTGTGCACTTACGGCCGGTGGTGTGTATGGCTGTTTAAAGCGTGCACTGATGGCTGTTGGTGTGTGTGTATGCCTGGTGAAAGCGTGCACTGATGGCTGGTGGTGTGTGTGTGTGCCTGGTGTAATGTATTGTAAAACTGTGCACGGAGCTCACTTGACACACAACTCTAAATGGTGCAATGCTGCTAACTGTATTCTGTATTGTAGGGAAGCTTGCAATGGTGTTGTGTGGCCTCTTTATACGATAGAAGCTTGCAATAGTGCTGAGTTGTTCTGTGTAATTTTAGAGTGGTGTTGAGGGGTGCCTATTGTTAATATGTTGCTTGTGAATGATGTGTTGGTGCAAATTGATGCTGTGGTGCTGTTGTAGAGTGGTGCTTGTGGTGGTGCTGTGTGCTGCTGTGTGGGTGCAGAGTGATATTGTGGTGGTGCAGAATGATGCTGTTGTGGTGGTGTTGAGTGATGCTGGTGTGTTGCGAGTGATGTTAGTGTGGTGCTGAGTAATGCTGTTGTGGTGATGAGTGATGCTGTTCTGGTGATGAGTGCTGCTGTGTTGGTGTTCACTGATTACCACCACAGCATAACTCAGCACCAGAACAGTAGCACTTCTCACAACAACTGCATCACTGAGCCCCACCAATGCACCACGCAGAAACACCACATTATCACTCTGCACCCCCACAGTACCACTGAGCACCAACACAGCATCACTCTGCACCACCACAGCCGTACTTAGCACAACAACAGCCTCATTGAGCAACACTACTGCACTCCTGAACCGCAACAAAGCATGCTTTTATACCTGTTATTGTGTGTGCCACGTTAAAACATGTGGTGAAAGTGTGCACTTACGGCCAGTGGTGTGTGTGGCTTTTTAAAGCGTGCACTGATGGCTGTTGGTGTGTGTGTATGCCTGGTGAAAGCGTGCACTGATGGCTGGTGGTGTGTGTGTGTGTGCCTGGTGTAATGTATTGTAAAACTGTGCACGGAGCTCACTTGACACACAACTGTAAATGGTGCAATACTGCTGACTGTATTCTGTATTGTAGGGAAGCTTGCAATGGTGTTGTGTGGCCTCTATATACGATAGAAGCTTGCAATAGTGCTGAGTTGTTCTGTGTAATTTTAGAGTGGTGTTGAGGGGTGCCTATTGTCAATATGTTGCTTGTGAATGATGTGTTGGTGCAAATTGATGCTGTGGTGGTGTTGTAGAGTGGGGCTTGTGGTGGTGCTGGGTGCTGCTGTGTGGGTGCAGAGTCATATTGTGGTGGTGCTGAATGATGCTGTTGTGGTGGTGTTGAGTGATGCTGGTGTGTTGCCGAGTGATGTTAGTGTGGTGCTGAGTAATGCTGTTGTGTTGATGAGTGGTGCTGTTCTTGTGATGAGTGCTGCTGTGTTGGTGTTCACTGATTACCACAACAGCATAACTCAGCACCAGAACAGTAGCACTTCTCACAACAACTGCATCACTGAGCCCCACCAATGCACCACGCAGCAACACCACATTATCACTCTGCACCCCCACAGTACCACTGAGCACCAACACAGCATCACTCTGCACCACCACAGCCCTACTTAGCACAACAACAGCCTCATTGATCAACACTACTGCACTACTGAACCGCAACAAAGCATGCTTTTATACCTGTTATTGTGTGTGCCACATTAAAACATGTGGTGAAAGTGTGCACTTACGGCTGGTGGTGTGTATGGCTTTTTAAAGCGTGCACTGATGGCTGTTGGTGTGTGTGTATGCCTGGTGAAAGCGTGCACTGATGGCTGGTGGTGTGTGTGTGTGTGCCTGGTGTAATGTATTGTAAAACTGTGCACGGAGCTCACTTGACACACAACTGTAAATGGTGCAATGCTGCTGACTGTATTCTGTATTGTATGGAATCTTGCATTGGTGTTGTGTGGCCTCTATATACGAAAGAAGCTTGCAATAGTGCTGAGTTGTTCTGTGTAATTTTAGAGTGGTGTTGAGGGGTGCCTATTGTCAATATGTTGCTTGTGAATGATGTGTTGGTGCAAATTGATGCTCTGGTGGTGTTGTAGAGTGGTGCTTGTGGAGGTGCTGCGTGCTGCTGTGTGGGTGCAGAGTGATATTGTGGTGGTGCTGAATGATGCTGTTGTGGTGGTGTTGAGTGATGCTTGTGTGTTGCCGAGTGATGTTAGTGTGGTGCTGAGTAATGCTGTTGTGGTGATGAGTGGTGCTGGTCTGGTGATGAGTCCTGCTGTGTTGGTGTTCACTGATTACCACCACAGCATAACTCAGCACCAGAACAGAAGCACTTCTCACAACAACTGCATCACTGAGCCCCACCAATGCACCACGCAGCAACACCACATTATCACTCTGCACCCCCACAGTACCACTGAGCACCAACACAGCATCACTCTGCACCACCACAGCCGTACTTAGCACAACAACAGCCTCATTCATCAACACTACTGCACTACTGAACCGCAACAAAGCATGCTTTTATACCTGTTATTGTGTGTGCCACGTTAAAACATGTGGTGAAAGTGTGCACTTACGGCCGGTGGTGTGTATGGCTGTTTAAAGCGTGCACTGATGGCTGTTGGTGTGTGTGTATGCCTGGTGAAAGCGTGCACTGATGGCTGGTGGTGTGTGTGTGTGTGCCTGGTGTAATGTATTGTAAAACTGTGCACGGAGCTCACTTGACACACAACTCTAAATGGTGCAATGCTGCTAACTGTATTCTGTATTGTAGGGAAGCTTGCAATGGTGTTGTGTGGCCTCTATATACGATAGAAGCTTGCAATAGTGCTGAGTTGTTCTGTGTAATTTTAGAGTGGTGTTGAGGGGTGCCTATTGTCAATATGTTGCTTGTGAATGATGTGTTGGTGCAAATTGATGCTGTGGTGCTGTTGTAGAGTGGTGCTTGTGGTGGTGCTGTGTGCTGCTGTGTGGGTGCAGAGTGATATTGTGGTGGTGCAGAATGATGCTGTTGTGGTGGTGTTGAGTGATGCTGGTGTGTTGCCGAGTGATGTTAGTGTGGTGCTGAGTAATGCTGTTGTGGTGATGAGTGGTGCTGTTCTGGTGATGAGTGCTGCTGTGTTGGTGTTCACTGATTACCACCACAGCATAACTCAGCACCAGAACAGTAGCACTTCTCACAACAACTGCATCACTGAGCCCCACCAATGCACCACGCAGCAACACCACATTATCACTCTGCACCCCACAGTACCACTGAGCACCAACGCAGCATCACTCTGCACCACCACAGCCGTACTTAGCACAACAACAGCCTCATTCATCAATACTACAGCACTACGGAACAGCAACAAAGCATGCTTTTATACCTGTTATTGTGTGTGCCACGTTGAAACATGTAGTGATGTCAGACAACTATTGTATAGTTAGTGTTTTGTTTGTGTGCTTTGCGAAATGTAGGTGCAACTGCTATTGTAATGTATGATGATGTGGTACTTTATTATATATTTTTTCAAAATATATACCCACCCCCAACGAAAATGACCATGCAAGTGGATATGTTAAAATTTGTATATTTATTTTTTTGAAACACAAAACAATATTTATTTATCGAACTTTGTACATTTTGTTTTTTAGTATTGTTCATTCTAAACTTAAATCTTCCTCAGATTTTTCTTTAACAATTTTAGTAATTTTGCCATTATAAAATATAACTTCACATATTTGAGGCAAATAATGAATTAGTGCTTCGCCAATGTCGTCCACCTCATCGTCCAACATAAACCACTGTATAAGTGTTTGATTTTGTATGTCCATTGATTGGTAAATATCGGTGTTGGTTATTTTTGTAGTTATAGTGCTCCAATCTCCGTTTGTGCTTTCCACTCCATATATTTCCACGTCTATTGTTTCTTGTGGTGCCGTTGTTACCTGTTGTAGTAAATAAAGACATAGTTATCTTATTTCCCCCTAAAGTTTTTATTCTTAAACTAATGTTTTGGGTAGAGAGAGAGTGTTGTAGAGAGAGTCTTGTAGAGAGAGAGTGTTGTAGAGAGAGAGTGTTGTAGAGAGGGTCTTGTAGAGAGAGAGTCTTGTAGAGAGAGAGTCTTGTAGAGAGAGAGTCTTGTAGAGAGAGAGTCTTGTAGAGAGAGAGTCTTGTAGAGAGAGAGATTCTTGTAGAGAGAGTCTTGTAGAGAGAGTCTTGTAGAGAGAGAGTCTTGTAGAGAGAGAGTCTTGTAGAGAGAGAGTCTTGTAGATAGAGTCTTGTAGATAGAGAGTCTTGTGGATAGAGAGTCTTGTAGATAGAGAGTCTTGTAGAGAGAGAGTCTTGTAGAGAGAGAGTCTTGTAGAGAGAGAGTCTTGTAGAGAGAGAGTAGAGAGAGAGTCTTGTAGAGAGAGAGTCTTGTAGAGAGAGAGTCTTGTAGAGAGAGAGTCTTGTAGAGAGAGAGTCTTGTAGAGATAGAGTCTTGTAGAGAAAGAGTGTGTTGTAGAGAGAGAGAGTGTGGGAGAGAGTGTTGTAGAGAGATAGTGTGTGGGAGAGAGATAGTGTATTGGATAGTTAAAGAGTGTGTTCTTGAAGGAGAGAGAGAGTGTGTGTGTGTGAAAGTGATAGAGTAAGTGGGTGTGTGAGAGAGAGTGTGTTCCTTACTTTTATTTTGCTGTGCCTTGTCGTGTTCAATATCTTCTGTCCATTAAATTCATGTACTGTGACATGAGTTAACATCACATATTCTCCAATGTTTATTGTGAATAGAGTCGCTTCCCTCCATAATGTGACTTTGATGTCATCAGTGGAATCTTTTAAGGTAATACATTTTATCGCAGTATTTTGTCCATTGATGAGCACATGTTTACTTTCCTCTTCCTACAAAAAAATATTTGTTTTTAAATTTCAAAAGCACAGAAGTCGGACTTAATAATTGGTCAAGCATTGAAGACATAGTGAATAAGGTCTATTGTTCTTTTCAAATTAACGTAGTTTTTCCCAAGCATGTTAAAAAAATATCAACTTTGATGTCTGAGTACGGTGCTCATCTTTAAACACCTAACAAATTAACCTTTATAAATGCTGTGTACATTTTTCACACCTATTTACACACAGTGTTAATTGTTAATATTTGCCTGCTGTACAGATCATTTTTGATTCATAGAATGCTTCACAAACATAACATCAGATCTAATGTGTTACAGAGACCACACACACAACTGCACCCACTCCAAAAAAAAAAAAATCTAAGCACCAAATAGTACACACACACACACAAGCACACTGACAAAGCCATAATAAATATTGACAATGCCACAGACAACACCACACACACTAACTGACAACACAAGCAGCGAGACACACAGTACAAAACACCTCTTCTTACTTCTGAAATGGTCCCACACACTGTCATTAGAAATTTCACAGTTGCACGCTTTATTTCTTTTATTGGAGAAGCAGATGGTGCAGGAGGCTGCAAATGTTTTCAGCTTCTTGAATTAGAGATTGATTTAGAGGCATTGCAGGAAATTTTGTAACTTTGCTTTGCTTTGTAATAAGAATTGTGTTGTTTTTAATTATAAAATTGCGTATTAGTAGGCCACAGTTGTTTTGTGTATGCTGATATAAACTTTGTTGGTAGCACGTTGCTTTAATTGTTCCAGTTTTATCTGCTAGAGCTAAATGAAATATAACTTTATTTTCTTGTTTGGCGTTCTTGTAATTTGTTTTACTTGAGCACTTGATCACATTAACTCTGATGGATTTTCCATAAGGTTTGTTGTCATTGGTGGTAATGTTAGAGATTTCTTCAATAGTCAACATCTGAAATAGAAATATAGGTTACAAACAAAGTTAAATACAAATCCATAGTGCTTTATGATCACTGTAATAGCATTCTAATGTACCATAATTTTGAAGTATGTAATTAGTATATATATATGATCTAAGATAGATTGGTAGTCTGTTGTGTAAGTGTCTATAAGTTGTGTACATTGCAACTTTGTCTCAAAGAACACAATTAGTTTGTTAGTTTGGAAATTGCTTTGAGATACATCCACATTGAAATCTCCCATAATGATGAATTTGTGTTCTGGGTAAAAATTAGTGATAATGGTAATTAATTCCAAAAGATCAGTGATAAGTTTATGTGGTGGTTTGTAGACTATAATAATAAGGTAATCTGTGCTATTAATCTCTAATGTAAAATGTAAAATGTCTATCCCTTGGTGTGTTTCATAAATAGGTAATATACAAAGATCTTTCTTGTAGTACAGTATCATCCCATGGTTAGTGTTGTATGTATGAAATTTATCAAATATAATATGATCATATTGTTCAACAGTAAAATCATTTCCAGTTGACTTCCTTGTCGTGTTGATCTCAGTTAAGCAAATAATGTCTGCTTGCATCATGTTACTATCAGCTATCATTGATGTGAAATGCTTCTGAAGTGATCGTATATTGTGTGTTATAATATTGAAATGTGCCGTGTATGTATCTAATTGTGGGATAGTTATTTCAAGTAGCATTTCGGTCCTTAATCTTTCCATTTCCTCATTAACTTTTGGGTGTATTATAATTTTATTTTCATCAAAATTTTGAATGTATACGTTCTGTATACATTTTGCTCTGCTTATAGCAACATAATGTAAATGATTAATTTTGCTGTTATTAAAGTGTATATAAAGTGGTTCTATAGTGTCCCCTTGTGTGGGATGTATAGTACGTGCTGATGCTTGTCGTAAAGGAAATTGTTTGCGTATAACAGTAATAAATTTCTTTGTGTATTGAAAATGTCTAGATATAGCAAGTATTGGTGTCCATGACTTTTCTATTTGTGCATGATATAAATGCTTATATTCTTGCCTTGCTTTTTGCCCAACACTAATATTGTCAAATGATACCCAAACAATAAATGGTGTATTGTTAATAATTTCAACAAATTGTACTATACCAGTTGCGCCATTAGTTAAACCATCATTTACATCCACATTGCAAGTTAAATCATAACGGAGTTGTAAAGCAATGTGTAATGTATGTGCAAGTCCCATAGTTTTGGTTGGATCCTTAGGCAATTGTTTAAGTATAGTTTTTTTTAACATTTTCAGACACATCTGAACTCACAGTATCGTTAGCTACTGTTATATACACTGGATATTCCTTGCTATGTTTCTTCAAAACAAGTCTGTTAATTTCATTTACTTCAACATTAGTAGACATAATATATGGTATTGTTTCTAAGAGACTCTCATCAGGTGGCATTTCTCTTTGCTTAATTAGTCGAATATCTTCTTTAGTATGCTTCCCTTCTCTTAATCTGTTTAGTAGTTCTGCAAATTGTAAATCTTCTTTTTGACGCATAATCTTAGTTAATTCAAATAGTTTAAAATGTTCGTTCCATAAGTTAATACTTAAAGGACCATACAAATTAGTAGAGTCCTGAAAAATGTATCTGTCACAAACAGGTTTCAATTGGTAAAAGTCACCAATAGCTATAATTGAAATTCCTCCAAATGGTTCATTTGACGATTTTATTTCTTGTAGTCTGTTATGTATAAAATTGAACATATTTTGACCCACCATTGAAATTTCATCTATAATAAGAACTTTAACATGCATCATTTGCATTTGCAGAGAAGTTCTATTTTCATGACTTAGTGGTTTATAATTTAAACTTTGTGAGACAGGTATTTTAAAAGTACTATGCAATGTTTGCCCATGAATAATATGTGCTGCTTTGCCTGTTGGAGCAGTAAGTAAGACATGTATATTATCTGGATTTTCACCTGCCTTTGTATTATATTAGCGTAGTAATGTTTGATGTAGTGCAGTTATTAGAAAGCTTTTACCAACACCAGCCCCTCCAGTGCAGAAAGTATAGCATGGAGTACTTTTAGTTTTTAACAAATACAAGTGATGGTAAACAAAATTGAGTTGTTGACCAGTTAAGTTGTGCATTATATTTTGGTATTTATCATCAGGTAGAATGGAGTTACTTAAGCTTGGTTCTTCAGTTATTGTTCTAATTCCTAAATCTAATGACAAATCATATAGATGTTGATTTTCTTTATTGTTCCCTTCATCACATACATTGACTGTTGGTATTAATAGAGGTGATAGAGGAGGGGATATTAGATTTTCATTACACTCTTCATTCGTAATGTTCCTAACCTCCCCGTGATTATGGTTATAGATTTTAACTTGTGAATCAACAACATTTCTAACTTGTAGATACCTTTTATAGTAAGTGTCATTGTTTACGATAATTTTATGTTCTTCTCTCCATGGATAGTGCAACATTAATAGTTCTCTATAATATTCTTCAGGCTCCTTGTCTTTGTTAAATCTGCAATAGCGTAACATTTTTATCCGTTTGCTCTTAGTTAAAGCATACTTGCTATTTATATTCTGCATTCCTACATCCTCTTCAGTACATTCTATTTCTTCCTCATCTGAGCTGAAAAAGTTTCTTTCAGCAAGTAAATCTTCTGAATCATTTATTTCTCTGGTATAATTTTTTTGGGTGGCAGAGTTATAATTTGAAGCATAATCAGCTAAAGTACACATTTCTATTTTTTTGGGCCTCTTGCAGTACTTAGCAATAATATTTTCACATTGAATGTCAGTTGAATTTTCCGGCAAAGAATTAATAGTTTCCATATCTCGCATTAAATAAGTTCTTTTTTCTGGACGGCTAGTATTAATAAATACAAATGCCCGTGAACTTTTCCGTAATGGTATCTGAAGAATGAGATATGCTGCTTCTTGAGCACTAATTTCTGTGCAGTTGAGGAATTTGTTCCCTATGTGTTTAAGTTGGTCTTTGACATTACTATTGTTTTTCACTTCTTTAGCAGCTTGTGCAATAAGTTTGGTAATTCCTCTTTGCGATTTGCTGATATATGAAATAATATAGACCGCACAAGCATAAGCATCTAGTATAAACTGCAAGTCTATATTTGCTCGCCAAGCTTTCAAAATTGTACTATTGTAGTTATTAATGAAGCATTCATCTGGTGTTCTTTTTAAAAAAATTGTAGGCTTTTCTAAACTGGTTTGTATAGAAGTTATATATTCGTTATCATCCATCTTAATAACACCTAAAAATTCATCAAAAGAAAGTGTGCTAAAAGTTGCAGTATTCATTGCTTCATGGATACGTTTTAGATTATCTTTCCATTGCCTATCTGTCCCTTCAAGTGTCAATGGCTCTAATATGAGAGTATTTGACATAGGATATTTTGGGTATTGATATTTACATGTTCTTTTATCCTTCCCACGGCAATTTTTAGTGCGCCCATGCCTTTGTAAATTTATTAAAGGCTGTAAAACAGTGTCATCTGACTTATTACATTAAATATATTGCTCAATGAAAACATTGACATCATCCAATGGTGACACACTATAGAGGGGTGCATTTTTAACCCATAGTAATGCATGTATATGTGGTGAATCTCTCTGTTGGAATTCGACTCTGTAAAAGTAGTCTACTATTTCCCCAATTGGATTTGTCCCGTTCATCAAAACACAATTAAACAATTTCCTCACTTGATAGTCAAACTGTCTAGCACATGTAATAGGATCTTCTTGTATTAATCTACAGTTTGTTTCCCAAGACATGTTATTGAATTCCTCTTCTGTGCATTCATTTAAGTTTTCAACTCTCAATAATATATTTATTAAATGGTGCCATTTTGTTTCAGCAGCAGATAAAGTTAAAAAAAAAGTTGGTATTCCAAGTTGTCTTATCATAGCAAAAAGGTCTCTTTTACAACTTTCCCAATATGGAGGTGAACTGCGTATAGTTTTCAAAACTTTATAACCTTCATTAAACTGGAATACATTTTCTATATTATATTTTATGTCTTTAGCAGTAATAGTTTTACCATCTGTATAATTTTTCCTTATAGAAATATTAATTTTCCCTTGAATTTGCTTAATATGTAACTTTTTAAGTTTAAAGAAAACATTAGTCATACTTTTTGCTACTCTTCTATCATGACTTCTTAATTCCCATTGACAAATAGTACTATAATGTACCGGTATATGTCTTTCCTTATTGTTTGGCCTTCGTTCCTCACAATAAATTGTAGGGAAAGCCAAAAATTCAGAATCTTTATCCTCATATAAACCTCTTGGTGTATTATATTCAGCTGGAGCTAAACTTAATACATTTACCCTATTACTGGTAATAGTTTCATTAGTTAACATAGTATCTAAATTCCCTGCTTCCATGTTGTTAGAAGTATCTGAAGAATAGCTTGTCTCTGAAGTATCAGTTACATTGTAGATTTCTGGAGGTATATACTGCCAGTCAGGGTTAATTGTCACACCATATTCATTAAACATGACACTATTGGTTGCTAGCCATGTAGCTGCCTTTTTAACGGTGTTTGGTCTAATATTTTCATAATGTGTGTGCGATTTATACATTAATTTTCTTTTTAATTTTACTGGGATGGTCATGGCATCATTAATTTGCCTTTGTAAAATGGTAACTGTTGTCATTACATCTGCAGGTACATTAACTACAGCACCTGATAATGATTTTTGAAATCCGCGTGGTAAACTACGAATTTGTAAAAAAGGTATCCTAGGAGAAACTAATCTTTCTTCTAAATCGTATAATTCTAATTCAATTGGTACATTTGGAAACGCCATGCCATTTAGAACAGAACATGGTGGTATTTTATCTTTTCTGATGTAAGCATAGCAAGTCATACAAATTAAATTTGTTTTCTTGCTACTAATGTCACACCTTTTAAACATTTCTGTTTCACAAACGGTGCGAGTACCTTTTATTGTTTGTTTATGCCACAACTGGTTGCAAATAGTACAAACGTACTCTGGCCCATGCAATATTTCACGATGGAATTTATTAATAATTAAATGGATTTGTTTATTTGCTTTGCGTTTTTGTACCAGCTGTAAACTTACAGTTGGTCTGTTTTCTTCAACACCTTCATTTCCAAAATTGTCAAGGGCTCCTAGTGCAACATTAGTATTTTTCCTTTTTTTCACACTAGGTTCTGAAAGGCTAAAGTTATCTGGGTTGATTCAAGACTGTTTATTTGTCCCCAGAATAGAACTACTTGTTCCAGGCAAATGACTTTCCTTATTAGTATTGCTATTAGTCCCCTTACTTTGAATGCCTAAAGCGTCCGAAGATACGAAATTTGCATCAGAAATACAATTTACAGTCACTTGAGTAGTATGTACAAAGATTTCAGTAACTGGAGTTAAATGACTGTTTTTCTTGTGCACTCTAAGTGCTCTTTGGAATGTTTGTTTTAAAAAAAAAATTATATCTATTGGTGTTAATTCAAATGGTATGCAATCCTGAGACGGATTTCTAAGATTTTTTGCTAGATTTACAACATATTGCAAAAGTCCCTCAAAAGTTTTTATTTCTAGAGTTACACATGTTCCATTTGAATGAGGCATGCCTTCATTGTCCCTGCAATGTGAATCAAATATATAGTATGTTTGCATATTTCTGAAAATAGAAATTACATATACACTCATACAAAGTAGTACTCCACAGTACTTAGAAATACCTAAATGTAATGTTGTGCTAATATCTGGATAGTCTTTATCAAAAGCTTTAAGGACATTACCATAGTAAGGGTTGTGTAGCGTAAGTGAATAAAACATTTTATTGTGCTCTATATATTTTGGCAAATCATCAGGATGCATAAGTGTTTCTTTGTTAATAGAATGCATTTGTAGATATAAAGCATCTCCAAGGTCCATTATATAATGTAGATCGTTGGAGTTCCATGTATTAACTGGTTTGCATACATTGTGCAAAATAGCAAAAGTACTATTTGGTAAGCATTGCTTCCCTTTCGATTTACTATTAAATCTTGTATTACCTTGATGGTAACCGGCTTTTAAGCATCTATGCATGTTATTTTTTACTCCCTGTACTTTATTACTCTAAAGTATATTAACTTAAGTAAGGCGAAGTACTTTTAAAATCACTATTGTTTTTTCTATACAAACAATAATATTATTTACCTTGATTTGTGGGTGATTGTCCCTCACTAGAATAATCTGAAATGAGAGTAACGTTAATTGTTAGAATATGCTTAACATTAAATAACACTTTAAATCCAAAAACAAAACAAGGAATGCAATAGTAGCTTAGAAATGTTGTATAGTTATGTCTCAGAGTGTGACAGAGGGCATGATAATAGATTGTGTGTGTGTGACAGTTTTTGTTTTTATGACCAACTTTGTATTGAGAAAGTGTGTGATGTGTAGAGTGTATGCTTGTTGCACTGCATAATGAGTAGAGTGCGTGAAGTAGAGAGAGAATGATGGAAGTGAGATATATCGGATTTATTTTGTCTAAAATGAGGGTGAGAGAGAAGAAGCCTGAGAATTTGGAAGAGAAAGATCTGAAGCATAAAAGTGAGAGAGGCAGTTAAAGTAAGTGGGATTGATTTTTTGAGAGTTTTTTGAATGTATTAAAAAAAACGCATCATTCAGACAAAGGAAAGTTGTGAGGGAGGATAGTGAGCTGGGAAGTGGGTGAGATGTAGCATGCGAGAGAGATGAACAGTGTGAAAGTCAATATCCCAACTCTTTTTTTGGTATTAAATTGTCAGTATAAGCATGCCCCCCCCAAATGAAACTGTGACAGTATTTAACGTTGGTAGTAGGAAGCGAGGCATAGCATCATGCATGCTAAATGTGGGAGTGAACAGTTGTAAGGAAGTAGAACAAAGTGTATGGGAGTGAACAACACAGTTAGCATGAGGATGGTTATACTGGGATCATAGCACGTGAAAAATAACGCATTTTAATTTCAAAATCGTTACTGAGATGTGGCAAAGTGTTATAAGATTTGTGTGCCAAAGGATGGAGCAGTGGAGTAGCAATGAAAGGATGTTCAGAGAGGGGACAAATGTGTGTAAATAGCACTTGCACAGTGTGAGATGTTATCTTTGCAGGGGCCTCAAGCCCCCTGTAATTGTGCTATACTCCCTCAAAGTTGGCATGGCCCTGTCTGCTGTGCCTATTGTCATACGACGTTAATTCCTGAACCCCCAATGGAGACACCCTCTGACTTTTTATTAGTGCGGGGTGGTTTAATCAATGCACGCTCCTTACCGAAAAATGCCCAGAACATTCATGATCTCATTATTGATTCACGTTTGGATTGGCTTTTGGTCACAGAAACGTGGCTAAAGCCGTGGTGTAATCCTGACCTAGCTTTAGCCCTCCCTCACAACTTCCTTATCCAACGTTTGGATAGACATGGACAACGGGGTGGAGGCCTTGCAACTATCTATCGTAACGCCTTTAAATGTTCCACTCAAGAACTGATGGATATAAAAGAGGCAGAAGCTTTAGCATTCTCCTTGGAAATTCACGATACATTTGTTTTCTCTGGGGCACTCATCTATCGTCCCCCGGGCCCCCCTTCGAAGTTCTTGGATACAGTAGGCGATGCGCTGAGTGATTTAACACTCAGATTTTCCAACTTCTCTGTATTGGGTGACCTCAACCTGCATCTTGAGTCCCCAAATGATTCTGGGGTTAGTTGCTTTATGGATATAATCGAAGTGTTAGGCCTCACACTTGTGAATTGGGAACCTACCCATCAGGCGGGACATCTATTAGATTGCATCTGCTCCAATTATTCTAACCTGACAGTTAAATCCCCTCGCCCTCAGGTATGGACAGACCATTTTTTCATTCCTTTTAATATAGTTGGGATTTTGAAACCTACTATAAATCCTTTGAAGTGAATCAACAAGCCTAAAATTAAAACTATCCCGGACTGGAAATCACTAGCCAGCAGACCTGACGTCATTGACAAATTAAAAGACAGTATGCCAGTCCTAGTCGATCTTACTTCGACTGACAATCAGACTTTTTGTGACTGGATTACTGGAGCGGGAACTCTGCTAAAGTCATCTAGAAATGAGAACTCTAAACCCAGGAAGATTAAAAAGAGTGCCCCCTGGTTTTCAATAACTTTAAAGCTTGAACTAGGTGAAGTCAAAGCATTGGAACGGAGGTGGCGTCGACATTACGACACCACTGCACGTAACACCTATATAGCAGCAAGACGGAAGTATCATGCAGGAATAAAATCCGCAAAAAAAACACACTATCTACAGGCCGTATCTATGGCAGGCCAGGAACAAAAAGCAATTTTTAAGATTGTCAAGGATTTTATGAATCCTTCAGCTCTATCGCAAGAGATTCCCCCATCGCAGGATCTCTGTAATGCGATATCGGACTAATAAGATCCTGGCTATTACGAAGACCTTTCCATCGGGAGCAACTACGACGATGGATGTTGAAGAGATAGTGGAGACGATAACTTCCCCCTGCTTTGATGACTTCGCTCCAGTATCCTTGGAGGAAACTGCTAAAGCAATTTTGGCCAGCAAATCAGGATCTCCTTTCGATCCCTGTCCTCCTCCGGTGTTGCATCTTTTATTAGAGATGGTTAATCCGATGATCAACAGGATTATCAATTCCTCTCTAACTACGGCAAGTATCCCTAATGATTGGAAACTTGCAGCTGTTAAGCCTCTCCAAAAAAAGGCCCTTGCCGATCCTATTACCCTTTCCAATCTGCGCCCAATTTCCTTGTTACCCATTCTATTCAAACTGACTGAAAAGTTTGTCAATAGTCAACTGACTAACTTCTTGGAGAAGAATAACGTTCTCCACCCCAACCAGTCAGGATTCCGGTCAGAACATTCGACCGAGTCGGCATTACTTTTCACCGCAGAAACATTACGGGCAGCAATGGATCAAGGAAAGAAGGCCGTCCTTATCCTACTTGACCTGTCGGCAGCCTTCGATACGGTTTCACATAACATCTTAGTGGACCGGTTGGCTGCCGCAGGGGTAGGAGGACAGGTCTTGGCATGGTGTAGGAATTTCCTTACCAACAGATGCCAAGTAACAGTGCTTGTCTCATATCAGTCTGAGGCTAAAGACGTCAGCTCAGGGGTCCCTCAGGGCTCTAGTTTGAGCCCTGTCCTTTTTAATCTTTATATGGTACCCCTGATGAAACTGATCGCGTCTTTCAAGATCAGTTCCATTTCATACGCTGACGACACTCAACTCATACTAGTGTTGGATAGGGAGCGGCCAGGTGCCGAAGAAAATCTTAAGGATTGTCTTGCAGCAACCTTTAAATGGATGACGAACAACCATTTAAAGTGCAACGCCGGAAAAACAGAAATTTTACCCATAGGGAATTACAATCTTTTTTCCCAAAAAATGTGCTGGCCAGCAGAAGCCGAAGTACCCCCCAATACAATTGCTTCCGCTCGCAATCTGGGCATCAAATTTGACAACCAACTATCTTTTAAACCCCAGGCTGTAGCAGTAGCAGGCATGTGCTTTCAAATCATAAAAGCACTGAGGAAGTTTTTCGATCTACTTCCATTATCGGCAAGGAAAACAGTCGCAGTGGCCTTAATAAGTTCTAGGCTGGACTATTGTAATGGATTATATGTTGGAGCTAATAAAACTGCTCTCCACAAATTACAAATGGTCCAAAATGCGACAGCCCGCCTTGTACTGCGCCTGCCCCGTAAGTCGTCAGCCTCAGCAGCACTAAACACTCTCCATTGGCTGCCAATAGGTAAAAGGATCTTGTTTAAACTTCTTTTAATTACCTTTAGGGCATTTCACCAACAAGGCCCAACCTATTTACGTAACGGGTTTAAAAGATATCATCCAACGTGTTGTCTGAGATCTGCAAGCCAGAACTTACTTACCCTTCCCCATTTCAAGCTGGCCACAAAACATTTTTGTACTGGGCACTAAGCCCTGGAACAAGCTCCCTCTTTTTTTGCGGTCATTTTCTCAAGAAGCCCCCTTCAGGAAGGCATTAAAAACTTGGATTTTCTCTCTGCCTGACGCTATATGTAGGACCTTGGTGTAATGTTTGTGTAAAACACAGGTCACTCCTTTCCCTTCCAACTCTTCCACCTGAGTTGAGTGAAAGCCGCGAGGTAGAAATGTCCCTTACATTACATTACAGATGTGGATAAGTTGTGTGAGCTGCCTATGCAAAATGACGGAGGAGCTGACTTTGAACGAGAGTCTGTGCAGTTATGGGACCTGTGCTGTGTTATAAAGTTGTGTATTGTTTGAAAAGTAATATTAAGTTGGATGCAACTGCGTTTTAGAGATGTGGCGAAGTGATGTCATGACATGTGTGTGCCTTAGGATCGAGCAGCGGATTAAGCACAAGATACTATGTGTATAAAAGGAATGACTAAGGGTGTAAGTTAACAACACGGACAGGTGGAGGAAGCCTATAGTCTCAAAATAAAATTTGTTAAAAAAGATGTTTATACAGGCAAAAGCGTTAGTGAAAGGTTGCGAAGTGGTGTGAGCGGTGTGTGGAAAATGAAGGAGGAATGGAGTAGGAACGAAAGCCTGTTTAGGCATGTGTAAAATGTGTGTAAAAATTACTAGCATAGTAGTCGTTAATTGTCATGCAAAAGCTTTTTGGACAGGTGGTGAAGTGGTGTGAGCTGCATGTGCAAAATGAGTGAGCTGCGGAGTTGGAACGGAAGTGTGTGCAAGCAAAGGACGACTGTGTATTGAGATGTAGTGTACGTGTTCTGTGATGTGTAGCACACGGACTGCGGGAGTGAGCCTATAGTATCCAAATAGCATTTGGTTAAAAAAATGTGACTTTGCAGACAAAAGCGTTAGTGAGAGGTGTGTTCGTCAACAAGAAATACATCTGTAGGCAGTCTGTTGTATTTAAATAGCACTTGCTAAAAATTTTCTTTGCAGTGAAATAAGTATAAGTATAAGTAAGTATAGTATAAGTATAAGTATAAGTATAAGTATAAACCATTTTATAACGCGCTCCGTTACTGGAGAGTATCCTGGCGCGGGGGAAAAATAAAAGCAGATAGCAGAGCATGGGAAGGAATCTTAGATTACACTATTAAACAGATGTGTTTTCAAATGTTTTTTGAAGGCATCTACTGTCGGTGTGGAGCGCAGATGAAAGGGAAGTGCATTCCAAGCGCGAGCCACCACCACCGAGATCGACTGGCCGCCAAGTCTGGCACGTTTAAAGCGGGGCAGGGACAGTTTAAACAAAGTAGAAGATCTCAGGGTGCGTGCCGGGACATAGCTAGTGAATCTTCTTCTCAGATACTGGGGGCCAAGATTATGGGTAGCACGAAACGCCAGGACCAAAGATTTAAACCGGATGCGTTGTGCAACAGGGAGCCAGTGGAGTGTGCGCATCTCAGCGCGAACGCTCTTCCATCTAGGGATGTTAAATAATAGACGGACAGCCGCGTTCTGAATAATTTGCAGGCGTTTGACTAGGTAAGCAGGGATGCCACTGAACAATGCATTAGCATAGTCTAACCTGGCCAGTATGAGCGCTCGAGCAACAGACTCCCTGGCCTCTTTTGGGAGCAGGGGAAAAAATTTGCGAAGCATTTTTAAAGTAGAAAAACAGGTGCCAGTAAGTTTTTTAATGTGATGTTCAAATTTTAAATCCTCTGTAAACCAGATGCCCAAATTTTTAGCAGGTCTCCCCATCTCCTTCGGGCTAGGAATGTCAGGGGGCCATAAGGAACTCTTGAACGAGGGGGGAAAGGACCCATAAAAAAGCACTTCTGATTTGTCTTCATTGCACTTCAACTGTGCCTTAGCCAGCCAGCGAAATACAGAGGACAAACACAAATGGACCGCAGATGTATCAAGGGTATCATCTGGCCAGGTAAACAGCAGTTGGGTATCATCTGCATACCCTATGATCTTAGCCCCGAACTGTTCCGCTAGATAGACCAGGGGGGTGATGTAGACATTGAACAGTAAGGGGCTAAGAGTTGACCCCTGCGGGACACCTGTAAGCAGCGGTTTGGGCTCAGAAGCATGGGGAGGCAACCAGACCTGCTGAGTCCTATCAGAGAGGAAGGAGGACAACCAGTCTAACACAGTCCCTCCAATGCCTATGTCAGCCAGCCGGCCAAGGAGAAGCTCATGCGGGACGGTATCGAACGCGGCAGAGAGGTCCAATAAAATTAGGACCGCTCTGCCACCTCCGTCTAAGCAGTCCCGGATGGCCTCGCTAATCTCCAGCAGGGCCGTCTCGGTGCTGTAAGTGGCCCTAAAGCCCGATTGGGCAGGGTGGAGGGCATTGGAAGTTTCGACAAAGCTCTCTAATTGTCGAAATACTACCTTTTCACAGATCTTCGTCAGTGCCGGCAAAAGGGAAATGGGTCGATAGTTCCCAGGGGCCGTCCAGTCCAGTCCGGGTTTCTTCAGAAGCGGCAGAAGCTTAGCCTGCTTCCATGCAGGAGGAACCTCGCCCGTAACCAGAGAGAGGTTCACTATCTGCGTAATTTCAGTGCAGACTATTTCTGCTACCTCCGAAAGCACCCGGGCCGGGCATGGATCGGCTGGAGAGCCCGATTTCAGGGACTGGAGTAGAGGAAGAGTAACATCCTCCGTAATATGCTCAAAATTCAAGAGCTGCTGTTCAGGACTAGGGCATAGGGAGGGACACGGATCAGCTATTAGGCAATCGGCGGGAAGAGCTGCTAAGAGGTCTTGTTGGATCCTTGTTATTTTGGTGACAAAAAAGGAAGACAGCTCCTCGCACCATTGCATCGAGGATGGGTGAGAGACTGCCTCAGCGACGGGTGCCACAAAGCTTTTAACAATGGCAAAGATCTCTCTGCTGTTATTATCTGCCTTGGCGATACGCCCAGCATAGTAGATCCCTTTAGCAGTCTTGATAGCTGAGTAGTAGTTTTTTTGGGCAAGCCGTAGCATAGATTTGGCCTCAGGGCTGTAGCCGCGTCTCCACTCACGTTCATGCTTTTTACACCCCAGTTTTAATTCCCTTAGTTCAGGGGAAAACCAAGGTTGGGAAGGAAAGCGTCTGGATCTGGTCAGCGTGGTCTGCTTAGTAGAGGCGGTAGCCGCCTGCTGTACCCACTCATTAAATTCGCACACCGCGTCGGCCAGAGGCAGCTTAGAATTTGGACGAGTTTTTGCCAAAGCCTGTCTAAACGCTGGCAGATTAATCTTTTGGGATTGGCATATAGATAGCGGTGGACAGAACTCCGCAATCTCCCACTTAAATCTGACCAAATCGTGGTCAGACCAGGTCGTTTTTTCAATAGCCACAGCCTGGATGGGGAAATTGGAGCAGACCAGATCAAGCAGATGTCCCCCCGTATGCGTCGGGGCAGTCACCCATTGCTTGAGCTGAGCAAGCTCCAGAATTTCACCAAGCCTGTAGGCTTCAGGGGAATCGGGAGCATCCATGTGAATATTTAGGTCCCCGACCAATAAAAACCTAGGGAAACCTAGGGCCCTCGGGACCAAATATTCTTCTAAGGAGTCCAAAAAGTGGGTAGCCAGGCCCGGGGGTCTGTAAATCAGAGAGCCTCCTAAGGTAAAATGAGGAGAAGTTTTAATAGAAAAGTGGAGAACTTCACCCCCTACATCCGCAATCGGGGGCTCAGAAGCAAAGCTCCACTCTTCCTTAAAAACAATTGCTAATCCACCCCCTCTACCCAGGGGTCGGTCCACTCTGACGATCTTAAATCCCCTGGGGACAGCGAG
This sequence comes from Lissotriton helveticus, assembly GCF_964261635.1. Classification (NCBI taxonomy): domain Eukaryota; kingdom Metazoa; phylum Chordata; class Amphibia; order Caudata; family Salamandridae; genus Lissotriton; species Lissotriton helveticus. Next base: position 117,960,691 of record NC_136060.1, on the reverse strand, counting down.
TTCTACGCTAGGTGCGGAGGTGCTGGTCATCCATGTCTCCGTGAGGAACAGCACCTCCAACTGGCCGTCCACCAGTAGTTCAAAGATCTCGGCGGCATGCTTAACCGCAGATCTAGCGTTAATCAGTCCCGCCCGGATGTTAGCAACCGAAGCGTTGCCAACAGAACGGGGAAGGTGGAGTGGTTGGGGCAAAAAATCACAGGTGGGGCATTTGAGCATATCATAGTTCAAGTCCGCACGAGTGCACGGCACGCTATTATCTGAGGGAGCAAGTCTCAAGAGGTCATGGCGCGAGTACCTGCGTATCTCTGAAGTGGCCGTCCCCAAGGATCGCTGAGCAGAGAGGCCTGCCCTGGGCCCGTCCGAGGCACGGACGGGCACAGACGGGCCCTCCTTTGGCGCTCCTTCGGCGCGCAGACGGCGCGCCCGCTGCGCGCGACCGCTGCGCGTCCTGGGAGGCATCCCTGTTTAATGCGCAAGCCCCTCCCCGAGCTGGAGCGCTAACTCCGTTCCAGTAGGGGTCCGGGACACACAAGATGGCGCCCGACCTGTCCCTCCACACAATCGGCACTGGCAAGCCGCGGTGGACCGGGGAGCAGGGGGACCAGCAAGCAACAGTTAGGTAAGTTTTTAAAAAGCACACAAGTTACAGCACACTACACAATTATCAGATCAATTGAGTGAGTGAAAACGAACTCGTTTTTAAAAAGGGTTAAAAGTAGTTAAGAGCGCCTGCTGCGCTAGTACTGTGCAGACAAGGAGGGCAGAAGAGGTTCACTCGCAGTCTGCTCGCCTTAATTTTTCCAAGCGCTATCGCAAGGCGCTGCCACCACCTCGCTCAAACACCCAGAACTGCCAGCACTGATCCTGTTTAATGCGCAAGCCCCTCCCCGAGCTGGAGCGCTAACTCCGTTCCAGTAGGGGTCCGGGACACACAAGATGGCGCCCGACCTGTCCCTCCACACAATCGGCACTGGCAAGCCGCGGTGGACCGGGGAGCAGGGGGACCAGCAAGCAACAGTTAGGTAAGTTTTTAAAAAGCACACAAGTTACAGCACACTACACAATTATCAGATCAATTGAGTGAGTGAAAACGAACTCGTTTTTAAAAAGGGTTAAAAGTAGTTAAGAGCGCCTGCTGCGCTAGTACTGTGCAGACAAGGAGGGCAGAAGAGGTTCACTCGCAGTCTGCTCGCCTTAATTTTTCCAAGCGCTATCGCAAGGCGCTGCCACCACCTCGCTCAAACACCCAGAACTGCCAGCACTGATCCTGTTTAATGCGCAAGCCCCTCCCCGAGCTGGAGCGCTAACTCCGTTCCAGTAGGGGTCCGGGACACACAAGATGGCGCCCGACCTGTCCCTCCACACAATCGGCACTGGCAAGCCGCGGTGGACCGGGGAGCAGGGGGACCAGCAAGCAACAGTTAGGTAAGTTTTTAAAAAGCACACAAGTTACAGCACACTACACAATTATCAGATCAATTGAGTGAGTGAAAACGAACTCGTTTTTAAAAAGGGTTAAAAGTAGTTAAGAGCGCCTGCTGCGCTAGTACTGTGCAGACAAGGAGGGCAGAAGAGGTTCACTCGCAGTCTGCTCGCCTTAATTTTTCCAAGCGCTATCGCAAGGCGCTGCCACCACCTCGCTCAAACACCCAGAACTGCCAGCACTGATCCTGTTTAATGCGCAAGCCCCTCCCCGAGCTGGAGCGCTAACTCCGTTCCAGTAGGGGTCCGGGACACACAAGATGGCGCCCGACCTGTCCCTCCACACAATCGGCACTGGCAAGCCGCGGTGGACCGGGGAGCAGGGGGACCAGCAAGCAACAGTTAGGTAAGTTTTTAAAAAGCACACAAGTTACAGCACACTACACAATTATCAGATCAATTGAGTGAGTGAAAACGAACTCGTTTTTAAAAAGGGTTAAAAGTAGTTAAGAGCGCCTGCTGCGCTAGTACTGTGCAGACAAGGAGGGCAGAAGAGGTTCACTCGCAGTCTGCTCGCCTTAATTTTTCCAAGCGCTATCGCAAGGCGCTGCCACCACCTCGCTCAAACACCCAGAACTGCCAGCACTGATCCTGTTTAATGCGCAAGCCCCTCCCCGAGCTGGAGCGCTAACTCCGTTCCAGTAGGGGTCCGGGACACAGAAGATGGCGCCCGACCTGTCCCTCCACACAATCGGCACTGGCAAGCCGCGGTGGACCGGGGAGCAGGGGGACCAGCAAGCAACAGTTAGGTAAGTTTTTAAAAAGCACACAAGTTACAGCACACTACACAATTATCAGATCAATTGAGTGAGTGAAAACGAACTCGTTTTTAAAAAGGGTTAAAAGTAGTTAAGAGCGCCTGCTGCGCTAGTACTGTGCAGACAAGGAGGGCAGAAGAGGTTCACTCGCAGTCTGCTCGCCTTAATTTTTCCAAGCGCTATCGCAAGGCGCTGCCACCACCTCGCTCAAACACCCAGAACTGCCAGCACTGATCCTGTTTAATGCGCAAGCCCCTCCCCGAGCTGGAGCGCTAACTCCGTTCCAGTAGGGGTCCGGGACACACAAGATGGTGCCCGACCTGTCCCTCCACACAATCGGCACTGGCAAGCCGCGGTGGACCGGGGAGCAGGGGGACCAGCAAGCAACAGTTAGGTAAGTTTTTAAAAAGCACACAAGTTACAGCACACTACACAATTATCAGATCAATTGAGTGAGTGAAAACGAACTCGTTTTTAAAAAGGGTTAAAAGTAGTTAAGAGCGCCTGCTGCGCTAGTACTGTGCAGACAAGGAGGGCAGAAGAGGTTCACTCGCAGTCTGCTCGCCTTAATTTTTCCAAGCGCTATCGCAAGGCGCTGCCACTACCTCGCTCAAACACCCAGAACTGCCAGCACTGATCCTGTTTAATGCGCAAGCCCCTCCCCGAGCTGGAGCGCTAACTCCGTTCCAGTAGGGGTCCGGGACACACAAGATGGTGCCCGACCTGTCCCTCCACACAATCGGCACTGGCAAGCCGCGGTGGACCGGGGAGCAGGGGGACCAGCAAGCAACAGTTAGGTAAGTTTTTAAAAAGCACACAAGTTACAGCACACTACACAATTATCAGATCAATTGAGTGAGTGAAAACGAACTCGTTTTTAAAAAGGGTTAAAAGTAGTTAAGAGCGCCTGCTGCGCTAGTACTGTGCAGACAAGGAGGGCAGAAGAGGTTCACTCGCAGTCTGCTCGCCTTAATTTTTCCAAGCGCTATCGCAAGGCGCTGCCACCACCTCGCTCAAACACGCGAAATGCGTTACTGATATCTTTAGAAGTAGTGTGCCCTGTGTGTTAGCAAAAGGAGGGAGCAGCGGAGTAGGAACGATAGGCTGTGCAGGCATCTGAGTATTGTATGTACAAAGCATTGCGACTTTGGTATCTAATTTGCGGCCCAAATCGTCCAAGAGATGTGGCAAAGTGGTGTGAGATGCCTGCGCAAAATGAGTGAGCAGCAGAGTAGGATCACGAGTGTGTGCATGCATGTGACTAATGTGTGTTGAGATGTAGTGTACATATTGTGTGATGTGTGGCAAAGTTGTGTATTGTTAGCCAAATATTTGTAAGTTCGATGCTACAGCGTTTTAGAGATGTGGCGAAGTGGTGTGATCTGTGTGTGCCTTAGGAGGGAGCAGGGGAATAGGCTCAATATACTGTGTGGATAAAAGGTAGGGACGAAGGGTATGCTAGTCAATAACACGTACAGCTGGAGGAAGTCTATAGTATTAAAAGGGCATGTTTATAAATTAGTTGTTTCCAGTCAAAAGCGTTAGTTAAATGTTGCAAAGTGGTGTGAGGTCTATATTAAAAAGGAGGGAAGAGTGGAGTAGGAAGGATGGGCTGTGCAGGCATGGGACAAATGTTTATAAAATGGCCTGTAATATTAGCCGTTATTTTGCACGTTACATATTTTTGACGATGTGGCGAAGTGGTGAGAGCTGGCTGTACAAAATGAGTGAGCAGCGGAGTAGGAACGAGAGTGTGTGCAAGCATGGGACGATTGTGTGTTGAGATGTAGTGTTCTGTGATGTGTAGCACACAAACAGCTAGAGGGATGCTATAGTATCCAAATATCATTTTCGCAAAAAGCGTTTCTTTGCAGACAAAAGCGATGTGGTGTGATCTGTGTGTGCCTTAGGAGGGAGCAGAGAAATAAGAACGAAATACTGTTAATTCTATGCCAACCTTAAAATCCCCATGTACTTACCTAAAATTAATGTAGTTTAGAGATCACACCTTGAACAGAATGAATTGAAAACAGTCTCTGTTGTATCTGTAAAAGAAAAAGTATAATTTGTAAACATGTATTACCTCCTATTTTGATGCTAAGTACAGTACGAGCGAGAGATATTTGGTGAGGTAAAGAAAAAGCATTTTTTTAAAGTATTGTCGATATGGCGAGGGAGTTAGACGAAGCATGCATGGGAGTATTGTATGTACAAAGCATTTGCATTTTAGTAGTTAATTTGCAGCCAAAATCGTTCAAGAGATGTGGCGAAGTGGTGTGAGCTGCCTGCGCTAAATGACTGAGCAGCAGAGTAGGATCACGAGTGTGTGCATGCATGTGACAAATGTGTGTTGAGATGTAGTGTAGGTGTAGTGTGATGTGTTGAAAAGTTGTGTATTTTTTGCAAAATATGTGTAATATCGATGCAACAGCGTTTTATAGATGTGGCGAAGAGGTGAGATCTGTGTGTGCCTTAGGAGGGAGCGGCGGAATAGGCTCAAGATACTGTGTGAATAAAAGGTAGGGACGAAGCGTGTGCTAGTCAACAACACGTACAGCTGGAGGAAGTCTGTAGTATGAAAGCCGCCTGTTATAAATATATTTGTTGCCAGCCCAATGCGTTATTTAAATGTTGCAAAGTGTTGTGAACTCTAGGTTAAAAAGGAGGGAAGAGCGTAGTAGGAAGGATGGGCTGTGCATGCATGGGACAATAGTGTGTAAAATGCCCGGTAATATTAGCCGTTAATTTGCTTGATTAGTAATCTGGAAGATGTGGCGAAGTGGTGTGAGCTGGCTGTACAAAACGAGTGAGCAGCGGAGTAGGAACGAAATTGTGTGCAAGCATGGAACGATTGTGTGTTGAGATCTAGTGTACGTGTTCTGTGATGTGTAGCACACAGACAGCTAGAGGGAGGCTATAGTACCCAAATATATCCTTCGCTCCAAAAGCGTATCTTTGCAGCCAAAAGCGTTAGTGAGATGTGGCGCTGTGGTGTGATCTGTGTGTACATTAGGAGGGAGCAGAGAATTAAGAACGGAATACTGTTAATTCGATGACAACGTTAACATCCCCATGTACTTACCTAAATTAATATCTTGGTTAGAGATCACAACTTGAACAGAATGAATTGAAAACAGTCTCTGTTGTATCTGTAAAAGAAAAAGTATAATTTGTAAACATGTATTACCTACTTATTTGATGCTAAGTAGAGTACGTGCGAGAGAGCTTGGGTGAGCAAAAAAAAAGCTTTTTTTTAAATTTATTGTGGATCTGGCAATGGAGTTAGAGGAAGCATGAAAAGGAGGGGAAGAGAGAAAAAGAGAGGAATCATGAAAAAGAGTGAGAGAAAGAAAGCATTAAAAAGAGAGTGCAGTGAAAGGGACCGAAAAGAGTGAGGCAGAAAAACAGAAGTGTATAAAGTGGAGAGATACAGGGGAGAATGTGTAGAGGTAGCAAGCGAGAAGATGAGAGGAGAAAGAGATGTCGAAATCGAGAGAAGAATAAGTTAGTAAAAGTTGAAAAAAAAGACAAGTCTTGTACGCAAATAACTACAAATGCACTTACATTATAAAATTGTCGCGTAGTGTCTTTGAATATGTAGTCTTCGGAGCAAATACAGCGTCGTTCCGTCGGGCACTGTTGTCTTTCTGCACACGAAAAAGGCTATGGCTCCCAATGACCCATTCCTGATCTTAAATAGGCTCAACTGCAGAAATTTGCTGGAAAGGTGTTTGAAAGTGGACAAAGGATGAAAGGTAAATCCCCTTCCCTTGCCCCCAGGAGATGTCTCCAAAGATAATGTGTGTAACTCCCAAGTGTGAAAATTTGAATGTGTATGTAGATGTGGTTTCGATTGTGGCGCCACTAGCGACTTTCCAGGCTCCTTCACCCAACACTTGTTAATGTACCTGTCTCCCCCACGCAGCAACGAACAAGCAACTATGAGCATTTCTTACGTAATTTCCCCAAATGTGAATATTTCTACATTACTTTTTTTTTTTAATAATTACTAAAGGAAATAAAGGTGAAAATGGTCCGCGCGGCTAAAGTTAATGTATAAATATAGCACCCTTGGAGTCCTAAATTTGACGTAAAAATTTAGAGCTAGTTATTTCGTAAGAAATACAAGTATAATAAAGGAGCACTTGCAACACTAATATCTCAAAGTAATTGTAACTTTAGAATGTATCCAACAGTTCTGTGTCATACAAAACGATGTATAGTGTTAGTGTGTGTGCATGTGCTAAGCAGATACTGAGGGATGGTGTTATGTGTACATGGTTATTTACTGCTCAAAGAACTAGCGGACTGTGTGCACTAAGTGAGGGCTGTGTGCACTGAGAGTGATGGCTGTGTGCGCAGAGTGAGGGCTGTGTGTAGTGTAAGTGAGGGCCGTATGCAGTGCAAGTGAGGCCTTGGTGCAGTGTGACTGAGGGCTGTGTGCACTGTGAGTTAGGGGCTGTGTGCACTGAGTGTGTGCTGTATGCACTGAGTGAGGCCTGTGTGCATTGTGAGTGAGTGCTGTGTGCAGTGTGAGTGAGTGCTGTGTGCAGTGAGTGAGTGCTGCTTGCAATGAGTAACGCCTGTTTGCAGTGTGAGTGAGGCCTGTGTGCAGGGTGAGTGAGAGCTGTGTGCAATGAGTGAGTGCTGTGTGCACTGTGAGTTATGTCTGTGTGTGCAGTATGCACTGATTGCGGACTGTATGCAGTGTGATTGAAGGCTGTGTACACTGAGTGAGGCCTGTGTGCAGTATGAGTGAGGCCTGTGTGCAGTGTGAGTGAGTGCTGTGTGCAGTGAGTGAGGGCTGCTTGCAGTGAGTGAGGGCTGTGTTCACTGTGAGTTAGGGCAGTGTGCACTGAGTGTGTGCAGTATGCACTGAGTGCGGACTGTATGCATTGTGATTGAAGGCTGTGTACACTGAGTGAGGCCTGTGTGCAGTTTGAGTGAGGCCTGTGTGCAGTGTGAGTGAGTGCTGTGTGCACTGAGTGAGGGATGCTTGCACTGAGTAACGCCTGTTTGCAGTGTGAGTAATTCCTGTGTGCAGTGCGAGTGAGTGTTGTGTGCAGTGAGTGAGTGCTGTGTTAACTGTGATTTATGCAGTGTGCACTGAGTGTGTGCAGTATGCACTGAGTGTGTACAGTATGCACTGAGTGCGGACTGTATGCAGTGTGATAGAAGGCTGAGTGCACTGAGTGAGGACTGTGTGCAGTGTGAGTGAGGGCTGTGTGCAGTGAGTGAGGCCAGCTTGCACTGACTAACGCCTGTTTGCAGTGTGAGTGAGGCCTGTAGGCAGGGTGAGTGAGAGCTGTGTGCACTGAGTGAGAGCTGTGTGCACTGAGTAAGAGCTGTGTGCACTGAGTGAGAGCTGTGTGCACTGAGTGAGAGCTGTGTGCACTGAGTGAGAGCTGTGTGCACTGAGTGAGAGCTGTGTGCACAGAGTGAGAGCTGTGTGCACAGAGTGAGAGCTGTGTGCTCTGTGAGTTATGTCTGTGTGAACTGAGTGTGTGCAGTATGCACTGATTGCAGACTGTATGCAGTGTGATTGAAGGCTGTGTACACTGAGTTATGCCGGTGTGCAGTGTGAGTGAGGACTGTATGCAGTCTGATAGAAGGCTGAGTGCACTGGGTGAGGCCTGTGTGCAGTGTGAGTGAAGCCTGTGTGCAGTGTGAGTTAGGGATGTGTGCACTGAGCGACGGCTGTATGCAGTGAGTGAGGCCTGTATGCAGTGCGATCGAAGACTTTGTGCAGTGTGATTGAAGGCTGTGTGCACTGAGTGAGGCCTGTGTGCAGTGGGAGTGACGGCTGTGGATAGTCCCAGAATATTTGCACGATTGAGGTTTCTCAAAATATGGCGATATAAAGTGTGAGTAAGTGTTAAAGCAGCACTGCCAACACTATTATACAAATACAAAAGTGTTTCGCGTAATCCTAGTACCTTTTTTTGGGGGTTCATACTGAATGTGGTATTTTCCTTATTCCGCACACGTAAAAAAATGTCTAGGCATTTGCAGTGTTGCTGTGTGTGAATGGCCTAAGCAGGCACTTACGGCTGGTGCTATGCATGTTTGTTGTGTAACCTTGCACGAACAAACGTACAATTTCACAAAATACCATTTTACCTGCATGTAATAGATTGAGTAAAAGAACGTGTTGCTTTCCACAGTGTTTCTAAAGTTGGTTCCCGTGTATTTTATGGTATTCGGTGCAAAGGCGAGTTTCGCGCACTTTAGTTTATCTTAGCATTTACACGTAAAAATTCAAGGCATTTGCAGTGTTGGTGTGTGTGTGCATGCCCTAAGCAGGCACTTGCGGATGGTGCTATGCGTGTTTGGTGTGTAACTTTGCACTAACAAACGTATAAATTAACAAAATACCATTTTACCTGCATGTAATAGAAGGTGTAAAAGAACGTCGTGCTTTACACAGTGTTTCTAAAGTTGCGTCCCTTGTTTATGCTTTTCGGTGAGAAGGCGACTTTCGGTCCCTTTAGTTTAGATTTGCATTTCACAACGGATGGCCGACAAGAGATTAGAATCTTTACGACTGTGATGAAAGCAATACAGTCTCCTGGGGTGGTTAGGCCCCAGACGTTTTGCTCTCGCCCCCTCCCCACCTTAGAGAGGGGAGAAGGAAGAAGCACATGGCGTGCATGAATGTGAAAAAGTCTGGGGACTGTTGGTTGTGTTTTAAAATGTTTGTAGAGAAAAGCGGGCATAAAAGTAGAAGCTGGGGTGGGAGAACGTGCAGCTGAATGAGAGAGAAGCTATGGTGTGCGTGTTTCCGTGCATAAATGGGAGAGCGTGTGGGAGGGGGGGAAACGTGCAGATGAATGAGAAAGAAGATATGGTGTGCGTGTTTACGTGCGTGAATGGAACAGAGAGAGTCTGTGGCCTGTTTGTTTTGGTGTAGGTGTTTCAGCAAGTGGAAGACAGGGTGGTATGCTTACAAAGAGTGCACGTGTGAATGTTGTCAAGCTACGTGCCGTGCGTGAATAGGAGAGAGACTGGGATGTGGGGGGGTGGAAAGAGAGAGTCTGTGGGCAGATTGTGTTTGTTGTGCGTATTTCCGCGAGTGAAAGTTAAAAACGTGCAGATAAATGAATAATGAGAGAGAAGCTAAGGCAGGGGGGTATGCTTGGAAGATGCACGTCTGACGAGAGAGTCTGTGGGCAGATTGTGTTTGTTGTGCGTATTTCCGCGAGTGAAAGTTAAAAACGTGCAGATGAATGAAAAATGAGAGAGATGCATGTCTGAATGTTGTCAACGTGTGCATGTTGACGTGCGTGAATGGGATAGAGAGAGAGTCTGTGGGCTGTTTGTGTTTGTTGTGCGTGTTGCCGAGCGTGAATGGGATAAGATAAGCAAGAGGCACGCGCGTGTGCGTGTTGCCGTGCGTGAATGGAACAGAGAGAGTCTGTGGGCTGTTTGTTTTGGTGTACGTGTTTCTGCAAGTGAAAGACAGGGTGGTATGCTTAGAAAGAGTGCACGTCTGAATGTTGTCAAGCTACGGTGAGATAAGCAAGAGGCACGCGCAGGACAGAGAGAAGGTGGGCGGAGGGAGCGGCTTCAATGAGGCGTGGACAAAGTGAAGAGCCAATGAAAAAAAAACAAAGCTCAGGAAAAAAAAGTTCATGGCACAAAAGCGCGTGCCTGTGCCCACGTGAACTCGAAGAAAACCGCACGGAAAAAGCGGTAGTTTCACTAGTATTTTGAGCACTTGAATTCTCTCCATTTCCCATTCCTGCGGAATGGAAAAGGCGAGACCTAAAAAGGGCCTAGGGATGACCCTTCTAACTTCCACCCAATGTTGCTATTGGATGGAGTAGGTAAAATCTTTGGCAATATGTTGCTTGCCAGCCTGGAGACGTGGATGGAGGACAATTGCATAATCTCTCACCTGGAGGGCATGCTTTCGCAGGCGCCAGATTACGATTGATCCAGTCCTGCACTTGCATACGATTTGTCTGAAGTACGTCATGCTATGGAAATCACCACTCTTCCTGCTCTTCATAGATCCAAAGACCGCTTTTGACAGTGTGGGCTGGACTACACTATGGCGGATAATGGAGGACCATGCTGTCCACAAGTACCTCCTGAACCTGTAATTAGTCTTCTGGAAACACAGCGGTCGTAAAATATGGCCTCAAAGGCGAGTGCACAACTACATTTAGAATGCACTCAGGGGTCAGGCAGGGGTGCGTGCTGGCACCAGCCCTATTTAACATCTGTATCAACTTTATAGGGAATACGCTCATTGACCTCACACAGGATGTATCTAAGCTGGAGAGTGATCAGTTCCTGATCCTGATGTTCGCTGACGATGCAGTTATTCTGCATTACCAAAAAGTGTAAACCCAATCAATGTCCCAGGACCTGGGTATACGTAGGTACATTTCAGAAGGGGTCCCAGTACACGTTTACTTAAAAGTAAAAAATAATAGAAATAAACTGAAGGTTTGCAAAACATAAACAAAAAAACAAATCGGATAAATATGCAGGTACACTGTTATTTAATCACAATGGACATAGCATGAACATTACATCACTTATTTGTAAGAACACACATTAGTGCCCTAAAGAGTGAGGGAGAGGTAGGGGGTGCGAGGTAGGTGTAATTTTCAGGCAAGGATAACGAGTTTTAACGAGATCAAAGTGACTGGTATATGCCTAATGGTCAAAATACAAATACAAATAACCGCCACCCGGTTCTCTTCGCGACTGCAGGAGCCCACTGCGCCCGCAGCACCATGTCAATCACGTCATGATTAGCCATAGCACGGCTCTTTGGCCCCCTCGCCCCACCCGCTGACCCCCTTCCCCCTTCTGAGGCCTGCATTGTTCCTTCACTTTATTGGGGTCGAACCGTTGACAACTTACGAGCCCGCCAGCTTATGCCTCAGTTATAATACATTCACAAAGGCTGTAGAAGCATGGCTAACCTGTAAACTGTCTAAACATGTATATGTTTTCCTTCTGGCTCCAAATGGTAGTACGTTTATTTGTATTTTGACCATTAGGCATATACCAGTCACTTTGATCCCGTTAAAACCCGTTATCCTTGCATGAAAATTACACCTACCTCGCACCCCCTACCTCTCCCTCACTCTTTGGGGCACTAATGTGTGTTCTTTCAAATAAGTGATGATTTGGTTTTTTGTTTATGTCTTTTAAACCTTCAGTTTATTTCTATTATTTTTGATGCATTTATTTTAACTTGCATTGAACGGTCCATGCACCGCCTATTGGAGGGCTTTTAACTCTTCTGCAAATCCGGAAAATTAACATTATATCTCCAGAAAACAAAGATTCATGGTAATGAAATCAAGAGCTAAATTAAAACTTTCAGGATCTATGGCAACGAATAGAAGGGGTCAAAACCTTTGATTACTGGGGGCGTACCAATTGATGATATAAGCTGCTCTGGAGCTGCCAAGTAACCAAGTCCAAAATGGTTCTCTCCCAACAATCCGTGGCATTATGGAGTTTTGCGAGCAAGTGTAATAACTGTCTGATAATGCCGGCCCTGTCTGCTTACTAAACTAAAGCAATAGCTGTAAGCACCTATGGTGCTGAAATGTGGGGGCATGCAAACGTACAGGCCTTACAAAAAGTGGAAAATGCCTTTTTATAGGTGACTCTTACACCTAGGCCCAGGGACACCAATGGTAGCACTCAAAGCTGAACTGGAATAACGGCTGCGGCAGATTACATCACTTTTCGCCCTGCATGCCACTGGATATGTCTCTGGTCTACACCCGCTCTTGCAGAGTACCAGAAAGCCTGAGGGATATCCTAAGATGCCAGCACTGTAATAACCTGCTGTAGCTCAGACACAAAAAGCACATTTTAAAGTCAAGTAGCTGCTCAAACCTGTGGCTCTATCCAGAAAATATAACTAAAAGACACTCTACCATTGGTGAAAAGGATAAGGAAATTCTGGGATTCTATGTGGCAAAAGCACAAAGATACACGCAGCTCCTTGCTAGCCAAATATCTGTATTTAAAATCTGAACCTGACTGGGTTAGGCACGCTACGGTTCCACTCCTACACTAAATCCTGGTCCAAGGGCTATGGCTGGACAGATGGGACGTGCAACTGTTCTCTTGGTGGCCAAGAAACTTTGAAGGACGTTTGGTTACTCTGCGACAACTCTTTAGCCCCCCCCCCCGAAGAAGCTACTTGCCCCCTGTTTTTAAAATACAGTACAAGGAGTTGTAAGGACACTCTTCTATTGTGCTACAGAACCAAACAGCCGAAGATCTACCAGGTCCTAGCATCGCATATATACATTGTCTGGAAAGTAAGATGATTTGTCACAACACAGGTAATGGAGAGCGCCAGTTTCCAATCTAGTCATCCCACGGAGCCCATCATCATTATCTTATGTTATTCATGCCTGGAGCACCAGTCCAATGTTAGGATCAAAACTTTTGCTAACTGTTGTTATTGAATCAAATTGCATTTGCACTTTATTGGATGGGAATGTATTGGGGCTTATAGGTGTTACCTAATTACTGAGCCGTAAAGGAGGTCCTATTGTGGCACTAAAAGGTGTTCTAAAAGCTTAAAGGGATTCTGTTACTGGTATTATTACACCTTCTTCCCTACATGGAATCGCTTCATACTGACGTACCTTTGCTGTCCTATAGAAATGCATTTATTGCTTTGGAATTGGTTATTTTGGACGATCATTACATATAGTATACCGCCACCAACCTCACCCCCACCCCCCATGCTGGCAACTGCATATTGCCTGTTGCATGGATATATAAGTTTTTTTTCAAATAACCCTGTCCTTGCACGGTTGCTCTTTGGCGGTCTTTGCACATACAAGCCTATGAGACCAACAGCCTTTAGCTGCCTATGTTGGCAATCATATCCTGCACTGTATCTTGGATGTTGCGCAGTCATATGCATACCTTTTAACTAATTCTGTTTACATTACGTTTCACTCTTTGCGGTTTCTGTTCATTCTAGCTTTTTAAGGCACTACCCCTTTTAAGCCTTGCCTGGCATGGTTGCAAATCATTTTTAACTTCTCTACCAGCCTGATCTATAGCCACTACACTACTTTTTAGATTTGCGAAGGGCTTATTAGTAGTGTTTTTATTACAGTTAAGACCTTCCTTGGCCAAACCCCTCCTTTGTGGGAGGATGAAGCATCTTGTATAATAAATCCAGGACTACTTGATGCTATTTTAAGAAGTTTATTCCAAGAGAAATAGATCTCATCCATCAGCAAACAGATAATGCAGCAACTGACATGACAAAGAATCATAAAAAACCCAGAACCAATAGCATGGTTAACATTCCATTACAAGAACGGATAAAGTATTAAAGCAACAGTGTACATATATTACCACAGAGGAGTACCTTTGTTTTAACACATTTATGTTGCATGTCCACCGTTCGTACTCGCGCATTGATTATTTATTTATATCACACGCCCTCATAAGGGATACATTGGCATATTCTGCGGGACTCGGCCAATGTGGAGTCTATACGGACCACCACTGACTCTTATTTTGAGAGCAATGATCTACCCGAGACTCCATTCCCTGTGGTGTGGGATGCCTTAAAGGCAGAGGTCTTCAAACTTTTGGAAGTTGAGCCCCCCCAACTGAATTTTTTTAGATGTTGGGCCCCCCCCCCAACACCTGACAAATTTCTGGAATCTGGTACACTACATAATCGACCGCCACACGCATATCCTGGGCCATATCCGGCAAATAATGTTCAATCTTTTTTAAACCTCTGTGCTGTGTGGGTGGCAGAAGGGTCCATGTGAGTGCATGGTGAGACATGCAACAGTTTGAGAGCAGGGTAAGAGTACTGACTGCAGGGTGCGTGTGGTGACCATATGAATTTGGGTGCGGATGTAAGTGCAGAGTGGGACGAATGAATGGAAGGTTGGTGATGGTCTTATTTGAGTGAGACTGCAGATTAAGCAGTGAGGGGGACAGTTGAGTGAAGTACCACATGGGTGCAGGTTGAGTAGTGTGCTTTTATGACTGCAGGGTGAGGTACAGGGTGAACAGTGCAAGTGCATTGTGAGTGCAGAGTGATCACTGTGAGTGCAGGGTGAGCGGGTGAATGGTGTGAGTGCATGGAGATCAGTGTGAGTGCAATGTGATCGCTGTGAGTGCAGGGTGAGCGTGAAAGTGAAGGGCAAGAAAGAGGAGCGAGTTGTCTGAATGCAAGGTGCATTACTAGACACTTGAAGTAACTTAGCATGTTATTGATGGCAGCGTAGGGTTTCAGTACCTTCAGGGCATGAAATTAGAGAGTGCATTGTTGTTATTTCGCGTTTAAATAGCGGTTGCTACAGCACGTTTTGTCATTTCATGCTGCATAGGAAAACAGACCCATCTCTTGGTTTAATTCTCTCCTTCATTTGATCTCTATCATACTCTGCCTTGTAGTCCGTTCCTCTCTTTTCTGTTCTATCCCACTTAGTTGCTCTTTCCCTTTCTCTCTCATGCTGGCCATCATCAGCGATCCTCACACTTGACACCTGATTTACGCTACTAATTTATACATGAATAAGCACTGGTGTGGGTTAAAAACATATGAGGATAGAAACCTACACCAGGTGCTTATGACCACCCCCCAAAAGTACTAGAAAGAAGAGTTTCTGTTCTGCTGGGAAGTGACATACTCTTTGTTTCATATATTGCTGCGCCACTAAAAGTAGTTATGTTTTGAAGTATCTGTTCCCACGTAGAGTAATGTACTTCTGCTGAACAGTGCCTGATATATTGAAAATCATTTAATTAAAAGTATTGCTTGCTTTTGAACAGGGCAGGCACTTTGCACTTGAATATATAAGGTTTTATAGCGACTTACCAGTTCTGTCCCATTTAAAGTATTGCAATCTTTATTTCAAGCCAGTGTTTACAGGTAGGGCCCACCAACACTTATTTTAGGAACTAGCACTTATTTTTTCTGAACATAATTTGATCCCAAGTAAGAGAGAAAATACAACAATCATTGGCATAGCCAATAGGTCTCGCTTTTGGGACCTCATAAGTATTTAGTTATGCAGCACAATATCCTTGCTGCAACAACATCAACTGCTGCATGGCTAAACACTTATAAGGTCCCAAAGGCGAGGCCTACTGGCTATTCCAATGCTTTTTTTTTCTTTCCTCCCAGTCTTCTACTGTGTTTCAACATAGCTGCCAAGGTTTCAGATTGCTATGTGTGACATTTTCATAATTTCAGTGTTATTATGAGTGACATTTCAATGACTATGTGTGACACTTTTTCGCGAACAAAATCAAGCAATGAAGACGATTGAAACATATAAATATTAGAAGTTAAACCCATGTGAGGAACAAGAAACTCTAAAAAAAATGTTTAAACTGCTGCTATACACCAGAAATGGAAGGACACTAACCAATATGACACAGAGATCCCTGCCCCCAAACAGGCCACTTGTTCTGCTAGGAAGTCTCAGCTTCCATGCTCGCAACAATACCAGAGTGCACATTAGTGTTATTAAAAATGTTAACTGAAAGTACAGAGAAACGCCAATAAGAACAGGCCATTCTGCAGTCAGCCAGCACTTGACTGTAGCGCCTGTAACACTACACAACATTCGGAATGACATAATATTGCAGATGTAAAACAAAATAGATAACAAAACATAATGCTAATTTTCTTTTAACTCTTCTATGTAGTATGATAGATGTGATGAAAACATTTCATAATGGAAGTTCGTAATGTAAAAAAATAATCCTACTGATTATTTAAGTTTTACTTGTCTTTCATTTTAAAGTGTGTGCGCTATTATTTTATATGCAGTTTAAAGTGAACTGTGCCCATACCTTACACTTGGGCACTGGGAACACCGATGCTGACCAGACATAACAGCCAGAATGGGTTGACCCAGGCGATAGCTGTAATCATTTTCACACTGGGGCCATACTGCGGGATCCCTGCGGGTGCAAACTGAGGAAGGTCTGCTCTTAGGCTTGGACGGACCGAAAATGTTCAGACACATGGCTTTGCCCAGGAGCACGACCACTTACAGGCCCCAAAGACCACAAAGCATAGGGTTGCTCTGTCACTGTGTCAGCAACTCTGGGTGTGGAATTGACAGGCACGTCAGCACACAGCAGAACATGTCCACACGTTAAGGTTCAGTTAGTTCACTTTAGTTTGCTCAGTATCAGACGTGCTAAAAATATTTGGAGATGAGCTTGTGACACAGAGTCTTACTTGTACTCTGTAGCAGGCAGCGCCATCAGCGGAACGGGCCAGCCCGCTGCAACGAGTCGGATACATATAAACGCAGAGATTTAACAGTACCAATGAATTCTTTATCTAAAAACAATATATGTCTCAATGAATTTCAATAATCCAATTAATTGTCCACAAGTGAGAATGGAAAATTCTCCATAAATGCATTATCTCACAAATTAGCACCAGCACTTTTTTATTTATTCTACAAATTAAGCACTGTCATAATTCGTAGAGCTGAAATGCTTGAGCTGCAGTGGGAGGCAAAGAGTCTCCTCTGAAACAGAACGCAAAGAACAGGACTGTCTGTTCGTTTGAATTCCGTTTTAGCAGAGGAGAGAGACTCCTTGCCTCCCACTGCAGCTCAAGCATTTCAGCTACTAATTAACCCCCTCCTGGGACGGTTAATGTGTCTGCTCGTTAACATAACAACAGCACGGGCACATAGTGCCTCGTCAATTTACCCTCCCTCCCTCCCTCCTCCAACCCTCTGTTACCGGAGCAGACTTGCAAGGCGTGACAGTGAGACGAACAAAGGTCAGGTTTTAGGGTGGAGTGAGCGCCCCCCCTGAGATGGTGTCGCGCCTCCCTGGAGGGGCGCGCCCCACAGATTGAAGAACTCTGCTTTAAGGAGACAATCAGAGGTCAAATCACGTCCATTGCGATCGTGCGGGCGCGAGAAGCCCGCAGCCTAGAAGATAGCCTCTCCGCGGATGTTAAGAAGTTGGAGAAGCAAGATCGGGAGCACCCTTCCTTCGTGAACCGGCAGAAACTTGCAAACCTTCAGGGCCAGCTCCGCGCTTTGCGAACTAAGAAAGCTGAACGGTCCCTGCTTGCCTTAAAACAACGGTACTTCGAGGGGGGTGGGGGGGACAAAGTGGGTAGGTTGTCGGCAAGGCACCTGCGGGTTCGAGCAGCGAAGGCCCACATTGCGAACATCCAGCTACCTGATGAAGGGCGGGTCACTGCGGAGCGAGCTAAAAGTGAGGCCTTTAGGGTGTATTATGTGACCACTGACCCTGCTTGCAGGCCAGGTCGCTCCACCAGTGCGCCAGTGTCTCCTGTGCTGCCGCTGCCCCCAGACCACGAGTTTGGTCCTGCTGTCTGCTGTGCCCCGGTATCAGTTTTTTGTATTGCGCTCTGCTTGTGTTCCCCTAGTAGTACTGTGATCTGCTTTTTTTGTATTGTGCTGCTCGTTGTACTTCTCCTGTCCGCCACCGTTGCCCGTTCCCGCCTCCCCCTTTTTCCTTCTGTACCCCCCCCGCTGCTCCCCTGCGGCCCCGCCCCGCTCCCGCCTCCCAGCTGCTCCTCCCTCTCGTCTCGCCTTAAATGGCGCGCCAGGGGCAAGCCCGTCTGCGCCCATCCGCGCCTGGACCGCGCACAGCGCCAGAACCCCTGGACCCCGAAGCCGCCACAACACCAGACTGAACTACGATTCCAACACCCTCCACGCACTCAACCCCGGACGAGATCACTCCTGCTACCGGGCCACTGTGAAACGCAGCCAAGGGCCCTTCACCTGCCGGAACTGCAGCTTCACCAGAATCTGGCCTGCCAAACCATCAACCAGAGAACACAACCATCTCCGATGCATCCTCCTCAACACCCGCTCCGCCCGTAAGCACGCCATCGAACTCTGGGACCTCCTAGACTCAACCACGCCTGACGTCGCCTTCCTGACGGAGACCTGGCTGAACACCACCTCGGCTCCAGACATCGCCATAGCCATCCCTGAAGGTTACAAGATCTCCCGCGGAGTGGGAGGGGGAATCGCCATCATCCACAAGGACACTCTCAGAGTCTCAACCAACACAGACGTCACCCTCACCACCACCGAGCACATGCACTTCCAGAACCACACCGACCCCAACACCACCATCAGAGAAACACTCGTCTACAGACCACCCGGACCCCGACCACAGTTCAGCGACTCCATCGCCGACCTTATCAGTACCCACACCCTTGCTTCCACGGACAATATCCTCCTCGAGGACATGAACTTTCACCTCGAGAACAACAACGATGCCAATTCCACCACCCTCATCAACAACCTCGCCAACCTCGAACTCAAGCAACTCGTGACGACACCCACCCACGCCGCTGGACACACACTGGACCCCATCTTCTCCGCAAGTCCCCACATCTCCTTCACCACACCACCGAACCCCACTGGACAGACCACAGATGCGTCCACTTCACCTTCAGAAAACCCACCACACACCACCGCACCCAACAGATGCCACACCACTGCTGGGGCAGGGTCACCGTGGACCAACTGACCACCACCCTCGCCCTGGGACCACCACCCAACCCCACCGACCCCGACACTGCCACCATCAACCTCAAACAGTGGATCAACAACTGCGCCGACACCCTCGCCCCACTCAAGACCTCCGCCACCAATCACACCAACAAGAAAGCCGCATGGTTCACCGCAGACCTCCGAACCTCCAAGCGCACCTGTCGGAAGCTGGAGAAGAACTGGCTCCGCGACCGAACACCAGACAGCTACACAGCCCACAAGAACGCCACCCGCAGACACCACCAACTCATCAGGACTGCCAAGAGGACCGCCTAGACAGCAACGCACACAACAGCAAAGAGCTCTTCAACATCGTGAAAGAACTCTCCAACCCCAGCTCCAACGCCAACGACATTCCACCATCACAAGACCTGTGCAACTCACTGGCCACCTTCTTTCACGGCAAGATCACCGACATCCACGACAGCTTTAACACCGCCACCCCCACACCCATCGCAGAGACCACCACCCTTGCAACCATCGCCCGCACCAGCCACCTGACCATGAACTCCATCTACTCCGGTTCCCCATCTGACCCATGCCCTCACCACGTTTTCAACAAAGCCAGCACAACCATCGCACCCTATCTCCGGAAAACAATCAACATCTCCTTCGAGACAGCAACCTTCTCATAAAGCTGGAAGCACGCCGAGATCTACACCCTACTGAAGAAACCCAAGTCGGACCCCAACGACCTCAAGAACTTCTGGCCCATCTCCCTGCTCCCTTTCCCGGCAAAAGTCACGGAGAATATCGTCAACAGACAGCTAACCCGCTACCTCGAAGACAACAACATCCTGGACCCATCCCAGCCTTCGACACGGTCTGCCACCGCACCCTAACAGCACGCCTCCACGACGCAGGAATCCAAGAAAAGGCCCTGGCCTGGACCGCATCCTTCCTCGCCGGCAGAACCCAGAGCATCCGCCTCCCACCCTTCCGCTCCAAAAAAACAGAGATCATCTGCGGCGTTCCACAGGGATCATCCCTCAGCCCTAAACAGTTCAATGTCTACATGGCACCACTCGCCCACGTCGCACGACAACACAGCCTCAACATCATCTCCTACGCCGATGACACCCAGCTGATCACATCCCTCACCGAAGACCCCCACATCACCAAAGCAAACCTCCACAGAGCAATGAAGGCCGTCGCCGAATGGATGAAAGACAGCAGGCTGAAGCTGAATTCAGACAAGACGGAGGTCCTCATCCTCGGCCCCACCCCCTCAGCCTGGGATGACTCCTGGTGGCCAACATCGCTGGGATCAGCCCCAGAACCTACCATTCACGCACGCAACCTAGGGGTCATCCTCGACTCCGCCCTCTCCATGACCAAGCAGGTCAATACCGTCTCCGCTTCCTGCTTCAACACCCTCCGAATGCTCCGTAGAATCTTCAAATGGATCCCCTCCGACACGAGGAAGAACGTCACCCAGGCCCTCGTCACCAGCAGACTGGACTACGGGAACGCCCCTACGCATGAACAACAACCAAGCTCCTGAGACTGTTGCAACGCATACAGAACGCCTCGGCACGACTGATCCTCGACGTCCCCCGACGCAGCCACATCACACCCCACCTGAGTGGCCTGCACTGGGTCCCCGTCAACAACAGGATCACCTTCAAACTTCTCATCCACGCACACAAAGCCCTACGCAATGCCGGACCAGCATACCTCAACAACAGACTCAGCTTCTACACCCCCACCCGCAGCCTCCGCTCTGCCAACCTCGCCCTCGCCACAGTTCCACGCATCCGGAAAACCACCGCCGGCGGCAGATCCTTCTCCCACCTCGCCGCCAAGACCTGGAACACTCTCCCCACCAGCCTACTACAGACCCAGGACCTGCTGGCCATCAGAAGACTTCTCAAGACCTGGCTTTCCGATCAGTGGCAGCCCCCCCTCTCCCACCCCCAGCGCCTTGAGACCCTTATGGGTAGGTAGCGTGCTTTACAAAAGTAATGATTGATTGATTGATTGATTATGCCACCCTTCACGAGACGGAAACGCCCTGCCAAGCTCATATCGATGAGGTACTGAACCAATGCCCCTAGACCCCAATACACCCACACTACGCTAAACAACTGGGAGGTCCTCTTGTGGTGGAGGAACTGACAGCGGCACAGAAATACCTCCACCTCGGAAAGACGCCAGGCCCGGATGGCTTGCGGGTGGCCTTTTACCGTATGTTCATAGCGCAACTCCAGCCATACTTACTGCGACTATATAATTCCTTCTCGGACATGGAGGGACCGTCGCCTTCTATGGGTATGGTAGAAATAGCTCTCATCCCCAAACCAGGAAAGGATCCCATGCTATGTGCATCTTACCGTCCCATAGCCTTGCTCAACCCTGACCTCAAACTCTACACTAAAATGCTAGCTAAACGTCTGGACCCCCACATGCCTGGCCTTGTGGAGCCAGATCAGGTTGGCTTCATCCGCAACAGACAGGGGGGCGGACAACGTGCGTAGAATTGCACACTTGGTGGGAAAGCACACCACTGGCACATATCGGCCTGCCTTCTATCGCTTGACGCGGAGAAGGCATTTGACCGGGTGGACTGGGGTTTTCTTCACGCGGTGTTATGCAAGATTGGTCCGGGAAAAAACATGATTTCTATGATCATGGCTCCCTATCTCTCCGGTACGCGGCAGGGCTGCCCTCTATCACCTCTACTATTTGCCCTGGTAATAGAGCCTTTGGCAGAGATGATACGGCAGAGTACAGACATCCATGGCCTCGCCTTAGGAGGTTGTCAGAATAAAGTAGCGTTATTTGCAGATGACCTTATCCTCACGCTCTCATGCCCACATACCTCTCTCCCGGCGCTCCACGCCCTCCTACAGACCTTCGAAAAGGCATCCGGCCTTAAAATTAATCACAATAAATCCTGGGATTTAAACCTCACGATTCCGAAAGAGGAGCTAGCAGTCTTGGAAACACTGGCTCCCTATCAATGGACTACGGACCATATTAGTCATCTAGGACTCCAATTGACCCCTTCACTGGACACGTGGTCTCAGGTAAATTGGCGTGCATGCAAGAAAACCGTCTTGGAAGACCTGGGGAGGTGGAAATCTCTGCCTATCTCTTGGCTCGGTAGGCTTAACGCCGTCAAAATGTCGATACTCCCTAAAATCTTATACTTGTTCCAATGTCTCCCCACCCCTATCCCACGGCAACAGATACAGGACCTCCAAAAAGACATCATTAAATTTATATGGGGTGGTCGCCGACCACGGTTCTCCCACAAGAGCCTCATGTTGCTGAGGGATAGAGGGGGATTAGCATGCCCTGACCTTTTGGGCTACTACTGAGCCTCGCACCTTCGTATTGTCTCGGAATGGACAACCACTGAAAGCGACAAGGTGTGGCTCCATATGGATAGGACGGTAACGGGGCGTACTACATGGGATCTTACATGGCACCACCGTGCAGCATTCTCCTGCAGTGCCTATATGGCAGTGCCTACTAAAACAATCCTTGAAATCTGGGACAAGATAGCAGTGCATAAGGGGCTGACGACCTTCCCTCACACTCCCATAGCGGGTAACCCGCTCTTTCCCCCGGCCCACCACTGACAAGCATTTGCCAAATGGCTACAGTGGGGGTGCAGAGTGATTGGAGACATGTTTGAGGGGGGAACTCTAAAAACGTTTGCTCAGTGCAGAGAAGAATTCCATCTCCTACCAGAAGCGGGCATCCAATATGCACAGTTACGGCACTAGGTATCTTCACCGGAAATGTTGCAGGCTGCTACTCGGCCATACACCCCCTTTGAGCGGCTGGTCCATTCCTTTGACGACTCGAAAGGACTTATATCTTGGACATATCAGATCCTGCAACACCCCCTTGTGCTGACTGCACACCCATATCAATGCCAATGGCAACTGACGTCCAGCACAGAAATCATGCCCGTGCAGTGGAACCGTCTATGGCGAGACATTCCTAGGGTCTAATGTAGCATCCCACAGAGGAAAAATGTATATAAAAGTATGACACAATGGTACTATATGCCCGTCCGGCTACACAAAATGTTATCAGCCACGTCCCCCTTGTGCTGTAGGTGTTCGAATGCATCTGGCGACTTCATTCACATTTGGTGGGCACGGATAGGAAGTCCTTTGTCATATTAAGGCGGTGCTGGGCTTCCCCCTGCCTGAATTTGCAGCCACAATCCTCTTGGGCCTCAAACCTGATAACTTAAGGGCACTCGCTCGTAGCGACTGGACGATAGCTCTACACATGCTTGCGGCGGCCAAACAACCCATAGCGCTATATTGGAAAAAGACAGAGGCCCCCCGATTGGTGCTTGGTTTGTGCGCTTGTGGCATGTCATCAATATGGAATTGTTCACAGCACGATTGCAATTGCAAGATACCCGCTTCAACAATGTGTGGCACCCCCTAGTTCGATATCTCTGTAAAATAGAGCATGTGTGGCATTTACCCTCCAAGCTTAGAGCGCTGCGACTCCTTGAGGATGCCTTGCTCACGCCACATCACGATAGGCTGCTTGCATGCGTAGACCGGCCATAGCCACCCACCCCCTTTTCACAACCATTGTGGCCCCCATTACTATCCACGCTGGACATCGCCACACGCCACTTCCTGTCTGTCCACCCGCTCACCCAGGTAGCTGTTTACTTCTCCTTTACCTCCTTTCCTCCTCTTTCTTCGACTCTTTTCTGTTTGTCCACCGCTATTCACTTTATAGGGGCTTCTAACCCAAGTTTACAGCGTTACTGGTTCTTAAATAGTCCTGAGCAATTCCATAACCTGCCACTCTTGATAAAGGTACTAGTACACGCGGCCGGCCCAACAAGGGTTGTAGGCAACATGCTGTGTTACCATTAGCTTCCTACTGCCTTTTTCTACGCTAAGAAACATTTGAGTTCAACGCGGCCGGCCCTAACTGGGTTGTGGGCTTAACGATGTGTATGTATGGACTCGTGCTATTTTTTCTTTCTTTTTTGATTCTAGAAAATAAAAACAGATTTCAAACAAAAAACTGCTAGGCTCATATCACAATATAAGTTAAACCCCAAACATTGCTGCTGTAATGCTAACATATTTTTGCGTTAAAATACTATAGCAATTCCTATGCCAGTCTGTTCCTGGTTCCTGACTCCTGTTGATTTTGGCGGGAGCTTGGTAGGGCTCGGGAGGCACCATTTGGGGGCCTCTGACCCTCACGGTTGTGAGTGTAGTGGGGGGGTGGTGTGTGTGTGTTGATTGGGGTGTTGGGATCCATTGGTATGGCGGGCCCTGGGTTCTCTGTTCTGGATCCGGGACTTTCCATGCCGCGACAGATGCTTCAATGTTCTCTGAAGTATTGGGGCGGGGGGAGCGGGGCGTGGGGGGATGTTTTTTGGTTGCTATTAGTTGGGAGGGCCTGGGTCTGGGGGGGGTTGCTGAGTTTTGGGATGGGTAGGGGGGGACCACACGTGCCTATGATCGTTGCTTATGTTGTTTTGTGGGGTGCGCCGGGGTGGTGTGGAGGGCCGAGTGCTGGTCCCGGTATTGACTATGGCTGATGCCGTGACTGTGTCTTCTTCTAAGGTCCTGCGTGTTGTGACGTGGAATGTGAGAGGGATATTGGATAAAATCAAGCGTGGGGCTGTGCTACGATGGGGGAAGAGGGAGATGATAGATGTGCTGCTGCTTCAGGAGACCCACATGCTGGGCTCCAAGGCCCTAAGCCTCCAGAGATATGGGTTTCAACAGGTATACCATGCCGGTTTTGCAAGGGGCTCGCGGGGGGTGGCTATCCTGGTGCACCGCAGAGTGGCTTATGTGCATGAGAAGCAATGGATAGACCCTCAGGGCCGCTTTGTTTTTATCAAGGGCCAGCTGGGCTCTGAACAGGTGGTGTTTGGTAGCGTGTACGCCCCCCCCCCTCTCCAATGGGCCCTGTCTGAGCGGCTGTTCGCACTGTGGGATGAGATTCCGGATGTGCTGACCATGGTGGGAGGTGACTGGAATGAGGTTATGGATGTGGGCCTGGATCGTCGGAGGCGGGCGCCGGCTGTGGTAGATCCCTCCCCCGCTGCTGCTCCCACCAGATTGAGCGCGACTGCGAGTGGCCTGGGATGGGTCGATGTGTGGCGCCACTTTCATCCCACTGAGCGTGAGTTCACATTTGTGTCAGCGGTGCATGGGTCCTTTTCAAGGCTGGACTATCTGTTTGTGCCGGGTGCCTGTCTGAGTCGCGTCAGGGATGCGGTGATACTCCCCAGGGGCCTGTCTGATCACTCCCCGGTCCTGGCGACTATGACCCTCCCTTCCCGACGACAGCCGTTTAGATGGCGGATGTCGTCTTGGCAGCTGCAAAAGCCCGAATATGTACATCACCTGCGCGTGGCGATTGATCTTTATTGGCGTGAGAATCTTGTGGGTGATGTGGATGCAATGGTGGTGTGGGAGGCGCTGAAACCCACGGTACGGGGTATTGATATTGCATGGTGTGTGGCTGCTAGGCGGAAACATCAGGAAGCCATTGTGACCGCTGCCGCCCGTGTGGAGGAGTTGGAACGGTGTGGTGGTCTTGGGGGCGACGACGATGTGGTGCGGCGGCTCCTACAGGCCCAACAATCGTATGCCTCCGTCTTACACGATGAAGCCCGGCAGGCGTGGCTCGCCACACGCAGCAGGGTATACCAGTGGGGCGACAAATCCTGCACTATGCTGCACAGGTTGTGCCAGGCGACTTTCCAGCCTCTTGTGTTGCCGGGCCTTACGGCTGAGGACGGCTCAGTGATGACTGACCCGGCCCTGTTGGCGGCCAGCTTTGCCCGCTATTATGCGACGCAGTACGCCCCATGTGACCAATTGGAGGAGGCTGGGATCTCCGCTTATCTTGACGACCTGCTACCGCGGGCCGTTCCTGATGAGACCAGGACCGCCCTGGACGCCCCGCTCACGGCTGAGGAACTCGGGGAGGCCCTAGGTCAACTGAATGCCGGGAAGGCGCCCGGCCCGAGTGGCTACCCGTGTGAATTCTATAAACAGTTTCACGTCCAGCTGGGGCCCCACTATCGGCGTGCCCTGGAGGCGGCGCGGGTGCAGGGGGAGATGCCGCCGGACTGGCGCCATGCCGAGATCGTGGTCTTTTTGAAACCGGGCAGGGAGCCGGACAGGCACGACTCCTACCGGCCTATTTCCTTGTTAAATATCGAGGCTAAGATCCTTGCTAAGGCCTTGGCGAACCGCCTGCTACCCCACATATCTGACCTGGTCCATCCGGACCAGGCTGGCTTCATGCCTGGGAGGGCTACCCGACACAACATCCGACGGGCACAGGCGGCTGTGGATGCTATGGGAGCTAGCGATGAACAGGCGGCACTTTTCTTGGCGGATATGGACAG
This sequence comes from Lissotriton helveticus, assembly GCF_964261635.1. Lineage (NCBI taxonomy): Eukaryota > Metazoa > Chordata > Amphibia > Caudata > Salamandridae > Lissotriton > Lissotriton helveticus. The sequence continues at coordinate 117,934,529 of NC_136060.1, read as the reverse complement.
GGCCTTTGATTCTGTGAATTGGGTTTATTTGTTTGCCCTCCTGGCCCGCCTCAACCTGGGGCCGGTTTTCTTGTCGTACGTCCGTCTCCTCTATACTAACGTGACGGCCTCGGTCCGTGTGGCTGGTGCTACCTCTGGGCGTTTCCGTATAAGACGTGGCACTCGGCAGGGCTGCCCCCTGTCCCCGTATCTATTTGCCCTTGCCATGGAGCCCCTGGCGTCGCGGGTACGAGTGGATGCCCAATTGTGTGGCTTTGTCTGGAATGGGGGCCTGACGGACAGAATTGCGCTGTATGCGGATGATGTCCTCTTCTTTCTTACCGACCTGCAACGCTCGGGCCCCCGGGTCCTGGAGATTATGCGGGCATTTGGCGAGGCGTCGGGCCTCCATCTCAACCTCAATAAATCGACCCTGTGGGTGCTGGGCGGCGGAGTGGTGGCCGACCCCTGGGCAGCGGAGTTGCGGGTGGCGACGGGAGGCCTAAAGTACTTGGGCGTTTTTCTGTCGGAGTCGCGGGCTATGGCCTGGGCGCGTGGAGTCCTGCTGGTGTGGGAACGAATACAGGCTGATGTCAAAACTTGGTCCAGGATGCCGCTCACTATCTTTGGTAGATCGGCCATCTTCAAGATGGTGGCGCTTCCGCGTCTACTATACCAGCTCCAGAATTTCCCATACCCTATCGGCCTGGAGTGGTTCCGTCAGGTTAACTCTGTGTTGGGTCGTTTCCTGTGGGATGGGGGTGCGGCTAGAGTAGCACTGCAGACGTGTTTTCTGTCCACATACTGTGGCGGCCTGGCCACCCCGGACCTCCTCTCCTACTACCAGGCTTCCCAGCTACTTGTACTTAATGAGTGGTGGTATGGAGATAGAAGTGATCCGGCATACGCCCTGGAACGGTCACTCATGGGTGACCATACGCTCCACACCATTCTGTATTCGGCTCGCCTGCGTCGCGGGTTACCATCGGTCACAAGGGTGGTCTTTGCCGTATGGCGACAATCCTTGCGTCGCATGGGGTGGTGGGGCAAGTTGACGGCCGAGACGCCGCTTTGGCATAATGGTCTGCTCCCTGAGCTGGCGGCTCTGGCTGGCTTTGAGGGTTGGGAGGCCATAGGGGTTGCACAACTGGGACAGGTCATGTCTGGCACTACTCTCAAATCCTTCGAGGAGCTCCGCACGGAATTCCAGATGCCTCAATCCCAATTCTTCCGTTACCTTCAGCTGCGCCATGCCCTCGCCCCGAGCGTCGCCGGTCTCGACTCCCTGCCAGAGTTTAGCCCGATCGAGGCCAAGTTGTTTATGGGAGACTTGGGAGACAGGAAGGTCTCCAAGATATACCAGACACTCGTTGTCCACTGCTCCTCCACCCTGCACTCCCTTCGGGAGGCGTGGGAGGTGGACGTGGGTCCCCTTGATGACGACGACTGGAGGGAGGCGCTGGAGTCCCCACGTGGAACTGCCATTGCTATCCGGCTCCGGCTTATTCAGTTCAGGTACCTACACCGGGTATACTATACACGTGAACGTTTGTGGAAAGCTGGTTTGATTGCATCCCCGGAATGCTTGCGCTGTGGTGCGGTGCCTGGGTCCTTACTGCATACTGTGTGGGCGTGTGGCCGGCTGACTGGGTTCTGGAGGGGTGTGTGGAGCTGCCTGGCTGAGGTGCTGGGCTGGGACCTTCCTCGTACCCACCGGTTGGGCCTGTTGCACATCATGGAAGGAATTGGGGGTAACGTATATAAGCGCCATTTACTGCTCTTGGGGCTGGTTGTGGCCAAGCGAGACCTGGCCCGGGCATGGAAAGCGGTGAGGGCCCCCCCCCTTTCTGCTTGGAAGGCGGGGCTGGATTACTTCATGGGGCTGGAGAGACCGGTCTTTGAAGCAAGGGGCTGTCCCCACAAGCACTTCAAAATTTGGAAGCGTTGGGCTGACTATCGTGGTCTGTTCCTGGACCCCCCAGTGGAGCGTGAGGAGGACATTTGTTCACAGTGACACTGTTGGCCCGAAGTACCGCTGCCCTGGTGGCGCTGCACCTACTTGCTTTTCTGTATTGCTTTCTGTGCACGTGTGGTGGGGGGGTGGGTGGTGTTCGGGGCGGGGGGGTGGTGTTGTGGGCTAGGGTGGGTCACTGGGGTGCTTCTATACTGAGCATATTTCTGAGTCTACTCTCGCATTTGCTACCTGTGTAATTGCTGTTTTGATGCTGTCGTGGTGTTCTTCGGTTGTGGAGATACCACGTTCTTAATGCTCATTTGCTCAATAAAATTGGTTGTGAAAAAAAAAAATACTATAGCAATTCAGTGTAGTTATCTATGAGGAAAATTGTCCTCCATGCCGGGTACTAAATCTTTTTGCATGTACATTTGGTGTGTGTACTCACCATCATTATGCTCCTATTTATATTGAAATTAGACGATGGACAAGTGGAAATTGTTGCTTCTCCATTTTGGTGTGGACTGTTTTAGCAAAATAGCCATACTAAATCAGTCACATAAAGTGATTGCTTTGTTAAGCCAGATATTATATCCTATACCAGCATCGATGAAAAACAAGGGCAAAATCAATCTCCTCATAAACATAAAAAGGCCTCTACATCTCCCTTATGATCCAGTTTGTAATAAGCATAAATGATGACAATGAATAATCAATACCTCCTTATAATAATAATAAACTTTATTCGGATTATTACAATCCATAAAAGCAGTACAATTTAAAAAATCTTCAAAGAGATCTAGTTATCAGTTACTTAAAAGGATCACAAAAAGGAATTTCATTAATATATACAGTACAAATATATTTTCTTAAAGGTTTTTCCTATGTCTGCATATACATTTCAGAAAATTAAGGACATGGTAACATGTGGCTTCGGTATCCAAAAGCTGCAGGCTCAGCATGGCTACTCTGCATTGTCTGAGACCCCACGATTTTAAGAGGGTCAGTAGCCAGAGTTTGCGGTGTTCCTGATAAAATTTACAGAACAGAACTGTATGAAGCGTGGATTGACCTGATATCCCATCACATGGGCATGGAGGTGAATTTAGGTCCCAAACGTTTGGTGTTGGGAAAACCACCAGTTTGTGAAATAAGTTCAGTCTGAATCTTATCAGGAGGAATCGTTCAAAAGTACCAATGTCAAGATTTAAATAGGGCTGCATTGAAGGGGTAGATTGAACCAGCATGGCGTGCTGCGCCGACTGTTTCCCAGCCTCAGCCTGAAGTCTCAGTTTAGTCAAATGGTCCAACGCTCGCTTTTTTAGGTTCTCATTTGCGAGTTCTCCAATTTTTTCGGGATTAAAATAATATTTTTCCATTCCAAGATCGCGAAGAAAGGTCCGAATGTAGGCCAGCCATTTAATTTTTAAAACATAATCCAGAGACATTGCGTCCGCCACTATCGTTTTTGTGAGGGCATTTTTATCTGATGTCCAGATACGTCGCCAAAGTAAAAGTGGTTGTAACTTGGCAAGGTCTTCGATATATGGTGCCCCTAATTCCAAGTGGCAGGCGTAAGTGGAGGAAGTTTTGGGGGCAGATAGGATAAATCTGAAAAATTTATTTTCTGCGATTTGCAGAGAGGTGACGTCCGTATGTCCCCATAGTCCTGCTCCATATAAAGCTGTGGATTGGCACTTGGCTTTATATATAGTTATCAGTTCTCTGGGTGGACGTTTTCCTAATTTTTGAGAGAACGATACCAAAGCGGCTAGTGCTCTTTTAAAACAATGGCTTCTGGCTTCTACTGCTGGTTTCCAGGAGAGTTTATTGTCTATCATGACCCCCAGATAAGAGTATTCTTTGGTTGAGTCAATTTTTTGACTGTCGAGGTAAATAGAGTTTTGCTGTTTTTTCCCAACCCCAGCATTCATTACAAAAGTCTTTTTCACATTTATGTGGAGGTCAAGAGTTCTCATAAACTGGGAATATCTATTAAGGGACCTTTGGAGTTCACGGGGAGTTTGTGCGAGAAGGACGGCGTCATCCGCATACAGCAGAGCGGGGATCGGGCGATGTTTTGCCAAGGGGAGATCACGGGCACCCTTTAGTAGCTCAACCTCCAAGTTGTTGGTATAGAGGGAGAAAAGGAAGGGTGCCAGGACACAACCTTGTCTGACCCCACGCTCTACTGCGAAGGACGCCGTCAATTCTCCCTTTATTCCGTAACGGACTCTTGCAGATGGGTTGGAATAGAGTTCCCTTAAAAAATTCAGGAGTGGAGGATCTACCCCCATCTGTGCCAAGAGGGACCACAATTTTGTATGGGCGACGCAGTCGAACGCCGCGGACAAATCTACATAGGTCATATAAAGTTTTGCTTTCTTTGCATGCACATATTTTCCGAAGATTAATGATAAATTTAGGGCTTGTTCCACGGTACCTAATCCTTTTCTGAATCCGAATTGAAGGTCGGATAAGATGCCTCTTTCTTCTGCCCAGTCCTGAAGTCTTTCTAAAATCACTCTTCCTGCTATTTTTCCCAATGAGTCCAACAAGGAAATTGGGCGATAGCAGGCGGGGTCCATGCGATTACCTTTTTTAAAAATCGGCACCATAATGGACCTAGTCCAAGACTCCAAGATTCCTATTTTTGCTGTAGCGGTACAGACTCTTGTTAAAATTGGTGCCCAGAGATCTGTTTGATGTTTAAAAAGATCTACCGGGACACCATCCGGCCCTGGAGCTTTCCCTTTTTTGGTGGAGTTCAATGCCGCAAGAATTTCAGGAATATCAAAGCTTATATCTATTGGGTATGGTGGGAGTGTTTTTTCCTCTTCTTCCAGGTCTTGGTCGTGGGTTGGTTTTCGGAAGATACTGGTGAAATGTGATACCCAAGTTACAGCGTCTATGGCAGCTTCGATTTTTGGGCAAATGTCGTCTGCCAAAAAGGGAGTTCTTATAATTTTCCAGAAGGCTTTAGAGTTTTTTTCCTGGGCGCTGATGTGGAGTTCATGCCACAGCTCTCGCTTCAGTTCCTCTTTCCTCCTTTTTCTTGTTTTTTGATATTCACTTCTGAGAGTGGCTATTGTACTGGGATCCCTTTCTTTTTTATTTAGGGCTAACTTTAGTTTTGTATGAGCCTTGGTGCACTCTTGATTGAACCAGCCATTAGGCTTAGATGAGCCAGGTTTTTGTTTTCTTGTTAGTAACACCTTAGTTTTTTCCATGATTTGGGCGAAGTTAGTTAGAAGATCCATATCATTGGTAGCTGTATCCAAACAAATTTCAATTTGGGGATGGACTAATCTTATTAGCTCTTTAGTGAGTTCCTCTGGATTTATCCTCTCCCATTTTATAGTATACCCATTTACTTTATCCATGTTAATATCTTCCTGAGTCAGTGCGTTAGCTATTATTTCTGAAGAACATTTCTGGTGAGTTAATGAGACTTCCAGAGTTAGAATTGCATGGTCGCTTTGGGAATTTGGTATTACTTCAAAGTTCTTTACTCTTAGTTGTAAGGATGCTGATATAATTATAAAGTCTACCGTAGTTTGGTAGCCTCTTCCGATATAGGTGGGTGCAAGTGAGTTTTCCCCATAGTCCGAGGTGTTTACTATCTGGAGATCCAGATCGGATAGGAGATCATTCATTTGCCTTCCCATTTTGTTGTGGGAGAAATGGGTAAGTAAGAGGCCTTCTTCTGTCACCATGCCGGGGCATTTTCTTTTTGATTTGGTACAGGCGTGCAGGTTGAAATCGCCTGCCCATAGTATGGTTACCGGGCCTCCTTCTCCTTGTTTCATTCTTAAATTAATTAGTTTTTCGTGGAGGTGGGCCAAGACTCTCTCGAAGTCCAATTCGTCCAGATTGTTATAAAAATTGATGATGATCATTGACTCTCTTTTCTGGAAGTAAAGACCAAGGATCTGCAAATTTTGTGCCAATTCGATAGCCTTTATTTTAACGTTTTGGATAGTGTTGGCTATAAAAATGCAGAGACCTCCCTTTGGTCTACCTGTGTGTCCCGACTGCGCGAGGGACGAGTACGTTTTGAACCCTTGCAGGTGATATTCTTGTAGGGACCATGTCTCCTGCAAGCATAGTACTTGATGGTTAAGCGTGTGATACAGGATTGTCCCATCCTCTATTTTTGTCCTTAATCCCGCAATGTTCCACGAGATCAAACTCAGGATTGTTAAGCTGTCCCTTGAGCTTTTTGTTCTTTTTTAATTCATTTAGGATCTCGGGAACTGGTGGAGTCTCTGAGTCTGGGGAGACTGACGGGAATTCTATTTGAGTTTGGGAGTATTCCTGAGGTTGTGATTGTGGTAGTCAATCAACGCACTCCAGGGGACTGTATCTATTTGCTAATTGGAGGCCATTCCAGCTATCCCAACGTGTGGAATCGTTGCACTTTATCCGATGGTCCTGGCCACTCCATTCGTCCCTATTTCTGCCATGATGATTTGGGCCTAGTGGGTTGAATGGGGGAAACCATCCTTGCCGCGGCTGTTGCCAAGGGTGGATACTATAATGGATTGGTTGCTGAGGTTGCTGAGGTTGCCACCCTTGTTGGGTGGTGTGATATGGATATTGAGGTGGGTTGATGGGGGGTTGGGTGGCGTGGTGTGCGGATTGGGGAAATAAGGCAGGTGGTTGCCACTGAAAGGCTGATTGTTGTAAGTTTTGTGGGAAACAAGGCCTATCTGAATGGTGTTGGGGATGATATATGTTATTTTCAGGGGGATTCACAGGGCCGGGGTTTGGTGGGTATGCATAAAAGGGAAAATTTTGCCTTGAAGGTGAGGATAAAAAATAAGACAAAGGGAGGGGATTTATTTTTGTGGCAGGACCTCTGTTGGGCGAGTTACAGATATAATTTGATGCCCCTATCTCCCTGAATTTGATACTGATGACGTCCCCCGCTATTGCCTTCGAGGTTCTACCAACCCAGTCTCCTCTACGTACAGAGAAGATGTCACCCCTAATATGGGCGGGTAATGGTCTGTGGAGTTGGAGCCACTGGGCACATTTGTTCCTCAGCTCTGCAAAAGTTTCTCTTGTGCCCTCCTTCAGTGGGGGCACTGCTGTTAACACCACCACGAAGGGAGAGGCTTCCGGGGGTAAGTTAATTATTTTGGGCCGAGGTTGCTTTGTCTTCAGATCTGATGGTTTTTCCTGAGAGGGGGTCTCTGCTGGGATAATGAAATTCCCTTTTGTTTGTCTATTATTTGTTTTTGATTGACCTGCTAAACCTGTTTGTGTGGCAGAAGGAAGAGCTACCACCTCCGGAGTATTTTGGGAGACTTCCAAATTGCTCCCTTTTTTTGCTAAGGGAAGTGTTTCTGCCGCTTTTTTGATTTGCGAAATGTTAGGATTATCTGTTTTACCTGTTATTTGTTTGGTGCTGGGTGATTTTTGAGGTATTTCCTTAGCTCCCTGTGTTGGGGCAGGACCATTCCTACTTGATTTACAACTGCATTTGGTGTTAATTAGTGACGTGAGTCTGTCCAGCTTTGATATGAGGGGTTTGATCTGTGCTGTGATTTTGGCTTCAAGGTCAGATTTTAGATCCATAACCATGTTTTCCACCCAACAGGGTATACCTGCCGAGGAGTTTGGGGTAGGTGTGATCAAATTATGGTTCTTTATTTTTGAATTTCCCTTGATGATTGGCATTTCCTTTGGGAGAGTGGTGATAATTTCCTTTGTTTTTGTTGGTTCTACGTTCATTTCTGGCTCAGGTGGTAAAGAATTACAGATGGCACTCTGATCTAATTTCTCGACCGGTGATTGACAAGCTTCTAAATCTGGGGTTGCGTCGAGATCAACATATGATTGATCGGAGTCCGATTGGGTTACGGATAAGTCTACTAAGTTTGGAACAGTCACCATAGGAACGATGGTTAATGGCAGTGGTAAGGAGCAATTATTATTATTTGCCACCTGGTGAACGGGGGAGTTTGCGGTGGCAAGTGAGCCGAGCGAAGATCGTTTTGCCTGCATGAGGTCTAACGAGACTCTTTTCTCCAGTAAGATGATGCTTTTGTCAATGGTGTCGTTGACCCTGGATATAAACAGGTCTATAGGGCCGGTCACTTGCGTCACCAGTGTTGCTTTCTTGGACGCGCTTCTTGTTTTGGGACGCATCCTGAGCCCGAATAATATGCGTTAGATATTCGAGGGGGCCCAGGGGGGTTGTCGTGGGGTGCAGGGTGACAGGGCCTGGGCCGTCCTCTGCCGTCCTCGAACGGCCCTGTCTTTGCCCTGTCTTCGCCCGAGCTGCGTCCCGCGCTGCGGGAGGGAAATATGGTTAAGTAGGAGGCGTAAAGGGCGGGGGGTGGGCCAGCAGGGAGAGCGGACCGGAAGCTCTTCCTTGGTCTTGCAGGGACTTCTGGGAAATGAAGTCCCCGCACGCTCGCAGCCCCGCTGGTCCCTCGCGCCCCTTACCGCCTTGCTGTCTTGCTAGTGGAGTCCTCGCCTCAGTCCTTCAGGATGCTGCTTCTACCGGCACCCACCAACGAAGCGGCACCCGCGGAGCGGGTGCGGCGAGAGGTGGGCCGGGAGGCTGATGCGCTGCTTGGCTGGTGCGTGGCCGCTAAACTGGAGCCTTCCGCTTAGGTGCAGAGTAGGTAGGTGTCCCCCGAAGTGAAGGGAGAGGGACGCTTTTAGCAAAGATTGGATGGGCGGGGGGCGGGCCAGCAGGGAGAGCGGACCGGAAGCTCTTCCTTGGTCTTGCAGGGACTTCTGGGAAATGAAGTCCCCGCACGCTCGCAGCCCCGCTGGTCCCTCGCGCCCCTTACCGCCTTGCTGTCTTGCTAGTGGAGTCCTCGCCTCAGTCCTTCAGGATGCTGCTTCTACCGGCACCCACCAACGAAGCGGCACCCGCGGAGCGGGTGCGGCGAGAAGTGGGCCGGGAGGCTGATGCGCTGCTTGGCTGGTGCGTGGCCGCTAAACTGGAGCCTTCCGCTTAGGTGCAGAGTAGGTAGGTGTCCCCCGAAGTGAAGGGAGAGGGACGCTTTTAGCAAAGATTGGATGGGCGGGGGGCGGGCCAGCAGGGAGAGCGGACCGGAAGCTCTTCCTTGGTCTTGCAGGGACTTCTGGGAAATGAAGTCCCCGCACGCTCGCAGCCCCGCTGGTCCCTCGCGCCCCTTACCGCCTTGCTGTCTTGCTAGTGGAGTCCTCGCCTCAGTCCTTCAGGATGCTGCTTCTACCGGCACCCACCAACGAAGCGGCACCCGCGGAGCGGGTGCGGCGAGAGGTGGGCCGGGAGGCTGATGCGCTGCTTGGCTGGTGCGTGGCCGCTAAACTGGAGCCTTCCGCTTAGGTGCAGAGTAGGTAGGTGTCCCCGCTTAGGTGCAGAGTAGGTAGGTGTCCCTCCTTATACCTCCTTATATTGCCCCATTTTGAAACAGATTATTAGACCTTGACGTCATATACATAATCCAAATCGGTTACCAAGTTAAACCAAGTGATTTTAATTTATATCCCAATTTTGGTACCATTTAAAAAATTAGCAATTTATAATGTATCGACCTGGCTACCCTAAACAGCAGTAGGAATATTTGTAGTTTTAGATTCATCTGATTCATGTTGTTTCTAATAAGCACTTATATTAATCCTATCACATGGCAACACCTGTGTCCAGTTTTATTAAATATGTCATATGGTTGAGTATTCGTGATAAGGTAATAGATTATACAAGCGGAAAGAATGGAATTTGCTGCCCATATCTCTTACCAATATATTTCTAAAAGTAAAGGACAAAATTAGGTATTGGCTTTGAACATAATTTCATGGTCGCTGTATATTACATAGACAAGGTATAATATAAATAATATTGAAAAAACCTAACAAGAGTATTGTGTTTATATAACAAACTCCTTTTACTCAATGTCATATTCCGTCTCAGGAGCTCATGTCATTGTAACGTGACATAAAAACATTGTTCTCTGTATATATGTATCTGTATGCACACACAATAGTTAACAAACATCTTAAATAATAATTTATATTTTGGCACAATCTTTTTTCTACAGTCATTTGTGTGCATCATCCTAATAAGTCTTAAAAAAAATATTGAAATTCTGGGCAACATTCCTTTTTTTCTCAAATGCTCTTTAATTTATAATCCAGCTTGCCTATGATGATCTCTATTACTCAGTCTGAAATAGTCTCTCACAATCTGTAAACAATGACATTTAACATACAAGTCCAATTATCCATATAATAAACAGCCAATGGACAAGTATACTTTTGTCTTACAGCCCTCATAGTCTCTGTAATTCTCTCTTTAAGGGTTCGAATCATACTCTTCATGTATACTTTACCATATTGTTATATGATGGCATTAACCACACAGTTGGTAATAGAGGATATATAATCACTAATCCAAATCTATTAGTAGAGTTACACTGAAACGTACACTTTAATATAGATTAAAGCAACACATTGAATAGTTGCCACATTTGAAAAGACCCTTTTTGCCTGGTATAATCCAACTTTTAGGACACTGTAACATAGTATCGCTTTGAAAAGTAGTCCACTGTAGTGTTTGCAGTTTTCTAGTAAGTATCGGTCAGTGCCTGTTGAAGATCTGGCTAAGCTTATAAATTCCATCACCATATGATGTGATTAATGTAGTAAGTACCTCATTTTGATAAACCTTCATAGATCCTCTATAAACCCTCATCACTCTCTTTGCTGCTCTTGCCCCAGAGTTGTCCTCTATTTAAATATAATGTTCATGTCTTAGATGGTCCTAACTTTTGGACTTGGCCCTCTCTGCAGTATCACCCCAAACCTTTAGCCTTCACCCTCCTGTTTTCTCAGAATTTGTTTTTGTTGGCCTTAGGACTCCGTGCACTTTACCACTGCTAACCCTTGCTAAAGTGCTGATGTTCACTCCCTAAACCATGGAAAATTGGCTTACACCTGATTGGCATATTTGATTCACGTATAAGTCCGTAGTAAAGTGGTATATCATATACCCAGGGCCTGAAATTAAATGCTACTAGTGGACTTCGAGCCCTTATTGTGTCACCCACTAACGTTGCTCCTTAAAACATGTCCCAGTCCTACTGATGCAGCCTGAATGCAGTTTTAAATTGCCAGTTTGACTCGTTAATATAACCCCTTTGCCAAGCCTTAAACTCCCGTTTTATTGCCTATATGTCACCCATAAGGTAGGCCCTAGGAAGCCAAAAGGCAGGGTACATTGTAATTATGAGGTCATACATGTACTTTTTACGTTTTACATTCCCTGGTAGTGAAAAACTCCTAAATTCGTTTTTCACTACTTGAAGGCATTCCTCTCCCATAGGATAACAGTGGGTGGCCTTAATCCATTTAATAATTGCTAACTATTGATTGGGAAATTGTAATTCAAAATCCTCTTTAATGGTGAATTGAAATTTTAAGTTACAATTTTGAAAATACCACTTTTAGAAAGTTAGCATTTTCCTGCCCTAGCTATTAGGAACATGCAGCCTCTTTCTGGTTAACATGACTGGGCGTAGTGGCAGTTGGACGATGTTGTTTCCTCTCAGACAGCCACACAATAGAGGGATTAGGTGTGCCTTGATGGCCATCAATGGCAGGATGGGGAGGCAGAGCTGAGCAGCCACATTTGCAACTGAGTAGGCTATGCCCGGCCTTTACACAAAGGACTTGTCACTGATGCATTTTTCTAGGGATGGGGAGACTGGACACTTCAAGCATTTCAAAGGGAATTCTCGAAAAACTTCTCCTACTTCAAAGAAGGCACCAGGTATAAAAATAGTACTTCACAACAATGGAGAGAGAGAGGGAAAAATAATAATGCTAGGCACTATGTGAGGTGGGAACTCCTGGTCCCCCAATTAATATGAAAAAAACAATAAAGGAGTAACCCCTCGTGGGTAGGGAGAAAAATAACTCTCTGACAATGAGCACTAGTGCTCTGGTTAGCACATTTTGCCCCAACCTGTTACTGGATAAAGCATATCCTTATAGAAGACCCCTCACTCACCAACCTGGTTGGTGACATGCTTCATCATCGGGGTCCCACCCCATAGGCCGAGTGCCTACAGGGTGTGCTGCGACACCTGATTACAGTGGAGCTGGTTTCGTTTTTATGTGTTCAAGACTATCAAAATTGTGTATTAAAAAGGGCCAACACTACTCACTGCAAGTATTTATTCTCGAGCGCTTGAACCCTTAGTAAAATTAAAGTGTGGCACCTTTGCCTAATTAGGAAGGCTTTGGTGTCAAAAAGTCGTATTAAAATATATAAAAATAGCGAAAGTGTGCTATGTGAATGTGAATGTACAAAACTATTGTTTAAAAAGGTCTACATGTTTCAACCCATACATGGATTCAAGGGTTTTCGTCAGGACCGTAGGTGATTTGAACTGGGTGGTCCGCCCACGCTAAGGAGCGTCCTGCCCTAGTTCAATTTAGAGATCGTAAATAGGGATCTCGTGCAAAAGATGCGTTTTTCACTTTGGAAAAAACCTGTGAAAAGACAGGGAAACAAAAAACAGGAAGGGGTCACACACAGGGGTAGACAAAATGGATTGTACCACATATAACACATATATTCATGATCATTAGGACAATCATAATATCCACGTGTGGAATCATACCAGCATATCACTATCGTGATTAGAACATATCTATTGCGTGGGTGGCAACAGAAATATAGTGATAAAATGCCGGGAGGTGCCTTTCAATCAAAGGGCAGCCGCCAAATGAGGGGTGTCGATATGGTTTGGCGTCTGGAATGCGTGAAAAACAGGGGTCGATAAATGGGAGAGTGACCTATTAGCGTGCTGCGCTGTGAACGGCTGCCAAATAAATGTGAGCAGTCGTGAGAAAGACCGTCTCAATTGTATTGAGGCGGCTAGTTATTTAGTGCTTACACTTGGAAGCGAAACTCTCGCTTCATGGGCACCAGCGTTACCAAGTTGACAGGATTCCGTCTCCTGTAGGTAAAAAAACAAGTATCCAGTGTCAGCGCTGTGGTCAAAGGGCGCTGACAGTCGAGTATTGCCCCAAGAGAAAATATACGGTCGATCGTTCCCGCATAGCGGTCCTTCAAGTGTACTTACTTGTCGCTTCTGTTCATCAGACCGATTAACCTACTTGGTTCTTGCTCGGCGTGCCCCGTGGAGTGTCTCCGGTACCTGTTTGCCGGTAATGTGAACACTTCCTCGTTGGGCGTGGCCGGGTCACGTGTGGTGAGCACGTGATCCGGAGGTGGCCAATCACAATGTTCTGTGAACACTGTTGTAGGACTTGCCCAAGTAGAGCAATGTGTACATCGCTATGGTAACGGGTGTAGTGATCTAGGGCGGACAGCGCTCGTTTTGCTGAGCCATGGTTCTGGGGTATTTTTTATATATATTTTTTATCGTGTTTCTAAGCACAAACATGGGTTTTGGATGGGGAATATTTACAAGGTGTTTAGTATACAGAGATTACTTTCAGGTCATAGGAAAACGGGCAGAGTTACCGTTTGGAGGCTTTGACAAAATAGAACAGGCATAGAATGACTCCGTGTGGTGGGGTCTGGATTTTAATGGGCTCTCTTATGTCAATACATTGTTCCACGGAATATTATCGTTTAAACCGGTTTTGTGCGTGGAAAGTCTGTAGACCCACCTCTGTTCCTTCTCGTATAGGCGTTTGTTTAGGTTTGTACCAGGTTGTACTTGTTCAATTATTGTCCATTTTATGTCATCGGCAGTGTGACCTACCGACAAAAAATGTTCAGTAAGCTTTGTATTTGTCTTCCTGCACCTGATGGTGCTCCTGTGCTCTCCAATGCGAAGTTTTATTTTTCTACTGGTCATTCCTACATAATGCAAGTCGCATGGGCATGTCAATCTGTAGATGACGTTCTCGCTATTGCAGTTGGTCTGCCCTCTGATTGTCCACACTTTGTTAGGTTCCAACAGTAGTGTTTTTGTATTTGTGGTAAAGGGGCAGACACTGCAACTTCCGCATTTGTAGTGGCCAGTTACCTTAGGTAGACCCCAAAGATTAGTTTGTGTTTCTTTCCTAGGGTGTATCGCTAGGGGGCTGGTATTGACTACTGCATCTTTTATGCTTCGTGCTCTTTTGAAAGAGAATAAAGGTTTGTTCCATCTTAGGTTGCCTGTATTCAGAATGTTCCAGTGTTTTTTTATTATTCTTGACACGTCATTGGATATAGTGTTATATGTTGTAACACACGTCAAAGGGATCTCTTCCGGGACTCTTTCTTTTGGTTCCAAGAGCGCTGTGCGAGGCTGATTACGAGCTCGCTTCTGGCTTTTCTGGAGGATTCTGTTTGGGTAACCTCGGTTTTGAAGTTTCTGAGAAAGGTCTTTGGCTTGGCTCTTGTAGTCATCTAGTTAACTACAGTTCCTACGGATTCTAAGGTATTGCCCGTATGGTAAATTTTCGCATAGGGGTCTGGGGTGAAAGCTTTCAAAACGGAGGAGGTTATTTTTGGCAGTAGGTTTGTAATGGGTAATAGTAGTCAATTTCCCATCTTTTTTTGTGATTTTTACGTCTAGGAAGACCAGGGTGTCACTGTTTTTTTCATATGTGAACTTTAGATGATTGTCTCGGGTGTTTATCCAGTTGAAGAAAGAGGTTAGTGATTCCTCTGAGCCTTTCCAAATGGTTAGCACATCGTCGATGTACCTACGCCATATCAATAGATTGGAGCTATAGGGGTTTGTATCGCTGAGAATGTATTTCTCTTCAAAGTCAAATACATACAAACCCGCTATGCTTGGAGCAAAAGAACTGCCCATGGATGTCCCACCCGTCTGTAGGAATATTTGACCTTCAAACTCAAAATAATTCCTTTTTAGTGCTAGCCTTGCACACTCGAGGATAAAATTTTTGGGTGTTCTTGATGTCCATGTTTCCTTCTCTAGAGCTCTTTCTAGTACTTCCAGCGTTGCATCCTGAGGGATGCTGGTGTACAGGCTCTCAATGTCAAAACTCACCAGGATGGTGTCATTATCCACAGTGAGTTGGTCAAGAATTTGTAAGAGACTCTTTGTGTCCTGTAGGTATGTGCTGGTTCTTTGCACCATGGCTTTGAAGAAAACGTCGCAAAATTGTAACACCCGTTACCATAGCGATGTACACATTGCTCTACTTGGGCAAGTCCTACAACAGTGTTCACAGAACATTGTGATTGGCCACCTCCGGATCACGTGCTCACCACACGTGACCCGGCCACGCCCAACGAGGAAGTGTTCACATTACCGGCAAACAGGCACCGGAGACACTCCACGGGGCACGCCGAGCAAGAACCAAGTAGGTTAATCGGTCTGATGAACAGAAGCGACAAGTAAGTACACTTGAAGGACCGCTATGCGGGAACGATCGACCGTATTTTCTCTTGGGGCAATACTCGACTGTCAGCGCCCTTTGACCACAGCGCTGACACTGGATACTTGTTTTTTTACCTACAGGAGACGGAATCCTGTCAACTTGGTAACGCTGGTGCCCATGAAGCGAGAGTTTCGCTTCCAAGTGTAAGCACTAAATAACTAGCCGCCTCAATACAATTGAGACGGTCTTTCTCACGACTGCTCACATTTATTTGGCAGCCGTTCACAGCGCAGCACGCTAATAGGTCACTCTCCCATTTATCGACCCCTGTTTTTCACGCATTCCAGACGCCAAACCATATCGACACCCCTCATTTGGCGGCTGCCCTTTGATTGAAAGGCACCTCCCGGCATTTTATCACTATATTTCTGTTGCCACCCACGCAATAGATATGTTCTAATCACGATAGTGATATGCTGGTATGATTCCACACGTGGATATTATGATTGTCCTAATGATCATGAATATATGTGTTATATGTGGTACAATCCATTTTGTCTACCCCTGTGTGTGACCCCTTCCTGTTTTTTGTTTCCCTGTCTTTTCACAGGTTTTTTCCAAAGTGAAAAACGCACCTTTTGCACGAGATCCCTATTTACGATCTCTAAATTGAACTAGGGCAGGACGCTCCTTAGCGTGGGCGGACCACCCAGTTCAAATCACCTACGGTCCTGACGAAAACCCTTGAATCCATGTATGGGTTGAAACATGTAGACCTTTTTAAACAATAGTTTTGTACATTCACATTCACATAGCACACTTTCGCTATTTTTATATATTTTAATACGACTTTTTGACACCAAAGCCTTCCTAATTAGGCAAAGGTGCCACACTTTAATTTTACTAAGGGTTCAAGCGCTCAAGAATAAATACTTGCAGTGAGTAGTGTTGGCCCTTTTTAATACACAATTTTGATAGTCTTGAACACATAAAAACGAAACCAGCTCCACTGTAATCAGGTGTCGCAGCACACCCTGTAGGCACTCGGCCTATGGGGTGGGACCCCGATGATGAAGCATGTCACCAACCAGGTTGGTGAGTGAGGGGTCTTCTATAAGGATATGCTTTATCCAGTAACAGGTTGGGGCAAAATGTGCTAACCAGAGCACTAGTGCTCATTGTCAGAGAGTTATTTTTCTCCCTACCCACGAGGGGTTACTCCTTTATTGTTTTTTTCATATTAATTGGGGGACCAGGAGTTCCCACCTCACATAGTGCCTAGCATTATTATTTTTCCCTCTCTCTCTCCATTGTTGTGAAGATTTAGGCAGCGCGCAGCTGCGAGAGTTGTATAAAACACATAAGACACCACACTACATTTGCCAAACCCTTTGGCAACATGGCTGAAAACCAGGGTCTATCATATACCTCTGCAGAGGTCGATGAGATCATGAGTGACCTATCTGTTTTCGCAGATGCAAATATAGCACAAAGTATTTCAACAACAAAAGATTGGGAGAATCTTACAGAGATGAAGAGAAACAGAATCAGGACCATCTTGCATGGGACAATTCTAAAAGAATACTTGAGTAACAGTATGGCTCCTAAAGGGCTATTGGTTTCAAATGCACCCCGCATTTTCCTTGAAGACGAAGCTTTTCGAAAGGACTGGGCGGCCATAGCATGGCACTGCACGCACGATTGGATCGTTTTGATATTAAAGACAGCCTTAAGACTGTCCGAAAAAATCCAAGTCGAGATCCAGGTGACAGAAAGCCACATGAAAACTACGATTACAGGCTTTAAGTAAAAACTTGATGAATTAAACAAGGAAATGACAGACTATAAAGACAATTTGACCCAGCAAAAAGTGCAAAAGTTCCAGAAGGATTTAAAGAAATTCTCCTATACTAAGGCATACCCATACTCTGACCCAGAGTTTACCCCTCAATCTAAAGGAGAAGATATCTCAGATGCCTCCAGTAATGCCTCAAGCAACACTTCTAATTCAAGTATAAATTCTGGAGGAAGCAACTCCAAACCAAGAGGGAGAGGACGGGGTAGAGGTCAAGGGAACTGGTCACATTACGCACCGGTACCAATGCAAGGACCACCTGACCCATACTACCACCCACAAAATATGCCAATGTATGGCTGGCAACCACCATTCCAGCAGCCATTCTTCCAACCAAACCCCTACACACCCCCTTTTTTATACCGGGGCGGAAGAGGAAGGGGAAAACGAAGAAATCAAAACCAGGGAGCTCATGTACACTGGGCAGCGGAAGATCCGAGTGTGAACCAGAACAAGCCCAGACCGCAACAGGCAGGTCCGAGCAACCGGAGAACCTAATAACCAACCTCGCAACTAGACCACTGAGCACAGACGAAGAATCAGTTCTGAATAAAGGCTTAGGATTTGTACCGACAGCGAATCTGGACAAATTCAGACTTCATTGTGAACTCTCGTCTTTCTTTAGAAAACTCAGGCTAAAAGCTTTTTTCGAAAAAAGACCAATCACTGAGGAGAATCCGGATCCTAATGAAACAGGTCTGAGAAACAAAGCCACTTTCACCCCTCCGCCACACTTGATACCTGTGGAAGTTTCCACATTCGAGCAGGCAGTTTTCAATGAAATTGAGAATACAAAACCTAAGAAACAATTCATGAACCTGACTAATCAGGAAAGGGTCGCCCTCGAAACCCTGCGGAACTGTGAAACAATTGTGATAAAACCTGCGGATAAAGGTGGAGGAATTGTTGTGCAAGATCGCACAGCTTATCAAACCGAATGTCTTCGACTTCTAGCAGATGACAACAGTTATCAGAGACTACCAGTGGATCCAACAGAAGATTTGAAAAGCGAGATAACATCGCTAGTGGAATATGGAGAAACAGAGGGTTTTATATCTAAACAGGAGGCAAATTTCCTTTGCAATAGCGAAGGGAAAATCCCCTACTTCTATACCCTCCCCAAAATACATAAAAACAGGACACCACCGCCAGGTAGACCAATTGTCTCTGGTTTGGGATCAGTCCTCGAACCGCTGTCACAATTTTGCGACGTTTTCTTCAAAGCCATGGTGCAAAGAACCAGCACATACCTACAGGACACAAAGAGTCTCTTACAAATTCTTGACCAACTCACTGTGGATAATGACACCATCCTGGTGAGTTTTGACATTGAGAGCCTGTACACCAGCATCCCTCAGGATGCAACGCTGGAAGTACTAGAAAGAGCTCTAGAGAAGGAAACATGGACATCAAGAACACCCAAAAATTTTATCCTCGAGTGTGCAAGGCTAGCACTAAAAAGGAATTATTTTGAGTTTGAAGGTCAAATATTCCTACAGACGGGTGGGACATCCATGGGCAGTTCTTTTGCTCTAAGCATAGCGGGTTTGTATGTATTTGACTTTGAAGAGAAATACATTCTCAGCGATACAAACCCCTATAGCTCCAATCTATTGATATGGCGTAGGTACATCGACGATGTGCTAACCATTTGGAAAGGCTCAGAGGAATCACTAACCTCTTTCTTCAACTGGATAAACACCCGAGACAATCATCTAAAGTTCACATATGAAAAAAACAGTGACACCCTGGTCTTCCTAGACGTAAAAATCACAAAAAAAGATGGGAAATTGACTACTATTACCCATTACAAACCTACTGCCAAAAATAACCTCCTCCGTTTTGAAAGCTTTCACCCCAGACCCCTACGTGAAAATTTACCATACGGGCAATACCTTAGAATCCGTAGGAACTGTAGTGAACTAGATGACTACAAGAGCCAAGCCAAAGACCTTTCTCAGAAACTTCAAAACCGAGGTTACCCAAACAGAATCCTCCAGAAAAGCCAGAAGCAAGCTCGTAATCAGCCTCGCACAGCGCTCTTGGAACCAAAAGAAAGAGTCCCGGAAGAGATCCCTTTGACGTGTGTTACAACATATAACACTATATCCAATGACGTGTCAAGAATAATAAAAAAGCACTGGAACATTCTGAATACAGGCAACCTAAGATGGAACAAACCTTTATTCTCTTTCAAAAGAGCACGAAGCATAAAAGATGCAGTAGTCAATACCAGACCCCTAGCGATACACCCTAGGAAAGAAACACAAACTAATCTTTGGGGTCTACCTAAGGTAACTGGCCACTACAAATGCGGAAGTTGCAGTGTCTGCCCCTTTACCACAAATACAAAAACACTACTGTTGGAACCTAACAAAGTGTGGACAATCAGAGGGCAGACCAACTGCAATAGCGAGAACGTCATCTACAGATTGACATGCCCATGCGACTTGCATTATATAGGAATGACCAGTAGAAAAATAAAACTTCGCATTGGAGAGCACAGGAGCACCATCAGGTGCAGGAAGACAAATACAAAGCTTACTGAACATTTTTTGTCGGTAGGTCACACTGCCGATGACATAAAATGGACAATAATTGAACAAGTACAACCTGGTACAAACCTAAACAAACGCCTATACGAGAAGGAACAGAGGTGGGTCTACAGACTTTCCACGCACAAAACCGGTTTAAACGATAATATTCCGTGGAACAATGTATTGACATAAGAGAGCCCATTAAAATCCAGACCCCACCACACGGAGTCATTCTATGCCTGTTCTATTTTGTCAAAGCCTCCAAACGGTAACTCTGCCCGTTTTCCTATGTCCTGAAAGTAATCTCTGTATACTAAACACCTTGTAAATATTCCCCATCCAAAACCCATGTTTGTGCTTAGAAACACGATAAAAAATATATATAAAAAATACCCCAGAACCATGGCTCAGCAAAACGAGCGCTGTCCGCCCTAGATCACTACACCCGTTACCATAGCGATGTACACATTGCTCTACTTGGGCAAGTCCTACAACAGTGTTCACAGAACATTGTGATTGGCCACCTCCGGATCACGTGCTCACCACACGTGACCCGGCCACGCCCAACGAGGAAGTGTTCACATTACCGGCAAACAGGCACCGGAGACACTCCACGGGGCACGCCGAGCAAGAACCAAGTAGGTTAATCGGTCTGATGAACAGAAGCGACAAGTAAGTACACTTGAAGGACCGCTATGCGGGAACGATCGACCGTATTTTCTCTTGGGGCAATACTCGACTGTCAGCGCCCTTTGACCACAGCGCTGACACTGGATACTTGTTTTTTTACCTACAGGAGACGGAATCCTGTCAACTTGGTAACGCTGGTGCCCATGAAGCGAGAGTTTCGCTTCCAAGTGTAAGCACTAAATAACTAGCCGCCTCAATACAATTGAGACGGTCTTTCTCACGACTGCTCACATTTATTTGGCAGCCGTTCACAGCGCAGCACGCTAATAGGTCACTCTCCCATTTATCGACCCCTGTTTTTCACGCATTCCAGACGCCAAACCATATCGACACCCCTCATTTGGCGGCTGCCCTTTGATTGAAAGGCACCTCCCGGCATTTTATCACTATATTTCTGTTGCCACCCACGCAATAGATATGTTCTAATCACGATAGTGATATGCTGGTATGATTCCACACGTGGATATTATGATTGTCCTAATGATCATGAATATATGTGTTATATGTGGTACAATCCATTTTGTCTACCCCTGTGTGTGACCCCTTCCTGTTTTTTGTTTCCCTGTCTTTTCACAGGTTTTTTCCAAAGTGAAAAACGCACCTTTTGCACGAGATCCCTATTTACGATCTCTAAATTGAACTAGGGCAGGACGCTCCTTAGCGTGGGCGGACCACCCAGTTCAAATCACCTACGGTCCTGACGAAAACCCTTGAATCCATGTATGGGTTGAAACATGTAGACCTTTTTAAACAATAGTTTTGTACATTCACATTCACATAGCACACTTTCGCTATTTTTATATATTTTAATACGACTTTTTGACACCAAAGCCTTCCTAATTAGGCAAAGGTGCCACACTTTAATTTTACTAAGGGTTCAAGCGCTCAAGAATAAATACTTGCAGTGAGTAGTGTTGGCCCTTTTTAATACACAATTTTGATAGTCTTGAACACATAAAAACAAAACCAGCTCCACTGTAATCAGGTGTCGCAGCACACCCTGTAGGCACTCGGCCTATGGGGTGGGACCCCGATGATGAAGCATGTCACCAACCAGGTTGGTGAGTGAGGGGTCTTCTATAAGGATATGCTTTATCCAGTAACAGGTTGGGGCAAAATGTGCTAACCAGAGCACTAGTGCTCATTGTCAGAGAGTTATTTTTCTCCCTACCCACGAGGGGTTACTCCTTTATTGTTTTTTTCATAAAAATAGTACTCTCAGACCCACTCTTCAGTTCACTTTCTGGACCTGCGCAAGGACTCTCAGAGAACTGCCTGCTATGTACTTCAGTGGGCTGCTTTGCTGCACCTTGCAGGACTCCTCTACTGCCTGAAGCCTGCCTTGATCCCTCAGAGGCAAGCCCTGCCGCTTGAACCCTGCTCCCCTGCTTGAGCCCAGGACTACCAGAGTGACACAAAGGGCTAGTTGGCTGGACTCCTGATCAGAGCCTCAGGGACAGAGAAGACTCCAACCATCTTAAACCTGTTCCTGGAGTCAGGCTGAGTGCGTTGTAACCCCCCAAATAGTGCCCTTCCAGTCTTGGACACTAGGTGGTGGTGTTAAAGGTGCCCAGATAGCGAAAATACAAAACTTGCCACTTAAAAATGTTTTGGCTGAAAACTGCTCTGAGAACTAAGAGAAGACTGGGACCAACCTGCTTGTCTATGCACCCCATACTTACCAGCTTGTCTGGCTTCATGGCTGCTCCCACAATGTTTTTCTCCGCAGCAGCAAATCCTGCTCAGCTGTACTTCACAGAAGGGGTATTAGGCCATGTGGAGCCTTCGTCGGCTACAGCTACAGCTTTGTCCCACTGGAGATTTTCAACTTCCAAAAAAGAGACTAAGTGACAAATTGAATTATTGGAAGGATGCAGCCCAGCAACAAACAGCTTTTTTTCTTCTTTTCAAAAAGAAAATCCCAGAGTGGGAAAAGTAATGCTCCCCTTGCCATGGGAGGCTTCTCCAGTGGCAGGGGAAGCATTAAATTGTTTTAATAGTTCCTTACCGTAAGAAACAGTAAAACAGTAAACATGACTACATGTCTGCCCATCCAAATTGAATGGACAACAAGTAGTCATTTCTCCATCCAAAGGGCCCTGCTCCTCAGGGCCATCGAAGGGGGTTAATCACTGCAGAGACAGAATAGTCCCCACCGCGATTAACCTGAAGGTCCCTCACATCTAAATGCAGTGGACAGACCGCAATCTGGTGGTGATGATACTCCATCCCCATAGCGACAGAGTATCATTACTGCCAAGAATTTAAATTGGGCCGTAAGTTTGAACGTAGAAATCTTCACTATGAACAGCAGCTCTCCGATTATGAAGCCTCCTCCTCAGACACTGTCTGCAGCCTTGCCCTGGTAAACTTTACCTTCTCTTGAATATTTTTGTCAACATTTCTTCTAAGTCCAAAGGTAAGCGCTGACCAGGCGTAATCTATTCTTGTATCCAAATTGTGCTCCATTGCGATCTGCCATCTTTTTCAAATTTTACCTGGTCTGGTTTGACTAAATGTCCACAGTTGTTGCTTTGATCGTTTCTGGCTATCAAGAGCACCCCGAGTCATTAGCAGTGAAGGCCATAGGATTCCGACCATTTGCCCCATATTCAGTCATTCTTGTGAGGGAACCCTCGAGCGAGGTAGATAGGTTCTTCCACACCTCACCACATCAGTCCATTCGAGTTTGCTATCCTGCCGCCTAGGGTGGGTCCTTCAGTTTCCCTTTCCAGGCGATGTCCCATTTGGTGAACACTGTAGCCATGCCTATCAGGCATCTGTCACCCCTACGATCCCACATCTCATCTAGTACCCGTAACAAGGTTAGTTTGGGTGAAAGTTCGATTTGGTATCCCAATACCTTTGTAAGAGCTAAATGTATTTGTCTCCAATAGTGAATAATCAGGGACACTGCTGAGTCACGTGATAGAAATCAGCATAAAGGTGGGAACACTAAAAGCAAGTCAGGTTTGCAGGTTTGGGAGTTTGCCTGCTTGCCACAGTCTCTGGGTGGTGAGGTATGTCGGGTGGAGACAGTGTAATTGTATCAGTCTCAATTTTGAGGAGATGGTAATTTCATGGGGGGTCATGCGCACTAGACACCAGTCCTGGTCATCAGTGGGGCCAATCCAACCCTCCCATTTCAGTTTCAGAGCAGCAAAGTGGTCCGGGCATTATTAATTAGAGTCTGATATATTTGGGAAATCCTTCTTTTACCTAGGTTATCCATGATCAATTTAGCTTTGAGTGGATTGAATTTTTGGAGGTCGACCAGTAGGGGGTTAAATGTGGTCAAAGCATGTCTTAGTTGTAGGTACTTTTGGAATTGTGTCTTCAACAGTTCCTACTGAGCTTGGAGTTCTTGGAAAGAGTGAATATGGTGCCCCTTCCAGATGTCTCCTAGTGTCATGATTCCTGTTCTGTCCCATTTGTGAAAGCCGCTTAATTGTGCAATGTGTAGGAGGAGTTTGCCCTGCCACAGCGGGGTTTGCTGTGTCCCAATGTGTTTCCAACCTAGAAAGTGCAGCGCTATCCTCCAGTTAAGAAAGACCACTTGAGCAGGTTACCGGAGCCACTGCGGGAGTGGGTTCCATTACAACATGCCTATCACATTGTTCAAACCCAGGATCATGAGCTCAGCCTGGTACGCAGGATCATCCAACCCCTCCAGACAGCCAGTAGTTAATGACCTGAATCTCCAAGGCCCTGTAGTACAACTGAAGATTAGCCACTTCCAGTCCACCATCATATGTTGTCTGTCTTCATTACACCCATGCAATGCGCAGTTGCCGGTTTGCCCACAAGAACACTCAAATGTGGGCTGCACGGTTTTGCAACCAATGGTCTGGAATTATTAGTGAGAAATTTTTAAAGGTATAGAGGCATCAGGGGAGAACCATAATTTCCAATAAAGCTATGCGTTCTAGCATATTAAGCGGGAAGGTCTGCCTTCACAGCAGTCAGGAGGGGGTGTCATATTAAGACTCCAGGTCAGATCAGGCTCACAAGAGACATGCATCCCCAGGTACTTGAGGCCAAGCCTTTGGATGGGAATGGAGTCTTGCTGAGTGGTGGTCGAGGCATCCTCTCAAAGGGGAATTAGCAAGGATTTACTCTAAGACAACTTGCCTTTACATAAAGACCAAGCATCCAGATGCAACAGGGGCCTGGAGGATAGGAGGGTTTGATAGGCAGGGCAGGACATTGTCCGCATAAAGCGCTATGCAGTCCTCAGGACCCTTGTCCCACCTCCATCCCTGCAGTTGGACATCACACCGTAGGAGTCTGGCCAGAGGTTCGATTACGAGTTCCCAGAATACTCTGGTTTCACTTATTACTCACATATCCTTGATCATTATTCTAGAATTGACTTTATTCTGGACATGTTTTGAGAGCTTCATGATACTGATTATGAGGTATGCCCAAAGACTGTATCGGATCAAATTGCCCTTTTCTGTCCATAAAGCATTGCCACTCTGGCTCAAAGATGTCTCTGTGGACTTTTGAACAATGACTTCTTATAGATGATAAATAAAAAAGTATGATGCTTACATCGTGTTTGTGGAGATTAATCTGTGGTCTGCCCCTATCTCTGTAGCATGGAACACTCTATAGGCTTTAATTAGAGGTATTATGCTCAAATAAGTGGTAGATCACAATAAAAAGCTACACAATAATGAAATTCAGTTTTACTTTGATTTCTCTAAATTTGAGAATGAGAACAAAAGCACACTTTTACCAAAGGACTGATCTGAAAGGAACTATTTTTTTTGTGTATGGTTGAGTGTCATAGTAAAATTGGTCAGGTTTTGAGGGGGAAAGCTGCTGCTTCCTACATGGTCAGAAATGGTATAACTATGAGTACAGAGAGTATTGGGAAAATCGTGGCCTATAAAATTCAAGGAAAACAGAATAGACATAGCATAGACTTTATTAAAGATGATAAAGAGCGGGGCATGGAAAAGCAAAGCATGGAGTCGAACGTGCTTTCCTAGAGCTCCACTCCTCCTCGCCCGATAATCTCTACATCAACTCCCCATCTTCTGAGTAAACACAGTCCTCAGCGCAAGTCATCTGCCCTAACTGCGTTGGATGGTCGTGGGGAGGGAGAGCAGTGGGTGGGGGCATTCACAGGGCTCACTGTGCCCCAGGAGTTAACCACAGAGATGAAGCAGCATCTGCCATGTTGAGCTTGGTCACAATCTGCCCGCTATGGAGTGAGGCATCACTGGGATCGGAGCGGACCGCCGGAGACATGTTGGCGTTGACTCCGGCTGCCCAGACACAGGCCGAGGGGGAAATCCATGGAAGAAGCGCAGTGGTAAGTGGTTGCTCTGGCAGTTCACTACACGCTGGAAGCGGGTGCCCAAGCGACCCCGGCCACCATCTTGGAACTGAGCCTGGAGCGCTTTTGCATTGGGGCCCAACGCAGAAGTGAAGCAGCAGGGGCTCACCGGGGGAACCCAGTGCACATCTGGCCCTTTTGTGGGGGACCATTCTGGGCAACAAAAGTGGACCCCTTCCCAGCCCAGGGCACAATACAAAACTGCTGCGAGAAGACAGACCTCGCTTTGGGAGGTTCCTGCCCTACTTGGACTGAGAGGACATCACCTAGGGAACAGCGATTGCAGTCCCGGCAGGGGAGGCCCTCCTAGATCTCGATCCCTCTGGTGGCGATAGGAAGACACATGTGGAGGAGCCCCTTTTTATGAGGCTGTGTTGAGAAGGACCTGCAACTAGACAGGGAAGGGCTCAGAACGAGGAGACTTTGGCCCTGAGGAGAGAAGAGGGAGAAGTAATTAGGACTTCAACGCACCTGGAGGAACATACGACTGCTCTACTGGACTCCAGGCAACCTGCTTTCTTGCGGGTGGAGAGACTGATTTGCCGCACAATAGCAGCAGGATTTTCCCCCTTTGCCCTTGGGAGGGGAGAGAGAGGGGTGGTGGACTTCTTGCCATGGTATGTCCCTCAGAGGGACTCAAGGGCCAGCTGCGACTGAGCACGGACACCCCAATAAACTGAACCCAAAAACCAACAGGGGAAACATATGCTGGAAACAGAGCTGGTTGACCCCGCTGGATATCTGACTGTTGAGCCCTAAAACTCCCGCTATACAATTGGGCATAGCAGGCGAAGTAGTGTACGGAGCCAGGATTATTACTGGACAGCCTACTCAGCAGTGAGCGTTGGGCATCCCTTGAGCACCTAAGCAGTCTGTGGGTACCCCTGGATCCCACGGCTCTCTCCCAACAGTGGTTAAGGGCAAACACCCAAAAAGAACATTCAGTGACTGATGTGAAGCCGGGCTGGAGAGGGCCATTCCAGATCTGCGGTGTGTCACCTCCTCCCCACCCCCGGCGAACACACCTGCAAGCGCCATACAAATCACCCAAGATTACATGGAAATCTTTCTGGCCAAAATCCACTCTGAAATAGGCCTGTTGCGCTCTGACTTCAAAGCCTGTATACAGGAACTGAGCAAATAAGTTACCGACATTGGCCAGTGGGTTGACGACTTGGAGCGCATGGCGGACATGAAGACTGAAGAGAAAGAGATGCTGTTACAACCACATTACTGATCTCCAGTTGAAGCAGGAAGGACTTGAGAATTGTATTAAAAGCAAAAATATGCATATTAGGGGAATACCAGCTGGGGCAGAAGGTGTTTACATCCTGACCTCCACAGGAGAAGTACTGCAGGTGATCAGAAGCAACCCATACCTCACGGCCCAAAGGCTGGACAGAGCTCACAGGGTCTTCACAAATTTCCCCACAAAGAGCCAGGCACCGGACATACTAACGCAGGTCCATTTCATCAAGAAAAAGAAAGAAATACTGAAGAGGGCCAGAGGCAAGGCAGACTTTGTTTTTCATGGCAACACTATCCAGCTTTTCCAAGCCCTCTAAGGTACCACAAACAGATGCCGCATGAAATGCCACCCAATCATGAACATTCTCAACAAAAAACAAATCAGACATCAGTGGGCCATCCCTTCAGCCTATCACCACAATAGGCTAGAAAGCGCTGCTTAGTCAGAACCTTGGCGGAGGCCCGGTCCCTGCTGGGCCTGCCTCCAGGAGAGATCAACAACCTGACAGGGGGGAGCCATGTCCTCGACGACAGAGTCAACGACCAGTACGTCAAACAATCCGGCCCAGCTTCAGGAACTGCCAGCCTCAAGACGCTCACACTGAAGAGGCCAAAGTAGATATCAGCTCACATCTCATGAAGCTGAAACAGGAGCCCACATCAACATCCCCTGAGGGGTCACTTGTGGCATTCCCATAGAACACATGGGACTCAGATGTCGGGTCTCCCCCGAGGATGGGGACACAGCCCTGGACTGATGGGTGGGAGGATGGGCGCATGGTAAGACTTCCCTTCCCCACATACTCATGCATTTGATCCCTATCAGCAGGCCTCCTAAACTGGATGAGCAATATGGAGCACCAAGCCATAACCTCGAGGCTGACTCCTCTAATGGACTCTCGTAGAGATGTCCACAAAAACAGTTTGACTTACCCCACAAGGACTGGCCCCTTTGGCCTTTCTTCACATACAATCGTTTCTTGATCACATCTCCTTTTCCTTTATATGCCCCACCCTTTTACACTGCATCCAACCCTCGGGTGTGGACCCCTTATTAGATTATTCCATGTATACAGTAGTAATGCAGTTGTTCAAGCTGTTACATTTTGTAGTTGCTTATTACAGAGTATTTCTGATGGATGCCTTGACATTATGTATACACTTAACAGTTTCATCATTGATTCACCATGAGGTATTCAGTCATAGCGCACTTCGTATATCATTGTCTACAGATAACAGGCTACAGCCAAGTTATTGTGTAAATCAACTCTTCAGTGGCTGTCAAGGCATATGCCATGAAACAGTGCATAAATTGTGTAATGTCTAATACATTATTAACTATGGAGGTGGGTTGTAATGAAACAGCGACAAATCATTACATAATGGGGTATAAATCTAAACAAAAAAAAGAAACTGTGTTGTACCTTCAGTATACATTTGTTTACTTTCTCATGTAAAGGTTTCCCTGTTTATTCTCTGCTAGTGTTTCTTCCATTTCTACTCTAGCTTTCTCTACGTCACTATAGTCAGTACCCTATACCCGGGGACTATATATATGACGTCACCTAGCCTGCCTGGCACTAATCAGCGACCTTTTGACCCGACTAGTCCACTTATTGTGTCCTCGCCTGTGGGCTTAAATATCCGCATTTATTTAATAAATACTTATTGTGTACCCCATCCTTGTCGTGCCTCTTCCTTCCCACAACAATTTGGTGACAAGGGTCTTCGAACTAAATGGCCCACGGACGAATAACAAGGAAAGAAGTCATATCTGCGTAATTTGAGTGCTGGTACATCACGAATGAAGCGCACGTACGTCGGATGAATACCCATCAAAAATAAGTAAGTGCGTAATACATAAATGATGCATGGCGCTTAAAATCAATCACAAAGGCACAGCGACGAAAAAATCCTGCCAGGAAGGTTTGCTCGAGCGCGGCTGTGACGTAGGCGAAAAATCCAGGTTTCTGATTGGAAAACGTCACGCGCAAAATAACGTGCAGCCATTTTGTGGAATATGTGGAAATAATTTAAACTGACAGGAATTTACCTGACTAAAACTAACGCAGATAATTTACACGAATACAGGATTGGCAAGAGGGTGAAGCAAGCTATAAATTTAACACCGCTTGAAGGTTTATAGTATAACAAAGCAGAAAGACTGTGAATTTATAAGCAATTTGAAACAAAAGTATATGTAAAATTGAAATATAAGACAAATAAAGAATGGCACAGAGTAACAATATATGTGTGCCTCCCCACTTCTTGGATAAACTAGGAAAACCACCAATGAAGTGAAAAAACGGGCTAAGAGCCTTTGAAAATTATATCATATCAATTGATGGCAAACATTATGACGCTGAAAGGAAAAAATAATTACATTTTGGTCTCCTTGGAAATGCAGGACAAGAAATATTTGAGAGCCTGCCAGAATATGAAAGTCCACCAGGTCTTTTTATTCCATTAAATGAATACCAGGAGGCAATTAAAAGACTTGAAAAATAATTTTCAGAGGAGAGTAATGTGATGGTTGGAAGGCATACATTTGCCCTAAGGAAACAAAAAGACGATGAAACAATAGAAGAATATATTGCAGCTTTGCGAGTTTTAGCTAAAGATTGCGAGTTTGAAGAAATGACTGATATTTACATAGGAGATCAGCTAGTGTTTTATTGTTACTCTAAAAAAATACAAGAAAGATTGATTGCTTGTAGAAATCCAACATTGCAGGAAGTAGTGGACATTGCGAAGGGCATAGAAAGGTCATTAATTTCTACAAAAGAACTGTCTAATGCAAGTACTAATTCCAACGTTTTTTGCCTACAGGAAAAGAAAAGGAGTGAGGAGAGGTCCTGTGACAAAAGTAAGAATAACAAGAAAACTGAAGGTAAATGGTTAAGTTGTTTCAGATGTGGCTCACATGAGCATTTAGCGGATTGTAAAACATGCCCTGCTATAGGTAAGAAATACCTGAAATGTAAAAAATATGGCCATTTTACTACGTTACGTAAAACAAGAAGGAATTTCAGTCAGGTGAAAGTAAACGCCATAGATGATTTTGAAGAAGATACTTGTGCCAATATCGTATTATCTGTGGAAATAGTGGATGGTAAGATAAAAGGACCGATAGGGGATATTCTCACTGGTGATATTGAATTAAAGGTTACTGCTGATTCAGAATCACCAATAACAATAATTTCAGAAACATTTTTTGTAGAAAAATGGAAGAATGTCGAATTAAATGAAACTTATGTTAACCCAAAGGCTATTGCGGAATTCGATATAGATATGGTGGGATACTTCCATGATATTCTTACATTCAAAGGAAGAATGATTAAAACTAACATGGACGAAATTTAATCGGAAGGAAAGATTTGGCAAAGCTTAAAGTTATTTTGAAACCAGAAGCAGAAGACCCTATCATACTAGATGAGGAGTATGTAAGTACCAAACAAATTGGGGACAGTTTTGAAAATTTAGAGAACATCTTAGAGAGTCACAAAAATGTTTTTAAAGATGAAAAAGGGTGTGTAAAAGGCTTCGAACATACAATCAAACTTAAAGAAGGTGCCATTCCTGTGGCACATAAGGTAAGAACCGTCCCATTATCAGTAAAGGATGAACCAACTGATTCCTCAGAATGGGTGTCAGCAATAGTTGTTTCTAAGAAAAAGAAAACAGAGGAAATCAGATTATGTGTTGACCTTAGGTCTCTCAATAAAAACATAAATGTAAATTGCCACCCGTTGCCGAAAATCCAAGAAATACTAACTTCAATTGCAGGATCAAAATATTTCTTGCTGATAGACTTAAGATCAGCGTATCATCAAGTGAGTTTGTCTGATGAATCCAGGAATTTAACTACATTTATAACCCCATTTGGAGCGTTCAGATACGTAAGGTTGTCATTCGGATTAGTGTCCGCCTCAAGCGTATTTCAAAAATTGATGGACCTTTTGTTTGGCGGAATCAAAGGCATAGAAGCCTTTCAAGATGATATTTTGATACATGCAAAAACAGAAAAAGAACACTGTGAAATTTTGAATAAAGTTTTACAAATACTAAAAGGGAAAGGAATGACGGTGTCCAAAGAAAAGTGCAAATTCATACAAACAAGTATTGAATATTTGGGCCATGTACTGTCTTCAGATGGAATAAAACCCAAAAATGACTTAATAAAAGCAATAAGAGAAGCTCCAACACCCAGTGATAAAGAAACCCTAAAATCATTCATGGGACTTAGTGAATATTACCCAAGATTCATAGAAGGGTATGCAGACAAATATGAGGCATTAAGAAAGCTTCTCTGTAAAGGTGAGAAATAGCACTGGGGCCAAGAACAAGAGGAAGCTCTTAAGGTTGTTAAGAACAGCATTTGCAAAGCACCTGCTCTACAACCATTTGATCCTATGTTAAAGAACATTATAACTGTTGACGAAAGTGCAAAGGGTATAGGTGCTGTGTTTTGCCAAAGGCAAGGACAAAAGGAGAATACCATTGCATTTATCTCTAGAAAACTCAGTAATGCAGAGAAAAACTACAGTACCATAGAGAGGGAAACTCTAGCATGTGTATGGTCTGTGGAAAAGTTGAAAATGTTCTTGTGGGAAAGGAGTTTGCAATAGTCACTGGCCATAACCGTTGATTTACATGATGGAGGGACATGGTTGTGGTAACCAAAAAGTGAGTGCAAGACTAATAAGACCACTGTCTAACTTGCAAGAGTACAATTTCAAAATTCGACAAATGGAGGGTTAAACTATAGAGCTGATTGCTTGTCAAGGTTGCCAGTCAATGACTGTGAGGAATAAGTTCTAGACGATACAGAATGTGTAGTGGCACACATTGATGCCACAATTATATGTGAGGGATCCATTTCTGAGAAAGAATGGATAACCAGTCAAAAAGATGATGTTATCATACAGAAGGTTGTTAACTGTATAACTAGTGCATGGCCGCCAATGAGGAATGTAAGTGCTGAGCTGAAACCTTTCCAATAAATCTGCGAAGAATTGACTAAAGACATGACTTATTTGTGCCACCCGTAAAATTACGGAAAAGATTACTACATCTTGCACATAAAGGGCATCCAAGAAGCACTGCAACAAAGAACATCTTGAAAAAATGCTATTGGTGGCCAGGTATGAACAATGATGTTAACAACTATTTAGATAAGTGCGAACAATGCCTTATAGCTGACAAACATAAACATTGGAGAGTAAGTAAGGGTGAAATGCAAATGGTTGAAATACCTGATGGACCACTGACAAAAATAGCTATTGACTTCTCGGGACCTTTCAATGTCCTACCAAATGATTGTAAATATATGGTTGTGTTAACTGATTATTACACTAAGTGGGTACATTATGATTGTATGCAAAATGTAACAACTGACGATGTAATACAGTTTTTAAAGAAAATATTTGCGTTAGAAGGACAGCCTAAGCTTTTAGTAACAGACAACGGAACACAACTAGTGTCTGAAAAAAAAAGTGATTTTTTTCCAACCCTGGATATCAAACAAGAGAAGACACCACTATATATCCCCAAATCTAATGGGCAGGTGGAAAGAATAAATAGGTTCCTGAAGGAAGGAGTTCAGTTGGCGGTAGCGTCTAATTTACCCATTCGGGATTATATAAGAGATAAGGTAAGCACGTACAATAACACCACCAATGAAATAACCAAGTACACCCCTTTTTACCTAATGAGAGGAAGGGAGTGTAACACAGCCCTCATACCTAAATATGATGAATGGTATAACAAGAACAATGTGACAGACACTATATGTGATGAAAATAGAGAAATTAGAGAGAGATTTGT
Source organism: Lissotriton helveticus (assembly GCF_964261635.1). NCBI lineage: Eukaryota > Metazoa > Chordata > Amphibia > Caudata > Salamandridae > Lissotriton > Lissotriton helveticus. The sequence goes on along the minus strand of NC_136060.1, from coordinate 117,901,770 downwards.
AGCTAAACCGAAAAGTACCAAGACTTACTCTGACATGTATAACAGAGCCAAAGAAAAGATAATAAGGAAAGGTGATTGGGTCATCATAAAAAAAAACATTTAAAGTGCTAAAGGGGAGTCTACCTTCACTATGCCTATTTGTGTTGAAAAGCTATCGGAGGGTGCTGTCTATCTTGGAAAGAAAGGATGGTGGAGCAAAAGTGATATTGTACCATTAAAGAATTGCCAAGAGAAAATCATAATGAGGGGGAGGTCTGAGCAACATGAACTATTAAATGACAGTTTGTTGGATCCTAATGAAGATATTTATTGTAATCAAAGTTTTTACGATGATAATGATAGTCATCCGTCTTCTCTTTTTCAAACGAGCAATTGTGAACCTGGGGAGGAAAGCAGTTTGCTTATCAATGAAATTAGCAATGAAACTGTGCAGGATGATACTTTGCATACAAAAAGCAGTAACAGAGTTGCTAATGAAAATGTAAATGTCATGTTTGGTAAGGACGGTACTGAGAAAATGTATAATGCTGAGAGTAATCAAACAATGTCTGGAAGACCAGTCAGAATTCCCAAACGTTTTGATGACTTTGTAATGAATTAGTTTTTCTTTTGTTAGGAAAAAGGGAGATGTTGTACCTTCAGTATACATTTGTTTACCTTCTCATGTAAAGGTTTCCCTGTGTATTCTCTGCTAGTGTTTCTTCCATTTCTACCCTAGCTTTCCCTACGTCACTATAGTCAGTACCCTATCCCCGGGGACTATATATATGACGTCACCTAGCCTACCCGGCCCTTTCCGGCGACCCTTTGACCCGACTAGTCCACCTATTGTGTCCTCGCCTGTGGGCTTATATATCCGCATTTATTTAATAAATACTTATTGTGTACCCCATTCTTGGCATGCCTCTTCCTTCCCACAACAAACTGGTTCCTTGGTACCTCAGTTGGCTCTTCCTTTGGGTTGACAAAGCTGGCAGGTAGTTTGGCAATGGTACCTGGCCTTCTATGAGGTGGGCTTGCGTGCCCGCGCTGTACGCAGTCTCATTACTATGGCTCTCGCTGCCTCGCCTATTGTGTGTTTTTAGGGCGCAGTTGTAGCTGGGTGTGACATTGTTGTGAATGAGAGTTAGTGCAGTCAGTATCGTTTCCCAGCTAGCTACGAAAGGGACCTTGCGGAAACCCAGTGTGTCTTCTTGGTGGAGTGCAACGCTTTCTGCTTTAGTCCAGGTGAGCAGCGAGCGTTTCCACATTATTATGCGAGCGGGGTCAGGGGCTTTCCACCGCTTGGTGATCAATTAGTCTTTTTGCCACTGCCATCCCTAGGTCTAAGAACCTGGAAGTGACTCTATTGTTGCGATGTCTATGTACAAGCATAATATATATGTTTACCAATAGAGCGGGGAGACACGGTCAGTGCATTGCCACAGGGTGTCCGCCGCTGCTTTCCAGTAGTCAAGTAGGACATGGCATCCCCAGAGCATATGCAATAGGTCCGCGCAGGCTAGCAAGCATCTGGGGCACGTGGCATCTTGGTGTTTGAAATATTGATTAATCTTCGCAGGTGTGAGGTATGCTCTGTGTGTGATGTAGAATTGGATTTGGCGTAAGCATGCATTCTTGGGAATTTGAATTGGGCTTGCCAAAACAGAGGACCATTCTGTGTTTGTGAATTGGCGGCCTATGTCTACTTCCCAGTGGTGTTGGAGTGGCGTTAAGTTGGCTGTTGTGTGTTGCCTTAGCGAGGCGGCGAACCATTTAGTTAATTGTTCCCCCCCGTCCATAATATGCACGTACTGCACTGTAAGATGCGTCATTGGTTCAGTGGATATGTAGCCCCATTTGGCAGAAAGTGCGGCCAGGAGGGAGCGGTGGAGTAGAAACTGACCAGGGGGCAATTTGTCCTCCTCTACTAGGGTTGTGTATGGGATCAGTGTGCCTTCACTGTATAAGTCTCCCATATCTTGAACTCTTACTTCTCTCCAGTTGTGGAAAATTAGTACGGTTTGGTAAACATTATCTGCGCCATCTTGCCTTTTCCCCTGATGCCACACTTTTTGTCGTGCGCACCCGCCATTTTAGGTGCCTCGATCAGAACCACCCTCTGCACGCCACTAACCCCCAGCACAGCCCTCAACCTCGCAGGCATCCCCGTCGCACGCTGACAACCCCCCGCTCTCACATGCCTTGGGTCGTAAACCCCTCTTCAGCGCAGCTCGGCCTCGGAATCCCATCCTGTTCCCAGCGCGACACCTCCCTTCATTCCTTTCATGGTCCCAGGCCCTTTGATACAAACCCCCTTTTCCTGTGTGCCCGTTTGTCTTCCTCGTTCCCAGGCCACCACCTGGCTCTGCGGATACTGTTTATTGCCCCCCCCCCCGTACAGTAGGAAGTTTCCCCCATTAAAGGACCCTCGAATTGATCAAAGCCCCCACCCTATGAGATCCGATCAACCCCACACACTCCGTGAATCGGCGGAATATCCAGCTGCGCGATAATCATCACCTGTTGTGACCGGGGTGGGGACTTCAACTGTAAATGTGTGTGGGAACGGGCCTGAAGGGGAGATTACGAGGATGTCCTTTCATACTTCAAAGCATTGCAAGAATGTGTTACCTGCAATAAAGATCATAAACATGTGTATAAGAGGCCAGGCCTCAGAGATGCGGTTAGAGCACCTCGTGACGATACTTGCTGTCTGAACTGATGTGTTCTCCTCCGGAGAAAATAAATCCTTGTTTCCTGCCTTCCAGTCTCCAGCGCCTGCCTCTTCATTGATTAATATTTTGTGGGTTCAAGTGGCGACACCGCCGGGCAATACTTAAGGATCTTTGTTTATTGGTTGTCCCTGACCCTTTTTTACAATTGGCGTCCCAAACGTGGGGCCCATCAGCGACATGTTTGAATCCTCATAGATCGAACAACTCTAAGACGGGAAACCCAGTCTAGCTCTAAGTTACCCGGTGACGAACCCCGTACTACCGCTACTGTTCCCGAACTCAAAAGCCACCCTTTCGGATAACATACAGAAACAATACACAGAGTAGTCTCGGACAGATTAGTATACATTCCATTAATTAACTCAAACTCCGAGTGCAATGGGACTGATTACTCTCTGTTGCCCCCCCCCCACTCTGTAAAAAAAAAAAAGGCAATTACAGGCCTGCATAGACAACCCCCCCATTACCCAGACATGCCTGTCCAAACAAAATACCTACCCCTACTCCGGAAGTTCCCGAAATGCAGCAGGTCACCGGTCACGCCCATCCGGAAGGTGAAACACACAGCACGTGTGGGGCGGGGCCAACTGACAGCCATCGATCGAAAAGATCGCCAGTGGGATGTCCAGGAGGCACCACGGGCCCGGCTCGTAATGGCCTTCCCATCCTCTTCTTCCTGGGGCGGCGTCCCCCGGGCCACGAGTAGGGAGGGGGCGGATGCAGATGACCCCCTCCCTCGTATCTCCTGGTCCGGCCATCACAAATACCTCCGCTGAAGAATTGGTACAGGGTGGGCTGGGACGGAGAGGCGGCGCGAACGAGCCTCTCCCACCTCCCCAGGTAGGAGGTTTCCCAGCCCCGGCCCGGCGCCGAAATCCTCCAGCCGGGCGGCGACCATACTTCCGCAGCACAGGACATAGAATGGCGGCGACCATACTTCCGCAGCACAGGACATAGGATGGCGGCGACCATACTTCCGCAGCACAGGACATAGAATGGCCAGCAACCATACTTGCGCAGCACAAGACATACGATGGCCCTCAAGTGTACTTGTGGAGCACGGGATGTGGGGTGGCCATCATGTATACCCATGAAAAGGGGCGGCGTGGGGTGCACTGGGAGAGGGAGGCGGCGCGAACGAGTCTCCCTCGCCTCCCCAGGTGGAGGCGCCACAGTTGCACCCTAGCGCCCCGAGCCGAATGTCCTGCTCCTACGGCATGGTGTTCCATTTTTTCACCCCAAGAAGTCTCTTCCACTCTTGCAGACACGACGAAGGGCGGCTGCTGCGGGGTCTCAAAATGGCGTCTGGGCCCCCTGGAAGGCGGGTCTAGGCCGCTAGAGTAACTTTGACCAGCAATGTAACTCGGACGCTTGCCCACCGGGGCACGAGCCCCCACCTCCGACAGCATCCCCACAGCCTTGAAGATTCTGCAAAAGTCCCAAGAGCCCTCGGCCCCTGCAGGCTTCCGGTGAGGAACAACTGCCTTGATCGCTAACGAAATAACCACGACATAGCCACCCCTCCTGTTAGCACAAGTCTTTTTGAACTGCCGAAAGGGACTCTGGTCCAACCGCCGGTTGTGGGAGACCTTTTGTCCCTGATGCTACTTCCGGACTAACCCGGCCTCGCCCAAAATGGCGCCGGTGTCAATAGGAACTTACGAACACCTCGTGGTGTTTTTAGCTAATAAGACTTGATGTTCTGAGATATGTATATGATCCTTTGTACACTTGACGAAAAAGAGGGAGGGTTCACTTGACGAACATGTAAAAAGGATCCCGTTAAAATGTTGGTTTCAATGTACGATTTATTATGATATTATTGTAACTGATACATAACATCGCTTATGACACACGCCCACGGTATGCATCTAGGAAATTTGATTGCAACTAGTCCGACTGTGCTTCCAATTATGAAATGAATGCCCCTTGATCCCTCAACTATTGATAGACGTTTTTAAGTTTCCTGCAAATGACCCAAATAAACCCTTTTAAAAATGTTTTTAATGCCGAAAAATAGCCCCCTCTACTGTACGCGCTTCAGCCATCGCCGTGTCCGGCCAAATACGATTGCACTCTCATATCTACATGCTGAACGATTGTGCAAATAAAGGTTTTCCAAACTAAGAACAGGTATTGCATGCTTTTGTAAAATGTGGGATCAGCGGGAGAGTTTTTCTGTGCGCTCTGCTTTGTTCTCTTTTTAAGGTTATTAGAAGATGGTTGCTCAGCCCCGGATTGAGGATCGAATCTAAGGCACGATGCTCTGCCTCCAAATATGCGACTGCTCAGGAACTAACGCATGGAGAAGGACCTCGACTTCTGAGGACGGGTAAAGTGAAGCGGTGTAAATGATAGAATGTATAAAGGTATGGTACTCAAAGGTACTAGGGAACAGGGTTGGCCGAAGAGCTGATATGCCTTAGGACATCACAGCGTTGGAAAAGATTTAAGGAACCCGATAGCTAGATACATCTACAAACTAGATACCTCGCACTAAGCGCCTCTGATTTTTAACGTTTCCCTACACACGGCCTATAATGCCACACTCGGACCGTCTCCCTCGTGAACAACCTATCGCTCGCCATCCTCACCACACTGCCCGCCCCCCCCTGGCTTCAGAAACTAAGACCCCAGGGATTATATCCCGAGGAGATAAGACGAGTATGTGGTAAGTAAAGGACTTTCGTGCCCATGCATTTGATATGCTCGAATGTTGTCCCCCTCCCTTCCCCTCTTTTCCTCCCTCTACAGGTTACAATGGAATCACGACTAAGGTATGGTGAAGATCTGAAGCCTCGCCATGTCTGGTACATGAAGCGGACTAGCGCTGCAAGGTGGCACCTAAGGACACCCACAAACTACTCTTGTAACGAAAGAGCCAATAAGTTGTATGATATGATGAAACACGATCACCCCTAATCCGTGTTGCGTGAATGAGCACATGTCACGTATGTCTGAACTATGAGAAAATGGTTTTTTTATGCGACTAAAGCATTGACTTAACTAGTCGAAGGACCGAGAGTGCGAGAAGTGCGACACAATGATGCCTTTTACTCAATGCATGTCCCTTTGTACCCGGCCTAATGCTCGTCCGTCCCAAACTGCATGCTTTCGAAATTCTAACACAGACCCATAATGTCTCAATGTTGTGTAATGCGCTGAATAGCCTATCTTAATACACGGCCACTCCCATGTCGCACGTGTACTATTTAGCCTATTGTTGCACATCTCTCTCTCTCTCTCTCTCTCTCCTCTCTCTCTCTCTCTCTCTCTCTCTCTCTCTCTCTCTCTCTCTCTCTCTCTCTCTCTCTCTCTCTCTCTCTCTCTCTCTCTCTCTCTCTCTCTCTCTCTCTCTCTCTCTCTCTCTCTCTCTCTCTCTCTCTCTCTCTCTCTCTCTCTCTCTCTCTCTCTCTCTCTCTCTCTCTCTCTCTCTCTCTCTCTCTCTCTCTCTCTCTCTCTCTCTCTCTCTCTCTCTCTCTCTCTCTCTCTCTCTCTCTCTCTCTCTCTCTCTCTCTCTCTCTCTCTCTCTCTCTCTCTCTCTCTCTCTCTCTCTCTCTCTCTCTCTCTCCTCTCTCTCTCCCTCTCTCTCTCCTCCACACTCTCACTCTTCCTAACAACTGGCACCTAATTGGCAAACCACCACCCCTGGTGCACCACCCAATTGGCTCCAAATACCGCAAGTATTTGCACAAATTTGTCTTAAATAAAATCACTTTGATGCCATGTTACTACCTCTCCTTTCTGCTAAATATTGATGAAACCTAGAATTGGCCGGAAAGGACAGGTAAGACGACTGAGGTTCCCTAATCTGACCCGTAATAAGGGAACTACATGTCAGTGGCTTCTATGATAAAAAAAAAAAATGCCTCAGGTAACGCGACCTTCCCCGTCCCGAATTGTCTCAATACCCAAACAGTAAAAGTGATCGAAGCATCCCCGTTTTCCAGAACGCCCCCAGTTTTGTATCAGCTGCCCCGGACGAGAGTTTAAAAATATATCCCTCACCCCCGGTTTGTAAGAGATGGGTCGACTTACAACGGACACAGGCCAGCCGTTGTTTCTAGAAATGATTTGCTGATGAGCAAGCTACAGAGTTTAGAATTCGAGAAATGTCACTGAACGCTTACCAACTGAACTGTGGCCTTCTGCTAGATAACGCCCTCATGACACAAAGCAAGACGATAGTCCCTCACCCCAGTTTACTATGTTCCTAGTTGTTTTCCATAAGACCCCGGTCACCCCAAGGATGAGTTGAATAGCTATCGCAAGCCCCCGGTTTTTAATGAAGTAGTCAGGTTGTAAGAGACTATGTAGAAATTAGAATGATGTTTGCGAAGTTAAGATTAGACCGAAATGAAGAAATTGTTGCAGTAAACCCTGTTGAAAGTAAATGTTTAGCTGAAAGATAGGATGCATTGATATAATGGAAAATTTTTTAGCCTATGTTCATTCCTCAGAAAGATACCTATCAGACCATGGTGGTAGCACGTTGCACTTTTTCGTAAAAATACAAAGCCCTGAAGAACGGTATAGCTTCGTAAGGCTCGTACTAGGAAAGTGGGTCTCTGCCAGAAGAACTGACGTGACTGTAATAAACAAATGCAATGAATAGGTATCAGATCTCGTACCACGACAATGAATGTAATACCAACAAACACCAAAGAAATAGTTACGAAGGAAAGTTATAGGAAATCCAGCAAACCCATCATCAATTATTTATATGTTGGTTGTAAACCCCAATGTAACGGATGTTTCTCAGTTGCTTGGAGTTGGGAGAGAAATAGACTTATGTGATTACCTTCCTCTGCCAATTCTCTAAAGACTGTCTTTTCAAACTCATTTAAGGGTACCACTGTTGGAGGAGAGAGAGACCGGATGTGGGAGCACGCGGCCTGACTGCAGATCGTGGAACATCTGCGACATTGGCCAAGGCGAGACCGCAACAGTAAGGAGTCGCAGGACGAGGCACTGTTTCCGAAAGGGCTGACCTGATGCCCCTGCTCGATGATCAACATGTGCCGGAAAGTCCCCGCCCTCTGAACTCGGTCATGGGCCCGCCTACCTGAAATTTTCCGTCCCCCTGGTCTGTTCCCGATCTGGCCCTGCTCCATCCCCTTTTCCTCCGACCTACCCTAAGGACTACTCACACACCCCTTCTTCCACCTGAACTCTTTGACAATCGACTCGAAAAAGAAAAACTGCGGTCAGATAGAATAGAGTTTTGTTGCAAACTAAAATGAAACTTGGGTGCCCTGTCTAAGGTACCCATGAAAGAATAGTTAGGACACAGGGCGAAAAAGGACCTTTTTGACCAGGAAAGCGAGGAAAAGGTCATGCCCTGCAACGCAGGACCTAGAATAGAGCTGGACACATAGCTCCACCGCCGGTGCTCAACAGTGCCAACAGAAGACGACAAAGAATGCTGAGAACTCACTAATGATGGTCCACGACAATAAGACTTCCCCTTCGAACAGTGACACCCCTGATTATCGTTTTTTCTACGTCTCATTTCTCTCCCAGCCACCATTGTATTGATTATGCTCCAACCGAATACGAAATGAACTTACATATGTAATAACCCATCAGTTCATATTCCGAATGACTATAAGCATCTATGAAATGTACCCAACGCTCTCACCACAGAATCGTTTTTGTCCGATATTGCATTACTATGACTTTCCTGCAACGAGCTTAACGATGGGCCCGCCTCCTAGGATGAAAGATTTTAAATGTAATGTTTACAGCTCCTTCACCTGGGTTCCTACTTCTTTACTCATGATCGCCACAGTAGACATGGATAGGAAATAGGCCAGCAAGATGTCTTGGGAATGTTAAAGGGAGGACTGTGGAAAATTAGTACGGTTTGGTAAACATTATCTGCGCCATCTTGCCTTTTCCCCTGATGCCACACTTTTTGTCGTGCGCACCCGCCATTTTAGGTGCCTCGATCAGAACCACCCTCTGCACGCCACTAACCCCCAGCACAGCCCTCAACCTCGCAGGCATCCCCGTCGCACGCTGACAACCCCCCGCTCTCACATGCCTTGGGTCGTAAACCCCTCTTCAGCGCAGCTCGGCCTCGGAATCCCATCCTGTTCCCAGCGCGACACCTCCCTTCATTCCTTTCATGGTCCCAGGCCCTTTGATACAAACCCCCTTTTCCTGTGTGCCCGTTTGTCTTCCTCGTTCCCAGGCCACCACCTGGCTCTGCGGATACTGTTTATTGCCCCCCCCCCCCGTACAGTAGGAAGTTTCCCCCATTAAAGGACCCTCGAATTGATCAAAGCCCCCACCCTATGAGATCCGATCAACCCCACACACTTCGTGAATCGGCGGAATGTCCAGCTGCGCGATAATCATCACCTGTTGTGACCGGGGTGGGGACTTCAACTGTAAATGTGTGTGGGAACGGGCCTGAAGGGGAGGTTACGAGGATGTCCTTTCATACTTCAAAGCATTGCAAGAATGTGTTACCTGCAATAAAGATCATAAACCTGTGTATAAGAGGCCAGGCCTCAGAGATGCGGTTAGAGCACCTCGTGACGATACTTGCTGTCTGAACTGATGTGTTCTCCTCCGGAGAAAATAAATCCTTGTTTCCTGCCTTCCAGTCTCCAGCGCCTGCCTCTTCATTGATTAATATTTTGTGGGTTCAAGTGGCGACACCGCCGGGCAATACTTAAGGATCTTTGTTTATTGGTTGTCCCTGACCCTTTTTTACACAGTCCTGCAATTCCACGGCTGTGGTGATAATGGCGCCTCTGGTTGGTCCCTCCAGTTGCAAGGCAGGTGCAGATGGAGTAACTGTGTGGGTGATATATAGTGTTCTGCAGTAGCATCTGTGCACTATCTTGAGTAGCAGCGAATCTGGTGGTTTTGTTTTTGTGCAGTGATGTAATAATCCTGTCAGTTCTGGGAGTGATAGGAGCAGCTGCGTGGCCTCAGTATCCTCTCTGTGACGATCAGCTAACCATCTGGTCATCCACTGCTGTTGTTCAGCCAGGTAGAATTTCTCTAGATTCGGCGCTGCTAGTACTCCCTGTTCTGTGTGCAGATAGAGCTTATTTAGCACTACGCTGTGCCTGGACGTTCCACATATAAAGTCTTTGATCAGTTTTTCCAACGGGCGGAAGAAAGAAGGGGAGACGTGTAACCGGATTTTAATAAAGCAATACAGAAATCGGGGCAAGATCACCATTTTTGTGAGGGCTACCCTCCCCGTCACTGATAATGCTAGCTCCAGAATGCCATCTGCGAGTGAACCACATTCAGGGCTCTTCAGAGGTTGCCATCTAATAAATCCTCTGGAGTTCTGTATATGCGAATTCTGAGGTAGCATAATGTGTCCATACACCAACGGACTTGCACCCCGTTGATAACATAGCCTGGGTCTCAACATTGTTCTTTGAAGGAATAGTGACAGGACCCAGATGCATTTACACTCAGCCCTGATATGGAGGCAAAGCTTCAGGGTGTATGTGCTAGCTGTCGGGGAATTTGGTTGATGCCATTGGTACAGCAGGAGATCATCTGCACATAAGTATATTGTGTGTGTGCCATCTTTCAGTGCGACGCCATCTCCCAACTCTGAACGGATAGCCACAACCAGCGGCTCAATAGCTAAACAGAATAGCAGTGGGGAGAGAGAGGGCATCCCTGCCTGGTCCCCATCCTCACATCTACCTGATCTGATCCATAGGGGCCTGTTTTGACTCGTACCGCTGGGGCGGTGTATAAGAATCTTACCAATGCAGAGGAATGTGTTCCCCCGGTTGTATTTTTCCAAAACGGTGAATATGAACCCCCATTCCAAGGAGTCAAAGGCTTTCTCAAGATCAAGTATCAGGCAGCCTGTGCGCGGCCATCAGGTTTTTGAGTAGGTTGCAACCCTGAAGAATCGTCTTAGGTTTAGCGAGGTGCTCCTGCAGGGTACAAACCCATTCTGGTCTGTGTGTACCAGGGTGGGGACCACTTGTGTGAGCCTATCAACCAAAAACTTCACGAGTATCTTATAGTCGACATTGATGATAGCTAGTGGCCGGTATGATCCCATCTCAGTGGGATCCTTATCGGTTTTGGGCAGGGACACCAGCTTCGCTTCTCGCATGGACTGCAGGAGTTGTTGCTCACTCAGGGCCATTGTGTATACCACATATAAGTGGAGAGTAAGCATTGTAGTACAGGCCTTATAAAATTCCACTGGGAATCCATCCGGGCCAGGGGATTTTCCATTTGCTAGCGCCATTATCACACTACAAATTTCTTATCTGCTCATTTAGTAACTCTCTTCGCTCCTGTGTAGCTTCTGTTAAGTGTACAGAGTCTAAGAAACAGTGGGATGCCTCTCTTTCTGAAACCCCGCAGACTGATACAGTGAGGTGTAATGACGCGTCATTGTTGCGTTTATTTCATGTTGTGTATACACAACCTGTTCAGTCTCAGTTCTCCAGGCACCTATGAGGGATGTGCTTACTCTTGACGTAGGAGCCATGCTAGTGTTCAGCATGCCGAATGTGCTGAGTAGTTGTGACAGCTGAGCCACTCTGGAAAATCTGCATGTTTGGCCCGCAGTGTGTCCTGCCTACTTGAATCCCCATTGCCTGCTGACTGCTTTGTTTCTTGGGCCAGTAGCTGTCTCTCTACTTTACTGAGCATGTCATTCAGCTGTTTGCCTATATTCAAGGTGGCTCTCAGACAATGTCCTCCTAAAGTCACTTTGAAGGTGTCCCATTCAAGGAGGGAGTCCTCTGTGGTGTGGTCATTTGTCTCAAAGTGTTTGAGTATTGCCGTCCTCAGAGAGGGACGGAATGCTTGGTCTTCCAATGCCGTTGGTTGTAAACGCCATGTGGGAATTGAGGGGGTGAGGGGGGCGGCAGCGTCCCATGTGAGTTGTAGTAGCTGGGGATTGTGGTTGGAATGTGTTCGCCCTAAGTATTCAGTGTGTTTGATGAGTGAGAGAAGGGCAGGTGATCCGACTATGTGATCTAGTCTTGACGTGGAGATCATGTATTGGGGAATAGAACGAGTAGATTTGTGTGCTGGGGTTAAGAGACTGCCATATGCCTGTCAGTGACCAGTACGTTAGCCACTCGGGTAGGGCCTGCACATTGGATGTTGCTGTGGTGCTCAATAGGGGTGGATATGACCTATCCAAGTTTACATCTAAAACTGAGTTAAAATCTCCTCCTATAAGCCATGGGAGATCATGCCATCTGGCCAGTACTCCAGTGAGCTTTCTAAGAAATGAAGTTTTTTCTACCTTGGGGCATTTATGCCCATGAGGATTGTTTGCCCATTCAGTTTGCCGGCACAAATACATATCTCCCCTCCGGGTCAATTACCACCTCTTCCTTTGTGTGCAGGACTCCTGCCTTTACCCAAACCAGTGCCCCATGTGCCTGGGAAGAATAGTTTACGCTGTACACCAGCCCCCTCCAGTGCCTGCGGAGGCGATCTGCCTCCGTTTGGGTGAGGTGTTTTTCCTGTAAGAAGGCTACTTTTGTGTGTCTGTGCTGGAGGTATGCATAAACTGAGATCTACAAGCGGGCGCATGCATGCCCCTTACGTTTCATGTCAGGATATTGGTCTGTGCCATGAGCGTGTTCTGTGGCACCCCCCGTGGGGGAGGTTGAGAACGTACTCAGGAACCATGGTGACAAATGGAGCTTCCAGGGATGTAGCCAACATAATAAGGAATTGGGGGGCAAATGTGGTGTGTACAACGTTATGAGGGTGAGCTCGTAGTTGATGTTTGTCCAAACTGTGATGCCAAACCGTGACAACTGTCATGCTGAATGCGACTAACTGCAGAGGTGCGTGAATTACACCTATGCGTGTTGGGTTTCACTTCTATGTTTTCTAAGAGTAGTTAATTAATCCCTATTTGCTAGGGGGTAGGGCAATGCGCATGTCTAGCCTGATGAGGAAGGTGGACTGGAGTTGCTTCACCTATTGTGTGCTGGATGGGTTCACGGCGTGTTTGAGCATGCATCCGTCAGGCCAAAATATATAAACAAAGCCTTACGACAGGTTTATAAACAGTGAAAGGATACACTTGGGAAGTCAAAGTCTGATCACTCAGATTATGTCATCAGAGGTCTGTGGTGTAATGTCTGGCAGCTGGAGGGAGTCTTGGTCTTCGGACCTTGCCGGTGATGACCCAGCCAGGCTCTGGGAGAGGGCTGAGCATGTCTCAGAAACCAAGGCCTGTGAGCTGGCCCGGATGGCTGCCGCTACATGGAGGGCTTCCTGCCGTTACATCATCCTTTGTTCCAGGTCCGGGATCACTACCTGCGATCATGCTTGTTTGGGGCTCCTTCCTCTACGGCAGCAACAATTCTTTCTGCCTCAGCGAGGCGATAGTGTGTCTGCAGGTGACTGGGGCCCCGTTAGTAGTCATGCTTCCTCCAGCCAGTCCCAGACCTCAGTAGGTGTGTCAAAGAAGTGCGTTTGTCCTTTTGCAGCGACTCTCAATTTGATTGGGAATATTAGGGAGTAGCGAATATCCAATGTTCGGAGCTGGCGTTTTACCTCGATGAATGATCCACGGTGCCTCTGTACTTGCATAGTGTAATCCGGTAACAGCATGAAGTGTTGGTTTTGTACCTTTATTTCTGCGAGCTTGCGGGTCTCTCTCAATACTGTTTCTCTGTCCCTGTAGTTTAGCAATTTAAAAAGGAATGGTCTTGGTCTGGCGCCCGGGTTTGGCCGGTTGGCAATCACCCGGTGTGCTCGCTTCACAACAAACTGAGGGATAGTGTATCTTCTGGGAGCCGTTCTCGCAGCCAGCGTTCAGTATATGCGACAGGGTCGTGTCCTTCCTCTCCTTCCGGCAGGCCCACCACCAGTGGCGGCTGGTGACATTTGAAAGTGGTAGGGCGTAAAACAATTGTGGTAGTTCACTGTGGCGAGCGAGCGAGCCTGAATCACCTCTGTGGGGTTCGGGGGGAAGGGTTTCTTTTCCCTCCGAAACAATTTTGAAAAATTAGTGGGCAGATGGTGCATTTTCAAGCAAATTTGAAAAAGCAGGAAGGTGTCAACCCCTCTGAGGTCTGATGACAAAGCACCAAAGCCAGACAGCAGGCAAAACTCTGCAAACAGTACGTGTCCTTGACAAAACCAACTTAAAAAGGCAGCTCGAATATGATGTCACCCACTCTGCGGCACAATACTGTATCACTGCTAGAGAGACTCTGCATTTTGGTTTTTAGCTGGGGTCTATGGCACATCATAGCTATTACATGTATCCCTACTTACACACATTTATTGATTCATACTGCCCTCCTGTATCCCATTACCTCTGTGCCTAACTACACCTCACAACTGATCCTTTTTTCCATACCTGTGCCTGGTGCCATTTTCTTCTCTTTTTGCAATCACAAAAGCAATCAATTTCTCTACATTCCTGCAATAATCTGTATTAAAACTAAATTATCAGGTAAAAACAGACACGCTTTCATAATTACGTATTCACAATTTATATAAGCAAAAACGTGTTACAGTTCATCAAATTTTTGTATAAACCACTTTAACACTCTTATTACAAGGAAAGAATGATAATTATAAGGTTGCTTCTTGTCAAGTAATGGTCTGTACACCATTCTTTTCACGAATATTAAGCATCCTTACTAATAGAGAAAAGACATGTCGATCTCGGCTGTTTTTTTTTTTTTACTACAAGTCAGGTTTGTTTTGGCAACAGCACAGGCATTACCAAGATATTCGACATCAAAAGTACAGTCCTGATTGGAATTAATAGCGTAGGAGAAGTAGAACCATTAAACAAAGAATTTGAATAGGGCCGGCCGTGGCATTGGTGGGGCAACGCCCCAGCGCGCCCAATGGACGCACCGCCACTGCCCACCACGCGTATATTGTTGCGACACGAGCGGCCTTCCGCTTGGTCGAACCTGGCATCAAGGGTATTTACTTGGTCCATGATGTCTTGTAATGCTGCTGCTTGGCTACATGGTTGGTTTCAGCTCCAGCAGGGCTTGTTCATGACTCTGGACTTTGTTCTACAGTTTGAGGTGGTCAGCACGTCCCAAAGTGAAGTCGGACACAACCTGGTCTATTTCGGACTCTAGTGTGGTCCGGGTGTAATACAGGACAGCGTCTATTTTCTTCACCGCAGCCAGGACTGAGTATGTTTTATTAGAGAGCGCCAGGTGTGGGGCCTCTTCCACTTGCTCTACCTCTGTTTGCGGAGTCCCTGTGTCTCTGAGTGTGCAGCAATTGGTGGTGCGTTTGTGCGTAGGGGTCCAATGTCTAGCTTCTGTGCAGAGGGCATACAGTTGTTCAGAGCGGTCCACGTCTGTAGGGTTCAGATTGCACCGGGGTAGCCTCTGACCATCTGGGGATGGGAGGGTGCATAGCATTTCTGTTGCCAGCAGTTCATTACCGGTCATCTGGTTCACTGTAGTTTCACGCCTGTTCCTACTTCCTCCAGGTCCCTTCGCTCAGGAATGCTGAGGTCCCCCCAGGACGTGCACCCATCCTCGGGCTATCGGTGTGAGTTTTATTGCCAATTCTTGTGGGGATGGGGTCCCAAAGTTAGCACCTCTTTCATTCTGTCCAGGGTGCCCTGCAGGCATTCACTTTGTCTTCCTGCACCTGTTCTGTGCTTCATACTGAGCTCAGGGCCTCTGGGGGTCCACGCAGTGCCAAGCTGCCTACTGCGGCGTTGATTCTGGTAGGTGCAGACCAGTGGGGGGGCGGCAAGAGGTTTTCAGTCTCTGAGCAATCGGTGGTACTGCATATTGTGTCTATGTCTTGCTTACTGGTTCTGCAGTACGTGGACTATCCCAGTAGGTCTTGGGACCATGTTTACAGTTAAGGGGCTCCCACTCCTCATACTGACACCTACTCCCAGTTCGCGTTGTTTGTACCCTTGCAATGGGAAGATCGGGCTTAGTCTCTCTCCACCCCTTAGTGATTTCGGGATCACAGTACGTTTTTCGCTGTTTAGCAGGGTTGGGGTGGTGCAGTCTGCCGCCTTTATCCTGTTTTTTGCACTAATGTTGGCGCTGCGATTTGCCTCCAGGCGGCTCAGACTGGATCACGCATTCTCTGGTGACAGGCTCTGGGCCGATGCCGGCCTGGCGCAGGTCGCAGCCCGTTCACCTTTTCCCCCGTGGGCCGTGCCATCTGTTGTGTCCATTTCCTCCCGCGGGCCCTCGCAGCTTCGTCAGGGCAGTTCCGGGCGGGTCGTAGCTCCACGTCGGGTGCGTTCACTAACCTCGCCTACAGTTGCAGCAGGTCCTCATGAGGGGAGAGGGGGGTGGGATTGATCTGGCCCGTCTTCTGCTGTCCCCGGGTTCTGCGCCTCGCTACTAGAGCCGGCACCCACCTCACGCGTGTCGATTGGGCGACATCGCCTTTCCACTGTAAGGGGCCTCAGTCACACTGCGTCCTTGGGATTGGGCTCCATTCATCCTGATCACGTCCTGCCGTCGTTGCCGCTCCCACGCGTGTCTGCTATGCGTCACCACCTACCTTCAGGGGGTGCTTCTCGAGGTACCTCCTTGCCTGCGGCCTGTTTCTGTCTCCACTCTTGTAAATGAGACGCGCCGCGAGCTGGGCCACCTATGTGGTCGTGGTGTGGCGTCACTCCTTACCGCTACTTTTTCTTCGCAAGATTTGTGCTTTGGTGCTTCAGGGATGGATATCACCTGGTTTCAAACTGGTGAGTCGGGATTACTTGTGTTTTTTTCAGGATAATCAAGGTGGTCTGGTCGAAGCGTTAGAAGCTCACGTCCGCAATCTTGGCTTGCTAGCAACTCCCCCCCAACCTGCAGCTATCATGACAGCCGCCACAAATGCTGGAGTAGTCTTTACCCCTGATCTGCCTCCCCCCACACTTAAATGCTTGCCCCTCATTGTGAAAGGACTGAATTGACGCTATATCCTGAAACAGAGCGCTGACATAATTTTCATTCAGGATACCCTTCTCTTCACACACTGCATACCCTCACCAATGCTGGTCCTTACCCATTACCAAGACTGCAGGGGTTACCATTCTTTGTAAACCACACATAGGGAGAACCTCCTCCTTTGTCACCAGCGACTCTGCAGGTTCGCTTTGTCAAACTCACACTTCTGTGGGGTAGGGGGATTACACCAGGATGGGTGGAGGGAGTGCCCCTTGACTCTGAATAGGGCTGTGCTCTGCCACCACAATGCTGGCTCTGGGGAGCGACTGATGACTCTGCCCTGCACCTGGTCCAGGAAGAGGGAAGACTGTCAACAGAGTGCTCCTGGCTGTACTTGTTATCACAATGCTGGCTCTACCTCCTGCGGAGCGTCGGATGTCCCTGCCCTGCACACTGAAAGGAGAAACCAGAGCCTGCAAAACAAAGTGCTCAGAGACTGACTGGATTAGGCAAAGGCCCCCCTGGCCTGCAAGAACAAAAGAAATGTCCTATAAAAGTAGGAGCCCTGCTCCTAAGAAATCAGATCCTGTTTACGTCAAGAAGAAACTCTGCCTGAAGAGAAGGACCTCGGAAAGCTGCATGGAGGACTACTGTCTCTAAACCTGAGAGACTGGCCTGTGGTGGGTGCCTTGCTGCAAGAAAGAGAGAGGAAGAAAAGACTGAGAGACTTTTGAAATTCAACTTGTGCATCTTAAACAATCTCCAAGGGCTTGCTGGTAAGCCTGCCCCCTGAACTGCGCCCCAGGAACAGTGGGCGCTACCCCCCTCCCTGAAGGAGGAACTGCTGATGGTGTTGCCTGTCCTGCAGTGCCCACAAAGAGAAGCTGAGTGCGCTGTGCAAGCGCGCACCCTGAAGAATCTGTGCACCCCTGGTCCTGCCGAGCAAAGTGACCTGTGACCTGGCCAAGAGCTGCAGCCGCAAAGTAAAGTCCAGCCCCGCCTGGTCCGAGCACCGTATCTGCCGCCCAAAGCCGAGCCGTAGCCCACGCAGCAAGAAAGGACCTGTCCAGTCCAAGCACTGTGGCCCCCAAGCCGGAGAGCGCACCGTAAGGAAGGACGTCGGCCTGGTTCGCTTCCCCGCCGTGAGCCTGCTGAAGTGCGCCCCGCCGCACTGATAATCACCATCCAACACGTACCCCCTTCATCCCGGAGCAGACTCTGCCTCTACGAGGCTGTGCCCCACGGAACAACGATGCCGAGCCGCAGATCCCCCCAGGAAGGCACAGCGACGTGGGACGTCCAGCACCGTCCGTCCCCGAAGCCCCGAAGAAACAAGGTACTGTGCCCAGAGCGCCTCGAACTGTGCGCCAGCGAGTCGCGCTTGCAGCAAACGACTCGTACTGCCCCCGCTTCTAAAACCTGCCTCAAGTGCGCCTGCCCGTACCCTGCGCTCCGGACTGCCGTGTCCGTGCGGCGTGTGTGCCCAGAACTGCCGTGGTACGAGGCGCACGAGTCTAGTACGACTCGTACACTTGGTTCGCTTGTAGCGTACGCTTCTCACGCAGGATGCGTGAGACTTGGTAGGGCCGTTTTGCCGGTAATCGTACGGAGCACACAGGAGTGTTCCAGAGGGCCCAGACTTTGAAAACACAGTACCTGGCCCCTAAAGATAGTGCCTAAACATCAGAGAAGGGGTTTGTGGAAGTATTGAACCCTTGGTAAGACTGAACATTGCATTTTAAGAACGGTGGCATACTGAAAGTAACTGGAACCCTTCCTAAAGTATGAAGACTGTATTTGAAGCCTGCTTGAACACTTCTATATAAAGAGTATATTTTTATAAATACAGTTGTGTGTCTCTGTGTGGTGGGTTGGTAATTTACTGTGTAAGGTACTGCAAATGCTTAACCACATGTGCTCCAGAGATTAGCCTTGACTGCTTGCGCCACACAACCTAGAGGGTGAGCAGGGATTATTTCCTGAGAGTAATCCTTTGCCCTGACTTAGAGGAGAGGGTCCCTGCTTGTCGCAAGTACATACCTGCGCCAACCAGAGACCCCCAATTCTAACAAACCTTCACTGCAGCAGGTGCCAAACCCCTAGGGCCACTTATTTCCTTCAGGATTCTTCCTTCTCTCAGAGACAATAATCTCAGCCCCTCTTTTAAAACTGAACATCAAAGAACACTGGAAAGGGATTTAGATTGTACGAAATTTGCAACTCAGGAAAAAATATTGTAAAGATATTTAATGGTATGAAAAGTACTTCCTGACAGAAAAAGAAGCAGAACCACATTTCTATAAAAAAAAAAGCGAAGTGGACTTGTTGACAAATGTGCAAATGCATTTGCAACTCCCCCAGTGGCAGAGGCCCTTATCATTAGCCCTCTTTTGGATTTTCTAGATATTTTTCTTACCTTCAGCAGCTCAGCACCACAAAAGGAAGCAAGCATCTCATTGTATGCCACCTAAAAAACATGTGGCTTCCACAAGCTATTTTCTTTAAGATTTTTTGCCAATGTTTAAATTAAACCCTCTGTTTCATTGCCACTTAGCAGACATCACCGAGCCGCACCTAGATGACACAACTGTGCTTCAAAGCTCCTTTTCTGCACTAAAGACACCTTCCCAGAGCCATTCCTTGAACCCAGAAGAAAGTGGTCTTTTCGAACCAAGGTGCAATTGTGTCGAGACAGTGAGGCCATTGCACAGAGAAAGGCAGATCCGCACTGGGATGAGAGGGCCTTTATCTTTCACAGGTTAAACCTAAGCAGTCAAGAAAACCATTCATCTGCTTACCTCCACTGATATCTGCTCTACTGTACCTCGATTCCCACCCACTGCACCTCACTGTCACCACATTACATCGCAACATAGCTACAGACAGGTGCTGGCGGACTCTGCTATACCATCACGTCTTCACTTAGATTTTCTATGAGAGGTTGCAGTCAGGAGCTCTGTGTCACATACCTACAATTTGATTACTTCCCAATTGCACCCTATGCCGTCAATCACACTGTGAATCCAGCCCAACCCAAACTTCCTGCAAATGAGCTGCTGCTGAAATTTTTATCAGCAGCATAGTGCAAGGGAAGACTGGTACCCCATAATCAGAGGGCTGCACTAAAACACTCCTCTGACAGACTCATCTGCAGCTGCTGAGCAGCACCTACCAGTACTCTCCTTGGTCATGGAGAAGTACACATACTCAAGGGCAGAAAATTCAGAAGTTCTAGTACTCAATGCCTGAGAGTACCGTCCAATTTACATTAAAATCACTAAGTGTAATTGACGTAGCCTATCAGCTCCAATTGTCTTTTAACAGCTTTTATGATTCTAGCTTGTTTTGTTGATAAAGTGATCATGTTTTATTTTAACTGACTGTATACTTAACAGCATCACTATCAGTAAAAAGTTTCAACTATGTATATATTGCATTACTGAGCTTAAAGTGTGGTCTAGGGACCCCTGGGGCTCCGCAACGCCTACTCAGGGGGTCCGTGACAGCTTTTAATATTAAATAATATTACCAGATTAATGTAAAATGAAATTATGAATATTTTAAAACGGTCTGTAAATGTGAAGAAATTTGAAAGTGGGGCTAAAAATAAAATTCTTATCCTCAGATTTATTTGTGGGATAAAGCATTGCAAGCTCACCAAACAGAACACACTAAAATTACAATTTTGATTTGAAAAATTGTGAATTAAATAACATTTTTCATCACTTGTGTATTTCTTGGATGAATGTTTCTGTATTTGTTTGCATTTTTTTGAGGTTCAAATCAATGAAATTGCTACGGTCAGGGTCCCTGATTTCCAGTTATGACCCAGTGTTGGCCCCCAGATTTCAAGAATGATTATGTGGTGGTCCACGAAAGGCAGAAGGTTAAGAACCATTGTACATGGTTAAAACAATATAACCATAATGTGCTCAGAAATCCACAAAATCACTGGCATGCAAAAAGAAATATCAAACTGTAAAGTGCCACCCAGCCTCTAAGGTACAAACCCTCAAACAACCAGAGGGTCGTGTACGGCCCGAAGATATAAAAAAAAAGCAGAGTGAAAGCTCATGGTTCACTCGGCGACCTCAGCAATATAATGAATCTGTGTTGTTATTGTCCACAAGTGTGACTTGTACCATGAGGCGACCCAGGGCCTTACACTGCCGACGAGGCCAGTCTGTCCGACACGCGAGGGCACATGCTCTAGCAACACCTACACATCATCCTGGGCCACAGAGCCTGCAGGAGCGCTGATGCACCACTGTCTGGTGCAGCGCTCCCCGTCGGGTGTGGAAGCCCATGTAGTAATGCCCACTCCAACAAGGTTGGTGGCCTGCCCCCTTACCTCCACCCCAGCGCCTGGCATCGCTGGCTGTGAGGACCCCCTGTGGCCCGCGGTGTGTGCACACCCTTGTCACACTGCGCCTCGCTCGAGGAATCCAGGCCTCACTCAGCAGCGAGGTCGTGGCGTCACCTAGCAGCCGCCTGCAGCACCACACAATGAAAGGAAAATGAGTACGACACGTGGGCTCCCAAATCAGCATGCGCCTGAGCCAATGCACTGGCCTGCTATCTCACAGTATACCTCCTCTTCGTGGGCCCTACTGGCAAGTAACTCCTTCTGCAAATGCATCTCCCCAGCCTGTGACTTTCCCCCACAGCCCTGCCAGAGCGCTGTTTAATTTGTGCCTGCCTCCCTCTGCCTGGGCCCTCAGGTGCATGAGAAAGCCCTGTTGCAGCATCCACTGTACTCAAGCACCTGTGATCAGGGCTCAGGCAACATCCTGTGTGCAGGCATATTACCCACAAGTGACTGTGCATGACACCACTGTTGTGCCTACCCAATTATCGTCGCTGGCTGTAGTGCTCAAGACGAGGACATGCCCGGTGAACATCGAGGCACATAAGCAGCAGTAGCACCGCTGCAACAGTTAAGCCAGCTGGTTGACACAGCCACTGCCGCGCCAAGATGGCGCCAGTGGATTGGACGCCTCCAACACTATTTTCGTGCCACTCAAGGATCTGCTGCCACTGTGAAAAGGTCCATGATGCTCTGTGTGGGTGGCGCAGGACTGTGCAAACTAATTGAGCACCTTCCCAACACTGGAGGAAATGACAACTTCGACACAGCAGTGGCAGCTCTAAATCGGCATTTTGACCAACAACTGAACCTCGATTACGAGACGTTCAAGCCATAGCAAGCTTGCCAGACAGAAAGCAAGTTCATGGATGCTTTCTATACACGCTTGCGCAAACTGACAAGCACCTGCATGAGTATCAATCAGCCAATGAAATCAGAGCGCAAATAATCCAGGGCTGTCTATAGTCCACCTGCACAAGTTGATCCTTCGCCAGCCAGGCATTTCCTCTTAAGAAATCCTGATCCTCGCCAGGCCTCACAAATTGCAGATGCCAAGGCTGAACACAAGGAGGGTGCACTGACATGAAGTGTAACCCCACCCACAACCATGCAACCAGTCAAAGAGGCGCAAGTTGATGCAAATCAGCCATATTAAACCGCCAGAGCACCTTCGCCCATGTGTGGCAGTTGAAAGACGGTGAAGGAACTGAGGCATGACACACCGTACACCAAACGCGTGCTCAGCCCAAGGACAATCCTTCTGTAAATGCCGCGCTGCATGAACCACTTTGCCAAAGTATGCTGCAATGGAGCTCCAGCAAACAGCATAGGACGCCAAGGGAGTGGACTTCCCACGATCTGCCAGCTATCCCTTATTAAAACAATGATCCACAGCATACAGTTAAAATTAAAATATTTATTATAAAGTCGTAGAGATAAAGCACAGCACGTCAGGTAGTAAAAGTAAATCCAGTAAACTGTCCTTTGTGGAACTTGAAACCTGGTATGTAAGATGCAGGGAAGCATCATTACATTCCATGTTCCAGTAAACGGTGCACATAGATTAATAACAAAAGGAGAATCAAATGACAGAAAGAATGTAACACATTTTATCCCTAAACAAAAACAATCAATTCAGATATCTGCTAGGTAGTCTTTTAGGTCTAATATTACTTTTGACTCTGGAAGCAATGGAAAAATCTTTTTGCACAAAATTGTGAGAAGGACTCTTCAAGTTATGTACAAAATGTCCATGGTTGTCCTCTGAATGAGAAATATGTGAATTATGCACCATGTTGAGATCACTACATTTAGCAACTCTACGAACATTCCAAATTCTCCCATCTTGAGTGACAACACTATTTTTGAAGACTTTTACTACTTTGATGGGAGGATAAAATTTGGAAAATCCTTTGACTAAAAATCCAGGTTTTTCGATCCTTACCCATTCTCCCACCACAAAATCAGGAACTATGACATTCATTTTAGAATCAAAAAACATTTTCATTTTATGTTGTTTATCTTCAACATGCTTAGCAATGTTCTCAACATTAACAATAGTATTGTTTTTATTCCATTTTATGATCCACCAAGGACAAATATCAGAGGAAGGTTCCCTACCTCTAAGAAGCACGAAAGGACACATCGGTGACTGAATGGGGAGTAATACGATACGTCCATAATCTTTTTCTTACAACCTCCAACCAATCTTCAACACACGAAACAGCACCATGAATACAATCCTTAAGAACACGATTAAAGCGTTCAACCTGGCCATTCTCCCTAGGTTCATATAAAGATGTAGTATGATGTTTGATATTACAACTTTTAAGAAATTCTTCTCTATCAGAAGAAATAAGCTGCGTACCATTATCCGTGACAAAAGTTTCTGGAACTCCCTCACGAGCAAAAATCTATTTAAAGAAAATAATTATCACTTGAGATGAAGCATTTCCAACAAACTTCACTTCAGGCCACTTAGAATGATAGTCTACCATGACCAAGGCATAACGAGCATTAAGGGGAAGATGTTTGAAAGGACCTGAGATATCGAAAGCTATTTTCTGCCAAGGAAAACTTGGTTTGGAGGAGCAGAAGACACATGAAGCATCTTATCACTGTTTATACATTGTGGGCATTCTCTCACCATTCTGTCCACCATCTTATCAATGCCAGGCCACCAAAAGTTAGCCCTAACAAGGCGTTTCATGGAAGACATACCTATATGTCCTTGGTGAGACAATAACAACATTTTCTTCTGTAATGAACCAGGAGGAATAATCTTACCAGCTTTGAACAACAGACCACCAAACTCCTCAATTTCGGAATATAAATGACCAAAAGGGGCTAGATCTGCAGACATATTTTTTTTGGGCCATCCTTCCCTTACATAATCAAAAATTTGCTGGCACAACACATCCTTGCTCAATTCTTCAAACCACTCTTCTTCACTTAAAGTCATAAACTCCTGAGAAACACAATCCCTAATAGAAGCAACAACATCATCATCATCTTGCTCAACTACAACAATGTTATTATCACTACAAGGTAATCTCGAAAGAAAATCAGCCGTGACATTACTTTTTCCAGGTACATAAACAATTTCAAAATCATATTCTTGAAGACGGGAAGTCAAACGAGCTATCCGCGCGGTGGAATTCCATCCACCCCCAGGAGATAAAATCCCCACAATAGGCTTATGATCCGTTCTAAGAGTGAATCTATTTCCCCATACATCATTTCGAAAGTGTTCAACTGCCTAAATACGCGCTAACAGGTCTTTCTCAATCACAGAATACTTCCTTTCTGTGGAGAACAAGGTTCTGGACGCAAATGCAATGCACCACTCTTCTTTACCGGAACACTGACTAAGAACCCCTCCCACCCCATACAGGCTGGCATCCACAGTGATAACACATTTTTTATTAATGCAGAATGACTTAAGAGTGGGAGCATTGATAATCTCATTCTTAATCTGTTTAAAGGCAAGATCTTGTTTGTCAGTCCAAACAAAATTAGTTGAATTCCTGGTCAACTCTCTAAGAGGTTCCATTTTGGTGGCAAAATTTTGAATAAACTTGCTGTAATATTCGCATAAACCTGCGAAAGATAATAACTTCTCCTTATTATCAGGAGCAGGGGCTTTCACAATAGCATCAACAAGGCTTTTTTTTGGTACAACACCCTCCCCAGAAAGAGTATGCCCCAAATACTCCACTGATTTACAAAAAAACTTACATTTACTAGCCTTGAGTGTTAACCCAAATTGTTCTAGCCTGGAACAAACCTCTTTAAGATGAATGTGATGTTCGCAGTCATTTTTTGAAAAAATAAGGATATCATCCTGAAAGCATTTGACATATAATCCCACATCTTTAAAAATATGGTACATGGCTTTTTGAAAAACCGAAGCGGCCGAAGCCAAACCAAAAGGCATCCTCTTGAATTGGAATAGGTCATGCGGAGTGATAAAGGCTGTAAAGTGTTTAGAGTCCTCAGTAAGCTCGATCTGACGATATGCAGGCCTGAGATCTAATGTGGAAAACACACATGCACCATCCAACATGCAAACCATTTCATTAATGTTAGGAAGTGGATGACAGTCAGTAACTAAATTTGAGTTCAATGCTCTCAAATCCACACATAATCTAACACTTTTATCAGGTTTAAGTGCTAAAACAATGGGAGATACCGACAATGAAGACTCTACCTCCTCAATTATGTAATCCTTGATCATAGTATCCAACATATCTCTGAGTTCATTTCTAATGCTAATGGGAACTCCCCTTAACTTTTGTTTAATCTGAATAGCATTGGGTTTCACTTTAATTCTGTGACTGAAACCTTTCAGTTTTCCCAGTTTGTCAGAAAATCCCTTAGGAAAACATTGGGAAAAATCAGTGGACACAGATAAAGTACTTGACTCACCATTAGACATTGATACAGAAAGAACTGAAACAGGATATTTCAATATAGGATTTAAAGTGATTCCTAATTTGGCTTGATCCCTCCACCCCAGTACATTCACACCTTTACAAGAAACATATAATTTGATAACGGCAGAACTACTTTTAAAAGTAATATGTACTTCCTTAAAACCAATTAACTCAATTTTAGAACCCTCAAAATTGTAACCAATAATATCTGGTACACATAAGGTATTGATATCTACCAAATCTCCAAAAGATTCTGTACAATACTCTTGTGTAATAAAAGTCCACGGAGAACCAGAATCTGCCATAAGTTCTAAAACCTTCCCTAAAATATTTACTAAGCACTTAGGAGAAGGTATTTGGTCAGTTTGTGAAATATCAAAAGAATCTTGGATGGATACAACAATACCCGACTCAATAATCCCTGAAACACTCTTACCTTCATCAGAAACACATGAAACATTGCCATTAGGAAGTTTGGAGGAAGAAAAAGATGGTCTTTTAGTATCATGAAAAGATTTGACCATATTTTTGCACATTTTGGAGAGATGTCCTGAACCCCCACATTTGTTGCATTGTTTACTAATGGCAGGACATTGCGGGTACGAAGCAATATGGTCTGGATTCCCACATCTGTAACAATAGTATTGCTTGCCCTTACCATCATTTTTATAATTGTAAAAATTCTTCGGTTCTTGAGATTTTACAGTGCTAACTTCACTGCTAGAAGTAGAAGGGCTAGAAGTAGTCACCTTATCTAGAGATTTAATCCACTTATCAGACTGCTCAAGAGCTTTGGCTGTACTGATAGCTGTTTCTAAGCTCGAGTCACCTAAGATCCAGAGTTGTTCTTGAACTTTCTTACTCTTTACGTGCACAATGATCTGGTCTCTGATCATTTCGTCAGTCATCAGACCAAAATTATAGTGTAAGGATAGTGCATGCAGAGCAGTAAGAAAGTCATCAAAACACTCATTATCATCTTGAACCCTAGTATAGAATTTGAATCTATTAAGTGCCACACTAGTAACAGGTTTGAATCTACCTTCGATCCTTAACACAGCCTCATCATACACATTAGCATCACCACCTGACCTAACCGGTGGTAATGTTCTAAAAACTAATTGTCCTTCTGAACCAAGACAATGTAAAAATATATTCTTTTTCCTTTCTGCAGACATCTGTTCTCCATTCATAGCTTTGAGGTAAGTAACAAATTCCTCCTTCGATCTTGTCCACGGAATAGGAGGATCACCTTTAGTTTGTAAAAATTTGGATGGAGGGTCGAATTGCATTGTCAATGTCAATCAAAATTAAAATTTGATATAAATAAAACCCAAGTCTAGATCAGAAGTGCAGTTTGTGAAGTTAAAAGAAAGTTGTTTCCTTAAATTTCTTTTTTTTAAAATAAGTATGCTGTAGATGCAATAAGTAATTTCGAAAATTATCCAAATGAATTAAGGTGCAATGTCCCAAAACGTCCAGTAGATGGCAAACTAGCAACACTGCTGCAACAACAGATTCAAAGTGCCATAATAGTTCCACCTACACAATACTGTGTTTCAGTGAGGAACAAATGCAAACAAAAGTGAATGTTCAATGTCAAATACACACACGCCACACTAGAAATGCTCATAAAATTGTAATAGAGCTGAACGCTGAAATGCAAACAAAAGTGAATGTTCAATGTCAAATACACACACGCCACACTAGAAATGCTCATAAAATTGTAATAGAGCTGAACGCTGAAAATGCTAAAAAATTGACCTGCACGCACATCATAGCGCTAAAATCAAAGTTAATGTTCCATGCGTAGGGAATCAATATCGCAACACAGTACCTGCTCATAACATTGATAATAGAGCTGAACACTGAGATATATGCACATTGAGAAATTTCCTAGTTACCACAAAGGAAAGTTTCAATTCTATTAAGGAGGCGGAGGCGAGGATTTTGCTAGTCCTTTCTCCATTTTATTGGACAGCAAGTTAGAAGTAAGAAAAAACAACAAACCATGGACTACCCAAACCAACATGGCAGCGGTAGTCATGGTACCATATCAACCAATCAGAGTCCAACAGTTAGCATATAGTGAGTCCCAGCCGATAGTCCTTCCTCTTTCTTGGGTGCTGCCGCAGGAAAGAAGTCATCTATCCACTAGTCCGTTTTTTGATCGGAGCCTAGGGAAGAGAAACAATAATAATAATATCTCGACCATAACAATGTCGAACAATTCAGAACATTGCAATGGAGTAAAAAGAACGAAATGCAAAGAGAAAATTAAACATCGTTACACAGTTTATCCATAAGAACATTAATACATAGGAAAAAGATACTTCCCTTAGACGAAGTAAAATCATCATAGTCCATTCTCGGGAGGGAAGGCTCGATAAAGCCTGGGTGGGAAAATCCTCGCCTCCGCCTCCTTCATAGAATTGAAACTTTCCTTTGTGGTAACTAGGAAATTTCTCATTCTATGTCAGGGAGCGGAGGCGAGGATTTTGCTTGTTCAAAGCTTACTCACCACCAACGATGCAGCCTCATGGATTGGTTTAAAGTAGAACTTTTTGAAAGTCGAATCCGAGGACCAATCCGCTGCATTCATGATATCTTCCAGGCGTCCACCAACCTGTACAGCCTTGGAAGCCATTGCACCTCTAGTGGAATGAGCCCCAAAGTCAGTGATGTTAATTCCAGCTTCTGACATAACCCACCTGACCCATCTGGCAATGGTGGGAGAGGAAACTGCCTTAAAAGGTTTCTTGACCGCAATAAGCAATTGTCTCTCGCCCGGAGGGCGGAGGTCAAGAGTAACATCTTCGTATGTTTTAAGGCAACGAACCACACATAGCTTTGGCGAATCTGGGAACGCCGGATAAGTTACTGACCTGGTATTACATTTAGTTCTTCTTGAAACAGTAAATGTAACCCCTTCTGGGGTAAAAACCCTGGCTGAGATATCCAGTGCACGAACATCTGAAGCTCGCTTACATGAAATCAGGCAGAGAAGAATCGCTAACTTGGCCGAAAGATCCTTGCGGGAAAGGTACTGATTATCCTGCCAGGACTTTAGAAAATTCAAGACCACATTAACATCCCATAATCCCGAATAACGGGGCTCTGGGGGGCGCGAAAGGCGAATACCTTTAAGGAGTTTACAAACCCAAGGGTGCTCACCAACCGGAGAGCCATCAACAAGGGCATGCCCAGCAGAGATTGCCGACCTGAAAGAGTTAATGGTGCTGTACGCCAATTTCTTTTTGAAAAGATCGGCGAGGAAGTTAATCACGTCAGTGACAGAGGAGCCCATGGGATCCAGGTGCTTTGCCACACACCAACAAACCCATCTGTTCCATGCTGATCTATAACGTTTAGTGGTGTTAGGGGCCCAGGCTCCTCGAATGAGGAGCTCAGCGTCTCTCGAAAGCGAGTCACAAGACCAACGTCCCCTGAAATCCTCCATGCCATGAGACGTAGATGGCCCTGGAGAACCAGAGGATGCGGGTGACCCAAGGGATCCGTCAGAATGTGGTCGAACGACGGTAGCCGAAGAGGTTTGTCCCAGGACAGCTCCAGAAGAGTAGGGAACCAGCATTGAGCTTTCCAGATTGGCGTGATCAGAATCAGCTAAGCTCTCTGTCTGCGGACCTGAGCCGCCACCCTTTGAATGAAAAGGAAGGGAGGAAACGCATAAGCTGGAAACCGGGACCAGTCCTGTAGGAAGGCATCCACTGCTTCCGCACCCGGATCCGGTTTCCAGCTGTAGAAGCGGCGAAGGTGGGCGTTCCACCTGGACGCAAACAAGTCCATCACTGGAAGACCCCAAAGGTCCGAAATTCTCTGGAATACTAAAGGATCCAGCCTCCAGTCGCTGGCATCTCGAAAATTCCTGGACTGCCAATCCGCTACCGTGTTCAGATCGCCTGGAAGATACTCCGCCGTGACAGAGATCTGGCGAAGAAGGCAATAATTCCAGAAGTCTTTTGCAAGATCCGCTAGGACCTTCGAATGAGTGCCGCCCAACCGATTGATGTATCTGACAGCAGTCGTGTTGTCCATCCGAAGAAGAACACAACACGAGACCCTGGTCAAGGTGAAGGAGCGGATTGTGAACGAGCCCGCAAGGAGCTCCAAACAATTGATGTGGAGGTGAAGCTCCTCCTCCGTCCACCTGCCGCCCACCGAGAGGGAGCCGCAACGGGCACCCCAACCCTGGCGACTGGCATCTGACTCGATCACAAGATCCGGACGGGAACCGAAAATCGCCTTCCCGTTCCAAGCATCCATGTGATCCAGCCACCAAAGAAGTTCCGATCGGGCTTCCAGATTTAAGGAAATCAATTCCGAGTAAGTGAGGCCCTTGCGCAAATGAAACGCTTTCAGTCTCTGAAGAGCCCTGTAATGAAGAGGGCCTGGAAAAAGGGCCTGGATCGACGAAGACAGCAAGCCTACAATCCTGGCCAATTGGCGGAGGGATATTCGATCCCGCCGGAGAACCTTGCGAATCTCCTTCTTGATCTTGGAGATCTTTTCGGAAGGAAGATGAAGCGTCGCATCCGTAGTTATGATCAGAAAGCCAAGGAAAGTCATTTCCTGACGAGGAATGAGATCCGACTTCTGGGCATTGATGATGAAGCCCAGAGACTGAAGAAGGGTTATAGTAACCTGAAGATGGTGAAGAAGGAGATTCCTGGACTGACTCATTAAAAGAATGTCGTCCAGGTAAACAATTAGACGAATCCCCAGGGTACGGAGGTGTTCTACCACTGGGCGCAGGAGTTTGGTAAAGCACCAAGGTGCTGAGGAAAGACCAAAGGGGAGCGAACGAAATTCGAAAACCTGATTCCTCCACAGAAACTGGAGGAATCGGCAATGAGGTGGAAAGATTGGAACCGAAATGCAAGCATCTTTCAGGTCCAAGCGAACCAACCAGTCGTTCTGCAACAGAAGGTCTCTCAAAAGATGGATGCCCTCCATCTTGAAGTGTCTGTAAATCAGCCATTCGTTGAAGGAGCGGAGGTTGATTACCGGTCTGAACCCCTTGCCCTTCTTTTCCACAAGGAAGATGTTGCTGAGGAAGCCATTTGGGTGAAGCACCGAGGGGATGATGGCGCCTTTCTGTAACATCGCCCGAACCTCTAAATCTATAAGTTCCTGTTCTGTGACAGAAAAAACTAGAGGGCGAGGACGAGAGAGTTGAACGGGGGAACCGTAAAATTCGATGTGAAACCCCTGAACAGTCTCTAGAACCCAAGGATCTGAAGTTATCGTCGACCAGGCCTGGGGAAACAACGCTAACCTTCCCCCCATTTGAACCAGAGAGATGATACGAAATCTTACCATTAAATCCTCTGGAGTTGGACTGGTATCCACCACGTCCTCTGCCTTGGCCTCTGCCTCCTCTGGAAGGGTAAAAGGTACCCTGTTGTCCATCATTCCAGCCGTTATTTCTTCTGGACTGGCCTCTATTGGGGCCTTGCTGGACCTGACGGCCGGAAGAGCGACGCCTGCCTCTGCCGGCCCCACCAAAAACCTTTTTGGGAAAAAATCTTTTCATAGAAGCCTGAGCTTTGTCCAGAGCTGAAAAGGTTGCAACAAACTTCCCCAACTCCTTCACAAAGGGATCTCCAAACAAAGCGCCCTGCGCAATAGGGCCCGCCTCAGAAGACGACAACTCTCCTAGCTTTGGATCAATCTTAAGAAGCAAGGATCGTTGACGTTCCGCCGAAAGCGCGCAATTGGCATTGCCAAGAAGGCACATTGCCCGTTGCGACCAACCAGCAACGTCATCAACCGACATCGGTAAGCCCGACTCTTTAGAACGTTGGGCCACTTCAATTATTTTAGTCAGAGGGCCCACGACATCCAAGAGCTTATCCTGACAGGCTTTCCATGACCTATCTATACCCTTTTTTGGGTCCTTGATATATTTAGCGAAGAAGGTACACAATTTAGGATCAATCTCAGGAGTGCATGCCACTCTAAAAGGAAGGGAAGGGCGTGGGCACTCCGAACGCAGGCGAAGGCGAACATCCTGAGATAAAGGCTGTCGAAGCTTAGCTGCGACATAATCAGCTGTAGATTGTTCAGGAAACCACTCCGATGACCTGGGTCTTACAATAGTAGATGGGTCAAACATATTAGGAGGCGCAAAATCACCCTCCGTAAGGCTAGGAGCACTGGGCTTCGGGCGCCAAGACCTGCTGACATCAGAAAAATCCTCTGAGGAAGCGTCCTCATCCTCATCTACATACTCGTCCTCCTCATCACCTCCCTCGATGGGGAACCCTTCCTCCGGGTCAAGGTCCTGGGTGACAAAGCCACCAGTCTCTCCGGGCGAGTCGTCCCCCCGGTAGGGTGCCTTTCTAAGCGTGCGCGCACTCTTACGAAAGACCTCAGATAACTTACTGAAGCCCTCCAGGTGCCCCGCGTCACGCTTCCTGGCCGTACGTGGTAGAGCACATGGAACACCACTGGGCCCTGCCCCACTGTCCCCCAAAACACCTGTATCATTCTTGAAAACATGGGCTGACAGTCTATTTACACTGTCCTGCAGAGGTGCCAGAGCTTGAGCTATCGCCGAAGAGAGAAGCCTGTCTACCTCTGCAGGAGGGTGTAAAGGGGTCAGTTGTGGCTGATCATTAGGAGCCACCATTTCAACAGTAGGAGGACAGGACTGCATTCTTGCAGAAAAACTGGTACCCATACACAAACACCCCAACTATTTATAAGGGGACACCCTTCACACAGGTACCACACAGGCTATACACAAATGAAAAGCCTGAAACACAAAAGTTCTGACTGAGATTAAATTGAAATTTATAAAATTCAGTCAGAAAATAATTCTTGCCGTCGAAAACGGCGTCAGTGTGAGGGAAGAGGCCAAAAAAAACAAAAAACGAAAGAAGCGCAATGCCTCAGCGCGTTTCTACTCAAGCGCGAAGAGCGCTGAGGAGAACAGCTGGTCGGCGTCAGAAGCCGACACCAAGACCGCGCACGCGCGAAGAAGAAACGCTCGGGCTGAAAGCCTACCGCGTTAGAAACACAACAACACAGCCTACAACAAGGCAAAGTCAAATCTAATCAAGCGATATCCAAACAAAGCTGTCTACATTCAGAAATAAAACTGCCACGACAAAGATAGTTAGCTCAAGTAAAACGTGACTTATCTTGCCGAGACAGCAATGGAGAAAGAGGAAGGACTATCGGCTGGGACTCACTATATGCTAACTGTTGGACTCTGATTGGTTGATATGGTACCATGACTACCGCTGCCATGTTGGTTTGGGTAGTCCATGGTTTGTTGTTTTTTCTTACTTCTAACTTGCTGTCCAATAAAATGGAGAAAGGACTAGCAAAATCCTCGCCTCCGCTCCCTGACATAGAATTCGTTTCCATCTCCGGTAACGCGGTATGGGTTGGTTACTATGGAAACAAAATGGCGGATACACGCTGTTTGGTATGCGTGATGACGTAAAGACGTGTGTTGGCGCGTGTAACACGCAATGACGCGCACAATAATACCAGATGCAGCTTCTCGTAGAACGCTGGGAAACCTCACCGGCAAATCAAATAGATTGATTAAAAATGCAGTTATTCGGAACAGAACATCACAAAATCGCCGGAATAAGATGAAAATGGAAGATAACACTACCTCCTAAATATCCAAGGTAAGGTAGATTATCCGAAGCTTCCTTCGTGGATTCGATATAATTTCCGGTCCTGTGCACAAGTTGGACGTGGCTGGAAAGTATAATGAGTCCCTTGTCGCCAATATTAAAACGATGAACCACAGCATACAGTTAAAATTAAAATATTTATTATAAAGTCGAAGAGATAAAGCACAGCACGTCAGGCAGTAAAAGTAAATCCAGTGAACTGTCCTTTGTGGAACTTGGAACCTGGTCTGTAAGATGCAGGGAAGCATCATTACATTCCATGTTCCAGCAAACGGTGCACATTGATTAATAACAAAAGGAGAATCAAATAACAGAAAGAAGGTAACACCCCTACACAAGGATGACTGCGAGCTGCTCTCGCTGTACTCAAGAGCCAGTAGGCTGACCTGAAAACAACAACAACGTCTTCACAATGTCCTTTGCAGGCAGAATCACTGGAAAAGGCCACCACCCATGTGCAAGGTGCTCATCGGAAAAGCAGAAATCACCAGCCTCATAGACACAGGAGCATCCGTGAGTGTCTTCGACACTACCCAGTTCAACAAACTGTCACTATGCCCACAAATAACACCCACGAAGGCTAGAATATACACATTGGGACAGACACAACTATGGCCGATTTCGACCCCTGGCACAAGACAGAACTGGACATGCACACTAGCCCACTTAGCCTGGGCGCAGTCCTGCTGCAAGAAAAGGAAGAAGGATCCTGGCTCCACATCGCTTATGCGAGCAGGGCATTCACCGACACTGAGACATGCTATACCTAGGTAGAGACAGAGGCACTGGTGATCCGGTGGGCATGTTGGCACTTCCACTTGAATTTCTGTGGGAAGAATTTCCACATTTGACCGACCACAAGCCCCTAGTCCCTCTCTTCACAGGTACCACCAGGAATGCACCACCTATTATTGAATGATGGGGCGTGCAGCTCTAACCATACCCTTTCGAAATCACGTACCAGCCAGGCATGACCAACCCATTGATCTGTCCCAACACCTAACAGCAGCGCCAGTTGACAGCGACCCCTCAGAGACAGATGAAGGGGTTGAAGAGTTTTTACAGATGGTGATGCACAAGTCATGCCCAAAGGCACTGTCGCTGCATGAGATCCGTGAAGCCAGCGTAGGAGAAACCAGCATAGCCAAAGAAGCATTGCACAGACGACAGTGGAAGATTCTTAGATTGCGCAAGAACCCTCATGACTGATGAACAGTTATGGAGAGTCCATGACAAACTCAGCACAAGCAGCACTGGAATCCGACAACGAGGACCCCTAACAGTGAAGCCTCAAAGCATATAGGCCAAGTTGGTCGAACCGGCACACCAGGGACTCCAGGGGAGTGTGAAAACAAAGGCACGTCTCAGAGACGCAGTGTGGTTCCCAGGGATGGGCAAGTGATTCAATGAACAGGTCCGTAACTGCCATTTCTGTACCATCACCAGTAGGGACCCATCAAATGCCCCAGTTATCACAGAGGAAGCCTGCACGACACAGTTGTCATGTCTTAACATGGACTTTGGCAGTTTCCCCGATGGCTGGCTCACTGCCGTGATCATAGACAGCCACACCAAATTCCTGTTGGTAGAGCTTGTCAAGTCAACAGCATTCGGAAACATCAAGCAGGTGCTCGAGAAAGTGTTTGCACTTCTGATACTCCCCGACGAGATGAAGACAGACAATGGACCTCCCTTCCAAGGACAGGAGTTCCAAGCGTACCTCCAAAGCCAGCACATCTCACACAGGAAAATAACCCTACAGTGGTCTCAGGCGAACAGCGAGGCTGAGCGTTTTATGGGAACCCTAAACAGAGCTCTCAGAATCGGGATGGAATGCAGGGAGGATGCGGAGTGCTGTTTACACCGGTTCTTGAGAGCCTACAGACACCTCACAGCACCACAGGTTGATTCTCAAATGGCCTGTTAATGAGAAGACAAACTTGTGACGTCATTCCAGTCGGCTCAGTTGGATCCAGCTAAAATAGACATTCCAGCCAACCAAGAGAAACGACAAGCCACCAATGACAAGACCAGCAAGAATTGAAGAGCAGTGGTCTGGCTTCATGGTTGGTGACTTGGTAGTACTGAAAGACCTCATCCCGGATGGAAATTTAGGACACCATTTGCCATAGAAGTCTGGGAAATAACCGACATAAAATGCACAATGGTGACTGCCCGGAGTGGTCAAACCAACGTGTCACTCAATGTGCCACGGTTCAAGCGAATTAGACAAAAGGATAACCGACGCCCAGCTGATGAAACCTACACACCAGAAACAGATATCTTCAGGCCCCTATCGGACACATCACTATTCAGCCCTGAATCAACAGCGATGCACACAGTGAGCCCAGCCAGGTAGACTTCAGCAGCGGGCCCTCTGGGAGTCAAGGAGAAAGGAGTCATAGCCAAAGTTCTGGGCTCTGGCACAATCCAGAGACTAAAATTCTATGTATGTGATGTCTAACACCAACAATTTACCTGTGATTACGTTATGCTAGCAAACGTTGGGACTTGGGAGGGATGTAGAGATCCACCCGGCCTTTATGGTACAATAATGCACTCGCTACCGGAGGGCTGGGCACAGCCCAAAGGTATAAAAAAAAGCAGAGTGGTTCAGTCGGCGACCTCAGCAATATAGTATGTCCGTGGCGTTACTGTCCACAAGTGTGGCTTGTACCACGAGGCAACCCAGGGCCTTACACAAACCACAATCATCCACTCTCCATCTGTGTTATATAGATGCATTAAAAAGGTCAGAACTATTTGCTTAGATAATGTTCTTTATTAATTGGAGATCCAATGCATGGTCCTGAGTCTGCGCAGGGCAATGTGATTGTGTGTCAAAAAAACCTATGGGTCAGCATATGAAGGTGTGTCGAGTGTCACTCTTTGGGAGCAACGTTCACATTTTAGAGCGTAGTCTTACTCTCAACAATCTGAATGAACCCAACTGCATCGCGTGTGCACTTGTAGACGGCTAAAATTCTACCGGACATCTGACTGCGACTGGAATGAAGATTAAAAAAAGAATTACTAAAATCAGAGTTTTTGCGTCAGGGAGTCCTTCAACTCAGCCTATAAATCGTTGGTAAGCACGATGTGGAATGTGTGGCCTAGTAACACATGGACATGGGCGTCCGCAGGGGGGGGCAAGAGGGGGCGCTTGCCCCCCGTGGATCCACGCCCGGTTCTAGAGGATGGGCCCACATACCTGGGCCGACTTTCCTGCTGGGGCGACACCTGAAAGAAAGGCTGCTACAGCCCGAGTGTGAGTCCCAGCAGGTCACAGAGTCAGCCGTTCCATTGTCATGGGCAGTGTGACAATGGGCCGGCAGAGGAGACACAGCATGGAGCATCTCCCCCCATCCCAGGCCTCAGGAGATGACGTTAAGTTCTTGGGGAGCTGCTGATGCTTTCAAGCAGCACAATTAGCAGGGGCCGTGAGCTTTAGTCCCTCACAGCAGGCCACAACGATCAGATAAAAAGCTAAGGGGCATGGGTGGGGGCGTCGTTTGGGGAGAGGGGTTAATGCCAACATTCTTAGTTTAAAAATTGTGAAGTGACAGACCGGATTGAAATTGAAACTTTCATTCTCATGAATTTGCGCAATGGGGAGAGTGCTGTATACAGCTAAGAGTGAAAATACTACGGAAAAAACACTAAGGACTGAAATAACTACATTTAAGAACAAAATGAAAAAAAATGAAAATTCGATTTTGACAATGTTGTAGTGGAAAAATGTAACTAACCCTCCACGTTGAGGCTAAGGGAGACGTAAGAGCAGAGGAGAGTTAAAAGAGAGAGACAGGGCCAAAAGGAAAAATAAGAGACGGAGTGGGGAGTAGAGACAAACGGAGAGGAAAGAGGGAGAAATGATTGACGAGAGAAGATAGTCAAAGAGGCGAGGGGGGGGGGGACATTATTATAGATAAGCACAATGAGGCTGGGAGACGGAGGGAGACAGACAGAGGGAAGTGGCGACATAGGGAGGGAGACAGACAGACAGGGAGACAGATAGAGGGAGACACAGGGTGGGAGACAGACAGAGGAAGAGAGACCGAGGGAGAGGGAAAGAGAGGGAGACCGAGAGAGAGAGAGAGAGAGACCGAGAGAGAGAGAGACCGAGAGAGAGGGAGACCGAGAGAGGGAGGGAGACCGAGAGAGGGAGGGAGACAGAGAGAGGGAGGGAGACAGAGAGAGGGAGGGAGGCAGAGAGAGGGAGGGAGGCAGAGAGGGAGGGAGACAGAGAGGGAGGGAGACAGAGAGGGAGGGAGACAGAGAGGGAGGGAGACAGAGAGGGAGGGAGACAGAGAGGGAGGGAGACAGAGAGGGAGGAAGACAGAGGGAGGGAGACAGAGGGAGGGAGACGGAGGGAGACTGAGGGAGGGAGACAGAGGGAGGGAGACTGAGGGAGACAGACTGGGGGAGGGAGACTGAGGGAGACAGAGAGAGGGAGACAGATAGGGCGGGGGACAGAGGGAGAGAGAGAGAGCGAGAGAGAGAGAGAGAGGGAGGGAGGGAGACAGACAGAGGGAGCGAGACAGAGAGAGAGGGAAACAGAGAGAGAGGAAGACAGAGGGAGGGAGACAGAGGGAGGCATAGGAAGACATAGAGAGAGGGAGACATAGAGAGAGGGCGACATAGAGAGAGGGAGACAGAGAGGGAGGGAGACAGAGAGGGAGAGAGAGGGAGGGAGAGAGAGGGAGGGAGACAGCGGGAGGCAGATCGAGGGAGGCAGATAGAGGGAGGCAGATAGAGGGAGGCAGAGGAAGGGAAGCAGAGGGAGGGAGACAGACAGAGGGCCACAGACAGAGGGCGACAGACAGAGGGAGGGAGACAGAGGGAGGGAGACAGAGGGAGGGAGACAGAGGGAGGGAGACAGAGGGAGGGAGACAGAGGGAGGGAGACAGAGGGAGGGAGACAGGGAGGGAGACGGAGGGAGACGGAGGGAGGGAGACAAAGGGAGGGAGAGAGAGAGAGAGACAAGGAGACAGAGGGAGGGAGACAGAG
Source organism: Lissotriton helveticus (assembly GCF_964261635.1). NCBI lineage: Eukaryota > Metazoa > Chordata > Amphibia > Caudata > Salamandridae > Lissotriton > Lissotriton helveticus. The sequence goes on along the minus strand of NC_136060.1, from coordinate 117,863,691 downwards.
GGAGGGAGACAGAGGAAGGGAGACAGAGGAAGGGAGACAGACAGAGGGAGGGAGACAGACAGAGGGAGAAAGAAAGACAGAGGGCGATAGACAGACAGAGGGCGACAGACAGACAGAGGGTGACAGAGGGCGGGAGACAAAGGGAGTGAGACGGTGAGACAGGGAGAGGGAGGGATACAGAGGGAGGGAGACAGAAGGAGGGAGACAGACAGACAGAGGGCGACAGACAGAGGGAGGGCGACAGACAGAGGGAGGGCGACAGTCAGACAGAGGGAGGTCGACAGAAAGACAGAGGGAGGGAGACAGACAGAGGGAGGTCGACAGACAGACAGAGGGAGGGAGACAGACAGACAGAGGGAGGGAGACAGACAGACAGAAGGAGGGAGAGAGAGGGAGGGAGAGAGAGGGAGGGAGACAGACAAAAGGAGGGAGGGATAGAAAGGGAGGGAGGGAGAGGGAGAGAGAGAGACGGAGGGAGGGAGAGGGAGACAGAGAGAGGGATGGAGAGAGAGCGAGAGGGAGAGGGAGAGAGACCAAGGGAGAGAGACAGAGGGAGAGAGAGGGAGGGAGAGAGACGGAGGGAGGGAGAGAGAGAGGGAGGGATGGGGAGAGAGGGAGAGGGAGAGAGACAGAGCGAGGGAGAGGGAGGGAGAGAGAGATAGACAGAGGGAGTGAAACAGAGGGAGACAGAGAGAGGGAGAGAGAGAGAGAGATAGAGTGCGGGAGGGAGAGAGAGAGAGGGAAGGAGACAGAGAGAGAGGGAGGGAGACAGAGAGACAGACAGAGAGAGAGAGAGAATGAAAGCTGTGTGTATGCTGGGTCTGGTGGCTCAGCGGACGAAGGTGTCCGCTGCAGGGACCTGTGTTCAACCTCATGGTTATAGTTTTTTTGTTGCTCTAGCCCCACCCCCTCCCTCACTGACCCCGCCCCCACCAGTGCGGCCCTAAGCCACAAACCACACTGTAAATTTGGCCCCTGACAGAAAGTTTGTGAGTACCCATGCACTAGAACCGCATCTTCCTGATTTAGAATGTTTTTGTTTTTTTTCGGTCATTTTTAGTTTTTCCCTCTGTTTTATTACTTGCCAGGTTGTCTGATGTGGCGCCTCATAAGATTTTTCTCTCCCCCCTATGGATTTCTTTGTTTATTTAAGCTCTTTGTCTTATTAGATTTTTTTAAATGTATTTAATACTTGTGCTCAATCATGTCGGGGTATGGTGATGAAGTTAAAATGTTGCCCCCCCCCCCCGAAACATTTCTGCGGATGCCCGTGCACATGGATATTAAATATCACTCAGGGTGGCCAAGTCTGTTTGGGCTGGGACTCTCGATCCAAAGGGGATGTCCGTTATTTGTAGCCACACATTGAAACCTAACCAGTAGCAATCCAAAGTTTATCGTCTCGCACTTTGGAAAGTGTGAGGTTTTCTGTATTCTCTCAGATCTCATTCCTGGAATCTCTTCGCTTTATGACTGCAGAGCAAGTGTACAACTCTTCGGAAAAAAACTAATAACCTATTCAATTTCATTAAAATTGCTACAAACACAAGATGACATGAAGCCGCTTACATTTAAAGTATCAAACCCTGAAGGCTCCGCACACTTGATAACAGCAGTCCCGCCCACCGTTCACTCGTCACAACCCCGCGCCCAGTGAAGGTTTCCACGCTGATACTTTCCCCGGGACAAATGAAACAGAGAGGCACGTTTAACCACACGTAACTCTCAGCTGTGCGAACCAGCTGCTTGTGCCATGCTGGGGACGGCCACTAAGCCTGACTGTTTGGCCTGCCTCTGGCTGGCGCTGGCCGTGGCGTTCCTGCTGGCGCAGCTGCTGCATCGCAGCGTCGCCACTGCCTACTTCCCTCGCACCCTGCTCTGTCTCTTCGAGGATGTCATCCGCTACGGAAAAACCAAGAGCGTGTGGGAGGGGCAGCGCTTCGCCTGGATGAGCCGCTGTGACGTACCAAAGAGGTGAGCACACCGGAAGGAAAAGTTCAACCGGAAGCGAGCTGCCCGTAGACAATGTGAGGTTCAAGTCAGACCGATGCTTATGGGAGTTAAGGATGGCCAGAGAGGGTTGGGTGGGATCTGAAGAGAGTATTACTCCGGGTACCCAAAGGCGGGGGAAGCAGTTTTCACGTGCATGTGAAGGTGTGAGTAGGAGGGGGCGCGAAAAACAAATTAACAGGGAAAGGCTAGACAAGGTTCTGGCTGGTAATTAAGAGCCCTTGCACGATCCGACCGAATCCTGAAAATACCTGGCATCTGAATTCTGCAACAAAGATCATGTGAAAATATGGCACACTCTTTAAAATGAGAAAAACAAAGGTTTTAACTTGCTGAAGCGTTGCGTCGTATTATACATCAGATTATTTTTGTAGAATGTACGTGCTAAACTCGTGTATTGGAAAGCGCTGTCATATGTGATAACCCAGAAGGAGGCTCTATAAAATAAAACATTTGTCTAGGGTTTGATTGGGTGTGGAAGCTACAATTGGTCCCAGGTTTTCTGGTTTGACATTATGCATTTCACCCCTTTGACGACTACATCTTTCTCTTCTTTTTAACACCAAAGGTTTCTGCTTTTTTTTTAGTTCCTGGTGCATAGTGGGAGAGCGTGGGTTTCAGGCAGAAACCCAGGGCACAAGTCGTAAAAAAAGAAGTGGGGGGACGCTGCCACCGGAAGTGACGTCACGAAAGGTGCCGAGCTCCTCGCCCCAGAGAGGCCAAAGAGTGAAGTCTAGCTATTTGGCAGGGGGGGATGGCGTCCCCCCCGGTAAAATAAGTGGGGGGACGCCGTCCACCCGCGTGGTATCCCGACTCGAGCCCTGCAGAAACCTCATTAAAACTCAGCTCGTTTTGGGTTTGAGAATCTAAGAGGACCTCGAGATGAGTCAGGGCTTTAAGTGGGCCTGGTCCTGACGGTACTGAGCACCGGCAGTTCTAAACAGCAGGCGCCGAGACAGGTCCCTATCGTGCTTTCCATTTTTGCCCTTGCCCTTGAGTGCCACCCTTCACTGCCTTTGATGTATCTTCAAAGAGACTCGCTATAGTTCTTTCACAGTCTCATTTCAGAACTGAAGCATTTTCAATTTATTCTGCAAAGCCATAGTTGTTTCTTATTTATCTTATGCAGCTTACAACCGTTGACAAAGCCAATAGCCCTGGCTTGTGGTAAGTGTGCTGTTACTTTTTGGGTCCCATGGGGCGCTGCAAATTTCTCTGTGTGGGTAAGACTCCTCCCACACATCTGATTGGCCTTTACGTGTGTCTTTCAGTAACAAAAGCACGCAAATGGCCAGAGGCAGGTGCATGTCCCACCTCTTCTTCAAATGTTCTCTCCCAGGGTGTTTTGCTCTCAGGAGCGAGCAGGAGCGCGCAGGGAGGCAGCTGAATTCTTGTGCCCACCCCCATCATTTTTCGGTCTCGCCTAGCGATGGGCTGCTCGTCTTGGCGAGACCTATTGTCGGAAGGGGGACAGGAGATGTGCATGCGCCCAGACAGGCGATGTGCACATCTCGTGTACGGCTCGTGGCGTTTCAGCACGCTTATCCCAGCATGCGCATGGCGTGCTTCCACTTTCCCTTGTTAATGTTGGCGCTTTCTGCTGCTTGTATAAACTCGCTTAGTCCAAGACTGAAACCTATTAATGTGAAAAGTTTAGGGCTCGTTAATGGTAGGGGGGACAGTCAGGGCCGGGCCGTTCTAGGGCTGTTGATATCATTAGAGACTTACCTCGAACTTGCGGTCCAAGTCAACGTCACAGAGCCGGTCGTGCTACGCGGGGATCTCTTCCTGGGGGGCGGTGAAGGTGCTGTCTGGATCGGTCTCGTCTGCCATCTCCCTCAGTCCAGGATGTGGTCTCGGCTCAGCCTCCGAGTGGCAGCAGAGCCCAGCTCTGTGATCTTCCAGCCGCAGCTGCTCCTCACCCTCCCTCGGGGCTGGGGGGCTCCCTGCGGGCTGGCAACTTCCAACACAGATCCGCTGCCTCCTCCCTCCTTCAGCGTCCCCTCCCCTGTCTGCAGGCTGCGGAGCCCCGTGCTATGATGCCCCCTTCTCGTGGACTCCAAAGCGCGCCATCTTCTGTGCCATTGGCTGGGTGGGCCGCCAGCTACCTTTGCCCTCGTTTCAAGTGGCTCTGGTAGGGGGTGTTGCTAGCATTGACCTCTTGTGCAACCCTTCCTTTACATCTGGGACACCTGTCTCCGGAACTGTACCCCTCTTTTCTGACCAGGCACTTCCAACCTCTCTTTCTCGGTTCAAGCCCAATACCTATTAGAAGGCTACTCTACCCTTTCTCTCACCACTGGGCACAAATTTTCAACGTCTCGGCCCTTTCTTTCTCCACTGGACACTTCTTTTTAAATCGCCACCTTTTGCTTCTCTTCGCTGCACCTCTTTTTAAATCACTCTAGTTTTTTTCCCTCCTTCAGCCAACTCTTTTTAAATCGCTCTACCTTTCTTTCTCTCCTCACAGCACCTCTTTTTATTTTAAAAGGTTACTCCTCTTATCGCTCCTCTAGCCTCCTCTTTCTAAATTGCTCTGCTCTCTTCCTTTTCTCGTGGAACCTCTTTTTTAAATCACTCTACCCTTTCTCTCTCTCTCTCTCTCTGGGACACCTCTTGTTATGTCACGTCCTGCTTCTTTGTCCCAGATGTGCTACTTGCACAATGCTGCTCCCAGCTCTCTTTCAATACACACCTCTTGTTCCATGCTGTACCCTTTCTCTAGGGGCCAACGCCCACTCCAGTTTAATGCTGCTCTGGTCTCCTTCTCTGCAGGGCACCTGGGCTGTTGTACAGTGACGTGTCTATGTGTTGCTTCAGGGTCACCCCCTCTTGTGTGGGCACTGTGAGAAGTTAGCCTGGCATACGATGTCCACTAGTTCTAGTGGGCGCCTTGCACCTGTCTAATCGCCCCTTATTGATGGTGGTTGTAAAGTCAACCTTATAGAAAGCTATCCTAGTGGTAGCATGGACCAGCAGTCATCAGGCTAAGACTTCAGAGAGCGTATTAAGCAAGTTGTTTCACCAATTATAATCCCTTGAGTACCAAATGAAAGGACACCACACAAGGTATATATATGTATTTATTCTAAACACAACCCCTCTGCACTCTTTATGAGGTCAGAGGTAAAAATACAATACAAGTCACTGAGTTAATATATGATAAGTTGCACAGTATACGTTATGCCCTAGGGGCCTCACAAACCATATACTAAAATAGTGGTATAAGAACCACGAGAGAATTAGAAAGCAGGCCTGGGCCCTGTGGAATCGCTGGGGCTACTCAAAACGACCAAAGGTTAGGAAGTAGGAGGCCCACGGGAGACGCGTGCAGTGTCTAAACACAGGCGCGGGTTACCATATACTTTCTATGGGAAACGTAGAAGTTACAAATATACAATTTAAGGACACTTCCAGATGGACTACGATGGAAACCTTTTAAACTAGGACACTTCGAGAGTCAAGACCCAAGGGAGCATCGGAGTACTCGTGTTACCTCACCCAGGGAAGCTGGGTGCATAGGTGTCTTTTTGTGTCAGGTTTCGTCGTCGTTTTCAATAGAGAGCTACAAAGAAGTGCTGCAGGCGACCAGAGGAAAAGTGTCTGGGTTGATCGAAGATCTGTAGAACCTGAAAGCAGAAGAGACAGAGTCTGGGCCACTTGCCAGTGACCAGGGCGGCAATAGAAAGATGCCACCAGTTGGGTGATTTCAGGTGAAGGTGTGAAGTTTGTCTCTTCAGCCACGTGGACCAGGAGGCGTCGACGACGACCAGGAGCTGGATTCGAGCTGTCCCACGAAGGATCTAGTTGACTGCGGTGTCGGTATCCGGACTGGACTCAACAAGCCTTGGCAAACGCAACCCACGCAGGATGTCGAGATTGGCTTTGGTGCATACCAGCAAGGCCTGAGGAACTTCTCCTTTGTAGGGAAGTTGGAGCAAGCCTGGAGCAACCAGGAAAGCAAGTTAGATTTAAAAGGAAGTCTTCAGCGGGCTCACTAGCCAACGGACTAGGAACCAGGAAGACGCGTCGACCTGAACTGCAAGAGTGGGCCCCACGCAACACTCGTGGAGTGTGGAGGCCTGCGCTTTGGTGCAAATGGTGCTCGGGGCTGGGGCTTCTCGTACCCAATGCACAACTGCGAGATACCTCGGGAGTCGATGCAGTGAGAAAAATGCAGGATGTCCAGGAATTCCGGTCCCACGTCTCTCATGTCCGCCACGGGTCTCAGCTTTGCTGGGAGCGTAGGTCGGGGTCAGAGATGTGTGGAAGTCTGTGTCCTGTGTCGCAGATTCTTTGGGATCCGACGGGAGCCTCGAAAATGCAGACCGGCAAAGTTGCTGTTGGTGCCTGTTTGAACAGGGTGGTCACTCCTTGACCACAAGGGAGATGTCTTCCTTCTCCCATTCTAAATGGAATGTCGAAGGTCCAGAATTTATGTTTCAGGGTTTCGTCCAGGGTAATCTAAAGTCCTACACCCCTTTCCCTTTGTCCAGTTTCACACCAGAGCTGGGCAGAGTGCCCCAGCAACCGGTTTGAACAGGGAAATGCATGGAGCATTTTGTGTGCCCCAGTCAGTGTCTGGAAAGCATTCACTGAATGCAGCCCTCCCTGCCCCATTACACTAAAGCCAAACCAAAGTTAGCATTAACAGCGAGGATTATAATGCACTTAAGAGTATATGGTATGGCTATATCATAGAACAGCTATAAGGAGATGGTTCCGAAAGCTGCAGAGGGGCTCAGCTCATGCTAGGGCACCCTCTCACATAAGACCAAGCACTCTGCCTCCAGGATTGTTAAGGCCTGCCATAGGAGTGACTTATAGGTGTATATGTGTCTATATGTATATATATAGATATAGGTATACTATATCTAAGTAAGGGGTGATTACACCACCTTACCCAGGCAGTGTGAACAGACCTGTGGTGCCAGTTTGGAAGGCAAACCAGGGGTGGCACAATACATGCTGCAGCCCCTGGTAGGCCTAAGGTGCACCCATGCCCTGGGTACCTAGGGTACACTATAACTGGGCTCACAAGGGTGACCCAGTAACCAATCTGGTATGTACCTAAAGTACATGGTAACAAGCTTACCATCCTAAAATAACACAGTCTCGGGAGAAGTTTTAAACACTTTATCTATGCAAATTTTGATGAGTCAGAGCCCACAATAGAGTGTCCAGTACTCACTGCTAATAAACATCGTGGGTCAAGAACACAGGACAGCTGTCCCATTTCTCTTTTAGATAGCGTGATAATTGTAATTGAACAGGTCATCACGAAGAGAAATACTTAAAATATCCTGTTTGAGAAGGAGCAGAGATGGGTGTATCGCTTTGGGACACATATAGATTAATTAAATGATAGGCAGTCAAACCTTTAAAACAGTGGCCCTGAGGATACTGTGGATCCACTAGTGTTTGTTGTACATTAACTTTGCTGTACCTGACGGCAATGGAGGGTCCAACTAAGCAGTTAAAAGCCCTATTATTATTACTACTTTTTATTTCACTGTACAGTGTCCCTACTAATAATTTTTTGCAGTGGACAATAATATGTAGACCAAACGAAATGCCCCTCTTCATTAATGACAAAATTACTTTCTTTAGGGGCTTTCTAGTGGTTCTTCTTTTTTGTTTTGTTTTATTTTGCTTACATGCTCATGAACGCATGAACTAATGGTGGCAACTACCCTTGCGGAGCCCTTGCACAGGGACTCCTCATCTATTTTAATAGATGTTTGTTCCCCTTCTTTTCATACAACGCAATGAGCTACTCATTTGAGCTGCTCCCCGCTCACAAAAAGGACTGCAAGTGTTTTTCGATTGGTTTCTATGGAAACCCTCGCCCACGCTCAGGTCCAGGCTGCGTGGTAAACGACGCTCGAGGCTCTGTCTCCTTGACAACCCTCGTAAGTGGCCATCATTTCTCTCCCGGGTGCACTGATAGGAGGGAAGATAACGTCCAGTTGGTTTATAGCCTCTGATAGGCTTGTTCCACGGCTGACATGTTTCTACTTCCTTTGTTCTACCGGCTTTTCCGTCTTCATGTGGGCGTTACCTGCCGGTGATTGGTCTCTTCTGGTCACACCCCCCAGAGTGACGTTGATGATGGGTCCCACGCCAGCTGAAAGCTGACGTCTTTCTAAGCTTTATTAACACGGACCTTCCAGACATGACTATCATCGGGGACCGGTAATATGAGGGAGCTTGCAGGTTCCGAACGGGTGCCGAGCGTAATGGGCGTGAGTACATCGATCTTGAGCTAAGTACTACCTGAAGTTATTACTTGCTTTTTGACCCTCACTCTCATTTATTATTCCCTCTAGGGTGTGCCGAAACGCTCCCACCCCCCTCCCGTGACCCATGGTGCTTTAACAGATTGTACCTTTTGTAAGATTTATATGCCTTTGCAGTCCTTTGTTCTTGCCCAATAGCACTATTAATGTGTTTTTATGACCTATAGTTCACTTGTTACTCGTTATACTTAGTGGGCATTGAGACACCTTTGATCCAGTATGTGTGCAGACTATCACGCTATCTAAAAGAGAAATGGGACGGCTGTCCTGTGTTCTTGACCCAAGATGTTTCTTAGCTGTGAGTACTGTATGCGCACAAGCTCACATTTATTGGCACATTTGTCCAGTGCACTTCGAAGAGCACTCCAGAATGATTATTAGAAGGATGACAACGAATAGGAGTGCACTGAAATAATTTTCTTGTCTCTTTTTGTTTATATGTTTGTTTGTCCTGTTCTAATCAGAATAAACTCTGTTCCTCTCTAACCTTGATGTAATCTTGATTAAGTGTTTTTAAACATTTTTAACACTAGTAACCTCTGGTTAGGGTGGGCCTTAGCGCGCCCATACCACCGAGGTTCATCACAGCACCCCTTGGTCTTGATGAAAGCCTAAGGAAATGCTCACACATAGGCAGAAACATGTTGACCGCACCTCTAGGATGATACAGGACTTTTAATGTAGTCATCATCATACACTTTGTTTTTATCCATGTCCAATTGGCAAAACCAATAAAATATTGATTTTTGACACAATTTGGACATTTTCTAAATTCACTAAATTCACTTTTCACTAATCACAAAACCAGCTCTGCAGTAAACTGGCGTTGTAGCACACTAGGGTGGCATTCGGCCACTCCTGGTGGGGCCCGATGATGAAGCATGTCACCAACTAGGTTGGTGAGTGAGGGCTTTTTGAAAAACCTAAAGTGGTTCTCTTTACAGGTAAACAGACAACTGTGAATAATAATTACATGCTTGCTCTTCAATCTCTTTGATGAAACACTCCTTTGTTGATTTATTTTTACTATCAATATACCACGTGTGCATATTCTACAACATGTCTTTATACAATTTCTTTTCGAGTTTCCAGTAACTCTATTACCAGCCATTTTTTAATAAGGAGACTCAGCCCCTCTTTGTAACTTTTAAACAAATAAAATGTGAAAAATATTCAAGTTGGTCTCACTTATTTGTCAATTGGATCAGTAATCAGTTCTTCATCGCTTTCATCACTTATTTCCAGATTTTCAAAATCTTCAAGAATGATATAAGTCCACTCAGGACCTTTAAATTTGTTATTCAGTCTTTTCAAGTGTGGACTTCTCCTTCTGGGTTTTTCTGTGGATGGTCCAGATTGGCTTGTTATTTCGTCTACTTGGTCAGGTTCTTCATTTATTGTCTTAAGGTGATGTTTTATTCTTTTGACAAATCTAGGCCAAGCATCACCTTTTCTGAGTCTCTTAGCTGGCACTGTGCTTTGATTTTCTTCAGATGTCCTTTTGTTTTCGTTCAGTTGTGGCACAATTTGTTTATTTTAGTCTCCTGTTTTCCTCTCTGTCTGACCTTGTCCAGGGCTTATTACCTCTGTTGTTTCTGCCTGGATGGGTTCATCTGTACTTATCTGACCTTGTTCAGGAGTTTGCTGGATTTGGCTTTGACTTTTGCTGTGTTCACCTTCTTCTTCTGAACACTTTTTTTCTATACCTGCCTGGTCCTGCTCAGGACTTGTAATTTCTTGATTGTCTTCTGCCTGAGCGTTTGCTCTAATACCTGCCTGTCCTTCCTCAGACTCAGGAGTGCTGTTGCTTTTTTGTCTGTCTGAGTGTACTGTTCTTTCCTTATCTGGTCCTCCTCAGATTTACTATTGGCTTTGATTTCTATAATCTGAGTGTGTTTTTCTATTCCTGTCTCATCCTCACTATCATATCTTCAGGTATCTCGACTACTGGAATCCATTCATCCTGACTGGTGCTCGGTTGTTCTTCACCAGCTGCTTCAGGATCAACCACTTGAGACCCTTCAGTGGTGCAACCTTCAGCCTCTACTTCGTCAGGTTCAGTCACCCTTTTAGTATGGCCAGCGTGAATCCAGTTCGGAATTCCTTTGCACTTTACAGCTGTGGTGGTAACCAATATGACTTGGTGTGGTTTTCCCCACCTCTGTGCTAGACACGATTCTCTGGTGTGTTCCTTTATCACTACCCAATCACCTAGATTCAGGTCATGTGCTGGAGTCAATTGTCTGGTCACAGCGTCTTCCCCAACCTGGTGAGAGATAGAACGCACTTGATCAGGCAGCTCTTTGCAGTACTCCAATACTAAATCATCAGTTATATTTATCAGCTTGTGTCCTGGTACCCACGCCTGCCTCATTGCTCTTCCCATGAGTATCTCATGGAGACTCAAGCCTGTGTTTTTGTCTGGAATGCTTCTGAGTCCCATCAGAACAAGAGGTAAAGCATCAGGCCACTCTAATCGGGTAGATTCAGACATCTTTCCCAATCTCGATTTGATTGTGCCATTCAGTTGTTCTACCACTCCAGAAGACTTTGGGCGGTATGCACAGTGCAGCTTTTGCTCAATTTTGAATGCTTCACAAATTAGACAAATTATTTCATTATTGAAATGAGACCCTCTGTCTGGTTCAATCGTCACTGGAAAACCGAAACGAGGAATGAGCTCCCTCAACAGAAGTTTTGCTACAGTTAAGCTATCATTCCTTCTGGTGGGATTGGCCTCCACCCATTTTGAAAACAGGCAGACAATGACAAGGTCATATTTTAATCCACGACAAGGAGGTAACTGAATGAAATCAACCTGTAATCTTATAAATGGGCCTTCTGCCTTTCCAAATTTCCCGGGGCAAACAACACTTTTCCTACCAGGGTTCACTTGTTGACAAATTAAGCATCTCTGGCAAAGACTCTCTGCTACATTTCTGAACTTCGCATTAAACCAAGTTTGTCTGAACAGCCTTATCATTGCATCTCTACCTATGTGTGTGTCCCCATGATACATCCTAGCCATAGGAGCAAGCATACAGTCTGGTAATGCAGGTCTTCCATCTAAGTAAACAATGACACCATCTTCAGCCCTTCTCTGACAACATATTTTCTCCCATTCTTCTTTTTGTTCTGCTTCATTTTGTAAATCTCTCACTTCTTCCCATGTTCTCACACGCTCTAACAACATAAGTTGGCAGCTGATTCCACATGCATCGATTTTCTTTTTTACTGCCACTGACAATTGATCTTGGCACAATGTTGGGCCACTTGGTCAGTGTAACGGTTACCTGCTGTCACTTTGTCGTTTCCAGATTGGTGAGTAGCAAACTTGACCATGGCCACTTCTTTTCGCAGTTGAATTGCTTCTAGTAATTATTTTACAAATTGTCCGTTTTTAATAGGAGTACCTGAAGAAGTCATGAACTCCCTTTGCATCCAGAGTAGGCCATTGTCATGCACAACCCCTCAACCATACTGTGTAAATGGTTACTTTCCAATTTTTCCCAATTTTGCAAGCTTTTATTAAGGCTATCAATTCGGCTACCTGTGCAGACTTGACTCCTGATAAATAGGATGCTTAGACTATACCACTCAATGTACACACAGCATAAGCAGCACTCAAGCCTCCTTCCTCATGTCGCATACATGAGCCATCTACAAATGGCTCATATTCTGAATCTTTTAGCGGGCTTTCCTGTATGTCAGGGCGTGGTTTAGTACTGTATTCTGTGAGGTCAACACAATCATGTTCGACTTCTTCTCTTACCTCTTCAAAATGTGAATTGGGTAACAAGGTTACTGGATTTAGAACAGTACATCTGGCAATTGTCACATGTTCTGCACCTAGAATGACTCGCTCATACTTAGTCAGCCGACTAGGAGTTAGGTACTGTGTGCGAGTTCGTGTCAATAGAATCACAACTGCATGTGGGACATATACGGTTACAGGATGTCCCATTACAATAGACTCGCTCTGTTCTAGACTCATGCAGGTTGCAGCTACTGCTTTCAGACATCCTGGCATTGCCAATGCCACTGGATTCAGTGTGGCAGAAAGCCACAGGACGTTGCATTAATCCATGGGTCTGGGTTAGGACTGAAAGAGCACAATTGTCTCGTACATCCCAAAATAGTTCAAATTGTTTTGTATAATCACGAGTATCATTGAGTTACGTAATAATGTCGCTTTTTCCCCCAATACATATAAACACTCGGGTTATTGTGTGTAAATCAATATTTTGATTATACTTGGTGAGTCATATTAATGATGAGATGGTTCTCATGTGGAAACTAAGTTTGAGTATGTTTAGAAAAAGTTGGAGGTGAATAGGGAATATGTAGCATCCTGCATATTTATTGTAAGGTGTTTTACCTCCCCTGCTCAGCCAGTGCCTGTGCTCTGACTGATTGGAATGTTGGAGTCTGATGATGCCTCGGAATGTTGGGACTGTGAGAGGCAGAGTGACAGTTGGTCATGGTCTGAGCAGCTGACAGGCAGCTTCTGGTGGGGCTCTGATCTACCACATAACTACATGATGTCCTGTACCTTACTACATGTTATCTTCATGGAATACAGAATCCTGAAATACTACCTTCCTGAGTGGACCTTCATCACTACATATTTTGGCGACGAGGTGACAAAGAACCTACAACTCCATGGAGATCTAAGGTACCTGACAAACAAGAGAACCTGGAGATGGCGAAATCTACTGCAACTACAACAAAAAGTACATATGGAGGTATCCACAAGAAAGGAATTACGGCGAACAAGAAACATGTATGTTCCGCACAGGAGAACCAAAATGGATACAAGCAAGAAACAAGCTTCTCACACAAAAGAAAAGAAGACATCAAGAAACAAGTAAGCATGAAGCACTACGCCTTTAAGCCCCACCAGTGGCCTCCCCATCGGCCAGCCCTAGCTCAGGCGTACTGTGCTCATCCATCCTACGCTTAATGGACTAAGGTGTTACAACTACACTTTGTGCCTTTTTTCACACTTTAATGGCAGAACATTCATCTCTAACACGCTGGTGCACTTTGTGGCACACACTCCACAAGCCTGATTTTCACAACTACAAGCGCCAAGTCAGGATTCATTCTACTGCCTACGCTGTGTGATCTGCTGCACAACTACTCTACCTATTCTGAACTTTGAATCTTTTTACTATTGATTCCTGTGATTCAACTAACAGCCCACCCTCCGCTTATCAACATTGTTGGGAAGTAAGCCCTTTCCCATCGAGCTTCAACACAGCGCTGAGGTAACATGCAAATTGGTGTTTTTTCGTCTTTACACCACCTCTGGGTTTCCTCTCGTCTACGGTTTTCCAGAAATTAATTTTTCTAAGGGTGGTTTTTATCATGCCTGTCACTCGGGGCAAAGAGGTGTCTGACTTTCTAACTTGGCAGTGCTAGTAACGTTATTCTGTGGAAGCGTTGCCAGATTACATAAAGTGTTCCTGTCACCGAAGGATTTCTGTGAATTACTTTTGTGGTGCACCCTAAGGCATCAGTTTCACAGCAAGAGTGCCTTCTTGTCACTGGTCATTTCATGCATTTTCATAGGTAATCTTTAAGGTGTGGTAAGTTAAGACGGCACTTGTACTCCTATTGTGCCGTCTTGACCATTTGTTTTACAGATTAAATTAAGTGCGCACTCACTTTTCCTCATGCTTACTGCCGTGCGCATCTCCACGTACTTCTTCTGTTACGTCAGCCACTTCACTGCGCTATATCTTCCTCAGTGACACAGTTTGGCGCACAAGCGCGCCTTGAGCGTTCCGGCACAAGCGTGCTGTGCGTTCCGCCATATTTTTTGTTTGGCATTGGGGTGGATGCAGTGAGCTTGTTTCAACCATTAGCGTGTGGTTTCTCCTGTTCTTCCCCGATTTTGTGCCATTTGTCAGGAATTCATCCTTTGCCTTTTTTTAGGATTGTCAAAACAACACGCCAAAAAAGCGACATCCAGGGCTATTTTGTATGATGAAAATGCAGTTTACTTTGAGTCACTTCCTGCCAACCACGGACTTTGAGGTGAGAGGTGCTGTGATCATTCTACAGTCTGCGCTCGCACGTTACCTCATCATTCTCGCTTTAAGAGTCTCAAACAACTCTACATCCTTTTACTATGTGTCGCATGCCACACACTGCGAGGTGCAAGGAGAAGTCAGGCTGCAAACACAAGGTATGCCTCTCACCATGCTTTGCATTGGCGGTAAAGCACTACAAGTACAAATGAAAGGAGTTCTGCAATGTTAACTCTTGGACACCACACAAGAGTCTTTTCACGCCGCAATGGCACACAATATTGGTAATACTCAAGTTCTACATCTGCATGTTTAGAGTGGATCCTGTGAACTGCCAGTCCACCTTGTTGTTACTGTTTGTTGCCCTGCTATTTTACTAACATTAGGGTCTTAGAGGACTCTCCACACGACCACCTTGTACTTTTAATTCATGGTTACTTTTGGTAATGTTTTTGTGTTGAATACCTACAGCTTTTTGTAGCAGTGGTTCACTCACATTACTTTTACCATACACACTATTTATTTACTGCTCATCCGCTATAGATTCATTACATTTTTAAATTTCCCTACATTGGGATGGATATGGGTTTTAGCCGTATTTTCATACACACATTTGCCTTCTTGCTATACGTTAATTACATCCTTACGTATTGTCAATAGATCTTTCCCTACACAGGGGTGGGAATGGGTTTTTCCCCTTTTTCCCACATACATTTGCCTGTTCACATAATTTTTACCCTACATAGGGATGGGAATGGGTACAAGCCCCATTTGCCCATATACTTGCCTACACAGGCCATTCACGGTTTCCACCCTTACAAAGGGCACCGTTACATACATTTTTTACCCTCACACAGGGCACCGTCTTATGGGTTACAGTCCCATTTACTTTTACATTGTCACCCTCACACAGGGTGTCTTATGGGCTACAGTCACCTTTACTTTTACATTGTCACCCTCACACAAGGTGTCTTATGGGTTACAGTCCCATTTACTTTTACATTTTCACCCTCACATAGGACGTCTTATGGGTCACATTCCCATTTTATATTTACATAGTACCCTTACACAGGGCACACTTTTATGGGTCTTTTACCCATTTACATTTTTACAGTCACCCTCCTTGGGTGACATATGGGTTACAGTCCCATTCACATTGCTCCTCACACTCTTGCATAGGAGTAGAGGCCGGTCATGGGTCTTAGTCCCATTGGCTGTATTTGTCTTTCTACATTGAGTTTTATTGCTATATTGTCAACGCAATTTTAATCTCATTATTGATTGACTTGTTTTTGGGGAAATCGGGAGAGGATCAGTTGTACTAATGCACTTCTTTTCTTCTTTTCTGTTTCCATTATGTCGAGTTTTTCCTCGTGATGTCTTACCTATTTTCATCCTTGGTCTCTGGACTTACATTGCCTTTCGTCTTGCTTTGTCTCCAGCCTTCCCTCCTGTTGTTGTTTCTTTTTCATCTTTCCTCGTTTTTATTTTCTCTCTTTCTCTTCCTTTTTCCGGAGGAGATCATTCTTCCCTCTTCTTTGCATCTGTGTGTAGGCTGGTGTCCGGTATGCATTGTGCCTTGCTCTTCCTTCCCTTCCTGCCTGCCTGGCCAGTGGGTGAGTTCGGGGGTTAGCTCTTGGTGCGTCCATGTCTCTCTGTTCTCTGGTTGTTTACTTCTCCTTCTCCTCTGCTTCTTACCTTTTGTTGGTGAGTATGCGTATTACCTTTTTCGTTCTTATTCACTCTCTCCTTCTTTCGCCTATCTCTGCTCTCTCTTCTTTCAGGTACTCCTGTGTTTCTGTATTCATTTCATTGTCGTAGTGTTTGGGTCATTCCCACTTGTATATTGTTGCTCTTTGCTCCTTTTTCGTATTCTCCTTCCTGACTTTTCGCTTTGCCTTTCACACACTTTTCCTTGACGTTCTCTCTGTCACTCTGTTGTTCCTTTCTATCCATCTGTTCTTTGTTCACTCTCTTTATCTCTTCATCGTATTTTAAATTGTTCTTCCGTTAGAAGGTAAGGTGTTTTACCTCCCCTGCTCAGCCAGTGCCTGTGCTCTGACTCATTGGAATGTTGGAGTCTGCTGATGCCTCGGAATGTTGGGACTGTGAGAGGCAGAGTGACAGTTGGTCATGGGCTGAGCATCTGACAGGCGGCTCCTGGTGGGGCTCTGATCTACCACATAACTACATGATGTCCTGTACCTTACTACATGTTATCTTCATGGAATAAAGAATCCTGAAATACTACCTTCCTGAGTGGACCTTCATAACTACAGAATGTTATTATTGGCAATATATGGTCTGTGATCCTCCCAAGAAAGCATAGACAGCTGAGGCTGCCATACGTAAAGGCCTTAGAAACATTTTTGGCTGCATGTTCAGAATAAACATTCCTGTAGCATTATTGCCATGTTTGGGTACATGTGGTGCTACAATAAGTGTTCGCTGGAGACTGCATATTTCCAGCAGCTCATAGCAGAGGCGTGACTCTTTGGAGCCTTGCCCAAATGATTTTGTTGGCTGCTAGAAGAGCAGATTCTGACCCACTGACTAGCCTGTGAGAGGATTGCTTTCATCTCAGCACAGGCCCTGGTAGCCCTGGCTGTTTCTCAAGACCTTGTGGTCTACTGTCTGTTACAACGCTAACTGATAAAATATTATCATTGCTTCCGGTGTGCTAGTGTCTAGTCACACGAGTCGAGATTCCCTGATGTCTGCCAAGGCTAGTTATGGACTTTCGGAGGGATTCAATACAGCTGATGACGTGGAGAATGTTACGGGTTGCCATGAAGCACGTTCAGTAACATGCTTCACCATTTTGTTACTTAATGGGATGCTAGAAAATTACCAGTAGTTTGCCAGATCCTTGGGGTCTACAGCAATTTTAATTTGATGGGGCTGTGAATGTATATAAGAGGCTTTCCACACTTTAATGATACCTGGTAATAGTGAGTATATATGTTGGGACATCATTTAGTTGGAAGATTGGATGTGTTCAATTGCGCTGCCATTGAGATAACTTTGGAGAGTCTCTGTGTGAACGCTGACATGTGAACGCTGACAGTGTCACCTGGATCAGTGATGGGGGAGTGAGCTTAAACTATTATTCTGCTGTGTTGCATCCAGGGCACATAGGGTGTTTGCAAAGAACTCTGCTGCTGTGATTTCACACTAGATCTTCAATCACTGTGTTGACATCTAAGTGTATTTTGCATCGATTTGTGTTATCCACTGTCTTTGTTGGTCTGTCATTCACGCTCCTGACTGATCTCTTCAGAATTAATAATTCCAGGTCAAACCATTTGTTGGCTGTCATACCTTCAAGTGTATTTTTAACATAGTGTCGTGCAGCCTCATCTACGACTGGAATGAGTTTGAATTGTAGACTTTCCCACGGCTTCTCAGGGTACATGTCTCCTCCTCTAGGAGACTGGAGCCTTTTAAATGCATTTTGGAAGCAGAGTTTGATTATTTTGTTTGCAAATTTTTAGAAGACTGTTGGCTACACTCCGCATACAGCTAACCCACATGAATGTCCACTAGACCAGGATGTGACCTTTGCCAATTTCCTAATGCGTCTGCTCCCAACAACGACATCTGGTAGAGGCTTTGGCTGTGTTCCGTAGGTAGTTAGACAGGCTTCCATCCAGCTCACCAATTTCCTCCTGACTCCTCTGTCCACTTTCTTTGGCCTTTGGCATGGCCTAACGTGCACTGTATACAAGGTGCGTGTGGTTTTGACACTTACCCTCTGGGCATTTCCATGTCCCGAGTATGATTTGGCACAGTCCTCAGGCAGCATTCTTTCTGTTCTTGCTAATCAATACTGTCCCCTAGGGGTTTCAAAGACTGCAACTTTTGGGACCCCTTTGAAGCTCTCTTGACCAATCTGCAAACAACTTCCCAAAATCTAACTTAAGTGGACATATTGTTTTTGTAAGGTTCTGTGCAGACTCGCTGTACAACACCAATGTTCTAAGCAATTTAAAAAATACTCTTTCCATGGCTGCTGTACTCGATACTAGTATTTTCCAAATCCATTGGTCATTGTGAAATTGCCTGCCCTTGTGCTATGTACATACTTGTATGAGTGCAGAGTTCGTGTTAGGTTTACTGTTATGGCTACAGGGCGAGAGCTGTGTTAATGTCACGTATTCCTTCAATAGAAAAAAGGATGCCGAAAAGCATTAAAAAAATCCTTTAATAAACATAGTTATGTTTGTGGGGAAAATAGTATATTCCACTACTCTAGGGTATTTTGCATCAGGCCTCAGTGGGATTATTATGTATTTCCCATATACCTCATTGGGCCCTGGGAATATTGGATGCATACCACTGCCTATCCCCCCACAGCATTTTCAACCAATAAAATATCAAAACTTTCACCTCTACTTCCATTACCTCATGAGCCTTATTTCAAACTTAAATTTACACTACCTGGATGCCGTCTCCTCATTTTTACCTCTACCTTATCGCTTACGCCTAAAGTAACCCTAATTATAGCCCTTAACAATGAGAATATTAACTTGTTTTGGTGTTCATTTAGTCATGTTTGAATGAAATAAAACTGTATTCTTACAGTAATCCTATAACTAACCATTATTTTACTTCTACACTATGAATAAGATTGGTTTCTTTTCTACTTAAGTATATTTATTTTCATATGAGCAAGTAAATCTACCCTCTACACTACATGTCCACTACCAATGTCCACTACCAATAAACATTTATAGTTATATTTAAAGAAATCAATTTAAATGTATTTAATTTAAAAAAACTCTTATCCATGTGCTATTGCTAACCCTTTCTCTAACCAATATTCAATAAATGATTTATTAAATGTAATTTAAATTATTTTTTTAAATACTAGGCCCTTATCCCCAGCTAATGCTAATCTTAACACTACTCTGTGTTTATTTAATTCACTTAAATGTATTTATGTTAAATGGATTTTATAAACATTAAACCTCGTCCTCACTCTAAAAAATAAATAGGATTTTTTAAAACTTTAATGTATATTAAAATGTGTATAAACAACTTGCTCACTTTGCCACTGGATTCAAGCTACCCTGACTGAGGGCTGTTAGCCCGAAACCTGTCCCAGGATGCTTGTTTCTGGTCCAGGGAAGACATAGCTTGGCAGTTCGGGCTGGATTGTTCCCATGAGGCACAGGGTCAAGACTGATTTGCATATATCTGTGTCTGACCTGGGGTGGCAAAGTAAGCTAAAGAACGATGATGTCAGATCTGTGACTGGGGGTGAGTGTTTGAAAAGTTTCAGGGCTCCGTCCTTCATCTCCTTGTGTTTGCTTTATTCACCCTAAGTTGGCAGGGTATGCCCAGACATGGGCCCCTTGCTCACTTTGCCACTGGATTCAAGTGAGCCTCGCTGATGAGGGCAGTTAGCCCAAAACCAGTCCCGGGGAAAACATGGCT
This sequence comes from Lissotriton helveticus, assembly GCF_964261635.1. Lineage (NCBI taxonomy): Eukaryota > Metazoa > Chordata > Amphibia > Caudata > Salamandridae > Lissotriton > Lissotriton helveticus. The sequence continues at coordinate 117,843,908 of NC_136060.1, read as the reverse complement.
TGGCAGTTTGGGCCGGACTGTTCCCATGAGGCAAAGGGTCAAGACTGATTTGCATATAGATGTGGCTGAACTGGGGTGGCCAATTGAGCTAAAGAACGATGATGGATTCAGCCAAGATCTGTGACTGGGGGTGAGTATTTGAAAAGTTTCAGCACTCCGTCCATCATCTCCTTGTGTTTTGCTACAAACAAATATTACCTTATGGCAATACTAAGAGCCTGATTTAGATTTCGGCATACAGGTTACTCCATCGCACCTGTGTCGGATATCCTGTCTGCCAAAATCTAAATCAGGCCCTAAGTCTAACACTAGCTCAAACCAAACCTTATTGTGGTTCATTATTTTTATAGTTGTTGAGGCATGTTCACTAGAAGTGCTGGTGTTTTCCCAGATCATATGTTCTAGAACAATGTATTCGGTTGTGGCCATCATGGAAAGCACAAAAGTTCCATTTACATTTGGATGCTCTCTCGTCTGCTGTTTAGTTTAGTTTATGACATTTGTTAAGCGCTTGGTTGCACAGAGAACAGTGCGTCCCCGCGCTGACGACCCTACCTACATCTCTTCAGCTTGGCTCGCAGAGGGTGAACACAGGGACACGAGTGGACTATACTGAATTTAACGTGGGGAAAAGATGGGTTTTCAGCCTCTGTCTGAACCTGATTTCAGACGGCTCCATCCTCAGTTCGATGGGTAGATTATTCCAGTCGTTGCTGGCATGGTGTCTGAATGAGCGTCCTCCCATTCTTGCTCTATGTATCCGAGGCACCACTAATTGCATGCTACCCATTGACCTCAACGGACGTGCAGGGCGATAGACTGGGAGCAAGTACTGAAGATATGGAGGTGCTTTTTTGTGAGCTATACGGGGGGTGATGCACATAGTTTTAAATTTGATTCTTTCCTTCATTGGGAGCCAATGAAGGGAGTGCAATGCATGTTTACCAGAGGCTCTCCTAGGGAGGTTAAGGACCAGCCTCGCAGCTGCGTTCTGGACGCGTTGGAGCTGTGTTAGGCCCTTTTTACTAAGTCCACATAGGAGGGAGTTCCCATAATCCAACTGGGAGGTGACCAAGGCGTGTACCATAGTTTTTCTGGAACTCGAGGGCAGTAGGTCCAGGATTTTCCTTAGGACCTTCAGGAGTCCATAGCATTTTCCCGCAACCTTACCCACATGATTGGTATAGGCTAGGTTGGAGTCCAGAAGAAAGCCAAGATTCTTAACTGTGTCTACTGGGACCGGGACAGAGCCCAGTTCAGTGGGCCACCAGGCAGAGGTCCAGATGGAAGGACATGGACCTACAACAAGAACTTCCGTCTTGTTACCATTAAGGCGGAGACCGTTCTGTTTCATCCAGCCGTCAAGTGCCCCAAGGCAAGCCGAGAAATTCTCAGCATCCACAACTGGATCACGGGACAAATTGATCACCAGTTGTGTATCATCTGCATAGGAGACTATTGCCACACCATATGACTCCACCAGTTTGGCAAGGGGTTCCATGTATAGATTGAATAATGTAGGGCTCAGAATAGAGCCCTGTGGTACCCCTTGCCTGAGACGCCTTACACTGGATTTGTATGGTGGGCAATGCACTTGAAATCTCCTGTTCTTAAGAAAGGATACCAGCCACTCATAAGCAGGACCAGTTATTCCCTTTTCACTCAGTCGGTCCAGTAGTACGGGATGCGAAACGGTGTCAAACGCCGCACTTAAGTCCAATAGGACCAGTGCGGCCGTGTGACCTTCGTCCGCCTTGCTCCGCAGCAATTCTGTTGATAGGAGGAGGGCGGTCTCAGTCGAGTGTTTAGCTCTGAAACCCGATTGAGACGTGTGCAGGAGCAAGTTTTCCTCCATGAAGCTTACCAACTGTCGGTTAGCCAGTTTTTCTACTACCTTCGCACAGTAGGGGAGAAGGGAGATTGGTCTTAGATTGTCTAGTTGCACTATGCTTATGTGGGCTTTCTTTTTTTATTGGGACGACTTGGGCCAGTTTCCAGCTATCCGGAACTAGACATTCTTCGAAGGAAAGCGAGGCCATATTGCCTATATGCCTCGCCACCCGGGGAAGATAACTACGAAGAATTCTCGCAGGTACCACATCTAGGGGAGAGCCCGAGTGAATGTCCATTAGGGTATTGATAAGCTCCTCAGTTTGGGGAACCACAAATTTCCTAAGTTCTTTTCTGTCCTTATTACCGGAATTAGGGTCGGGCAGATTAATCGCATCTGAATTAGCCTGAAACGAAGCATAGATCTTTTCTACTTTCCCTATAAAAAAGTCTGCGATCTCGTTGCATGACTGAGTCGAGGGTGGGACTTCCCCAGAACTCGCGGGAGGGGCGGAGAGTTCCTTCAGGATCATAAAGAGCTCTTTCGTTGTATTCTCAGCACGGCCTATCCTGTTGTTATAGTACTCTCTTTTAGATTTCCTGATCTGACTATGGTAGACTCTAAGTTCGCTCTTGTAGACTTCGCGTAATGAGGGGGCGTAATCCACTCTCCATCTACGCTCCCAGGTTTTACATTTGGTTTTTGCGGCGCGTAGCTCAGCAGTGAACCACGGAGCAGATTTCAAGCTCCGTGCCATGGGTTTGTGCGTCCACGGGGCTACATTGTCCAGCGCACCTTGAACCCATTCTTCATACATCTTGTGCGCCTCCACCAAATTGTCGCTAAGCTTTGGGGGGGTCCTGTTCTAGGGATTGACTGAAGGCATCGTGACTGAATTTCCTCCAGTCCCTTCGTGTAATGGCGGGAGGTTTCTGTAAAGGCCCCCTGTTGGGCAGTTTCCTGAGTTGAAATGGTATCAGATAATGATCTGACCATAGGATCTTAGTTGGAGCAGAGACACATATACCGTCCCAGTTAGTAAAAATTGGGTCTAGTAGATGTCCTGCTTGATGGGTGGCTCTATTGTCAGCTAAATTGAACATAAGAGCTCTGAGTTCATTGATTAAGGAAATAGCCTCACTGCAGTGGACATCCTCCACTGTTTATGAACGTAATGGTCCATATGGACATAGGAAAAGTTATAGGGCCTTGAAATGGAAAATGTTGCTTTTGACTTGACCCTATGTCTTTGCCTCCCGCACCCCCTTTTGCTGATCTATTAAAAAAAAGAAGAACGTAAATGGAATTGGACGGATACAATTGTGTTGAAAAGAAGCTCAACCGTTTCCATGGAATCGTATTGCCAATTCTGTCATGACAACTGAGCTTGAGTGACGAGGTAAGTAATGCTGCCTTCACTTCCAAGTATGCTTTAAGTACCTTGCTGTGATAGGAACCAACATAAGTGAGTTTTGATAAATACCAGCAAGGGAAAGACACATGTAATCCATATTCAATGTGTCCACAATCAGTCTTGACATAGGCACAGAAATGAGGTGGTTGTAATACCCTAAAGGCAACACCATCTCTGCTGTTATCAGTCCATTTTAGATCTGATGATTGTCACACCGCAGCATCTTAAGTCAAAAGGCACATCATATTAGAGATCCTTGGAACTGCAAATTGAGTTAGAGACCAGAAGGTACAGTGAACTCAAGTCCTGCTTCTTGGAAATTAACACTGACATTTTTTATGTAACTAATCTGAGGTAGATGGAGTTGAAAAAAATGAACCTAGGATCAGATGATGTGGAAAAGTTGGGATTAGAACACTGTCCTTCTGATGTCTCTATAAGCCATAAACCACTTGGCCAATAATTCTTAACCTGTGGTCCACAGACCCCTGGGAGGCCACGACACCTACTCAAGGGTCAGCGACTACTTACAAATTTAAAATATATTAACAGATTAATAAAGTGTGTGTATCTGTGTGTGTGTGTGTGTTTATGTATGTATAAGTGTAAAACTTGAAAACGTTCCATAGGTGTGAAGAAATGTGATGTTGGTATCCTCAGATTGATTAATGGGAGCAGTGCAAGTGCATCAGACGAAATATAGTATGGACGAAGAGTGGCCTCAGTTTTAATTTCGAAAAGTTCATCCTTCCCATTAAAATTTTACATTTCATTTGTTTTAGATTTGTTTGTGAATTAAATCAACTATTTTATAATTTTGGAATTTGTTTGAATGCCTGGTTCTTCATTTTTAGGTCAAGTTTCAACCTGTTGTATCGCCTCTGTGGGTATGGCAAACCCACTGATTGCCATTGGTTGTTATCTTTGGCATTCAGAAATATTAGCTTGGTATTGGTGCATATATATAAATGTTCTTCCCTTGTGGTCTCCGCTCCCTCCTCGGCGATTTCACGAAGTGAAAATTTTAGTTGGCCATTTCACTGTACAGCGTGTGATGGCCCCTCCTCCTTGCTCTCTAACTTGTTTTAGTTTGCCTACCACTGCCCCACAAACACACACACCAAGAAATGCTGACAGGACATTCCGAGCCCTTAAAACAAGCTTACATACAGTGCCACCTCTGTAAAATACACAAACCGAGATAAAATAAGAATAACTACAAAAAAGGCATACTTGTTGCAACAATTGCTTAATCAATGTGGAGACATTTAAAACCGTTTTCTTTTTTTAAATAATTATTTAAAACTTTTTATTTTATAGCGATTCATATTTTTGCACCAAAGATGATAATCTGCAATCAAACTTACATTTTGTGATCAATGTCTTTCACCACTTTTGGCACAAAGAGATGGCTGCCTCAAGTTGGTACGAACACAGCCCATCTCTAATGCTCCTTCTCAGGTTAGTCCTTTTTCTATCTTTAAGGCAGCTGCATAATATTGCTTCAGCTCCATGAGCCGGCCTTCCTCGTATGTGAGATAGGTTGCTTGTTACTGACTGCACTCCCAAGATGTTTTTCATGAGGTGTTAATAGGGAAAACTCTCAGATTATCAGAGGGACTTCAAATCTGATTTGACCTGTTTTAGCAGCAAATAAGAATTAGCAGGTTCATCCACACTGCTAAGTATCTGCCTTTTTTGACATATTAATGTCAGTCAAAGACATTCTGAATTCATTTAATCTTTACCTTCTTCACTTTGGCTTAGCTGCACACCCGAAACCGTTCACGCAATCTCATTTGTAGCGCGGCAGTACCTGAAGACTAAAGGCCGCAGAAGCTCTGTAAAATGAAGGTACGCCACACCAGTTTACTATACTTGGCCGGAAGACCCCGAGCAGTCTCTTGCCTTTTATTTAGCCCCTCGAGTCGAGCCCGCCCCGAGGGTTGTATGCATGCATGTGTGTGTGATACATTGTAGTGGAGTGAATGGATGGCTATCTATATCCCTCTATTCTTTTAGTGACCGACCATCAGGTTCTTCAGGTTCACAGGGAGGTGCACACAAAGTCTTTCAGTCTTTGGCTTGGCGCAGGGTTCAGCCGGAGACCATACTTCTGGCTCAGGGAGCTGGAACTGACCACTGCGTCCGATTGCGTGTTCGAGGGTGACCCAGTCACCACATCCTGACTGAGCCTGCCAGCCTCGGGGACAGCCTCTTTACTCTCCACTTGCAAGCTCCTCAGTGGACAGACCATCAGCCTTGGCGAGCCGGGTGGGGTGAGACTTGGGGTATTGTCTACACTTTGCGACTCTTTTTGGCCAGAGTTCTGATCATAAATCCTCTTGAAGCTGGACACGTTCCTTGTGACAACCTGCGACCCTCGCTGGGCGGTGACCATGGTTTTCTTGTACCTCCACCACAGTCCACCCTTCTGGCTCATAGGGTGTCCTGAACTTCCAGCCAGGGTGTCTGTCCTTGACCACAAAACGATTCCCCACCTTCAGCTGTGGCTCTTTTGCCCTGAGGGCTTCACTCACTTTCTGGTTAGTTGATGTCCTTCTCGCTTGGACGGCCGCATTGTCCCGTTCTGGGGGCTTCCACGTTGGATCCGTCAGGATGCTATCCCGCAGGGGCCTTTTGAAGAGTAAGTGTGAGGGGGCACACTTAGTCGTGCTGTATGGCGTCTGCCTGTAGGCATGAAGGAATTGGTCGAGTGCAGACTATGCATCTTCCGCTTGATCCACGGCAATGCACAGGGCCCGGTTGAGTGTTTGCATGAAACGCTCCACCTCCCCATTGGCTTGGGGCCATAGAGGGGTGATCTTCCTGTGGTGGATCACTTTTCTCTCCAAGTACTCTCGGAATTCCCGGCCTTAGAACGGGGTCCGTTGTCTGCATGAATTTCATCCAGCAAACCCATGAGTGGAAATGTCTTGTTCAGGACTCTCCTGACATGCAGGAATACTGTTGACGCCACTACTTCCACGATTGGAAACTTTGACCATCACCAACATGGTGTGCCTATCCGGGAAGCTTCCAAAGTCGAGGCTGGCTTTGGCCCATGGCGTTTCACTGGGCTCTTCAGTGATTACCGGCGCCCGGTCTCCCCAGTGATGGTGCAAGCATGACATTGTCTCACCATGTCTTCCACAATGGAGTCCATAGCCGGGAACCATACCTTGTTCCGTGGTCTGGCCTTTGTCTTTGCCGTCCCTTGGTGTCCGAAGTGCGCCGGCTGGAGGATCTGGTGTTACAGTCTCTTTGGTATTACTATGACATGTCCCCTCAGAACAACTCCTTGTTCTCCTGCACCAAGTTTGTGGTGTACCTGCTAGATCTGTTGCCGAGCGTGGCTGTCTTCTGTCAAGAGTGCCTGAGTCCCATCCAGGAAGTGGGCCCATCCATTGCTCAGCAGGATGGATTTCACTCTGGTCAACATCTCGTCTTCGTCCGTCGCTTGGCCAATCTCCTCTAGCGTCATGGCAGTGAAGCATGCCTCCTGCGAGATAATTTTCACAAATGCTTTGGCGTACGCTACATCAGTCGGTGAACTTCGAGGGACTAGGGACTCAGGGTGTCTGGAGAGGTAGTCCGCTGGGTAGTGTGCCCCGGGACCAAAAACAACTTTGATTTTGTACTCCTGAAGCTGTACGGCCTAGCTCTCTCTCCTCAGAGGTGCCAGTCTTGATGACCCTGCAAAGAGAGGTAGTAGTGACTTGTGGTCAGTTACAACTTGAAATTCTTGTCCGTGCAAGTGAATGAAATGAATGAATGAAAATTGTTTTTGTATAGCGCGATAGCTACCCCGAAGCGTCCTAGCGCTGCAAGTACAGGTGAAAATGCTGGCATGCCCATTTTATTGCCAACTCCTCACTTTCGATTTGGGCGTATCTTGTCTCGGTGTCCGATAGCGCCCTGCTGGCGTATGCCACTGGCCTCCAGGTGTCTTGAGCATGTTCCTGAAGGAGGACCGCACCAAGGCTCACTGGGCTAGCATCGACAACCAGCTCTGAGCAGCGCCCCGGGTGAAAGTAGGCCATCACCGTCTTGTCCATTAGCGCGGCCTTGATGTTGAATGCAGTGGTAGCAGCCAAGGTCCATTCCCACTTGTGGTCATTGCGGGTGAGGGTGGGAAGTGGCTCTGACAAAGAGGCCAGATTCGGAATGAATCTGCCACAGTACGTAGCCATGCCAAGAAAACGGGGAACTTCCGTGGGGGTCTTTGGAGTGCTGGCTGCTCGTATGGCCACGGCCTTCTTGGGGTCTACTTGTAGTCCTTTCCTGGTGAAGACGTAACCAAAGAAGTCAACCGACACCTGGTAGAACGAACATTTTGCTTTGTGAAGGGTCAGACCGCAGTCTTCGAGTCGCCGGAGGGTGGCCCGGAGGTGAGTGTGGTGTTCTTCCAGGGTGTTCGAGAACACCAGGATGTTGTCTCTCAGGTTGATGACACCCTGCACACCCGACAGTGCTTCCCTTATGGCATTCTGGAAGACTTCGGCTGCCGACAACACCCCGAAACTCAGTCTCTTGTATCTCCTGAGGCCAACGTGGGTGAAGAATGTGTTGATGTACCTGCTCTCGGGTTCTAGCTCCAACTGGTGGTACCCCGCATTTAGGTCCAATTTAGAAAACCACTTGGCTTGTTCAAATCGGCCACAATGTCATCCATGGTGGGAGTGAGGTGGCGTTCCCTCTTGACCGCCAGGTTCGGGAGCCTCATGTCCACGCAGAGCAGGATGGCTCCGGGCTGCTTTGGCTTGGGAGCCACTACCAGCGGGGACATCGTGGTCTTCTAGCTTCTTCAACTCTTCTTCCACTTGCGGGCGGAGTTCGAATGGCACCCTCCGGTGCCTCAGGGCGGTAGGCCTCATTGTGGTGTCTATGTGGAGCTTGAACTGTTTCCCCTTCAGCTTGCCGACTACAGTGAACAGTGCCAGAAACTCCCTGAGGATGTCTTAGGCATGGGATTTGTGGACCTGGTTCACAAAGAAGACAAGGCCTAGGTCTTCCGCCGTGTGGCAGCTGAGTAGCATGCCTTTTCTCCCCTCAGTGACGTGGAACCGAGCCACTGTGACATGCTTTCTGCTGGCAATTTTGGCCTCGGTGACTCTTCGGAGGGGGAGTGGGTCCGTCCCTCCGTATGTGTAGATACGGGCCTTGCTAAGTGTGAGCAGGGGCCCTGGCGACAGACGGTCATACTGCTACGAGTCCATAACGTGACCGATGCACCCGTGTCGATGAGCGCCCGGACAGAGGTTCCTTCTACCAGACCAGAACACATCAGTGGCGGCGGCCGGTGGGTGTCAGACCTGCTGACAAAGGACACAACGAACACTTCGTTGTCATCATCTTCGAGGGCGAGGCAGCGCTCCTGTGGCGTGTCATCTTCTTGTGACTGCGTGTCTTCGAGTGAGACTTGGCGCAGGCATTTTCACTGTACCGTCTGTCTCTCTGGTTCCCTTGAAGTAGTTATTCAGTCATCCGATCCACGCCTTCCACTGTGGGGCCGCCATTGCGGGGTCTGAAGGGCGGCAGTGGGGAGACAACTGTCTAGCTGTGTCCTGGAGGTAGTGCGTTGGCACCCACGTTTGGATTGTCGACTGCGGCCTGCTGACCGGCAGCGCCAGCTGGGGCTTGGTTGCTCATGGTGCCGGCGCTCTCGTGCGCGGTGGCGCTGTCCTGGCGCTAGGGTCTTGTGAGCAAACCTGCACGCTGGCGTGTGGCCACATGCAAATGACTGGTCTCCTCGGCCTGTTCTCCTGGGCGAGGTGGCCCTGTCCCCCTGCGTCCTCTGTGGAGGATGGCACGCGTCTTGCCAGCATAGGGAGACACACGGGTATTGCTCGGCCTCCGTGGTTGGTGTTGGGCCCAGCTGACTTCCCTCCCATGCAGGGCTGCTGTGGCGGCCTGGGGCCTGCTGGCTTGGCAGTCCCCTAGGCCTCTCCAGTGTCTTTGACCTCAGTAGTGGCTGGAAGCTGGCACGTGGGGAAGGCCCTGGCCACGTGGGAGACTCCCTCGCTTCATGCAGCGCAGGAGGCCTGCAGTACTGCTATGCGCCACAGCGGGGGTACCCTGTTGGGCCTACCACTCACCGAGGACATCTTCTGAGGTGGAGCGCACCGCCGGCTGGAGCACGCTCCCGCTGCTCTGGAGAGGCATGCGGGTGGATGCAAGGAGTCCTGGTGCCGATCGACGTGTGGACACAGCTGCGGCAGCCACGCAGGGCGTATGGGCAGGCCACGGCGGCAGACTGTGGCACATGTGGGCACAGGCAGAAATTCCTCACAGCACATGATGACGGAGCGTCGCGGGTGGGCTCCGCGTGCTACCAGTTGGGTGAATCCTTGGAGGATGTGCACACGTTGGTTGCTACCGGCCTTGTCACCAATGCGGCAGGGCCTGATGAGTAAAGGCCGCAGCATTGCTGTAAAATGAAGATACGCCACACCAGTTTACTATACTTGGCCGGAAGACCCCGAGCCATCTCCTGCCGTTTATTTATTATTTATCCCTGAGGGTCGATCCCGCCCAGAGGGGTGTATGCATGCGTGTGTGATATATTGTAGTGGAGAACCCGGATGGCCCTCAACATCATTGTACTTTTTGTTTTGCAGTTATATATAGCGCAAACTCGACCCGAAGGTATTGGAGCGCTTTACTTGAGCACGTTACATTACATTCTCACGTTCTTGATAAACAAAAAACCTTGAACTCAGCATCCCCTCTGTACGACTCCGCATCACCACCTCATTATCACTCAGCATCACCAGTGAAGCACTAACTCCTCATCAGCGCAGTCCACCTTAGCAGCTATTCAGCACCATTTTAGCATCAGTGCAGCATCCCCTCAGCATCAACGCATCACCTCAGCACAGCACCAACTCTGCATCACTCAGCACCACCTAAGCACCAGTGCAGCACCACCTCCTCAGCATGACTCAGCACCACCTCCGCTTCACCTCCACACCACCACACCACCACCTCAGCATCATTCAGCAACACCTGTCTGCCCTCAGAATCTGGCATCTGTTGATTCTCCCCTAGTGTCCGTCCGCTGCTCGTGTTGTAATTCAGGTACTATTTCCCAACCTCCTCTCTCCTATTGTCTTCTTGGTTATTTGTAACGTAACAAAAATGCTTATAACTCTTTTTTAATATAACTTTTCAACATGCTGCACAGCGGCCACAATGCTCTACAACATAGCTTAAAGACATTAGCAAAGCCATTCGCCCTGGCTACACACTTATAAGGTCCCAAAGGCGAGACCTATTGGCTATGCCAATGCTTGTAGTGTTTTAAGGTGCAAATAATCAAAATTGCTTAGTGCAGAGTCCCCAGCTTCCAGTTATGTTTCAGTGGGAGTCCATGGATTCCAATAACAATACAGTGGGGGTCCTTGGATTCCAGTAATGATTAAGTATAGGTCTACAGAAGTCAAATGGGTAAGAACCGCTCCACTAGACCTCACTTATGCAAGCACACCTATGATCGAGGATGAAATGAATTTCGATTGTTAGTATCGAAAAGCATGAACAAAGTTCAAGTCACTAATTGTTTGAGTGTTTCCTATTATGTATTATGTTGAGATCTTAGCACAGATGTATACTATATCTCTTGAACAATTATTCCAGTGATCTTGTCTCATCCCCAGAAGGAAGATGAGTCTACAATATTGAAATGAATGTGATTTTGTCTTTGCAGGTGGTTTTCCCATTTTTATGTCGTGTCTGTGTTCTGGAATGGATTTCTGCTCATATTGTTTATTCAGACTCTGTTCTTTGGACATAATATCCCAGCATGGTTAGCCACACTGGTCAAGGTTCTCAGTGGAGAGTCACATGACCGGGTTATGGGTAAGTGCTGCACTGTCGCTAAAGAGGTTTTATTTGCATTTAAGAGTTATGTCTTGGCTGTTGTAAATGAGAAAAGGCTATTGGCCCTACTAACAAAGGTATAAGTAGTTGTAAATGTAAGGGTGCCTGCAAAAATAAAACCTATTCAATCCTGCCAAGAAATCACTGAAGTATTCCTGGCTGACATAGAGGCATTTATTACTACGGATTGTTTTTCCCACGAGTGAGGAGAAATCTGCAGGAGTAAATCCCCTGTAAGAGATGGGAAGAGAGCATTACAAATTGTTGTTTGCCTTGTATGTTTGTGAATGCCAACAAACCTACTTTTATGGGCATTCAGAAATACCTGGCCAACCCCTTCCCATGCAGGATATGGTCAGAAAGTGACTCTGATAGGATGAAAAAGGAAATGGAGCACCACAAGACTTTTGTATTGGTGTATGAAAGGGCTTTCTCTACAGGTAAAAAAAAATTTCGCATGAAGAAAAAAGTGCATAATTCTGTGCTATGTAAAATTACACAGTAGTGAGTAGGAGCTTAAAAAATGTGTTGCGTGGCATTCCCAGAAGAGCACCTGTAAAGTACTCCCTGGCGCAGCTTTCCATGCGTATGTCTAGGAATGTTTGTGGGAAAAAATGCAAAAGTATGTTGAGGTAGAGATGTAAATATCTGTACATACGTTTTATGTGATTTTTCTTTTTTAGTCATATATTTTAAGCAGAACATGACATATTGTTTGATTGTCAGTTAGCCACTTACTTAATCACCTATCTTTCACCTAAGGTGGGTGAAAGGGCAAAAAGTTAGTTGCATCTCTAGTTCTTTTCTCCCGCTGACTGCAGAATCTTAACTCTTTCTACTTTCAGCATGAAATTATACAAGCTCCATCCGTAATAACTGGGTGCGCACTTTGATCATTCTCAAACTTTTGGGTTAACAAATTGTAGTTTACTTGGTTAATTTATTCTGTTTTTATAATACTGTACTATAGTTTTTATTGTTGAATGGCTCTCACACGGCCAGCCTTTTCCAAATTGAGGGCTTTGATTAGTGGGTATTTTCCTAATTGAGTGCTTTGATTAGTGGTGGGTCATCTGCTATGGCGGAGGAGTGTTGCCCTCCACCCCCACCCCTCCCTCCCTCCGCTTGTCTCAAAACTTGAAAAATAAAACGATAATAAAATGGGTTATTATCTTTTTCTATTTTTCAAGTTCTAAGGGCCAGGCTGAGTTTTGGGAGCGTGGCCATTACGAGGCAGTCAGGAGGGGGAGTGGTGGGCACTGCTATCAGTGCACATGTCGGTTTGGCCGGTCATCTCAGGACAGACAACCTGACATGCACACTAAGCTGTCTCCTACCCGAGCTGCGTTGTTGAGTTAGAGACAGCAGGCACAGGCTTCCAGTCTCTCGGAGTGCATATTTGGGGTACTCAGGCCAATCCTGATGCTGCTTTCATGCTGCCAGCATCATGAGAGCAGCGTCTGGATTGGCCGCAGCAGTCCTGTCAAGTATCACGCAACACGTGTGACACTCACGCATTTCAGTGTGGTGTTCCGCAACACCGCACTGAAAGGCATTGTCACGCATTTTGCCACTTGACAGCGTGTGCCACCGGCGGCGCCTGTGCACGCACCTGTGCGCCAGCTCTGTTGCTCGGAGAGAGGTGCTGCCAGCCAGCAGCTACTTGCTGTGCTCTGAGTCAGAGTTCATTAATAGTTAAAGAAGAACCATTGTCTGTTCTCAGCTCTGGAGTTGCTGCGAGTGCGACAATGTATCTGCCCAAGCAGCCTGTGCAGTCTCGTACCTGGCTCCAGGCAGGCTGCATTGTAATTATATCTTGCGGCGCCGCGCGGCTAAATTGACACACACTGCGCTGCCAATGACTGGGGGCGGGGCCTGCCCATAGCATTCGTTGCTCCTGGCTGTCACTCACACTGTGGCACTGTGGGGGGCCAGGATACTTATCCGGATGTGACGTCGTCCCAGTGATTGCTCTTGCTGTGGCACCGCGTGGGGTGGAATATCCGGATGTGACATGCTCTCCCTCACGTCCTGGGACACAGTGGCGGGGGGACTCGAATCGGAGTCGAGTGAATCCTGCAGTGTGTGCGCATATTTGTTGGCATTCCGTAGAGCCTAAGGAGGAATGTACTGTTTTTTGGTAGGTGGCTGTATTACGTTCAAACAAGGTTGACTTGTTCTAACAGCTTGTAAGTAATCGCAGTGCACGGTCTCGTACGATTTTTGAACACTACATTAGGACCAAGCATGGCAGGTATTGTGTGTTTTCTGCAGGTGAAGAAAGTATTGTTGCTTTTTATATATGTATGTTACACTGTTGTGATTGGTTGCACGTTGTTGGTAGTGTCTCACAGAGAGCAGTTAAAAAAAAAAAGCTTTGCTGTGTTTACCTAATAGGCTTTGACCACATTTAAAGCACTTACACATCTATCAGTTAGCTTCAAAGATCCCTGTTTTTCGTTGCATTCTTCCATTTCTCGAAACTAATGAGCATCTCCGGGCTCTCTAGATGATAGAGGGAGCAGGTGTGGCTCATTTGCAGCCACATTCAACAGCGGTAGTTGTTGACCAAAGCTCTGGCTTTGGTCAACCACCACAGATGTTCAACGTGGCGGCATAGAAAATAAACATAGTGCACCCAAATACCTTAACTGTAAAGTAGTGTTTGTTTAAATCTGTGACGCACACTTGCTCTAATATATATGATTACGAATTTAGCTTTAAGAATTTAACCACACGTGTGTATGTATGATTGTGTGTATATCTATCTCCTACTGGCGGTCGCAAATAAGTTAACTTTGTAGCTTTGGTGCGCCGGACCATTACACTGAAGCTGCTCACTTTACTGGTGTGCTATTTTAAAGTAATACAGCCTGCCTGGCTGTGATCGCTGTGTGTGGCTCACAGCCTCTCCTGAGGCTTGCCCAGAAATCATGCTCCCATGTCACTAATGACTGTGGCGGCCAGATTCCGAAAGTCAGCTCACTAATTAATTTATGGTATGGGCCCGACGCAGCTGAGCTCTGGTTTAGGGCCTCTCACATCCTGTTGTATAGTCCTGTGATTCTGCCATCTAAACACAAGTCCTTCCTCTTTTTTTGCTGGTAATTCTAAGCGGTGCCATGTGAGTCCTGCTTTCTGGATGTCCGCTTTTTAGTGTTTTCTAGTGGTGACGTCTGAGGCTGGTATTAGTAGTTACTTCACAAGCCTTACATTATTCCTGCTTACAGCATTCGCTTATGAATAAGGTTGCCCCTGCAGTGGCAACCTTACTTATTCGGTTGTTCACCTCACTCCAAGTGACCTCGTCATGTACAACAAACACCACCCGGTAAAAGTGATTTGTTTTATTCTCCTTGTTTCACCATGCTCCTTATCTATAATTGTAGCATTTTTTCCACTTTTTTATCCTTATTCGCCAATACACTGTGCCATCCAAATTCACAAGTTTATTATATGATCAGCATTATACAAGAGAAGCAATTAAATAGCAATAGAATAAAACACATACTTCCTATCACTTTTATGAAATATGTAGGGAAAGAAGACTCGGTGTCAAGAACAGGAGAATGGGCACGGTCTTCAATGCTATGTCATGTGAAGTGATGCCCGCCCTCTTTCATAGCAGCGAAGCTTATGTGTGACATTTTGAGAATTTCATTATAATTATGAGTCACCCACGCAGGCGTTTGCAGCAGTTTTAAAGATCTTCTGATATTTATACGTTTCCCTCGTCTTTATTGCTTGATTTTTTTGCTTGCAAGAAAGTGTCACTCATAGTTGTTGAAATGTCACTCATAATTATCCTGAAATTATGAAACTGTCACACATAACAATCTGAAACCTTGGCAGCTATGCCGCAGGGGAGGGTGGGAGCATGTGCTGCAGCGAGGACTCGAAGCAGAGTAACGGCGGGTGGAAGGTAAGTCCGTTGATCCTCTTTTTTGTGTGTTTTTTTTCTCATCCACCGTCCCTGCCCCACCAGCACGTCAGCCGCGACTGGCTTTGATATTTATTTTGTTGCTGCTCCTTGGATTGTTGCTTACAAAATATTTAAAACGTCTGTGCAAAAAAAGATGAATTGATTAACGGAGAATCCTAAATCAGAAGTTCATAGTGTTTGATTAGAAAAAAGAAAGGAAGACTGGACTAAGAATGGAGAAGAATAGTAATTCAGTAGCACAGCTGAGTAACATAGTGTCCAGAGTCCTAGAAAAATGTAGCTGCATATTCTTTTGTTGTATTAATTGATCGAATTTCATGGTTACAGTCAGAACGCTTACTGCAGCCAGTTCGCCTACTGCAAAATTATCCTAACGTGTCCTGAAAAACAGAATGTAGACTTCCTTTAACGAAGCCCATAAATTGTTTTTGCCGTTGCCTGCCGCGTGCGCATAATTGTAAACTATCCGGTAGGTGGCAGCAGAGAATTGGGTGAGAGTTGGCATGCAGCGGAGCCCGTGGAAGGTGAGGCCAACAAGCATTGTAAACCTGCCCTTGCTGCCTTGAGCAAGTGCCTGGGCCTATTCTAAAGTGATAGGATCACTTTCTATGGAGGAAAGCACCCTTGAGGTGGCAGTAGGTTGGAACCCGCTGCAGACAGTAATTGAAGAGGGGTCAGGGGATTTACCTCAGACTTAACATGATACATGAGGGGGGCCGCGTCTGCCCCCCGCGGTGACATCCCGACGATCGATGTGCCCGACAATCCTCACCGAGTGGCTAGTTCGTTTCTCTTTTCCCACCTCCCTCTCATCCTGTACCTCTCCATTAATCTCCCCCCTCCCCCACCCCCCACTATATTCCCAACCACCCCTCACTATATTCCCAACCACCCCTCCCATCCCTCACACTTTCCAGATGCATTCTCGTGATGTGGAATTATTGCGTACTAATTTCGTATTATATCTGAGCGACTGAGCCCAGAGTGAATACTGTACTGCAGATCTACTGTATTTGTGTATTGCCACGATCAATAAATAACAAAATAAAAGACGGGTCAGGGGCATAACACCGGCCTTGCACCATTTCCGGCGTAGGGGAGAAACAACCAGTTAGGGGCCACCAAACCTCAAAGGGGAGGGGCGGGGGGGGGATCCCATTCACCCAAAGGCCATGAATATTTGCGAGATATTGGAGTCTCAATAAATAACAAAATAAAAGACGGGTCAGGGGCATAACACCGGCCTTGCACCATTTCCGGCGTAGGGGAGAAACAACCAGTTAGGGGCCACCAAACCTCAAAGGGGAGGGGGGGATCCCATTCACCCAAAGGCCATGAATATTTGCGAAATATTGGAGTCTCGTTGGTCCCGCATCACATTCTGCTGGGGGAGATGGGGAGCTAGAGAATAGGTATGGATGTCAGAGAGAGAGAGCATAGGTGCAAACTGTATACAGGACCTGCGCTTTGTGAACATTGCATTTAATATCAATAACCTTCACAACACTATTGGTTGATTTCATTGCCCAGTAACATTTCATATTGCAATTAATGTTTTTAAAAAATTTTTTTTTTTTATTTCAAGTCGTTTTTATTTAAGTAGTAACAAAAGGAAAGACATTACAATAATTCTTCCGTTACAGACATTATCCAAGTCAGCTATTGATGAACAGATACAAAAAATGAAAGTAAAATAAAGTAAGTCAAAACTCTTGCTTGCATCTTCGTAGTACATACACATATATAACACTCAGTGGATAGAGGTATCGGGTTTGGGCTCTAGCGGATTACAATACAAGTACTCTCAAACAATACAGGTCTAGGAGCAGGATTACATATCATGCATCAAGGTGGCTCAAAGTGAAATGAAGATGCATCTAGTGATTTCCACAGCTTTCCAGTAGACGGACTCCATGTAGCTGCCTGCAGCGCCGGGTTATTAGCCCCTCTCAGAAATGATAGCCACTCCTGCCAGATTTTGAAATTTACCTTATTCGTACTTTTCCAATTGCATAGAACCACCTTGCACGCCAGCGTTAACATTAAGTCCAAAAGCAGGCGGTCCTGATCATTTGATAACTGTGGATCAAGTGCTCCCAAAATTACATATACAAAGTCCTGTACAGGCCTAATCTTGAATACGTGGTAAATGCAGTCAAATATTTTCCCCCAGTATATATTTAAAGAAGGACAGCTGAATAGCATGTGGGCAAGGTCCCCCGAACCTGACTGGCAGTTCCAGCATGTAGGCGAATCCCTTAGATTACATTTGAAGAGCCTATCTGGAGTCCAAAATGCCCTATTTATGAGCATGTACTTTGTTTGGAATAGGATGGGCGAGACTTTGTGGGCAAGGGCCGTCTTATGAATCACATCCCAGTCAAATTCTATGCCTGTTAAATTTGGTTCAGCCTCCCATTTCAATTCTGTCTTTCTATGGGCTTTCCTAGGTAAGGGCAATAAAAGTTTATACACCTTGGACACGAAGTGACCCGCATACATGAGACGTGGGAGGTGAGTCATTAGCCATGGTGTATAAGGAGAGAAATTACGAGCTGTTAGTATCGCTTTGATTTTCAGGAAATCATAAAAATCCATCGGAGTAAGATCATGTTTCCGTTGCAAGGTCGAGAACGGGAGTGGAGCCTTCCCTTCATATAGATCCCCCACCAAATTAATGCCCTTCGTGGACCATGAGTCCCATGAGAGTGTACTGCCATTATGTTTGAGATAGGGATTTCTCCATAGGGACATGTATGATGACTTAGTGAATGTCAGCTTAGTTTTATGTGTTTGGTCGAGCCTAAGCAGATCCCGCCTAGTATTCAACATTATGTATTTGGAATGTGGTAAATGCGATAGGTCCATAGTGAGTAGGGTTGCAAGAGGAGCATGGTTTACTAGTGATTCCTCTATATTAATCCATACTGGTGTGTAAAGTGGTGATTTTGTCAACCATTGAGCTCCCTGTTTACAAAGAAAAGCTGTCTGATAGTTCCTGAACGAGGGCAGACCCAAACCTCCTTTATCTTTGGCTAATTGCAGTTTTTTAAGTGAAATCCTGGCTTTCTTACCCCGCCACAGGAAATTACCAAACAGCTGATCCACCCTGGTGATAAAGTTGTTCGAGAACATCATGGGGAGCATGCTGGCCAGATAGTTAACCAACGGAGTAGACATCATTTTGAGCGTCTCCGCTCTGCCCCACCAGGAGAGGAATTTTGGAGACCACCCTTCGAGTAGTGTGGATATCTTTTTAAGAGTCAGTTCTTCATTTATTTTCAGGGTGGAGATCAAATCTTTAGCAAAGTCTAACCCCAAATATTTAAAACACTTGGGCTGCCATGTAAGACCGGAGTCCCCAATGATGCCTTTGTCACCAATATTGTTCAGGAGTTTGACCTCCGTTTTGTCCTTATTGAGTTTGTACCCAGATACTCTGGAGAATTCCTCAATGTCAGTCATGAGCGCAGGTATAGCCTCTTCAGCTCTCTCAGACAGAACAAGCACATCATCTGCATACGCAGTTAATTTAACCGTGCAGTCCCCAAATGGAATGCCTATGATGTTAGGGTCTTTTCTTATATGATATAAAAACGGCTCAATTGCCAGTAAAAACAGTGAGGGAGACAGGGGACATCCCTGCCTTGTTCCCTGTTTTAGACAAAAGGCGAAAGAGAAAGATCCACCAGCTCTTACTCTCGCTGAGGGGCAACAGTATAAGGACATTACTAGTCTTGTAAATGTTTCCCATAGGTTAAACTTGCGAAGTACTGCTTGAAGGAAGGACCAGTCAACTTTGTCGAAGGCTTTTTCAGCATCCAGTGTTATTGCTGCTGTGGATGTACTTAGTAATTTTGCTTTTTCTAAAACGTGCGCCAGAATCCTTGTGTTATCACTGGACACCCTATTTTAAGGAAGCCTGCTTGAGATGGATGGACTAACTGGGGAAGGACCTTCTGGAGGCGGGCGGAAAGTATCATAGCCAGGATCTTACAGTCTATATTAATCAGTGAAATTGGTCTATCATTTTTCGGGAGCGATGGGTCTTTCCCATCTTTGGGGAGAACTGCAATTATTGCTTCTGCCAGTGTGCCTCTGACTTCACCTGAGTCATTTATTTCTTGAAAAAGATTTAGGAGGGGATCTACAAGTAGGGAGGGGAAGGTTTTGTAGAATTTAGCCGTGAAGCCATCCGGGCCTGGTGCCTTCCCTGATTTCAGACTCTTAATTGCATTCCCTATTTCTAGAGCACTAATCGGGCCATTAAGACCTACTTGATCCTCAGCAGAGAGTCTAGGAAGATCACATTCATCCAAATAACTCTTAATCCTGTCTTCCTCAACCATTTTATTCTTTGCATAAAGGTCTTCATAGAAAACTCTGAACATCTCCGTTATTTTGTCTGGATCCGAGTGCGAGGATCCTAAGGCGTCCTTAATGACACTAATCGAATTCTTTTGGACTTTAAACTTCAAGTACGAGGCTAGACTTTTGCCAGCTTTATTAGAATCACAGATCTTAAATCTCCTTCTTTTATCAAGCCAAACTCCTGCCCTTTCGCTGACTAATTTATTGTATTCGTATTTTTTATTTGCCAAGGCATGCAGGGACATATCATCTCTATCTTTCAAATGTTTACTCTCCAGTTTTACAATTTCGCTCTCCAAGGACTCGAGATTTGCATTATAGTTTTTGTTCATTGCTGATCTGATTTTGATGCACACCCCTCTTATAGTACTTTTCAATGCCTCCCATCTAGTGAGATCAGATGTGTCCCCCACCCTGTTGTCCAGCAGATAGGAAGATATCGCAGTTTGTATTGTGGCCCTATGTTGGTCATTACACAGAACTTCATCATTCAGGCGCCAAGACGTCTGGCGAGAGGAGGGTTTGACATTCGCTATGGATAAAGAGATGCAAGAGTGATCAGACATTACTCGGGGTTCTATGGCAGTAGATTATATTCTAGGGACTCCGTTCTGTGTTATGAGGATGTAATCGATTCGAGAGTAGGAGTCATGAGGTGCAGAGTAAAAAGTATAATCTCTCCCCGTGGGATTTTGGAGCCTCCACGCATCAACCAAGTGAAAGCGTTGACATAAATTGAGAAAGGCTTTATGCGATTTATTTGTTTTGAAGAGACAGTGGGAGTCTCTGTCTAGTGTCGCATCCATTGGAAGATTGAAATCCCCGGCCAATATGTGAACAGCATTATCCGGGATAGTTTCAATATGTTTATTCAGAGTCTCCCAAAATGTAAGATCGCCGGTGTTAGGAGCATATATGTTCGTAACATAAAACCCTGTATTATCCCTGCTTAGTTTGGCCGTGACCCACCTCCCGTCGTCACTTGCTTCAGAGGACAGATGCTCTGGACAGATGCTCTACCTTAGATTTCTTTGCAACATGTATCAGAACACCATTCTTTTTGTTCACAGCCTCTGCACCCACAACCTCATTATAAAACTTATTTCTTAGGTGGTAGAACTGTTTAGCCTCAAGCTTCGTTTCCTGAAGTAAAACAATGTCACCTCTCAATCTCCGTGTATAGTCTAAGATCTTTTGCCTCTTGACAGGTTGATTCAACCCTTTAACATTCAAGGATAAAATCTTCATTTTGTCCACATTACATACCCCCAACGGAGTATTAATTGTACTATGTGACATCAGTAGATCTTACCCCCATATCGATCATTATATATTTCACATGGTATCAACAGTAGGATGACAGAAACACTTAAATCTCCGAGATCTAAAGGACCTGTAAATACGATATTGCGGTAATTGAGCCCCCAACCACCCTCACCACCAAGCATCAAGACAATGAAGAGTATGCAAGTACAAGAAAGTAAAAACAAAAAACATAGAACACATATCCCAACCCAAAATCCCCACAACCCCCCACCCTCCCCACCCCACCTGTATGCAGTAGGCATGGTGACTGAAGAGAGACTACGTCGTAACCTCCCCGTGCGTGTACGTTTTCAGAAAAGTTTGGAACAAATGAACTCTCACAGCAGACCAGCGGGTTGCTGTTAACTAAGGCAACTTAGACAGGCCATATTCTAGGGACCAGCATCTAGGAACCCCTTGAACAAAAGTGAGAATATCATAGTATCGGCTGAACATAGGACGAATTTACGATACCAACAGCAATATCAACTAACATAGCCCTTCAGAATACCAAATGGTAAGCGTATCAACTTGTAGACAGGAGCTCATTACTTAGCATCCGTTACACTAGTAGGCGATAAAGAAACATATTCATTCAGTACCACATTAACAATTGCAAACTTCAGAAAAGCCATTCAGTTGCAAGAGAACTTAAGCAGAGATCAGAACTATCCAGACCCCTTCCTCAGTAAGGGAAAGGAACACATATGGAAGTCGCATGAAAGGCGAGAGCAAGTATCGTTCACTTATAGCCTGAGGCCGAGGCCTGGTTTGCTCATTTCCATTTCAAGGTCCTCTGGGCCATCTAGCATGCGTTTCAGTTTCAGGGGATCAGAAAAGATGTGTGGAGAACCCTGGATAATCACACAATACTTTGACGGGCCCATAAATCGATATTGGAAGCCTCTTTTCGTCAACTTAGGTCGGAGTGCCAAGAACGCTTTTCTAACGTCCACCGTCTCTTTACTAAAATCCTGCGAGATGTAGATTTTAGCAGACTTCCACAGGATATGGTTATTTTTTCGCATGAAGTCAAGAATTTGTTCTAAATGTTGATAGCGTAACGGCTTGCACACAATAGCTCTAGGACCTTTTTGATTCTTATTGATCCTGCCCGGCACTCTGTGCGCCCTATCAAATTCCAACGGATGATGGAAGGACAAGTTAGTAGCTTGGGTGAACCAGGATTCTAAGAAGGCCACACAGTTCCCATGTTGATCCTCCGATCCTTCCGGAATTCCGAAAATACGTAGGTTCCCCCTTCTGTTCCTGTCCTCCAACTCCGCGAGTTTCCGTGTCGTTTGATCCGCAGCTATGCACAGACGCTTGATGGCATCACATGATTTGACTTCCATATCTTCGAGTTTGCTAATCCTTGACTCTGCTTCAAGCAGCTTTGCATTGGTGTCGCGGTTATCCTGCCTGATCGCCGCTACTTCTTCTTTGGTCGCTTTCGCTAGATCCCTTACTTCGTCCAATCTACTGAGTATCAGGTCAATCGGATCAGGGCTGCTTTTTCCTGCTTTGTTAGGTGAATTCGGATTCGACTGGTCGTATTTGAGCCTCTTCAAGCTTTTCGCTAGTTCCTTATTGTCTGCCATGTCTGAATATGGCCGAATATTGCGCCGATCCCTTTAAGCGTTGTGGTAAATCTCCTTACACTCCCAGCCGCCCTCTATGGAGT
The DNA here is from genome assembly GCF_964261635.1 of Lissotriton helveticus. Lineage (NCBI taxonomy): Eukaryota > Metazoa > Chordata > Amphibia > Caudata > Salamandridae > Lissotriton > Lissotriton helveticus. The sequence continues at coordinate 117,821,479 of NC_136060.1, read as the reverse complement.
GTTCACACTCGTTGGCGTCTCCGCCTCTTTCCGGTAGCTAGTTCAATACAGTTACGTGAATAGTTTTCAGTTAAAAGCACTCGAGAGCTGGTATGGGGATCGCCCTATCTGTTCGCTTTCTGTGGCCGTTTAATCGCCGTGTGGAGGTGTGCTCATACATAAGATATCATAAGTTGCGGTGGTTGTAGGTCTACAGCTTCATGGCGCAGCACAGGATTCATTCACTGTTTTGCAGGTTTCCAATCATCAAATTCACAACCATTTAACCAGCACAGCAGAACTTGCTTACACGTGGTACACGTGATACACCAATCACAGCCACTCTTTATATTGCCAGATTACTGAATTGCCTCATAATCATGCCATTATTGCCCACATTGTGCAGATTGTACACGCGCCACTGATCGAGTGGGTAAGCCGACCTTAAATCTACCCCTCATAGCGTGCGCCGATATACAGCAAACATTGCCCTTATAAGCCAAGGCACCTTCCTCTGGTCATTCCTTTGATCGTTGGAAGCTCGTCGCTTTGTTCCCTTCACTGGGCGAAAATGGGGGTTAAATACAGACTATTTCCTCATGTGCCGATGCACCGACAGGGAGCAGGGAGTCTTCGCTCAAGAGAGAGCGCATGCCGCCATTTTGTGTGCGCGGATAGCGCTAACGTTTCCTCACTGGTCTAATGACTCGTTGGGTATCGTAATTACTCACGGTTCTCCCTGAGGAGTGTCTATCCACCGCTGCTCCCAGTGCTCATATCTGACTCAGTCGGGTTTCTGTATTCCGTCCGCCGACACCCTGGACAGACACGCGGTCGCCTGGTTCGTCTCACTCGCAACAGCCTCCGGATCGGAGCACACAGAACGGCCGAAGTACCGCTTCCCAGCCACAGATTTCCACGGGAATGCCCTCTAAATGTTCCTCTCACATTCCGGGAACCGAATTGGCGACATATATCAGTGACGGAGCAGTAAAACACGTTCCGCCGTCATTAATCGACCTCCGCACGGGCAGAGAGAGTTACAGAGCCGCCATCTCTCTCGGCGTCCAAACCACGCCCCCCGCAATTAATGTTTTTTTAAACCATTCAGACCGAATTATATCCAGCCTCACAGCTGCAAATAATTAGACGAGGAATGTTGAATGTATATTAAAATATTCATATGTATTGAAACAAACCCAGATGCTTAACCACGGATGACCTCATTACAACACGCCTGGTAATTGCTGAGGGAGATACTGGAGTTAAAGTTTCTGACTAGTTAATTGTTTGAATTAAGCTCATTAGATATCACTGCACCGAGTGGACTATATATGAATTAGTGAACCACACCCATTCTTCTTTCACGGTTTTATTAATGACTCAAGAGACAAGTCACTAGTGTTGATTAGCCTATATAATAAGCCTTTAATCTCATAGCTGGAGCAACATTATTGTCTATTAAATCATATACAATGCAACATATTTGTAGAGAGTGCATCTTGAGTTGAATTGTTTTAAGGTGTTTTCAAATGTGATGTTGATGGAAAAGGAGGCACAGTGAAGAATTTGCCTAGGGGTGACCCAGTTTGGTCAAGCTGGGATGGGAAACCGGTTTCCTGATTAGACCTCGAACAATGCACGCCTTAGGTGTGCTTCACATTCTTTCCATCTTCTGCCCTGATTGCAAGTGATTAATGACTCGAGAGGCAAGTCCTTTGTCTCTGCCTGCTAGGCCTTTATTGTTTAATAGATTGAGCAATATTAGGGTCTATTAACTCATGTACTAGAGAGTTTGTTTGCACAGAGCGTATCCTGATATGAATTAGTTGAAGTGAAAGTGCTCTCAAATGTTTTGATCACGGAAAAGGAGGCCCACTGAAGAACAGTAAGTGCAAGGATCACACAGTTTGTTCAAAATGAGAAGCAGGATATCCGAATCTGGACTCCGCAAATCATTTTTACCCAGGTTCCCACAAAAGATTCTGTATTGTAGTGTATATTTATAGAGCGCGACAAACACCCTACGGGTACCCTGGCGCTGAAGATCCGTGAACACAGACCAGCAGGGAGCAGGAAAGATAGAGCCTAAGATGAACAATACTCCGAGACAACAGAATCAGTTTCTAGGGAACAGCCACGTTTCAATCCTTTTCCTGGACAGGTACAAGGTACAACATTGTCTGATTTTGAGTGGAAGTTAATTCCAGAGTTTTACAGACGCAAAACTAAAGGATCTTCCTCACAGTCTGGCCCTATAAAATCTGGGTATCTCGGCGTGTTATGCAAGTGTGTTTAAAATACCCTTTTGTTTATTTCTTATGGTGGGGAAACATCAGTAGAAACACCCCTTCTTCATAGAACAAGTATACCGTGGCTAGAAACCGTGCAAACTTCCCTCCTTCAGATGGTAGGTACAGCTGAGGCAGCACAAGCTTCCTCCTTCACAGGACAGGTACAAATGGGTCCGCAGCAGGGCACACTTTGCTTCCTCACAGAACAGTACCAGCATCACAGTAGCAGAGCAGGCTTCGTCTCACACAGAAGGCAGTAAGTGCAGTCTTCCCTTCCACGTAGAACAGGTTAAACAGGGATGACTAGAACAAGCTTTTATTGCTCACAGAGCATGAACAGTTAAGGCGTGACTGACAAGCCTGTGACAGAAAGTTCTTTTGAGTGGGTGCTTAGGTCACTGAGTGGAATGTATAGGTGAATGAGCAAGTGAATATACACGTTCTGACTCCATTCTTATTCTGGTGATATTTCGCATGAGCATCCTGACGGCCTTTCTGCTGTAAGTCAGAGACCTGCTGTTTTTGTTGATTCTTTGGTTTTCCACGATTTGAGAAGTAGCCATTACCTAGTAGGTCATTGTTTTTGGAGCAATCCAGCTCCAGCCTAAGTTACAATGCTCTAAACAGGCACACGGGCGACAGTTTCTTTTAAAAGGTTTGAATGTGGTGGGCTCTGTAGAATCCCAGCCTCTGCACTACAGCTGTTAAAAATGTTGAGAGTTTCCTAACCTCAATTTAACTTTGCATACAAAGTCTGTCCCCACCTTTCCAGATAACTCCAAACAAAAGGGGAGACACCCTTATCTGCCAAAGGAGACGGGGATAGTATACAACTAACCATCAAAATTCCCTTCTGAGCACCCTCTTTATGTGGAGCCCTCTATTCGCTCTTCTGAAACAAATGGAGATACACTATAGGTTTCACAAGAACATTGTAAATAAACCCTGTCACGCTGTTATATTCATTCAAAAATTATATATCATTTTATTCTTAACCATAATATTCATGAATGTTCTACATGTGTAGAATCATAGGTAAAAAGAACTATTACAGTTTCAACATCTCTATTACACTTAAAACTCTTTTTTCTAAAAAAGTCCTGTGTTGCAACAATATGTTAAACTGAATTGTCTTAAATGAAAACACAACAATAAATAAAGAAAGAATTAACATTTTAATATCTGTCGACGCAGAAAACGAAATGGTTCCCAACTCCTTTTTCAGGACATCATTTATATATGGTATTCAATTTTTAAAAGACCAAGGGATACACCTCACTATACAGCAAAGAGCACTGTTTTTATAGATTGCATTGCAGAATCCTTTATAGCTAAACCCCAGTGCAATCCATTGGTTCTCAAAATCGCTTCCTACCAATTCATACTAGGGAATCACCCACACCATATGACTGAATGTGTGTAGGGACACCCCGTTGTTATCGTATCACAATAGGGTAGCCTTAAAAAAAAAGACATATCTATTTAGTGTCATTATGTATCTTTGTAAAACTTCAACACCTTTTGTTAGTGCTCCATGGGGCTCGTCAACTCCCATAAATAACTTAGAGACACCTGCTGTGTGTTGGTCGGTGGCGGGAGAGCCCTCTGCGTGCTGTTCGTTTTGAAGACTGCCTCCCTTTCCCTCGTTGGAGACCTCGCGGTACCCGCTGCGCGGGTCCCGCTTCGCCCGTGTGCCTGGGCGGCTGCTTTGTTTTCCTGGCCATTACTCCCTGGACTTGAGGCGGACAACAGGGCTGCGAGCGCCAGGTGAGGTACAGGGACTCCATTGCCCAGGAGTCCCTGCGCTGACATCACCTGCACCTGGTCGCTCTCCCTGTTTGTCCCGCCCCTGAGCGCCGAGTCAAAGGCGCCTGAGGATTACCGTTCTGCGGGAGACACCTGCTGTGTGTTGGTCGGTGGCGGGAGAGCCCTCTGCGTGCTGTTCGTTTTGAAGACTGCCTCCCTTTCCCTCGTTGGAGACCTCGCGGTACCCGCTGCGCGGGTCCCGCTTCGCCCGTGTGCCTGGGCGGCTGCTTTGTTTTCCTGGCCATTACTCCCTGGACTTGAGGCGGACAACAGGGCTGCGAGCGCCAGGTGAGGTACAGGGACTCCATTGCCCAGGAGTCCCTGCGCTGACATCACCTGCACCTGGTCGCTCTCCCTGTTTGTCCCGCCCCTGAGCGCCGAGTCAAAGGCGCCTGAGGATTACCGTTCTGCGGGAGACACCTGCTGTGTGTTGGTCGGTGGCGGGAGAGCCCTCTGCGTGCTGTTCGTTTTGAAGACTGCCTCCCTTTCCCTCGTTGGAGACCTCGCGGTACCCGCTGCGCGGGTCCCGCTTCGCCCGTGTGCCTGGGCGGCTGCTTTGTTTTCCTGGCCATTACTCCCTGGACTTGAGGCGGACAACAGGGCTGCGAGCGCCAGGTGAGGTACAGGGACTCCATTGCCCAGGAGTCCCTGCGCTGACATCACCTGCACCTGGTCGCTCTCCCTGTTTGTCCCGCCCCTGAGCGCCGAGTCAAAGGCGCCTGAGGATTACCGTTCTGCGGGAGACACCTGCTGTGTGTTGGTCGGTGGCGGGAGAGCCCTCTGCGTGCTGTTCGTTTTGAAGACTGCCTCCCTTTCCCTCGTTGGAGACCTCGCGGTACCCGCTGCGCGGGTCCCGCTTCGCCCGTGTGCCTGGGCGGCTGCTTTGTTTTCCTGGCCATTACTCCCTGGACTTGAGGCGGACAACAGGGCTGCGAGCGCCAGGTGAGGTACAGGGACTCCATTGCCCAGGAGTCCCTGCGCTGACATCACCTGCACCTGGTCGCTCTCCCTGTTTGTCCCGCCCCTGAGCGCCGAGTCAAAGGCGCCTGAGGATTACCGTTCTGCGGGAGACACCTGCTGTGTGTTGGTCGGTGGCGGGAGAGCCCTCTGCGTGCTGTTCGTTTTGAAGACTGCCTCCCTTTCCCTCGTTGGAGACCTCGCGGTACCCGCTGCGCGGGTCCCGCTTCGCCCGTGTGCCTGGGCGGCTGCTTTGTTTTCCTGGCCATTACTCCCTGGACTTGAGGCGGACAACAGGGCTGCGAGCGCCAGGTGAGGTACAGGGACTCCATTGCCCAGGAGTCCCTGCGCTGACATCACCTGCACCTGGTCGCTCTCCCTGTTTGTCCCGCCCCTGAGCACCTCCTCCCTATAACAGGAGTGGGAGGAGCCGCTGCGCGGGAGCGCGCGGGAGCGCGCCCGGGAGAAGCCCGGGACAAGGGCGGGACCGTCTGTGGCCGTCCGGGGCCGCAGGAGGCCGGGCTGGGCCACCTCTATAACATCTGGATTTCCAGGTATTGTTCCTCCGTTTGATACACTAGTCGTTACTTTTGCAGATACTTTTGCAGGGGAGCTCCTTATACTATGGCTGGCACTGCAAGTACCTCCACATTATTGCCATCAATGTCAGACTTAGAACCGGCCGTCATGGGCCCTCTTGACTCATATTTCAAACGTTTGCCACAGGATATTGACAAAGAGATTGCCCTGGCGGAAAGACGCGCTGGGCGTAGACTCTCGATAGAGCTTCTGAAAAATCCGCCTGAAAATAAAAACCAAGGCTTAAACTTTCCTGCGCTGGTTACACCATTATCATCTATTGTTTTACCAGTCACCCAGGACTTACTCTTTGATGTACCCCCCCTGATGGAGCTAGTTGATACCCCTCCATCAGTCACTGTAGGAACTGGTTTGTCTGTTGAGCACTCTGATGCACCCAGTCATTTATCCAAAGTAAATGTAGTCCTAGGAAAATCTTGTCTGCATGTGGAAATGCCCAAACCCAAGCCTGGTGTTAAAAGGAAATGGGGAGTTACTGTTAAAAAAGCACAAGTACAAAAACCTGTGAGAAAGCATAGGAAGCTGGGTTCTAAATCATCTTTAAGCCAGGCCCCTACAAGGAATGAAGTAGTAAAGCTGAGGGGAGAGGAATTAGTAGTCCAAGAAGTGGATTCATTAACTCAGGAGCCTCCTCTAAATCTGGCAGTCCCAGTTAATGATCCAATTTTTCCAGAACCCTCGGGGTTACCCTCTCCAAATCACGATTTCCTGGTAGAAGTGGGGAAAATAATGCGTTCCCTTTTACACCCTGTTGAGCTTAGACTCCAAAAGCTAGCCGAGCAACTTGACCATTTAGAGCAAGCTAGCTTGGATAATTTCTTTTCCATTAAATCTTTAATCAAGTCTGGAAATAGATTGTGTGAGAATGGGAAACCCTCGCAGTTAGCTATCAAAGACCAGGAAGTTGTGTTGGTGGATTTGCAATCCCCGCCTGTAAGTGTCACCCCTGCTCAGGAAACCAACGGGGTGAATAGTAAGAATGTATCCAATATAATTCCCTCCAAAATTAACACCAGTAGTGGGAATACCAAATCCTGTAACAATGTTAATGGGAGTTGTAATGTTTGTGCAAAGACCCCACCCTCCAAAGCTAGGAAAAATGCTACGTTCGTGCCGATTGGGCAGGGGAAAATCATGGCCAAAAGGCCAGAAAATGGTAAATTACCCCCCAGTAATGGCACTGGGAGCAAGGTGGGGCCTACAACCAATTCAGTAGTGGGTAGTGGTCCCACGAGGGAGGTCCCTAGCACAGGGAATAGTACTAATGCTGCTGCGGCAGTGGAAAATACTCTTATACATTGCCGTGCTCCCCCGGAGCAAGCACCCACAAAACCCCATATAACTAAATTCCTGGTTAAAACTCCTCCTGTACAGCTCACCCCGGACTCCTACCCATATGTGGCCATACTCACTAATGTCCCACCCCTAATGGAGGGTCAAAAAGAAACCTTTGACATGCTAAAAAACAAAGCCATGCACTGGCTTCGTGTCAATAGACCTCTGCCAGGGGGAGTGGACGGCCTGATAATTGGGGCAAGAAGAGTCAATTGGATAGGGAACACCCTAAAAAAGCAGGGGGGTGAGTGCATCATAATTAATTTTCAGGATCCTAGGGTTGTGGGGCTGATAACGGGACCAGGATGGAACATTAGTATTGGAGGGATTGGGGTTGTGGACTTAACTTTCTTCTACCCGAGACCTGTCACCCAGTCAGGGGGTTGTTGGGAGTACCCGAGATCTGTTATTCCGATTGGGGTAGAGGCTGGTCCTATGGCTATGCCCACCGCAAGTATAAACAAGTACTATACACCGGCATGTATCCCACAGAATGGGCTGGGACAGATGAGGTGGGGATATTGACAGAGCACAGATGTCCAACCCCCCCCGGTGGGGGAATGGGTTGGGGGAAGTAACATTGGCGGAAAAATGTCAAATAATGAAGATGGAATGAGCTTAACCTCGGAAATAGAGAATATGGATGATGGGAGTATTATTGCAAGTCCTGTGGGCTATGTGGGTGAACTAGCTATCCCAACCCCTATTAGCATCAAGGAGGGAATAGTTGCTAATTGTTTAGACACTGTTGTTGTAGAGAACTGTGACTGTAGGATGCCAGTTGATTTGTTGTCCATGGTACCTATTGAGAAGGGGACTTGTATAGAAAATACCATGGAGAATTTTTTGTCGTGGAACATAGCGGGGCTGGGGGCTAGATTATTGTCACAGCAATGGATTGACTTTGTAAGTGGATTCGAAATGTGCCTATTTCAAGAGACGTGGGCCTGTGACCCAATATATTTCCCAGGATACTTAAATTTTTGTATACCAGCTACGAAAGGCCCCAGGGGTAGACCCATGGGTGGCCTCACAATTTGGATCAAACAAAATTCAAAGGTTAAAATTAAAGTGATTGATCTAGGGTGCAAGGAGATACAATTATTAAGGCTATCTGTAGGGAAGGGTGGCGCGATAGATATTTACAATATATATGCCAGGGGCTCGAGCCTTGGGAATTCTGCCACCTTAGAGGTCCTATCCGCCTCCCTTGATTCCCACTCACTTGGAAATAGAGTAATTTTGGCTGGCGATCTGAATAGGACATTTGAGCCTCTAGAAAATAGTGCATACCCAATAGGAATGGAGGAAGATGCCCTCTGGGGCATCCCAAATCTAAACCTCATACCTGTGAAGCGGTGGTCAAAAGACATTCTTTTGTTGAATGCGCTATGTCTAGAGTATGGCTTGAGGGCTCTTAATGGCAGGACAAAAAGCGACCAAGGTGGCAATTGCACATTTGATAATGGGCACAACAAAAGTAGGATCGACTATGTCATCTGTAGTTTTGAGTTATGGTGTGGCGTGGGTGACATGGAAATTGTGGGGAGAATAGAAAGTGACCATAACCCCCTTTGTGTCTCCCACTCATGGTGGAGGTCCGCACGAACTAATCTAGTTCCAGGTGATGGGAATGTACCTGTCATGACTAATGACCTAAGACGGGTGAGATGGCCGTATGTCCTGGCCAATTTGTCCACCTTGGAGTCCATTAAATTGGAGACAGTCAATGCTATTGCTGCCTTGACAAAAGCAGACCCTGTACTACCAGACTCGGTTGAATTAACTGACATACACGACACCTTCTTTTCTGTGATAAAACCACACTTTACCAAGCCAGCGAAGTATAACAGAAAAGCGCCAATCACTATGGCGTCCTGGTTCAACAAGCAGTGCAGGGTAGCCAGACTGGAGTTGGGCAGAGCACTTAAAAGCAGGGTTAGGGCTACGATTAGCGCCAGTAGGAAACATTATAATGATAGTATCCGCCTGGCCAGGAAGCTGTGGGACGAGGAGTATTGGGAGGAGCTATTGGCTGCTTCAGCCCAGAAAGATTCCAGGCTTTTCTGGAAAACCGTGAAATGGGGAAGAGGGGGCGTCTCTAAACAACCCGACAACAATGTCGATGAGGCATTGTGGGTCGAGTATTTTAAACCCCAGTATGCTGAGAGCAGGGATTTAATGGCCACAGAACCAATCCCCATGACATTCTGCAAGGGCGATTTGTTTTCAAGTAAGGATGCGGAACATGTAATAGCAAGCTTGCAGGGGGGGAAAGCCCCTGGGCTGGATGGAATCCCCTCAGATATCTTTAAATACGACAAGGCCTTGTGGGCAAAATATGCGACCTTGTTGGGAAATGGTCTAGCGAAGGGGGCTAAAATCCCAAATACTTGGAAGGGGGCAATAATAATACCGATCTTTAAGAAAGGCGATCGGTCACTACCAGCAAATTATAGACCAATAAGTTTGTTGGCCACTATGCAAAAAGTGGTAGGGAAGATGCTGGTCGACAAACTTATGGCCTGGGTAGATGACAATAATGCGTTATCCCCCTTTCAGGCAGGATTCAGACGTGCAACCAGTACGGTCGACCAAATTTTTCGCTTCACTATGTTGCGGTGGGGGACTGTACTCCTGGGCAAAGGTAGGCTCTATGTAGCATTTGTAGATCTCAGGGCCGCCTTTGATCTGGTGCCCAGGCGCACGCTGTGGGAGGTTTTGTTCAAACTAGGGGTCCCACCTGACTTGCTCACGTTGATAATGCGTCTTCATGAAAGTAACTACGCAAAGGTCCAGTGGGGGAGGAATGGGGAATCCACTGCTAACTTTCCAGTTGAGCGGGGGGTCCGGCAGGGATGTGCTATGGCACCCCTGCTGTTCTCCCTGTTCATTAACGGCATTGTGGATAGGTTCTCGGACGCAATGGTCGATGCACCTTCGTTAGCGGGCATCAGAGTCCCTATTCTGATGTTCGCTGATGACACCCTGATCGTGTCCAAAACCCCGTCGGGCCTCCAGAGAGCATTGAACATTTTCGACTCATTTTGCAAGGAACGGGGTCTAGAGGTTAATGTAAACAAGACAAAGTTGATGGCCTTTGGGCAAAAGTGCCACTCCAGACCCAATGTTTCTTTGAACAATATTAAGCTTGAGTCGGTAGAAGTTTTCACGTATCTCGGGGTTGAGATATCAAGCAAACCGGGTTGGTCACGACACGTAGAGAAGGCGGTGTTGAAACACCAGCAGATTTCTGGTGTACTCAGGGTTGAGCAAATAAAATCTAAAACCAGGCCCATAAAACCTGTTCTCATGGTTTATGACGCAAAGGCCCTGGGCGCAGCCCTTTATGGGGCTGAAGTCTGGGGCTTTGAGAGTCTCACCACCCTCCAGAGATCTGAGAACAGGTTTTTGAGAGGGATAACTAGTCTCCCCCAAAGCACCCCACTTATACCGCTTGGTTTAGACTTAGGTAGAAGATTGCTCACTGACCGTGCTCGATTGAGGCCTATCCTATATTGGAGACGTTTATGGACAACCGTGGAAATAAGACACTACGCCGAGGGGTTCTTAGCATTAGCCAAACTTGATGTTTTTCATAAAATCGCATGGCTCAAAATGTTAAGAGATGCACTTTTTGAGCTTGGGCTCTCCAAACTGTGGGAAAACCCCTTAGGGGAAGTATTCCCCAGTAAATCCAGTATAAAAGAACTATATTGGAATCACATTGATCAAAAACTTTGGAGAAGCGTAACCTCGGAATCCTTGGGGGGTAGATTCATGGAATTTAAACATCAGCCATCCCTAGAAAAGTATTGGGACATTATAACTCTCCCAACAGACAGGAAATTATTTTTCCAGTTAAGGGCAGGCTCTCTCCCCTTGAGGTGTATGACGTCCAGTTGGAAGACTGGAGGCAGTGCGTGCTGCCCGTCGTGCGGGGCACCTAAGGAAAGCATCGCACATTTTCTATTCTCATGTGTGGCTTATGCAAATCCAAGGAAATCTTGGTTGGCCCCAGTGTGTAGGAATCTCGGTGTCCTAAGTGGTGTTGAGGGGCTAAGAATTATTTGTTCTTCCACTGAAATGTCCATTGTAGTCGGAACTGCCAAATATTTGGGGTGGGCGTGGTCCTTAAGGAGGAGGGCTCTAGCTACCAGTACCTTCTGAATTCTACATCCTCCCAATTTCCTGTGTATGATTTTTATTTGTAGATAGCAGCTGGAAGATATATCTGAATTTTAACCTCAAAAAGCGGATAACATGTATGCTACGAGTTTTATTGCATAAATCCGGGAATGGTCCGTAACGCGGAGGTTTCTATACTGTAACATGCATGTAGTTTCTGCATTGTAGGAAAAAGCTTATATTAACTCCAATTGAGAAATAATTTCTTATGTTTGTGTATCATGTATTTTTAATTATAAAACCAAGTACTACAGATTGTTTGATGTTTTTAAGAAATGTATGTAATTTATATGTGTGTGCTTTTATGAGTGTACAACTCGAATAAAGCTTTTTCAATCAAACTTAGTCTATACGCAAACATCTAGTATTGGGGAAAGAGAGAGGCTTTATTGTACATAGATTTAAACTAAGCTTTAAAAAAAAACACTATTTTAGGACTTACTTATCAAGAATATACTGTAATATTAGTCACTTCACTACACAGGTCCACATATATTCACTTTTTGAGCATATTATAAAACCAAAAGAAATGTAGGTTTATTCAATGCCAGCATTGAGGATAAGGGATCCTGTGGGTATATTGTAAAATACTGCCTGCTTACCTTACTGCCCTTGATATCTCTAGGGTCTATTGTGTATATACAACTGTGTCGCCCCTCTCTTCCAGTTACTTTGAAAATTTGGGTGTTAACTACTATTTTTTCTGGTCCAGCCTGAATCTATAAGGTTAAGCGACATTTACTACGGAAGCATTTTCTGTGTGCTCGCTATGCTACTCTTTAATAATGTAATTTCCTTTTTAGAAACTGTTTTCGTCATCTCCTCCTCCCGCTATATTGTTTAAGCACCTCTATTAGCTCACATTTACATTAATAGGGCCCATGTTTCAACTCTGCTCGTCTCATTACCGCCTCCTTGGGATTGTACTGATCTGTCGGTTTGTTATTTACTGCGATTTACGGGTTTTGGTAATGCGTTGTCGCCCTTATACCCATATATATTCATTGCTGCTAGGAACTAGTTTGTAATGGCTGCCTATGTCTTTTATAATCCCCGTGCGGTATGCATTCTCCATGGCACAGTGAGCACTGAAGTCCACCTTTCCTGCCGACATCCGCCGGCGTCCCTTATCCTCGGCTGTGCGGAGTTAGCGTGTTCATTTGTTTCAGAAGAGCGCATAGAGGGTTCCACACAGAGAGGGTGCACAGAAGGGAACTTTCAGCAAGTAATTGGACCTGCACCCCTACATAAACATTTGTGTAGAAACTGCAGCGCATCAGTGGTGTGATGGTGATGCGTGTATTGTGTGCAAGGTGCGCCGCCATTAGGACCCCAGGCAGAGCAGGAATCTCTGACAGTTTATTCATAAGATAGTCATTAACTTTTGTACAATAAACTGTACTATAATAAAATTCCACAAGATGTAAGCTAGAGCTTACTAAAGGAAAGTTTGGGACTGTGCCATGTTGCCGAGGAGGACTCGTACCGAAAACGTTGACAAAGGTAAAAAAAAAGATGAATACAATGTCATTGCAGTGGTTGCCACCGGTAACATGTTGAATAAAATTCTTAACTCGAAGCAAGCTGCTGTCACTTCCTTACTTAGCTCTCGCCTACTAGACGCTTTCTGTTGCAAGACATGTTGTTATCTTACAGTGGGCTTTGAGCCCACCCGTTGCTTACCATAGGTTGGCTTCATTGGCATTCTCATTTGCTTGCTTCTTATTCGATAGCTTGTGTAAGCTTTCCTTTCTCATATCGTGCTTGCCCCGTTTCTGCAGCTTGCGTCCTTCCACTGCTCATTCATTAGGTGCTACTTTTCTCTTATTGTTTAAGCATTCCATGTGCAAGGTGACTTCCTAGAGTGCTTTTGCCCCAATGCCCCCTTCTAGGCTCCAGCTTATTCTTTCTCATTTGCTAACATGCTACTCCCCTGCCTGCTCTCCTTTCTCTCTTTTTGCCCAGTTGCTTTCCCTCCCCTAGCGCTCCATGTCACTCTCTTTCCCCCGTTAGTTTGCTTGCCTCTCCATGCCCTCTGTATTGCTTCGCCCACCTACGTCCCAGTGTTTCTTCCTCTCCGACCTACGTGATTCTGTCCCCGTATTGCTATTACCCCCTGATGCACGTTGCTGTCTCTTGTCCTTTCATTTGGCTCCCAGAAAAGCTAAGGTTATTTGGATATTCTCTGGCAGGAACAAAATAATCTGAGTGACTTTCGGAACAACTTCTCTGGGGAACATATACTGCAGCTAGCTCCACTTCTAAGCAGGTGCAGTGGCACCAAGAGTCCAAGGAACTACGGCCACAGTATGGGGTGCCACAGTGTAGAGGGTTGGCATTCTTTCCCTGTAGTGCTCAACTCGACCCTCGAGCTGTGCTCCGGCCCTCCCAAAGATGCTGCAGAGTGAGTGAAGCATGTTTTAGATTTGACTGCAAGGACTCAATAGTTGTAAAACATCACAATTTTTGGGTCTCACGTATGAGACCGCTTTTGGCTGCCTGTAGGCAAAAGCCTATTGTGGACCACAGTGCTTTAACTGAGATGAAAAATGTGGGAGAGGGTGCTTAAAAGGGCGTGGCATAAGTAATTAGGGTCGTACCTTAAAACATATGAACTACAATCCTGTACTTTATACAGCATGCTGCTTGACCAGCATTCAGGTGCCTCTTTTTGAGTTTTCTGATGTTGCATCCAGACATATTACACAACAGCAAACATGCCTAAACAAGCCAGACCTGGTACAAATGGTACACATGTGACTATCTCTTTGCACACTGGAGAGAAGCCAAGTATGGGATTACCATGTAATCCGAACACTGTTCTGGCCCACTGACTCTCACTGCCTTCAGCCTCCGCTCCAGAACTCTTATTCATTTCCCTATTGTGAACCCTCCCACAACCAAAACTCACCCGGACACCTAAATGCAACTCCGCTCGCAAGTACCATACAAGCACTGGAAAACCCAGGAGATCAGCCATTTATACCCAAGACTTATTGGCTTTGCCAATTAGTAAAGTAAATTCAAATTACTATATAAAATTGGAATATAGCAAAGAGTTTACAAATGGTAACAAATATAAAGTCTTTACTTATGTAAAAAATGCAATGTATATACTGTAACACATTGCTAAAACCATTGGCAAAGCCAATAGGTCCAAAAAGAACGTAAATGTACTCAAGGCATGAAAACAGTATAAAGTCCTTTAAATGTGTTGAATCAGTCATTACCACATTCTGTTGCTAAAATTAAACTAAGTAAATGTACATATGACAAAAGCTGAAGAAATTCATCCTGTTCCATATGATTTTGCCATTAACAATGATTTTCACATAAAAGATATAACATGCATAGCTGATTTAAAAAAAAACGTTCTAATGCTAGGTATCATTCTTCTGAACTATCCCCTGCTACAATTTGGTCTCTGTTACCAATCCCCAATAGTACTAAAGTTCCTCCTTATGCTTAACAACAAATTTTTTAACCCATATTTAACCATCAGCGTAAATAGTTCTTTAACTCGGCAAGCTTGTCACACAAGTTGAAATTGTTAAAACCCATAGCTACATAGCTTCTTTACATTGACAACCAAATTACAGAGTCACTAGATGTAAAAGTGGAAGGATTCTGTGTGTGTGGCTTTAAGGCATCTCGAAAGTGGGTGACATTTGGGTGGTAAGTTCCATATGCATATTTCAACATATTAACAGACACACACCATATGCACAAAACACAATTTTAGCGATCTCTGCAACTGTGCCACATGCTCAATATGCACCAAGATAACCTACAGGCATTCCCATACCACAATCCCTTAGAAGCGCAAATCACAATAGCCAGGCGTTGTAGGAAGAGGATTGCAAAACTATACCGTTGTTTGGTGAACAACACTTCCAGACCCCATGTTGACATTAAGGAAAAGGTGGGAACTTGATGTGGGCACCCTGAAAGTGGAACATTGGATAAAAGCTAAAATGATCTCCAGAGTACTGTCGGTCTCCATGAGACTTGGGTTGATGCAGCTTAGATATTTTCATAGGATATACAACCGCCCCATGAGACTAAGTACAAAGAAGAAAGGCCTGGACCCTCACTGCTTAAGATGTAGGGCAGAATTAGTAACATTCTTCCAACAGTATGAGAGTTCCCGATAATACAGAGATACTGGAACAAAATATGCAACTTCCTATCCGTGGTTGTGAGTAGACAGATTGTGCCGGAGCCCAACATGGTATTGTTGGGCTTGATCGACAAATGGGGAGGTAGACGACAAAAAAGATTGTTGGTAGTCATGAGGTTTATCATCTCCATGAGAAACGTTGCACAGCACTGGAGATCAGCACTGACCTCATCAATGGCTGAATGGACTCAAGGAATGGACTATTGCGCCAAGGTGGAGCAGTTTGTGTAGAAGTCAAGGCGGATGACTAGAGAAACATAAAAAAGTCTGAGGTGACTGGATTAGCTACTCTTAAAATGTTAATGTATGATACTCATGCTACTAATGTATGTATGTCAGATTCAACTTAGAGGTGTTGCTTGATGTGTCCTTTGTAATTCCCCTTTTTGAGGTCGAGCTTTCGGGACATCTTGTATATACTTTAGTATATACTTCTTTGTGGGCTTAAAGCCAACTCACGGCTTTTCATTTGTTTCAGTGTCCTTTAAAAATCCTTGCTTGCTAGTGGTCAATCCTTCCTATTTTTTCCTCCTTTTCATTGGTTGTTCACTCCCACGGAGCAGTGTCGCATTATTTGTACCCCTCCACTTGTCCCATTTTAACAACTAGAAAAGGGACTACTTTTCCCTTTGTGTAAGAGCACTCACAGGAGCGCTCAATGTTTTCAGTTGCTCTGACTGCCGTTTCGGTAAACAGGGCTGTAAATCTTTTATCAGCTGTGGGGCTCCCGCTTTCATGTTTCAACATTGCATGCCTTTTATGTTATCAGCACAGCACCCCACATTAAATTAAGATCGGGGGACCCTAAAGAAGATCATGACTTGCAAACTGTTTGCTTGAATCTAATATGGCCGCTTGTCAGGAAATATGCCCTGCATTGCCGGATGTACGCAGGTTACTGTGATGTCTTTAATCAGCCTTTAACTTCGCCATAGGTGCTCCTGCTGAAGATGTGTGGACGGAAACTAAATGGTCGTGCTATCCCTTCCGGTGGTGTGTTGTGGTGCTACCTCATCAGTTCCGGGGAGGGCTCAGGTCTGGGCGGGGGCGGTGTGTGTTTGTTTTCTGTCAGACTGTGTTTGCGGAGTGCAAGTTCAGTCATACACAGGGCTGGTAATAACAATTACTCTGCGCAACCAGTCCAATAAGGAGCCTCTCCAGCTGAGTAGAGATAACCTCAGTAGAGAGTATGTAGGTCCCGGAAATGAGACAGCGCCAGCTGCCATGAGCGTCAGCAGAGGACAACATGCTGTCAAAAGGTAACTTTGGACACAGAGCAATCCCCGCCCTGCAAGCGGGCCATCCCAGAGCAGAGTCTCCTTGGAGACATAACTTTACATCTAGTCTGACTGGCTCCCTCAGAACTATCCCAGAGTTTTTTCTTCATAGTTCCGCCCTTATCACCACAGGATTCCTTCCAGAACTGTGCCGCTTCAGACACACATACCCAGCTGAGCATTGCAGAGATCCTGCAGCCCGGCAAGAGTCTGACAGCCAATCCTCCAAACTAATTCATAGTTTCCTAAACCATCCCATCTGCTAAAGTGTCGAATTGACTGAGCCAATGCTAGCTGTTCCCTCTCTTACAACCGCCCAATCCCATTCGGACATCTTGGCGTCACTCCAGACACCCAATTTATGCTATACCCTCAGTTATAACACTCGACCCCACATCATGTCGCCGGAACACAGAGCTGACCATTACTGCAGACCCATACAAAAACACACACAGCCATGTAAAATCCCATATCCAAAGAGCTCACCCAGAGGTATCTGTTGTAATGTACATGACATATTTTAATAGGCTTGCACTGTGACATACTTTGTGTTCTATTCTCCCTACATTCCTGCTCTTCATGATTCTATGTGGTCAGTGGAGCTTTGGAGTCTGTGGGAGTTGGAAGAGTTTGTAGGCGACTGTTGGTGATGTTCAACTAATAAATCTTCATTTGAACAATACTGGAGTAAAGTACTTCTTACAACACTGGCGACGATTGGAAGCTTGGAAGGGACAAGCCACATCACCACTCAACCCTGAACCCACCTTTAACCTTGGATTTTCCTTGTGACTTATTGGATTTCTTTGGAAAATACAGTTTTCATCTTTAAAGACTACA
This sequence comes from Lissotriton helveticus, assembly GCF_964261635.1. Taxonomy (NCBI): domain Eukaryota; kingdom Metazoa; phylum Chordata; class Amphibia; order Caudata; family Salamandridae; genus Lissotriton; species Lissotriton helveticus. The sequence goes on along the minus strand of NC_136060.1, from coordinate 117,804,023 downwards.
AGAACTTTGCATCTTGTTGTGGATTTTCTTCAAAGCATTTGGATTTTTATTTGGATTTTGGATACTGTTTGGATTGCGTGTACTCTTTCTTGACTTTCTACGCTGGTTCATCTTGGATTGTTGATCATTTTGGATTACATCTTTAGTGTTTCTCTAAACGTTATGGTAACCAGAGCATTGCGGAGTTATTCGGAAAAAATAAGGTATGTCGAGCAAAATTAGGCATGAAGGTCCTATGTTTACCTTCAACTTATAACGGTTACTCTTACCGTTCTTGAGCGTGCCTCGGTCACTGCCTCGCTCTGCCTTCGGTCGCGCAGCTCCATTGCTGTTATTGAGCGCGCCTGGGTTCCGATATCGCGCTGTCCTCTCTCGCGCTCCTCCGCTGTTTACTTTTAACTTTGTGCTTCTCGGCTGGCTAGGCATTTGACGTCAGCACGTTACGCGTCACACGCACGCATGCCGCCATCTTAGCATTCCTGGTTACCATGGACTCTGTTGGAAATATTTTACGGAAAGAATACCCAGTACACGCAAGACATTAAAGGTTAGTTTTTTTCAACGTTTGGATTGCTCGTTTTGACTACGTTGGATTTCTTTTAGAATATAACAAAGAAGCTTCGATATTTTGACTGTGACTGCATTTTTGGTTTCCTTTTACCTCATATTTTTTTTTTGATTGGGACTGTGTATCATTTCTACTAACCTCACCAGTGATACACACACTGTTTTGTCTATTTTATTGACAATTGTTTTCTTCCTTCCAACTTTATTTTTTTTGTTTATATTTAGGTTATAATATTTTTCTTAATATGAGTTCTACTTCTATGACTCAACCTGCAGCTTTTCTTTGTGAGAAGGGTGAACCCCTTCTTCCATGGAAAAGATGGAAAAATGTATTTGATTCATATTTAGTGGCTATAGGAGGGGAGACATTTTCAGCTTTAAGGAAACAAGCTATTTTGCTTCATAATTTAGGAGTGGAGGGTCGTAACATTTATGATAGCATTGATGAAATACCTTTAGGTAATGGTTCTGGTGATACCCCTTCTGATGTCTTTCAAATGTCTTTAAAAATGTTAGAAGATTATTTTGGACCCAGAATCAATGTGGTTCTGGAACGACATAATTTTTTTATGAGAGTGCAAGAACCTAAAGAAAAGGTTGGCAATTATGTAGCTTCGTTGAAAACTCTTGCACGAACCTGTGAATTTGGGGATCTTACTGATTCTTTAATACGTGATCAGTTGGTCAGATGCACAAATAGTTCAAGAGTACAGGAGAAACTTCTGTAAAAAAATCCTTCTCTCAGAGAGGCTATATCTATTGTTGAGGGTATTGAGAACACTTCTGGTTGGGCTAAAGAAATGAACGAGCATAAGGTTTCCACAGTTTGCTCTTCCAGTTCCAGCAGCATCCATGAAGTTACTCAATCCAGTACTTCTGGTCTTCAGGGGGGCATTCAGCCAATTGCTTCGGAAGATAGTATTTGCAAGGTTATTCAACACCCAAAGGTTAAAATTCCTTTTGATCGTAGTAAGATCAAATGTTATCGCTGTGGTAGTTCAAATCATTCTCCTTCCTTTCCAAATTGTTATGCCAAGTCTGCTACCTGTCTAAAATGTGGCATAAAGGGACACTATGCCAGAGTTTGCAAATCCATGGGTAAGATACATTCCATAGAAAATGTTGAATCTCTACAAGACAGTCCCAGGTTAGTAATTTCAAGTCTTACTAGTGATGGCATTATTGATGCTGATCCCATTACCATGCCTGAATGCAATGTGATAATTGGGGGGGGGGAATTTTGTAGTTCTGGCTGACTCGGTTCGCCTTTCACTTTAATTGGTAATGAAAATTGGAACAAGACCTTTCCTAAAGTAGAGTTGATCAAACCTGATATTAACCCTGTCAGTTGTAATGGTTCCCGTATTGATGTATCAGGTTATACAGTTATGAGAATTCACTTCAAAGGTCGAGAGACTGTTGGTAAAATGTATGTTGCTTACAGGGGCGACAACCTTTTAGGGTGGAGACACCAGAGAGATTTGGGGATTATTCTCAATCCAAATGCTCTCAAACCCTCTGATCAGGTTATGCTAATTGATCAAATCTCCTCATCAAATACGTTTTTTGACGATTTTCCCCATGTCTTTTCTGACAACTTGGGTTTATTGAAAGGTTTTGAGCATCGTATTATTCTCAAAAAGAATGCTATCCCCTGTGTATATAAAGTCAGAAAAGTTCCAAACATGATGTTGGCTCCGCTTAAACAAGAACTTACTAGACTTATTGATTTGAATGTTATTGAAGAAATTGAGTCGTCAGAGTGGTTGGCCCCAGTGGTTTTGGCCCCTAAGGATGGGGGAAAGAGCATCCGCATGTGTGTGGACCTTAGGGGGTTAAACAAATGCATATGGGTGGATCGCCAACCACTCCCGAATATTCCTGAATCCATCACTATGTTGTCTGGGGCAAAAAAAAATTCTGTGCTTGATTTGTCCTCAGCTTACCACCAGGTGCCTCTTCATCATGATTCAAAACATCTTACCTCCTTTGTTACACCTCTTGGAGCGTTTCGTTTTGTGAGAATGCCGTTCGGATTGTCATCAGCCGCGGCATGTTTTCAAAGGATTATGAAACTGGTGGTGGGTGATGTTTCTAATGTCATTTTTTTTCAAGATTATATTCTTGTTTTTGGCAGGGATGATAATGAGCATGACAGTGTGTTGAGAATAGTTTTGAGTAGATTGGCTGATAAGGGGTTAACTGTAAACAAGGCTAAATATAAAATTGGTGTGACCTCGGTAACCTACCTTGGCCATGTGATCTCTGGTGAAGGAATACAGCCTAAGTTGGAGTTGGCTAAGAGCATTGTTGAGGCTCCCACTCCATGTGACAAAGATCAAGTTAGATCTTTCCTTGGTCTGGCTGAATGTTACGCAAAATTAATAAACAATGTTGCGCCTGTTGTTGAGCCTATTAGGAATCTTTTTTAAAAAGGTGTTCATTTTGAGTGGAATGCTGGTTGCAATGATGCGTTTTTGGTTGTTAAAAGGACGTTCAGTCAGTTACCTAGTTTAGGTCATTTTGATACTAAAAAAAAGACCTTAACTACTGATGCAAGTCTGTCAGGTTTGGGAGCAGTCCTCTCTCAGTATGACAATGGCGAGGAAAGAGTGGTAGCGTTTGCCTCGAGAGCTTTGAAGAAAGCTGAAAGACAGTATTCGTGTATAGAAAGAGAGGCTCTTGCTATTGTTTGGGCAGTCAAGCATTTAAAATTTTATCTATGGGGTATTCCTTTTGTGGTAAAATCTGATCATAAACCGTTAGTACTGGTGTTTTCGTGTGTGGAGAGTGAAAGGTTAACCGCGAGACTTAAACGTTGGAGTGAGGGGTTGGAGGAGTTTAATTTCATTGTGCAATATTTTCCTGGGTCTTTAAATAGGGCTGCGGATTGTCTTTCGCGGTTGCCTCTGCAAGATCAAACTGAACATCTGGAGTTGGGTTGTGTCAATGTTTCTTGGGTGTGCGAAAGTGCTATTTCTATGGAGGATTGGGTTTGTGCTCAATCTGGCGATCAGATTTTTTCCTTAGTAAAGGATTTGGTGATTAATGGTTGGCCTAATGATAGTAGAGGTATTAGCAATGACCTTTTGCCGTTTTGGTCTGTACGAGATGAACTTACCATTGTTGATGATGTCTTGATGAGAGGTGAGAGGTTGATTCCTCCTTGTTTAATGGGATCTAAGTTAATCAATCTTGCCCATGATGGACACATGGGTAGAAGTCTTACCAAAACACGATTACGAGAGAGATATTGGTGGCCCAATATGGATGGTGAGGTTGAGTGTGTGGTTAAGGACTGTTATCAGTGTTCTATCAATGATAAGTCTAAGGTAGTGAGTAAGGCCCCTTTGTCACCAGTGTGTATTCCTGATCAACCTTGGTCCAAATTAGGTTTGGATATTATGGGTCCATTTGAATTGTTACTACCATCTGAAAGATTTGTAATTCTTCTTGTAGATTATACATCCAAGTGGGTGTCTACCAAATGTGTGGGCTCAGTTACTACTAAAGTTGTGATTGATTTTTTGCGGGATGAATTTGTGTCTGAGGGTATTCCTAAGTGCATCATAACAGACAATGGTGTGCAATTTGTCTCCACTGAAATGGAGACCTTTTTGAAGGACCATGGTATAGTGCATCTTAAAACTGCACTTTATGCACCTCAAGCCAATGGTCTTGCGGAGCGGATGAATCATGTTGTGAAAGGGTGTGTTCAGAGAGCTATTGATATGAAGATTCCCCCTAGAGAAGAATTGAGAGATACTTGGTGGGCCCATCGTACCACTGTTAATTATGTTTCAAAATCTTCTCCATTTTTTTTGTTGCGTGGAAGGCAGGCTTGTTCTAAATTGAATCCTGCTTGGCTTCCCCCTCAATCTTCCCTCTCTTTGGATAAGGGGAATGTGGAGGATAGAATTCATCGTTATCAACAAAAATATAAAGAACGTTATGATGTGAAGAATTCTACTAAAGTTAATTTGTGGAGTGTGGGAGAATGGGTTCTTGTAAAAAAAAACAGATTTTCCAAGAAAGGTGTCTCTGAATTCATTGGTCCTTTCATGATCACTGATATTTACAAGAATGTTGTTACTATGCAGAATGGCTGTAAATGGAGCATGTCCAGGCTGGTTAAGTTTTCTGATGTGGTTTCCCCATCTACATCTGGTCTTGATTGTACTACATCCACTTCTTCCTCATCTGGTCGTGGTGAAGTTCTTTCAAGGAGGTTTCCACAGAGAACTCATCGTGCTCCTGTACGTTTCAGAGACTATGTTTAATTCTTATGTCAAGTTACTTATCTTACTGATGTGTAATACTTTTTGGGGTATGTTCTTCTTCGCTGCATGTTTTGTTCTTTTCTTCTTATTTCTTTTAATATAGGGGATGTGTTGTAATGTACATGACATATTTTAATAGGCTTGCTCTGTGACATACTTTGTGTTCTATTCTCCCTACATTCCTGCTCTTCATGATTCTATGTGGTCAGTGGAGCTTTGGAGTCTGTGGGAGTTGGAAGAGATTGTAGGCGACTGTTGGTGATGTTCAACTAATAAATCTTCATTTGAACAATACTGGAGTAAAGTACTTCTTACAACAGTATCCTCTTAAAAGATCATCTTTTCGTGCACAACATTTGTGTATCATTGAAATTCCAGTCTCTGTTATCTACAACTCAAGAGGAGGTACTATGGGCTTTTTCTGAGGTCCAGCATACATGCCCCAACATAGTAAATTCAAAAAGATATGCAGTTCCTTGCTGGTTCGTGGGGACAGGTGGACCCAGTGGTCTTAAGTCCTCACTAGTTACAGGGGGACCTGGGAGGTCCTCCTGTTGGAATTAGGGCCCTCACACACCCGGCTCGGTGTCATGCTTCATCATAGGGCATGCTCCTCGTCAGGACTGAGCTGCAATACCTGACTGGCTCCCTATGAGGGGTTCTTTGGCGGAGATCTTTTATTCCAATTAGCCGTTTGGTGCTGTGGGGGTGAGGAGCTTAAATGTGTAGATGTAAGGTACCACACTTTAGGTTTGTTAGGTGGCTTATCAGGTACACTTCACCAGACAACCACCTGTTGTGTATGTAGATTCACTTATACTGGCCCTGACGAATCGCCGCTAGATCTTAGGACAATTAGGTGAGAAACATGTTGACCATTTGATAGAACACTTAATTCTGAAACATTACTGCAGTAGTGCGCCACCTTGTTTTTTAACCAGGTTGGAAGACCTACCTGATTAAAATTGTTTTCTCTGGTACTTCCAATTCCTTTTTCAACTTCCCTTGGTTCATTCACCTTTACTCCTTATATCCACACATTTAGGCCCCTCACCCCCACGGCACCAAACGGCTAAATTGGAATAAAAGATCTCCGCCAAAGAGCCCCTCATAGGGAGCCTGTCAGGTATTGCAGTGCCGACCTGACTAGGAGCATGCCCTATGATGAAGCATGACATCCAGCGCCCTAATTCAAGAAGAGGAACTCCCCGTTCCCCCTGTAACCAGTGAGGACTAATGACCACCGTGTCCACCTGTCCCCCCAAACAGGCAAGAAACTGCATTCCTTTTTAAGTCTCCATTATCTAGCCGAAAATCGGCATCAGATAGGATTACAAAGTCAACCACCCACAAAACAGGCCATCCTATGCACAGCCACTGAGACCCATAACCTTGCAAATACCACAAGCCCCTTCCATCAGCAGGCTTGTCTTGGGAGTACTGTGAGAATCTGATTCTACTTTCCACAGGGTACTGCTCCGTTGTAGATATCACAGCAAATGTAGGCAGGGCCGCATTCTTTAAAATCATATGGTAACATATATGTATTGTTGTGAAGTCTTGACATTGCCAGCCCCCTACGCTGCCGTACACCTGAAGAGAATGATTTAATTTGATATTCAAACACAGTCACACTAGCTCCTAACAGTGAGAATCGGAGATGCACATCTAGCTGCTTAAATGTATAAAGGTATGCTGTTTTGCTATACCAGTTAAGACTCTTTTTTATAATAAATGAAGTAGCCTCAGAACCTGTTGAGATGCTTCATTGGTGCACATGCACGTAACCTTTTGAACATGAGGGGTTCCTGTTCCTCAATTGAGTTAATTCGGTTGTTTTACTTCTACCTAATTACTCTAGGCTTCTACATGCCACCTCTTGTTGGGTTTGGATGTTGTTAAATGCCTCCCCAAATCCTTGTTCTACAGAGTATTAAGCAGTTTAGCACAGCACATGTTCATTGTAACTAGTAGCTCCTGTTAGGGAATAGCTATATAAACAGACACAAATATATACATATGTGATATGTACCACCAAAGTTACCTTTAATCACGAACATGATATCTCTGTAAACCTATGGATCACGTAAACAGATTGGATTATCTCTAGATGGAAGCTTAATGTTGGTGTATATGATAGTTACTGTACGTTAGTTGTATTACACTATTACTGACCACTCCATACAACTATGTGTATTCTGTGCTCAAATCATTGCATTGTGTGTCTATCAAGTAGTCTGATTTGTGACTGCATGTTGATGCATACATTTCTTATCACGTAATATATTTCTCAGTGGCTACAATAAACTCGTAGCAGTAGAGAATCTAGAGATAGCCCATTTAACAGATAACTAATAGTCAACCACAAAATACCTTTGCGTTTAAGCGCTGTGAGAAATGTAGTACGTTATTTTCCAATTATGTCCAGCTGTCTTTATTTTTACATTACACGACTACGTTATGCATAATTTTCTATCTTACGTTTTTTTTGCTGCACGAACCATTTTCTAGAAATTATTTTTTCCCAGACTATATTCAGTTAATGGTGTCATCTTTAATTATCACTTCGCTTCGCAGGTCCCTTTTTTAGGTCTCGGCCTGCGTAGGCTGCGCATGTGCAGTCTCGCTGGCGCGATCTTATGTCTTCTAGTAGGGAGGTAAACGAGCTAGCTCTTCTCCATTGGCTGGATTCCTAAACGGCGGCCAGCCATTGGAGAAGAGCTGTCTCCGTCACTTTAAGCCCCGTCCATTTCGGATTGAGGGGTGTGTTTTTTGCTGTCCTTTCTATCCCTGACATCATCCGTCCAAAACACGCCCCCCAATCCAAAAAGGACGGGGCTTAGTGACTGACAAATCCGCCCGTGGTTCAGAGCTCGTCCGAGCTCTGTGACTTAACCACATTCGTTTTAAAAATGCCCGGCGCACGTTCGTTAAATTTCTAACCTCAGCAGAACAAGCCGGTGTATTCACGATGACCGGCATCAGATTTCAGCTGTTTGCATCGCGTCTAAATTGAACGATAAACCGTAATCCACTTCAGAGCATTCAATCTCTGTTATTTTACGGCAGCTTCAACGAGCCCAAGCCGGCGCCTGACGGTGGGCGGGCCGGCCGAGACTAGAGAGGAGCCTCGCGGGCTCCATTTTCGCTTCCCCCCGGGCGGGAGGAAGCAGTGCAGTTTGGCCCCCCCCCGAGGAGCCCTGGTGATGGGGAACTCCCCTCAGCATTACGGGGGCCAGGAGCAGCCCCAAAGCAGAGCGGAGGAGAGGGAGTTGGTGCTTCGAAGGCCCGGGGGAGTGGGGTTAAGAGGGAGCGTGCATATAGTGTGCGAGCCCGTGGGGCCCGCCCGCCCATGTTTGGTTCCCACTTCGGGCCACAGTGTCAGTGCTCGCAACTGCCCCGCTTGTTTCGATTCCGTCTGGGAACCTGTTTTGCCCAATAAAAAGAAAACCAGCACCTCTCCGTGAACTGCGACGCTCGCCCCCTGGGCTTCGCTGCCGTTGCCCGGGTGCTGTCATGGCTTCCCAGCCCCACGCGCCCCGCACTATAAGGCAACTTTATGGGGAGGAAGATCAGCGTCCAGGGCAAGGAAAGGCGGGGGAGGGAGGGCAGGACCGGGGGGTGGGAGGAAAGAGTTGAAGGGACGGGCGAGAGACATGGCAGTTGGAGGGCTGGGCTAGGGGGAGGAAAAGAGCGACAAAGACCGAAACAGGGCTGGTGTCAAAGACACGAGATGATGAAAGCTTGGGACTGAAGGGGAAGGCGAGGTGAGGAGCAGAGGTAGCGACCATTGCAGTGAAACAAAACCAAACTGAGTGCGTCCCGAACCGAAAGTGGGAGATGTTCGTGGCGAGAAATGGAGGTCGAATTAAATGAGGGACAACTTTGCGACAGAGAGCAGTGCACTGTATGATGAGGGGAATAAAGCAAAAGACGGGTTAAGGGCCAGTTTTAGAGATAGCATAGAGTTGGGTGGGCTGGCAAAGGAGAGGAGAGAAAGGATGAGGGGCCAGCCTAGAGGAGAGGTTATAGGAGGCGACGTAGAGAAACAGAAGGGCTGGTGTGCGAAAGCTCTATTAGCACTCTGGGGTCGGTATTTCAGCTTTGGTTGGAAACTAGAGTACAGCCCTGCTGGACCTGTGTCTCGTGCACGGACAGGGGTGGACTCGGTTGTATGGGGGTGCTTTGAAATTTAGTTTAGACATTTCCCTGTTGTAGATAGTCATGCGTCTAGGCAGGATGTTTGCCTGTTGTAATCCCGGCAGGGCTGGGTTAGCCTTTAATCCCTCAGCAGAAAAATACTGTGTAACCTGGTTCCTATGCTTCGAGCCTTTGCTAGCTCTTGGAATTATGCTCTGGGGCTCTGTGTATGTGTGTGGGGCTCTGTGTGTGTGTGGCTCTGTGTGTGTGGCTCTGTGTGTGTGTGTGTGTGGCTCTGTGTGTGTGTGTGGCTCTGTGTGTGTGTGGCTCTGTGTGTGTGTGGCTCTGTGTGTGTGTGGCTCTGTGTGTGTGGCTCTGTTTGTGTGGGTGGCTCTGTGTGTGGGTGGCTCTGTGTGTGGGTGGCTCTGTGTTTGGGTGGCTGTGTGTGTGGGTGGCTCTGTGTGTGTGGGTGGCTCTGTGTGCGGCTCTGTGTGTGTGTGGCTCTGTGTGTGGGGGTGGCTGTGTGTGTGGGTGGCTGTGTGTGTGTGTGGCTCTGTGTGTATGGGTGCAAATGCAATAGGTCTCGCATTTGCAAGAGATTAAGCTATTGGCATTGTAAATGACAATGCCATTTATTTATGTTTTAAAAACAAAAACATAAACAAAAATAATGTCATGAGCAATGCCAATAGCTCTAACTTTAACAAAGACGAGACCATTGCATTGTAAATGCTTGTTTGCCCTTCTCTCCGCGCTTTGAAGCGACATTAGGTTCGCGCACAGCGCGATGTAAATACATTCTAGTCGAGCTTCCTCAATTTCAGTTCTCACTGCTCATGCCGCCTCCGTTACAGAAGCAGGGCATACTTGGAAGACGTAACAACTCTTGTAACTTCCCGACACCCTTCCTGCCTCCAGAGAGGCTTACGGGAGCGTTACTGTAGCTGGCTGGACGTGGCCTGTTTTTGAAGGAAAGGGCGTGCAACAGTCAGAAGTAATTGTGAGGTGAAAATTCGCACATTTGGATCTCCGAGCATCACCATTTTGCTGCATTGCGAACTATACCCAGTAGTCTGAAGTATGCATTTAACTTTTTACCTCAAACACTGTAGAGGATGTTGGCTCGATGTGTTTCTCCAAAAAGTGACAAGACAACAGCTCCAGGTCTGTAAAATTAGGATTCTATCCCCTAGCCTTATTCTCATTCTTCGATTACAAGGGACCTGCTTCGTTTTCCTTTCCAGTGCACCTTTGTTCAGTATTGATCTGTACTAAATTTGCTTCCTTGAATGCACTGATCACTGAAGGAAAGCTGCATGAGCTCCCGTTGTAATTCAATAGGGTCTATCAATGATATGCTCACCTTCATGTCTACCGCATTATTCACCACCCACGTATCCCATTAAACACATCAGAACTTGAGATTGTCGCCTAATGGCTCTGTGCCTGTAACTTCGAAGCTGTAGTCCTACATCTTCCGAAGTTCTTTGAAAAGTTCCTTTTCTAGATATCTTCTTATCTGGCTGTGAACGTTTCTTTTTTTAGCAAATCATCTGTACCTATTGTTGACGCCATTCACTGTGCACACGTTACAAATAACATGGAAAGAGAAGACTCTAAAAACAAAAACTGTCTGACCGTTACCCTTTTTGATTGATGACCTCATATATGTATGTATGTGTTTCTCGGATTTACAAGACACCGGAAAGAAGGTAACAGATAGCTTTAATACCCACTAAATCCTCACCACCCACATAGGACTTCATTTGATTCTTTATAGAACACAGTAAGGCATATGGCCTCATTTCATGAACATTCTGCCAGTGCAATTTTGCTTTGATATTTGCACTGACCACATTCAACAGTAGGTCTTGTCTACGGAAGATCTGTTGGATTTGTCAGTGTTTGTCTAAAAAAAATACCAAAGACAATAAATTTTAAGCAGGTGAGACCTATTGGCTTTGCCAGTGCTTGTTTGATACTTCATATTCCGCATTATACATTAAGATAATCAATAAAGAGTATTTTTTTAAAAGAGTAACTAGATGTAACTCTTGAAGATGAGCACACTTCTCAGGAATGTTTCAGCTGTGACGAGATAATCGGGAAATTGACTAGCCTCACTCACAATTTACTCTTTCTCTTACGATTTTTGAGTTTGTGTCTCAGCAATAAGTGGCTGCATAAGAAAAAGCCAAAACAGCCCCCATGTCAAGTTAAAAACAGAAAAGGCTATGCTGATATCTGGTAAGGCTAAAGCCAGTTAATGCACCTAAGAACATTAGCAATTATTTGGTATTTGAAGTTTCTAAAAAGTTCTCAGTTCTTAGTGAGCATACAAAACCAATTCCGAACACCTTGAAGGTTGTTATAGCTTGTGGATCCCATGTGTTACTGGGACTAACTACTGAAGCTGCCATAGGTTCCTCCGTTCAGCAGCTTTCAGCAATGAATTCCAATTTAGGCGGCAATCTACTGTAGTGCTCTGAACCCCAGTGTCATGCCAGTTCATCCTGTCATGGATGTCAGTTAAGGTTCAGCTTCTGAGCCTTTAGACAAGTCCAAACTCCACCAGAGAGGGGAGCCGATAATGGTAAAATGAAGTTGTCCCAGTCTCAATGTATCCTCTGGTGTTAGTAACACCACTAATTATAAAAAAAGTGTGTTATATATTCAGAATTCAATTCCTCTGCCCCCCGAGATATATTCAATTGGGGGATCATTATTAAATGAGTGCCCTCCAGTGATAAATTAAAGCACCCCGTCCAGTTCTGACACTGATTACATAAAATGTATGCCTAATCGGAGAAACAAAGGCAAGACAGTAACAAAGTCAACTGAACTTTGTGATTTATGTCATTTCTTAAAACTGCCATTTCTGTATAAATGGAGCAAAAATATAGAGCTGACTCCCCCCCCCCCCCCCCCCACCTAAGTCTACAACTGCTCTTGTTACAAAAAACAACGTGCAGTAAAACAATTGTCTAAGAAGCTACAGCAAGTTAAACCGTTACATGGTTCAATACTTAATGGAGCTGAATGGGTGAATTCCAAGCTTAGCAAGGACAATACTGGCATTCAAATAAAGTTGTTAGGTCAAGCCCTTAGGACTTGTCTTATTACAGATACATCATGACAACTCCACAGCAAACACTGCTGACCTGGAGCTGGGTTGCATCCATGAAAGCAGCGAAAAAGACAACCTGAGCCTAACAATTTCCAACTGCCTGGCAGCAAAAATGTACTTACATTTATACGTTGCAATATAGGAGGATAGTCTTGTACTGCCACTGATCCTGAATGTGACATTTATATGTTGCAATATAGGAGGATAGTCTTGTACTGCCACTGATCCTGAATGTGAGGTCTCTTCCACTCAGATATTATAATGTGTCTTCAAGAAACATGGGCGCAGAACGACATCCACCTGGAAGGATATCTGGTTTTTTTGGTTTTTTTTATCTGGCACCATCTGAAACTAAAAAGGGATGTAGCTGGAGGAATGGAAATCAATGTCTCAAATTGTTTGGCTGGGCAATTTTCTTGGTTAACACCATTACCAGATGTTCTACAGATGATGATTTCTGAAAGTCTGGGATGTTTATATATTTTATGGATATGTTTTTATTGGCATTTCTGCAAAATACAGTTCCCCATGTAGGAAATATTAGAAGACAGTACAATCCCAATAAGCATCCTATGGAATTTCAGATTTTTCTAAGGCCATTCTAAACAAATCAAATAGCAGCAAAGTAAACTATACAACCCCCTCCCCGTGCTCAAATCGTTCCATAGGGTTGTGCAAATCCCACCTCCACCTCTCCCCTCACCCCTCCCATCTGTGTCAGGGGTGTTATGAATACACCAGAAAAGGTATTATTTATTGTGAATGTTTATATCCACCCTAAACTGAAGTAGAGGTGTTCTTTATCTAACTTAATGCTGACTGTAAACAAATAATGGAAGAATACATAAAAGTGGTTTTTACTGACTGGAGATTTTAGCCTAAACTGGACTACGTTCGAGGAAACTCGGCTAATTGACCCATTAGACTTTTTATAAATACTCTGGGGAAAAAAACAGCTCCAGCTCGGCAGTCCGATGGTTTAGCAGCACATCTTTTGACATATTACATTTCTTACATGTTAGAGCTATTAATGGCCATTTACCTTAAGACCAAGCAGCTCATTATGCCCATATTACCTCTCTGAGCAATCCTTGGTTACATTTTTATGCAACTTGATAGGTTTCTCGGTGCTTGGAAATCATTATCCATATCAGTCATCTGCTACCACTTGGCTTTGTGTTTGAGTTCTGCCCAATAAAAACTAAAAAAATGATGGTTTAAAAAAAATAGAATGTCATATGACCCTCTCTTTCTCTGTTGTGTCTGCTCAAAGATGGCTTGAAAAGATCAGTAACCATGGTAATGTGGTCTTTTAGTGTTCAAATGAAATGATTTGGATTATTGCTGTTGCTACAATTTCGACCCTAATTCCCAGTTTGTGGCCCAGCCTTGGCGACTACACCACACCAAATTGAGGCACTGCAGATGTTTCACAAGGAACTTAAGAATTGAAAAGCGCTGAAAAACAACAGCCATAGGCTGTTGGTGAAACAACTTCCACGGGAGAATACACAAGCTGAAATGTCATAGGTGAAAAAATATTAACAAGTCTTAATATTTTTAGCAAATAATGAATTTATTCCCGGACAGTGGGCTACTTTATTTGAGCTCTGTAGATCCGGTGACTGGCGCAAGTTGTGTACATTTGTGAATGCTGTTGATGGGAATAGTGCAGAAGCCTGATGAAACGTTTCTGCTGATACCTGGGAACAGCACATTTTGGCATGTATGGGACAATGACAAGGGTAAATTGTCTCCAATTGACTTTTATAGTTGCCAACCCAAATAATACTCTCAGTGTAATCTCTAATTTCATCATCACTAGCAAATATAATGGTGCACCTAGCCCGAAGGGCCTCCCTTCCGCTTTATTCTAGCAGGACATAGATTTTTGGTCATGCAGTCTCTCTGGTTTGTATCCCTCATGAATGGTTAGACAGCATGTATATCAAACTCATGAAAAGGCTCACTTTTGTGCCCTGGCTTTAAAAAGTGTGATTCCCACCATTACATGTATAATAATAATAATACAACAACTCTCCTTGATGTTGAGGCAAAGTACTGTGCTCTTGTTCTTGATGTACTTGTAAAAATGGGCTGATGAATATTCCAAACAGGTTTTCACCCTGCTGGCAGCACAATAGATATCCCTGGAACAAGTAGAAAACAAAGCCATACATAAATAACTCTCAGGGCTATGCCTCTATATGCGTGTTACATAGATAATAAAACTCAATTTGACAATGTTTCCAGAGACAACCTTTGCAGCAAATTAAATAGATGGGGAAGAAAGCAATTGTGGCTCGATAGGAAGATGCCTTGGTTTGAGTTAAACTGTGCTCAAGTGTATATTCAGATAGACTACCCAAGCAGGGGTGTGTATTTGCACCATTGTTCTTCAGCCTTTAAACTGCTGGCCCCAGGACCTACTTAAATTAATTAACTATTTGTAATCGCGGGACGAGGAACTGGCAGTAAACGTGTTTTGGTTGCAGTGGTTTTTATTCGAGTTAACAAGTCATCAGTACATTTCTTTCTGAGGTGACTCTTCCTAGGGGAACGGCTTCTCTCCTGTCGGGTCTTGCGGATCACGCCCTCCTCCTTTCTCCTGACGGGGCTCCTCCTCCTGGTGCTGCTCTCCTGAGGCTCCGTAGTGCTCGCCCTCGCCGGCCACCGAGAAGGGAACAGAAGAGAGGAACCGTAAATACAAGTGAACACAGATCAAGGTATTGAGAGGGAGGGGAACGTGAGGGGGAGAGTGAAGGGGACACACGGTGCTCAGCAAACTCTGGTGGGGAAGGTGAAGTGACAGTGTTCAGCAGGCAAGCGCGGGCGGGATTTAACTATACTGCTTATGGCAGTAGGCGGCTCGTTTTCCTCCACCACCCCCGGACCCGTTCACGTACCTCTGCTAGCCGTACACCTCCTGGCGCACGGCTGGGCGGCTCGCGGGGTTGGCCTCCTGGCTTGACGGCTTCCGCTTCTCCTTGCTCCGCTCCGGGCGGGGTGTCCGGTTCCACGGCCGCTGGCTTCGGGGACGCTTCCTCCGACGTATCCTCCTCCTCAGGATCCGCTCCGCTGAACCAGCTCTCACCACCTCGCCACTCCGTCTCGAGTCCTCTCTCTCCAGCGCGCCACACCTCCTTTCCTCGCCAATACGCTCCTCCGCTCCGCTCCGTCTCTCTGCTTCCCGCCTCTCCGCTCTCCTGCACTCTGTCCGCTCCTCCGGTGTAGTAACACACCTAGGGGTTGTTGTTACCGCCTTTTATGCTCCCTTCGGGCTCCGCCTCCGCAATTGGGTCAGTAGTCCACTTAAAGGGGCTCCAACCTTCATCATCCTCCTCGTCGCAGCTGTACCTTTCGGTGGGGGCCCATCCAGGTGCTTGCGGAGGCTGTTGAGACAAGAGGGGGGGGTCGTACATAGTTAAAGGGGGTCCCTGTACTGGGCGAGACCCCGTGCCCTTGTTACACACCTCCCCCCCTGAACACTTCCGTTCGGGAAGTGGATTCCGTGACAGAAAGTCCGCTCCCGCTTGTGGTGTACCCGGAACACATATGGCTGCAGGGCAAGGAACCACCGCAGGACCCGGGCGTTATTAGACTTGTTGCGAACCATCCACAGCAGCGGGGCATGGTCCGTGTACAGCTCGAACTGCCGACCTTCCAGATAATAGGACAGCTTTTCCACGGCCCAGCGTATGGCCAGACATTCCTTCTCTACAGTCGGGTACTTGAGCTCGCGGGGGAACAGCTTCCGGCTAATGAACAGGACCGGGTGGTCGACACCGTCGGAGCCCTCCTGAGAAAGCACGGCCCCGATTCCATAGTCCGAAGCATCCGTATGCAGCGAGAAGGGCCGTGAAAAATCCGGTGAGGTGAGCACGGGTGTGGAGGTGATCGCCCTCTTCAGGGCGACAAACGCTTCCGACATACCCGGAGAGGGTGAACGTAGGTCCTCCTGTTTCACCTTCGTCTGTAGAGCATCTGTCAGAGGTGCAGCCAACTGAGCAAAACCCGGTATAAAACGCCGGTAATAGCCTATGAGGCCGAGAAACGCCCTTAGTTCCTTCTTGGTGCCAGGAAAAGGTGTCTCGGCGATGGCCCTGACCTTCTCAATTTGAGGCTCGATAAGCCCATGTCCAAGCACGTACCCCAAGTACTTAACCTTGTGAAACCCGATCTTGGATTTCTTGGAATTCACTTTTAATCCAGCCTGGTGGAGGGTTTCCAACCACCTATGGAGGTGGGTCATATGGGTGTTCCAATCCGGGCTGAAGACGACAATATCGTCCAGATAGGCAGACGTGAAAGAGGATAAGTTCTTCAGGACATTGTTCATCAGTCTTTGAAAAGTGGCCGGTGCCCCATGCAGGCCAAAAGGAAGTACTGTAAATTCATATCTCCCTGTTTCCGTTGTGAAAGCTGTTTTATGTCTGTCCTCTTCTTTGAGGGGGACCTGCCAATAACCTTTTGTCAGGTCGATCGTACTGATATAACGCGCTTCCCCCAATTTTTCAATAAGCACGTCAATTCTTGGGATAGGATAAGCGTCGAAGGTGGAGATGTCGTTCAGCGCTCTAAAGTCCATGCAGAACCTTTTTGTTCCATCTGGTTTCGGGATTAGCACTATCGGACTCGACCACTCGCTGTGTGAGGGTCGGATCACTCCTAGCTTCAACATCTCGTCCACCTCTTGCTGGATCCCCTTCCTTCTAGCCTCCGGAATTCTATAAGGTTTGATCTTGACTGTTTTTCCGGGGCAGGTTTTGATGCTATGTTCGGCCAAGCTGGTTTTCCCTGGGATATCAGAGAACACGGATGCATGTCTTTGTAGGGTTCTCCCCAGCTCATTCCTCTCTGTTTCGGTCAGGTCCTCATTAACCACTAGTTGCCCTAGCGTACTGGAGGGAGTCGGGACCTCGGGTTTGTTAAGATGAACGGCGGCGGGAGGACTGCCGAGCCATTTTTTTAGAATGTTGATGTGATATACCTGTGTGGTTCTGGCCCGGGTTCTTAATCTATAGCTAGTGTTTCCAATCGTTTCAACCACTTGGAACGGTCCACTCCACTCTGCCTTAAACTTTTGCGTTGAAGAAGGCAAGAGCACCAAAGCCCAGTCCCCTACCGATAGCCTCCTCCATCTCTTGCCTTTGTCGTAGACCGTTTTTTGTCTCGTTTGGTTTTTCTCCAGGTTGGCGAAGGCCAGGTCCCGTAACTTCCCCAATTTGGATCTCAAGTTGCGGGCG
Organism: Lissotriton helveticus; assembly: GCF_964261635.1. NCBI lineage: Eukaryota > Metazoa > Chordata > Amphibia > Caudata > Salamandridae > Lissotriton > Lissotriton helveticus. The sequence goes on along the minus strand of NC_136060.1, from coordinate 117,786,663 downwards.
TATTCCAGGGTGTTGACCACTTCTTCGTGTGTGTCCCTTTCCCATGCTTCCTTGGTCATGTCTAATAGGGACCTAGGCTGACGCCCATAGTGAAGCTCGAAAGACGAGAACCCCAAGCTGCTCTGTTTTTGTCCCCTGATGACATATAGGGCCAGGGGGAGGATTTGATCCCATTCCGCCCCACTCATTTCCAACATCTTCCGCAGGGTCGTCTTCAGCGTGCGATTATACCGCTCCACTAGTCCGTCGGTTTGGGGGTGGTACACGGCTGTACGGATCTGGTGTATGTGTAGGAGGGCACACACTTCTTTCATTAGGCGAGATACAAAAGGGGTGCCTTGATCGGTCAGGATTTCTTTGGGGAATCCCACCCGTGAAAACAGTTCCAACATTTTGTCCGCTACGTTCTTGGTGGTAGTCGTAGTCAACGGGAAGGCCTCCGGAAATCTAGTAGAATAATCCACCAGAACGAGCACATACTGATACCCTTTTTTTGTCTTGGGGAGAGGGCCTGTTAGGTCCATCCCTACTCTCTCAAAAGGGACACCAATTATGGGGAGAGGCTGTAATGGGACCGCCGGTGGACGTGTCATGTTCTTTTTTTGGCATATATTGCACTCCTGGCAATATACCATAGCGTCCTTGTAGATACCGGGCCAGTAGAAACATTTCAGCAAATTTTGCGTCGTCTTCTCCGCTCCAGTATGACCTGCTACTAAATGCGAATGAGAATAGAACAGTACTTGTTCCCTCAAGGCTACGGGTACCAACAACTGTTCGGGGTCGTCTTCCTTTCCTTGTCTGTAGAGCAGGTCGTTTTTAATGAACAGACGTGGATACTTAATGGGGCGTTGATCCTGCGTTTGTTGGGCACTCTCCCAGGCATTGAACAAGGTGGCATCGTTAGCCTGGGCGAACTGGAAACTTCGGTCCAACGCCCAGGGGTCCGCAGAGGCTAGAGCTGGTAAGGGTCTCCTGGTAGACGAGGGTCGTGAGGCCTCTTCTGCAGAGGCGCTACTTTTGTTGAACATTTCCAGAAACGAAGGATTGTCCGTTCCAATTATCAAATCTTCCGGCAGGGAAGACAAGACTCCCACTCTGATTTGGAAGGGGCTACCACTTCGGGGAACCAGTGGGATCCTGGCTACCGGATAGGGCCTCACGTCCCCGTGCACACACCTAATATGCACCGTTTCTTTTGGGACGATCTGGTGGGGGCGTACGTGGTGGGCCTGGACCACCGACTGTCGGCATCCGGAGTCTAGAAGTGCTTGTACTTGATTGCCGTTAATACCCATACTCACTCTGTAAGCTCTGCCCATCTCCGACGAGTACAACACAGTTCGGGGTAGATACCCGACTTCCATGGGTTCTTCTTCTTGTCGGCGCCGGGGGCAATGCCGGGCAATATGTCCCCAGGTCCCGCACTCAAAACATTGAGGCTCACTGTGAGGCAGAGGCTCAGGTTTCCACATATGGGGTTTCCCTGGTTCCTGGCTCTTTATGGGTCTTCTTTCTGGCTTATGTATCTGCTTCTGTTTGTCGGTTTCCCCTACCATGGAGGGTCTCTGGGGCGCTCGGGAAAATGTATTGGCCATCTCGACGGCCTGAGCGGTGGTGAGGTCGTGATGTTGTTTTAACCATCTTTGTGTGGAGAAGGGGAGAGCCTCAAGGAATTGTTCAAGATAGATCCGATCCATGATCTCTTCTTTGGTGCTCTCGTTAGGTTTGAGCCATTTATCTGCGGCCATCTTGAGGCGAACAAAAAGGGTCTTTGGGGTTTCTCCGGGTACTCCCCTTTCCTTTCGGAATCTTATCCGATATGCTTCCTTATCGAGTCCCAAGAGATCCAGTATTATCTTTTTGATATCTGCGTACGGGGTGTCCCCTCTCGGGTTGGCCACTTGGTAGGCTGCCTGAGCCTCCCCTACCAACAGAGGGGCCAAGAAGAACGGCCATTTTACGCCAGGCCAACCACATGCCCGAGCCGCCCTCTCGAAATTGAGCAGGAAGGCATCTGGGTCCTCCCCTGGTTGATATTTTTGTAGAGACACCCCTCCGATGTGTTGGGGTACCCCTCCCAAGGACACTGCGGCTGGGCTTACAGTGGGTTCCATGGAGCGAGCCACTACTGCTGCTTTTATGATCTCCCTGTCGGCTTCGGCCGCCAGCAGTTGCTGTTCCGCTATCTTCTCTAATCGTTCTTGTCCGTGGACGAGGGCTTGTATTACTGCTTCCATCTTATCTGTACAGATGGAGGGGTTGCCCGCATTCTCCACCACTGTAATCGCGGGACGAGGAACTGGCAGTAAACGTGTTTTGGTTGCAGTGGTTTTTATTCGAGTTAACAAGTCATCGGTACATTTCTTTCTGAGGTGACTCTTCCTAGGGGAACGGCTTCTCTCCTGTCGGGTCTTGCGGATCACGCCCTCCTCCTTTCTCCTGACGGGGCTCCTCCTCCTGGTGCTGCTCTCCTGAGGCTCCGTAGTGCTCGCCCTCGCCGGCCACCGAGAAGGGAACAGAAGAGAGGAACCGTAAATACAAGTGAACACAGATCAAGGTATTGAGAGGGAGGGGAACGTGAGGGGGAGAATGAAGGGGACACACGGTGCTCAGCAAACTCTGGTGGGGAAGGTGAAGTGACAGTGTTCAGCAGGCAAGCGCGGGCGGGATTTAACTATACTGCTTATGGCAGTAGGCGGCTCGTTTTCCTCCACCACCCCCGGACCCGTTCACGTACCTCTGCTAGCCGTACACCTCCTGGCGCACGGCTGGGCGGCTCGCGGGGTTGGCCTCCTGGCTTGACGGCTTCCGCTTCTCCTTGCTCCGCTCCGGGCGGGGTGTCCGGTTCCACGGCCGCTGGCTTCGGGGACGCTTCCTCCGACGTATCCTCCTCCTCAGGATCCGCTCCGCTGAACCAGCTCTCACCACCTCGCCACTCCGTCTCGAGTCCTCTCTCTCCAGCGCGCCACACCTCCTCTCCTCGCCAATACGCTTCTCCGCTCCGCTCCGTCTCTCTGCTTCCCGCCTCTCCGCTCTCCTGCACTCTGTCCGCTCCTCCGGTGTAGTAACACACCTGGGGGTTGTTGTTACCGCCTTTTATGCTCCCTTCGGGCTCCGCCTCCGCAATTGGGTCAGTAGTCCACTTAAAGGGGCTCCAACCTTCATCATCCTCCTCGTCGCAGCTGTACCTTTCGGTGGGGGCCCATCCAGGTGCTTGCGGAGGCTGTTGAGACAAGAGGGGGGGGTCGTACATAGTTAAAGGGGGTCCCTGTACTGGGCGAGACCCCGTGCCCTTGTTACACTATTCATCTGTCATTTCTGAACAACAAGATCATTTAATTTAGGCATTATAACGACGATATTGTGTTACATGATTTAACAGCTGTTGAACTACGGAACTTTAACTAAGACAAAAAAATTGAGGTGCATTTGATTAAAATCAAGGTTATAGTTTACTGTAAGAATGATCACTTGGCCCTTAACATCTCAACTGTATAAGTCTGAAGTTACAACTGCCTCTGTGTCTAGGTTGATAGCTTACCCAAACACCAGCACTTAAAGTTAAAACCGAGCCAAAGCGTTATTGTTTGATTTACATAAAAAACATTCTTGTCTATCATGTAAATCTTTTAAAAGCATACTTAAAGTAAGACAGGCTAAATTTACTCCTGTTCTTACCTATGCCCATGAAGCGTTTCCTGGCAAATGTATGAAGGGGCAACAAAAGTTCTTTCTCTAGCTCTCTATTGAATAGTTGCAGTTGGAGTATGGCTTAAAAAGACTGTCACTTCTTACTATGGCAAATTTGATTACATTTTGTTATAGATCCAGGCTGTCCTCTAACATTTCGTTTAAAGGAATTGTCTGGAGCTGTATTGAATACTGTCATAAACATAGCTTTGATCACCTGGTCTTATTATCTTATTGAGTCATTGTCCATGTTTTTAAAATGTTTTTGACTATGGATTCTAAATATTAGCTGTAAACAGCTGGTAAAGGACAGTCTTTCCATGTCCTCTTTTAGGATGATCACTGATCAGTTTCGATTATCACCATTTTCATTTATGTAGTAGATAGATTTACCAAACCAGAGCTACAGACCTATCTTCTGCCCACAACTAACAGAAACTCGCAACTTAATTACTTCCATCGCAGATGCATGTAACTGCCAATAGGCAATGCTCACCGACCTCTAAAGATTTATCAGGGAAGTATTGCTTATGTGGGAACTGTAATGAAAATTATTCTCACATTTGACGCCTCCGTCCTACCCTCTTTAGTGAATGATCAGTGCTCTTCAGGCTTATTCCAACTGTTTTTTTTTACAGTAGGTATCCCTAAGTCTACGAAACATCTGACCATTCTGGAAATCACTTGGTCAGAAGACCTGTTCAGATTAATGTCAAACATGCTATCAATCTGTTAAGAGACAAAGAATAAGTATTTTATCAGGAGATATAAACTGTTTGCTGAGAGCGTATCCTAACGGAAACCCTGTTTTAACATGCAACACTTATTTTGATCTAAAGAGGTGTTTTTAGTATGTATACAGTGAGATATTAACTTGTGCTTTAGCTTCTGAATTACAGGTCCACATTGTACAAGATAAGGGGTTTTATGTTTGTAAAGGATTTAAATCGCCTTCAAATAGGATTGATTACAACTTGCACTTTGTAGCTAGCTGGATTTTCATGGTCATTTTTCTTTCAATAACAGTCATGGACATTAATTAGAAATCTCTTACTAATGTTAATGCATTTTAATTGATTATGGAGAAGTAAAATTCAGCTTACTTATGCTTCAAGCCCTTTACTGAGATACAGTGGCAGTTGGTGACATTTCCAAGTGCTGGGATTCAAGAGTTAGGCATGAGTTAACATATCAAGCATAAGGGCCTTTTGGGTACATTTTTAAAAAAGGGGCAAATTATGCCTTTTAACCTCTAGCTGCTAGGCCTTTGGGAGGCGGTTTTGGCGGCTGTGAACCACCGAAGCGACTGCAGAGGAGGTGTGCCTGGCTCCGGCAGATTTCTCGCAAGATGGCAGCTCCCCCAATGTCCTGGAGACGGCGCGCATCAGTGCCTGCTGAGCCTCATTGAGCCCGGTTCAGATCAATTAGCTGTGCGTGGAGCTGGCAGGTATTGCGGCGCACTGTCGGCACCTGTTTACTGCCTGCTTCCTGGACTGCTGACCTGAGGTGGATCGTGCCCCTGCTGCCAGAGGCGGAGCGGTGTGCCTGGGAGACTGGGGCTCGTTGGCCCTGCCTGGCCCGCCCCGCCCTGTGAGGAGGAGCCGCAACGACACCTGTGCGCTGGTGGCGGTGAGTGGTGTGCAGTCCGGCCCGGGTTTTTATCTGTGGAGGTGGGTGCAGGTCTGGGCTAGGGCCGCAGCTCGTGAGCCGTTGCTGGTTGCTAATGCGCGTGGGTGGAGCAGGCTGTAGTGGATGAATGCGCAGCTGTGAGGCGGCCTGAGAGACTGAGGAGCTGCCTGTTACTCCTTCACGGCGGCATCTGCGGAGTTTGTCTGGCATTTGCACGGGGCGGCTGGCTGCTCTCTACATGACAAGGTAGCGCAGTACTGCTGCAGCGCTTTGCGCTATTACTGCTGAAAACGGATTTTTACTTTCACCTGTTTTATTATTTGCTTGTTTCTGGGTTTGTATCCCCTATTTTTAACTGTCCTCCTTAACTGCACCATAATCGTTTTCGCACCTCTACTTGAGCGGGTCCGGTTCCCTGGGGTGGGACTCTTTTTTGCCGCCATCTTGGAGTGGTGGGGGTGTTAGGTTAGGCGCCAGTATCGGCGTGCGCTCTACTGCGCAGGAGCCAGCGAGGGACAGCTATTTAGGGCGAGTCTCAGCTTTTGCTCGGCCTGACAAGGTAGCGCAGTACTGCTGCAGCGCTTTGCGCTATTACTGCTGAAAACGGATTTTAACTTTCACCTGTTTTATTATTTGCTTGTTTCTGGGTTTGTATCCCCTGTTTTTAACTGTCCTCCTTACCTGCACCATAATCGTTTTCGCACCGCTACTTGAGCGGGTCCGGTTCCCTGGGGTTGGACGCTTTTTCGCCGCCATCTTGGAGTGGTGGGGGAATTAGGTTAGGCGCCAGTATCGGCGTGCGCTCTACTGCGCAGGAGCCAGCGAGGGACAGCTATTTAGGGTGAGTCTCAGCGTTTGCTCGGCCTGACAAGGTAGCGCAGTACTGCTGCAGCGCTTTGCGCTATTACTGCTGAAAACGGATTTTAACTTTCACCTGTTTTATTATTTGCTTGTTTCTGGGTTTGTATCCCCTGTTTTTAACTGTCCTCCTTACCTGCACCATAATCGTTTTCGCACCGCTACTTGAGCGGGTCCGGTTCCCTGGGGTGGGACGCTTTTTCGCCGCCATCTTGGAGTGGTGGGGGTGTTAGGTTAGGCGCCAGTATCGGCGTGCGCTCTACTGCGCAGGAGCCAGCGAGGGACAGCTATTTAAAGCTCCTCCCCTAGCGCAGCAGGATCGCGCAGCGGGGGCGCCTTCGCGCAGCCTGAGTCGTGCCAGAGTCGGGCAGGGCAGGACCCTGGACCTTGTGTTGGACTCTACGGTATTTACAATGCTATGTTATTCCAGGGATGCGCTACTGGCTATTGGACAAGGTAGCACGAGTTGTGATGTCTCTCGGGTGAGTCCGCTATGTGGCCCCTACTCGTGTGTTTGTGGTAGATGGGCTTTGGACATCTCCACTCCCACTAGATGCATGAGTGAGGCTCCTGCCGCAGATGTACATAGGTCCGGCCCCCATTTTAACATATGGAACCTGAATGTCAGGTCGATGGTAAAACATCACCAAGATATTTCTGACCTGATAGGCAAGGAGTTGCCGGATGTCTTCTGCTTGACGGAGACCTGGTTACAGGAGACCGATACGGCCGTTATCAACTTGGCCTTTCCACCAGAGTATTCGGTCTATACTCTTAACCGCTCCGCTAGAGGAGGGGGCATAGCGCTTGCGGTCAAATCCCGCTACCCGTGCGACTGGCGAGGGCAAAAAATCACTGGCTGCGAAAGTGCGTTGTTTAAGATCTCAATTACGCCTCAGTTTACTTTCTCGGGCCTATTGATTTATCGTCCCCCTGGTAGCGATGTGGCCTTCAGGGAGGCCCTCCCGACGCTATTAGCACGCTAGCAGTAGGCTGCTCCAATTTCTCCATTCTTGGTGACTTAAACCTTCACTATGATAACTTGTCCATACCCGCGGTCAACAGCTCTGTAGCCGATCTTGAGGCTCTTCAGCTAGTTCAGTTGGTGTCACATCCCACCCACGTGGCCGGCCACATTTTAGACCCATTTTTCACGAATTTGGCAGAGGCTAGTATTTCTATTCCATCTCCTTTGGCCTGGACTGACCATTATTTGGTGCGTATCCAGTGCCCACTACGTGAGCCTCCCCGCAAGCCCACGGCCCGAACTATTCCCAGACGGTGCTGGAATAAATTAAAACTTGATGATTTTTATCACCTTTTGTCTACCGACCCGCTGGGTCCAGTTGAAACCGTGGATGTGGGCTACGACCGCTTTTGTGAATGGGTTACTAGGGCTCTTGACTCCCTTATTCCGTTAGCTCTGTGTAAGTGTGGGTCAGGGGACCCGAGCCCTTGGTACGACGACTCTCTGCGGATGCTCAAAAGTACTTGTAGGCGTGCAGAGCGGGAATGGCGCAAAACGTATGACAGCAATAAAAAAGTTTTGTACTTGGCCACCGTGAAGCAGTATCATCGTGCTATCTGCAGAACTCGTGCGGCTTTTTACGCCCTTCAGTTTCGTACCTCCACCAATCCTTCAAAAACTATCTTTAAGGCTTTGAAAGATCTAATAGCTAAAAAGGTAGTAGCGAACAATCAGGGCTCCACCTCACATTGTGAAACCTTGGCGGCCTTCTTTTTGGAAAGGTCCAGGCCATTTACAGAGCCTTTCCTACGGTCGCACCCTCTGCTGGTAGACCCCCTAAGCCTCCTGTACTGGATGTCTTACACGCTTTCCCCAGTTTAACATCGGAAAGCTTTGAGAGATTGGCTCAGCAGGTCAAGTCCGGTTCTCCGGCTGACCCTTTACGACCAGCTCTGTTCAGAGACCTTACATCTCATGGTCTTTCGCCGGTTTGCTCTTTGATTAACATCTCACTAGCATCCGGGCTGGTCCCCGTTAAGTGGAAACAGGCGGTGGTTATGCCCATTCTAAAGAAATCAACTCTGGATGCCGGTAAACCCGAGAACTACCGCCCAATTTCACTTCTCCCGTGGCCTGCCAAAGTTGCGGAGGCGCATGTCAACTCTGCCCTCTCGGACCATCTTTTACGGGCTAACATCTTAGACAGCACGCAGAACGGTTTCCGGGCGGGACACAGCACGGAGACGGGCCTCCTCTATATGGTAGAACACCTGCGCTCCGTGCTGGATGCGGGTCAAACGGCGGCGCTGGTGCTATTAGATCTGAGCGCCGCCTTTGACACCGTTTCCCACCCGATCCTTCTGCAACGCCTGGAGGATGCCGGCGTCACCGGCCCTGCTCTCCAGTGGTTCCGTTCTTTCCTTGCCAACCTTTCTTTTTGCGTGGCTATTCCGCCCCATCAGTCCAAATTCCATCCTCTGGATCTTGGGGTGCCGCAGGGCTCCTCGCTGAGTCCCACGTTATTCAACCTTTACGTGAGACCGCTGGCTGAGGTTGTCAAGTAATGGGGTATGACTATGGTGTCATATGCTGACGACACTCAGCTAGCGGTCACGATCAGCGGGGATGCGGAGGTGGATGCCCCTAGATTCCAGAATGGACTCCGGGCGGTCGCCAGCTGGATGACTTCAAACTGTCTCCAGCTGAACGCAAATAAAACAGAAATCATGATCTTTGGCAAGCATACGGAACTCTGGGGAGACAGGTGGTGGCCCTCGGATTTGGGGCCCACACCAACTCCGGTCACTGAGTTAAAAAACCTTGGGGTGTGGTTGGACCCAACTCTCACCTTTGTCTGCCATACAAAGCGTACGGCGGCCTGCTGCTTTGGCATCTTGCGTGGACTTCGTTCCGTATTAAAATTCTTTGATGCTACCACCAGGCAGCTTGTGGTGCAGGCAACGGTGATCTCTCGGCTCGATTATGCCAGCTCCCTCCTGGTAGGGCTAAACCGGGCCGAAATCACTCGTTTGCAGCGGGTGCAGAATGCAGCGGCCAGAGCAGTTGTGGGCCTACCTAGATTTTGTCCCACCTCTAACACCCTGCGTGCCCTGCATTGGCTACCGGTTGCGCAGAGGATCCAGTTTAAGGTTCTCTGTGTAGCCTACAAGATCCTGAAAGGCTCCCCTGCCCTGATCCTCTCTAAACTTCTGTCCCGCTATGTCCCGGTCCGTGCCTTAAGATCTTCGGACCTAGAACTAGCTGTTGTTCCTCGCTTCAAGCGCAGCCGTGCTGGCTGTTCTCTGGAAGTCCCTCCCTTTAGAAACTCGTACCCTCGGGGATCTGCTCTCCTTTCGTCGAGCTGTTAAAACTCTCCTCTTCCCTTAGTTCTTCTTTTATGTCTGGTCCAGTTGTGTTGTGTTGCTACCTTGTCGGGCGCCAGGACGCTCCTTTGCTGGAGCATCTGTGCGCGTAATAAATGACGCTAACATAACATAACATAACATGCTGCTTCCTTGGGGCTCTGGACCCGCCGAAGGGCCGCTGTCTGTCCGAAATTGGTATACCACGAACCACCACTGCCCTCCAGCCCACCTGTTCAGCTGGAATTTCCCCTCTGTGAACTGGGCACATCTACAAATCCCTCAATAATATATAGGGGTCACAGCGCAGGACTATCACTTGATACAAATTGCCTACACCTTGTGAGTCTCTACGAACTGGTGCATCTGCTGACTGTTATTATTGTTGGGAAGGGTCTCGTCTTAGCCGTCTTGCAGCTCGTAGTGCTGAATTGCAGCTCGCCCACCTCCACTGGCGACCTGTGCATCCTTGGGCCCTCAGTCCTTTGGGATCGCTGTAGGTAGTGTGGGGCTGCTATCTCGGCTGAGACTTTCTGTGTGATGAATTAAGTGTCGGACCTCCCGGAGTCAGTCCAACACAGTGGGCGGCAGCTGGGACTGCGGGGGCAGATACTCTTAGCCTCGAGGTTCGGGGAACCCAATGCTCGGACCTCGTCTACATAAATCGCACGATGCAGAACTGCAGGGGGCTTGATTGGTGCTGACTCCTTTCACTACAGCACTACTTCTGTGAGCGGGCTGATTACCCTCTGGCTACCTGGCATGGTACTCTCACTGGAACCAGGACTTTGAGTTGCGTCACCTAATAGCAGTCACAAGAGCTGGAGTATATTTTGTCTATTGATAATGTCTTATGGTACGAGTGGTATGAGTGTTCGAGTTAAGTGCCTGACCTGGAACGTGCGGGGACTGAATACACCCTTAAAAAATTAGATCAGTACTAGCATACCTGGATAGGTTGGTTGTGCAAGTGGCGTTCCTCCAAGAGACACACCTTACTAGTGCCTCGGAACGAAATGTGGGTGCTCGATGGGCAGGCGTGTGAATAGAATCCTCTTACACCACCTATGCACAGGGCATGATGATCCTAGTCAAAAAGGTAGTCCCGTTTACTGTTCTGAGTTCTGACACTGATGAGCATGGTCGGGTGGCGATGGTTTATGGTCAGTCGGGTGGTAAGAATGTTCTACTGGTCAATATCTATGGACCGAATATAGATGACCCTTCCAATTTTTCAGATGTATGGTGTCGTATCTCTGGGTTCCCATCTGCGGAGATTCTCTGAGTGGCGATTTTAATGTGAGCTTAGTAGAGCCCTTGACCGCGTTTGCAGTGGGGCAGTCAGACTCAAGCAGGCATCGGAGACGTTGCTGGGGGTTATGGCAGCGGGAAACCTACATGATGTGTGGCGTACTCAACATCCAGGGTAAAGAAAAGTGCCTTTGTTTCCTCTGTACATGGGACATGGTCCCACATAGATTTTTGCCTTGTTACCAAGGCTGTTTGCACATGGGCAGTGAAGGTTAATCACATGGCACAAACACCCTCTGATCACTTCCCGATGGTCCTTGACTTCCAGGTACCGACTTGTGACCTGCCACCTTTAACATGGCGGCTGCAACCGTCTTCGTTGACTGACCCGGTCTTCAGACAGACCATTGGGGAGGCAATTCATAACTTCTTTGGGGACAATCAAGGCTCAGTTGAAAGTGCTGGAGTGCTGTGGGAAGCATTTAAGGTGACGATTAGGGGCACTTACATAGGCGCACAGGCGGGAGTGTTGCGGGACATTAGATGTAGGATTCATAAGCTGGTAGCAGATATCTCTACATTAGAGCAGGAGTAAGTCCCTTTCTTCTGCCACGTTAGCTGCAATACGGGATCGTGGTACGGAACATAACAATACGGTGGATCAAGAGATATTGCACAGATCCAGGTGCAGTATAGCTCGCCTCTATGGAGAGGGGGGTCACCCGGGCAGGTCCCTTGCTCAGAAGTTGGCGGCACGGTGTAGTCACTGAGTTGCTGGATGAGGATGGAGTTGATCATTGCACAACTCCTGAGATCAGTGGTGTTCTTATTAATTATTACAGTAATCTCTATGCAAAGGGTACTGGTGTGCCAACAACAGAAATACACTCCTATCTTGCTAACGTAGCCTTGGGGTGGCCATCCTGTGAACAGAGGGAATACATTACACAGCCTTTTGATATTGAAGACATTAAATTAGCCATAATGTCACTTCCCACATGTAAGGCTGCTAGGCTGGATGGGCTCCCCAGTGAGTTCTATAAAGCTTAGGTGGATGATTTGGCCCCTAGGCTGCTGGAGGTGTATGCATAGGCATACGATGAGGGAAGACTCCCACCCTTCTCAAAGAAGCGCTACTGGTGACACTCTTGAAGCCTGATAAGGCTGCCAACCGGTGCAACTCCTGTAGGCCTCTTTCAATCATTAATATAGATGCCAAGATCTTGGCTAAAATGATAGCCAACAGGCTTCAGCCACTTGTCCTCCTCCTGGTTTTGCCGGACCAATCCGGTTTCGTGACAGCTAGACCCACTGCACACAATTAGCATACGGTGTTCTCCACATTGCATTATTTTGACCCCCAGTTCCAGGCAGTCGCTGTGTTACTAGATGCAGCAAAGGCATTTGATTCCCTTCAGTGGGACTATAAATTTACCGTCTTCACTAGAATGGGCCTTCCTCTGTTTTTTCTGCAGTGGATTAGGGTGCTGTACACGGAACCCCTCGCATGATTATGCGTTAATGGATGGGTGTCATCAGCTTTTCTCATTGAGCGAGGCACGCATCGGGGTTGCCCCTTGTCGCCGATGCTTTTCGCGCTCGTGTTGGAGCCGTTGGCCTGTAAACTTCGGCAGCGGCATGCTGCGGCTGTGTTGCGCTTTCGTCAGTGGCCACTTGTGGTTTCACTCTATGCTGATGATATGCTGCTGTATGTGAGGGAACCCGCCACCTTCCTACCGGCACTTCTTCAGGAGTATGTTAAATTCTAGAGGTATTCTGGCCTGGGGATTAATTGGGTGAAATTTACTGTGTTTCCGATCACAGCTGGAACATTGGAGGTAGAGATGGACTTCCCACTGGCGTGGACTCAGGATCCGGTGAAGTACCTGGGGATATGGTTGCACAGGGATCTGGATCGGGTGATCTCGGAGAACTATGGCTAAGTGCTCACACGAATCACTGAGCAGAAGGAGCGGTGGACTCGTTTGCCTCTCTCGCTAGCCGATTGAATCGCTGTAATTAAAATGACAATTTTGCCCAAACTAATTTATCTTTTCGTAAATATCCTGATTAGTTTGAATATCGCGCTGTTCCGTGCCCTTCATTCTGTATTGCTCTCATTTGTATAGGGTGGTAAGACACCCAGGTGCAGTTGGGATGTCCTGGTTCAGCCATTCGACTGTGGGGGTTTGAGGCACCTGATCTACGATTATATTACCTCTGCACTCAAGGACAATTTGCGCACTATTGGCATTTCTGCTGTTCTCCCATTGCCGCTGCAGGCTGCAACCCTTTCGGGGGGAATGGGTGGTCCCAGGACCGAGCTAAATTCTGCTTTGTGCACGCCATGGGTCTGGATGGCCTTAGCTAAAAGGTCCCAGCTTACCTATCTGTACGCCCTGTCGCTGCCACTGGCTGCACACCCTGATATCTTGGCGGCTCGGGAGAGGCCTGCGCTCACCCGCGTAGCTAGGTGGGTGCGGGGGGGGGGGGCGGTCCGCCCCGGGCGGCACTATTTTGGGGGTGTCCGCGCAGCACTGGTGGCCCGTTGCGGCGGCCTTTGTAATTTATTTGGGGATAGTCACTGACACTACTGTCAGTCACAGTAGTGTCAGTGTCCCCAAATAAACTGTAAAGGCCGCCGCTACAGCCCACCAGTGCAGCGCGCGCAGTCCCGCGTTTGTGTTTGCTCATCCGTCCCAGGGCCGTCAATCTTGTAGCGCGGGAGCGCTACCAATGACGGCCCTGTAAATCGTTTGGCCTTGGCCAGCCCTCGCGATGAGAACGTAGCAGTGATGCGTCACGCGCTTCACCACTACGTGCTCTCGTGAGGATTTAATTCTGGCCTGGGGCAGTGGCAGTGCTGCTGGCTGGCCCTGGGCGATTTCCTGGCTGGCGGCTGCTGTAGCAGAATTGATTGAACCAACTCCTGCCTGCCATAGAGTCTTCAGTGAGGTAAGAGAGCTCATTGCTAAACGTTTTCAGAGATGTGGCTGGCTCCGAAGACTCTAGGGTAGTGGCCCTCAAAGTCTCTGTCCCCGCACCTGTCTTGGCAAGAGGGGTAACTGGGATTTAACTACCGCCACATCCTTCCACTTATCCCTCAGACTAGTAACAGCAGCTGTAACATGCCAAGGACGGATATCTTCTTTCCTTCTCGCAGGCATCATACGTTGAGAACAAGAAATGCTCAACACGAAACGATACGATCAATTATGCGGCTCTGGGCGGGATAGAACGTTTGGCAACTCATCATAAAAGATAAACAGCTATTATACTTGAAGTGATGCATAGTTAACATCCGCACCCTGGGTAGGCGTGAGCGTCACTGATCAAGGGTATACTAAAATCCGACGTTGTGCCTGAGAACTTTGCCAGGAGGCAGTCCTTCTGCTCTGATGTCACCCACTCTCATCTGCTGCTCTGCCTAGCAATAACTTGTACGGTAAAAAAATACTTTAAAAGAGTGACATTGAAACTTTCGTTTTACAGGGAACACTCACCGAATTCACGACTGGCCAGCTCCTAAAATACGCGCTGGCAAAGTCAATAGGTATGGCTTTTAAAACGTGTATGATCACAAGCACGCATGCACAGGCACACTACAAGACAGTCACAAATAACACACATGCAAGCACACACAGGGCCACAGACATACTGCAGGCATTCCTGAATGCATATGGTGATGCATCAATGGATACACACCTAAGTGGCTACAAAGATGAATCGTTGCTTACATGTATGACTGTATAGACTGACAGGTATGGGTGTATAGAAAGATAATTACACAGCTGTGGGTCGGTGTATGGATTTATGATTAATTGTGCAGTAAGAAAACTTGGATATGGAGCAATGAATAGATAAAAGGAATGCATCAGTATCAATGGGTGAATGGAATAATTGGTACAAATTTGTGGATAGATGCATGGAAATGGGTGAATAGATGGATGGAGGAGTGGTTTGGTGAACAGAGAGATGAGTTTGAGTGTTTGCACTGTAAGTGGGTGGGTGGACGCATCTCTGCCAGTATTGATGGATTCAGGTGCAGGGCCAGATGGATAGATGAATGCATAGGGGCAGATGGATTATCGGCAGCCCTGCCCTGGCGCTGCATCCCAGCCCGAGTCTCGAGTCTCGGCAGTGACTCCTGGCTCCCTTCCTGTGCCCTGGGTAGACTTGGGGGTATCGGTTACAGGCTCAGCCCACAGGCAGCTCTCAGCTCCCCACCATTGGCTGCACTTCCAGCCCATTAGGGAAATGAAGCCCTCTCTCCAGTTTGCCGAGCGCCTTGCAGTTTTCTGGAAACCAGAGACATCCTGCGATGGGTCAATGGGGGCACGCAGAAGCACAGGGTGCAGACATTTCTCTCTTCTGTACTCACCCCACCCTGCTCTTGGGATGCCTTTCTTCCCCAACATGTGCTATGCTCACAGTGTCCTATGCTATCTTATGTTTTGTTAGAAAAGTTTTAGTGCTCACAACCAAGAACTGAGTCGCCTCATGGCACTAAATTGTTTTTCGGTCATGCTCACCGCCGCCACTCTTCATCCCCTTCCTTACTCCCTGGCCTCTCTTCCTCACACCCTGCTCATTCTTTTCATCACTCCCTGGTATCTCTCCCTCACACCCTGCTCATTCACTTCATTACTCCCTGGCCTCTCCCTCACACCGGCCCTCCTCATTCTCTTCATCACTCCCTGGCCTCTCCCCCTCACACCGGCCCTCCTCATTCTCTTCATCACTCTCTGGCCTCTCTCCCCCACACCCTCCTCATTCTCTTCATCACTCCCTGGCCTCCCCCTAACACTGGCCCTCCTCATTCTCTTTATCACTTCCTTGGCCTCTCCCTCACACTGGCCCTCCTCATTCTTTTCATCACTCCCTGGCCTCTCTCCCTCACACCCTGCTCATTCACTTCATTACTCCCTGGCCTCTCCCTCACACCGGCCCTCCTCATTCTCTTCATCACTCTCTGGCCTCTCTCCCCCACACCCTCCTCATTCTCCTTATCACTCCCTGGCCTCTCCCTCACACTGGCCCTCCTCATTCTCTTCATCACTCCCTGGCCTCTCCCCCACACCCTCCTCATTCTCTTTATCACTCCCTGGCCTCTCCCCCTCACACCCTCCTCATTCTCTTCATCACTCTCTGGCCTCTCCCTCACACCGGCCTTCCTCATTCTTTTCCTCATTCCCTGGCCTCTCCCTCACACCGGCCCTCCTCATTCTCTTCATCACTCCCTGGCCTCTCTCCCTCACACCCTCCTCATTCTCTTGATCACTCCCTGGCCTCTCCCCCACACCCTCCTCATTCTCTTTATCACTCCCTGGCCTCTCCCCCACACCCTCCTCATTCTCTTTATCACTCCCTGGCCTCTCCCCCTCACACCCTCCTCATTCTCTTCATCACTCTCTGGCCTCTCCCTCACACCGGCCTTCCTCATTCTTTTCATCATTCCCTGGCCTCTCCCTCACACCGGCCCTCCTCATTCTCTTCATCACTCCCTGGCCTCTCTCCCTCACACCCTCCTCATTCTCTTGATCAGTCCCTGGCCTCTCCCCCACACCCTCCTCATTCTCTTTATCACTCCCTGGCCTCTCCCCCACACCCTCCTCATTCTCTTTATCACTCCCTGGCCTCTCCCTCAAAACCTCCTCATTCTCTTGATCACTCCATGGCCTCTCCCCCACACCCTCCTCATTCTCTATATCACTCTCTGGCTTCTCTCCCTCACACTCTCCTCATTCTCTTTATCATTCCCTGGCCTCTCCCTAAAACCGGCCCTCCTCATTCTCTTCATCACTCTCTGGCCTCTCCCTCACACCCTCCTCATTCTCTTTATCACTCTCTGGCCTCTCTCCCCCGCACCCTCCCCATTCTCTTCATCACTCCCTGGCCTCTCTCCCCCACACCCTCCTCATTCTCTTCATCACTCCCTGGCATCTCTCCCTCACTCTGGCCCTCCTCATTCTCTTCATCACTCCCTGGCCTCTCCCTCACACCGGCCCTCCTCTTTCTCTTTATCACTCCCTGGCCGCTCTCTCACACTGGCCCTCCTCATTCTCTTCATCACTCCCTGGCCTCTCCCTCACACTGGCCCTCCTCTTTCTCTTTATCACTCCCTGGCTGCTCTCTCACACTGGCCCTCCTCATTCTCTTCATCACTCCCTGGCCTCTCCCTCACACCGGCCCTCCTCTTTCTCTTTATCACTCCCTGGCCTCTCCCTCACACTGGCCCTCCTCATTCTCTTCATCACTCCCTGGCCTCTCCCCCACACTCTCCTCATTCTCTTCATCACTCTCTGGCCGCTCTCCTCCACACCCTCCTCATTCTCTTCATCACTCCCTGGCCTCCCCCTCACACTGGCCCTCCTCATTCTCTTTATCACTTCCCTGGCCTCTCCCTCACACCGGCCCTCCTCATTCTCTTTATCACTCCCTGGCCTCTCCCTCACACTGGCCCTCCTCATTCTCTTTATCACTCCCTGGCCTCTCCCTCACACTGGCCCTCCTCATTCTCTTTATCACTCCCTGGCCTCTCCCTCACACTGGCCCTCCTCATTCTCTTTATCACTGCCTGGCCTCTCTCCCTCACACCCTCCTCATTCTCTTTATCACTCCCTGGCCTCTCTCCCTCATACCCTCCTCATTCTCTTCATCACTCTGCCAGTCACCGGTGTATTCAACTGTGTAGCCTTGGACCGTGTCATGTATGTGCATGTAACTTGCATGATCGAGGTAACTATTAGTGGCGATACTACGTGTCTCTCGGACCTCTTTCAAGTGCTCGCAGTCCTTTTTCCCCAGCAACCCCCCAGGGGGGCGGCAATCTGAAGGATAGCCCCGGGCGCCACAAGCTCTAGCTACGCCCCTGCCTGCGCTGCAGGAGTTGGCCGCTGCCGGAACTAATACACTGGGGGACTTGTATAAACAGGGTCAGTTTTGATCGCTTCAGGATGTACGAGGGGGTCAGAGTAGTACATTTATGCTAGGGTTCATATATGTTCAGGTACGGCAAGCAGTTAGGGATATTTACCCGGCTTTTCCAGATGAACCTAGAACGTTGCGAGCACTGCAGGCAGTGCTGGCAGGATCAGAGAGAGAGGACCTAATTACCAGGCTCTATAATGCCTAGCAAAGGGAAAATGAGCCAGGAGAACACCTCTCTTATGTGAAATGGATTGTGGCGCTTGGACCCACGTTAACGACTGAGCGATGGCAAACCTGCTGTGCACTAACAGAGCGCCTCACATTGAATTACAATCTCCGTGTGGTCCACTTTAAGTTTTTGCACCAATTATATTATACCCCATTGCAACTTCGTAAGTTTGGGCTGCGGGAAAATGCTAATTGTACTGTGTAGGTGTGGACTGGTGGATGCCGATTTCCTGCATCTGGCATGGGCGTGTGCTGGTGTGTTTGAGTTCTGGTCGAGGGTAGTAAAAGTGTTAACAGATATTGTGCTGGTGCCGGTACATTGTACTCTGGAAGTGTGCCTCCTGGGTAGCGTTAAGATTCTCAAGTCCTGCAACCGGCACCTCGTTGCAGTCTCGACCCTGATGGCCAAGACGGCGATGGCACAGCACTGAGGGGCGAAATCTATTCCCACTGTTAAAAAATTGATTCACGATTTACTCAATTGCAGGGATCAGTAGGGGGCCTACGATGAGGAAATACCTAAGGCTTCTCGTCCTAAAGATTATTGGGACCCACTTACTGTATACTTAAGTCACCCTGACTTGTAATACTGTGATTGACTATATGCTGGATAGTGCATGGATGGGGAAAGCCTGATACCGATACTCTATCCATTGCCATAGGTCATTATGTACTACTCTAATGTGTTTGTGATGTTTAGGATTCTCCAATTGAATGATGTAAAGTCCTTGACATGCCGGGAGGGGGGAGGGTGGGGGGGTCGGTTATGTTGGGGATTGGTGCGTTATTTAGCGCCTTTCAATGTACTATATCATGTTTATAACAAATTTAATAAACAGATTAAAAAATATATATATGTATTTAATCGTTTGATCATTTCAGACTGTCTATCACTGGACATACACTCAAAACCCCCTGGTTACTGTATGTTAAAGTGTCCCTCACTGCCCCGGGAAGAGCAGATTGTTTTCCTAAACAAAATGCTGTGAAGCCCGGGGATCTGACATCAGTAAAAGAGTTTTTTTTAAACATGTCACAGCTCTCCATGAAGATAATGAGCTTAATAAACCAGTGGTGAGAGGGCACACCCTTTTTTAATCAGTACAGGGAGTGGAGAATTATCTCTCCATTTTAACAAGCACCTCTGACAGATCCTTAATAACTTGTTTTAGATTCAATCAGCTCCATCATCTCTTGGCATCCCCGTCTGGCTTTGTTTTACATGTTGATAATAGAGGACCCTGTGGCTGCGACGATAGGTCTGTACAGGATACCCTACATTTTGTCCTTTTATGTAAATATTTTACTCTCCCAAGGAGATAAGGTTCTTAAAGATTTGCGTTTTAGACAAGCCTGTGCTGCTTTAATGTACTTGCAGCTTCTGCCTAATGATTTATAGTAAGGAATTTTTTGAGAGCAGCATTCAGATCTAGAAATTCCACATGTGAATGAGGACTGTTTGGACTTTGTGACTTTGCACTACACTATCAAATGAATTTTAGATGTATTGCTGCTGTGTTTTTATACTTTGTTATTTCTTATCTTTTATGGTTGCGATCACTTCTGAATAAAGATTATTATTATTATTATTATTATTATTATTATTATTATTATTATTATTATTATTATGACTATTAATTGGTATTAACACATGTTCTACTATTCTATGCTTCCACAAGTCCTCCAATGAAATGGTACCTCACCTGCATGGGTAGGCCTAGTGCATGCAACAGGAAATGGGTCAAAACACAACATGGACGCCTGACATTTTTTCCACTCAAAACTGACCCTTTTTCTTTTAGTTTTATTGCAAAGTGGGTAGCTGTAGCTTCTGGACCCTTGCTCAGCTGGCACCTAGAGAAACCTAGCAAACTTGCACATATTTGAAAACAAGAACCCAAGGGGAGTCCAGGGTGGGGTGGCTTGCATGGTTCTCACCAGGTTTTCTTACCCAGACTCCCTTGCAAACTTCAAACATCGGTTAAAAAAAACACATTTTCCTCTCATTTCTGTGATGGAAAGTCCTGGAATCTACAGGGAGCCACAAACTTCCACCCACCCAGCATTCCCAAAAGTTTCCTGATTAAATATGGTACCTCACTTGTGTGGGTAGGCCTAGTTCGCATGACAGGAAATGGCCCAAAACACAACCTGGACACATCAGGTTTTTCCACTGAAAACTGACCGTTTTTTTCCCCAATGTGGGTAGCTTTAGATTTTCGACCATAGCTCAGCTGACACCTAGGGAAACCTACCAAGCATTACATTTTTTTAAACTAGACACCTAGGGGTATCCAGGGTGGCGTGACTTGTGTGGCTTTCACCAGGTTTAACCGAAAATCAATTGCAAACCACAAACTTTGACCAAAAAAATAAATTTTCCTCACATTTCTGTGATGAAAAGTTCTGGAATCTGCAAGGAGCCATAAACTTCAGTCCACCCTTCATTCCCCCCAAGTCTCCCGATAAAAATGTTACCTCACTTGTGTGGCTAGGCCTAGCCCCGCAACAGGAAATGTTCCAAAACGCAGCATGGGCGCATCACATTTTTCATCTGAAAACTGACCTTTTTTTCCCAACGTGGGTACCGGTAGGTTTTGGACCCTACTGTGATTGAAAAAGATCAAACTAAGGTCAATGGGAGTCCCCTGGCGAGGGCTTCCATTGACCTTGGTTTGAGATGTTCCTGTAGCGGGCACTAGGCCCAGCCACACAAGTGGAGCTGCGTTTTAATTGGCACAAGTGGGGTAATGAAGAGTTGTAGGAATTTTGTGAATTCTGGTAGTTTGATTTCAGGTAGTGTTTGAAGTTTACAAAGCGTTCTGGGTAAGAAACCCTCATGGGATCAACACACGACACACCACCCTGGACTCCCCTGGTTATCTAGTTTTAAAAAATGTCTGTGGTTCATAGGTTTGCATGGGTGGCGCCATAGCACGGCTCAAAATATGCACCTACCCCTGTTGCTTATCTCTCAATGTTGTGATTTAGGGCCTTTTGTATTGTTTTCTCGTGGCCCACCACACAAGTGGGGTAGCGTTCTTCTCGGGAGGTGTGATGTTCCCGAAGGCTTCTGGGTAAAATTACCTGGTGAGAGTCATGCAAGTCATGCCCCCTTGGACTCCCCTGGTTGTCTAGTTTTCAAAAGTGTGCACGTTTGCCTAGGTGGCAGCTGAGCTAGGGCCCAAAATCTACAGCTACCCACATTGCAAAAAAAAAATGAGTCTTAGTAAGGGCGATATTTACATTTTGGCTGACAAAGAAGACTCCATCGCCCTGGCGGAGTACTAAACGTCTGCCATGCTGAGATTACTACCCCTACCAAATTTAGAAATGACCGCTAAGCTGGTGGTCAAATAAAAAACTTTGACAGGAGCTGCCAAAATGGAGATGCCTGTCAATGCCTTTTTATATTCGACGCACTACTCCATCAACATGGCGGAGCTGTCCATCAATTTTTTTTATAATTTTAAAAAACAATATCCCGGAGCCAGGTTTTCTTTTTGGAGAAAAAATGGCCCTCCCACAATGGGAGTTATTTCCCATGACAAGTGAGGCATTAGACAGTTATTTCTGCCCCTTACCACCATGGTTTTCCAGGCGGTGACGGATAGTGAAAACTGACCTTTATGTCTGCACGTCTAAATTAGGTGAGTGAGCAGAGTGGTCTGCCACACATGGGTCTTACTCAGTCAGGACATTGGAGGGGTGTAACCATGGCCCTGATTAAGTAGTCTTCCCCACGGCTATACCAATGCTCTGTCCACACATATATATCTAGCGGCCAGACCATTATCTTCATGGTTAGGATACTGTGTTAAACAAAGGAGGGAGGGTGATCAATTAGATCAAGAAGGCACTCATTACCACTAAAAAGTGGAAGGTCCAATCTCAGCTGGTGCCCTAGACAAGCATAGGTCAACAAAGGGGGTTGCTGAAACGTTCCTTAGTAAGGGAATTGTGTGTATCTGGCGTGACCGAGGGTGTAGATATGACACCTTTGGGCATCCATTTTGTTGGATGTGGTTGCCTCACACACCCATATGGGTGTCATGCTTCATCATTGGCGTTTGCTCCTCGTCGGGGAGGCAGTGCAATCCCCGACGAACTCACCTCTAGGAGGGGCTCTTTAGCGGAGATCTTTTAAATCCAACTGCCTTTTGGTGAAGTGCGGGTGTGTGGGTAATAAAGCAAGTAGCCTTGGGGTGATTAAAATGTAGGGGGGGTACCGGAAACTACTTTATTCTGGGGGTCTCCCACTACAGTTAAAAGCGTGAATCTAACTCGCTAGGTGCCAACCAATTAGGTTTATTGGCCCTAGATGAGATTAGGAGAGGAATTGGTCAACATGTTTCTCGCAATGGGATAATACCCGCGATTCATCAGGACCTATCAAGTATAGAAAAAATAAAAAATGAAAAATGTTCATTCAACAGCATGCTAGTGTCAAGTGTCTCCTACCAGTGTTATGGAAGTATGTTACCTCTGTGGTGTTTTCCTATGCCTAGAGTGGAAACAAGAAAACGTTACAGGGTTAAAAGCAATGAGTTCTGTCTAAAAGACAAATATGGTAAGTGCCACAGATACACACAGTGTGTCATTCTAGAAATCATGGAGTTCGTCTAGCTTCAATCAAACGTGATCATATTGTAGCATCTTGCAATGTGACCCACACACCAACCTTAAGTATGTGGAATGGTGCTACATAATACAACCACAATGTAGGTGCAAAGTTATAAAAAAGTATTAAAAACTGCAGACAGCAATTATTACAAGGTACATGCTCCAAACACGTCAGGTGCGGTGAACCTTGGTGTACATGTGCTCACTCAATAGATGGGATGCCAATACTTATGCCCGCCCGACTCACCTCTAGGTCAGGAAAAAATTGCCACATGGGCGTTCGGCGGGTCTAGGACAGCGGGGATGAACCTCAAGGTATGGCTAGGGGAGGAGACGTGGATATCGTCAGGTCGAGGCTGTCAAAAATGGTTAACAAGGCCATCCCCGGGTGAGGGAATGTGCAAGAGCTAGCGCGGGAAAAAGGGGCTCACCGGGCGCAAAAGTAGCGTCCGCCTTACCTCAAGCTTCCCGTGTCCTTGTCGATTCACCTACCCATCGCCGCCGAGCTCGGATAGATGGTAATGCTCGGCGGCGCTTGCCATATCAATACAAAGGTGCCGGGTTGCGGCGTCAGACCCCGCCCCCTTCGTGAGGTCAGGTGGTGCGCCTGGTTTACATGGCCGCCATCTTGGAATGGGATGTTGCTGCGTGGCTGATAGCCCAAAGGGGTAAAAACGGCCTGGAATAGCACTTAATTTGATACAGTTGGCAAACAAACGCTAGGTAACTCTATCGTTATAGCGCTAGTCAATATGAACTCGCCATAAATTCAAATTAAAAGCCAGTTGCACCCCCATAGAAATAAGGGAGGGGTAGCAAGTGGGAGGGAAGGTCAGGTGGTGCGTAAGGAGTCTGTGGAGGCCATCATGCAATGGTGTGGCAAGTAAGCTTAGTGTGGGTTGGATGGAGACATCTAAGCTACCTGTGGTCAAATATAGGGATGTCGGCTGTCGTATCAGTTGTGATTAGGACCATGTATCGGTAATTGAACCAGGGTAGCAATAAATGGACTACGAGTATGGATATATTGGATGTAGGAAGTACATGGAAATTCCATATGTTCACTAACAGTATGTAATATATTCAATTGAGTCATAGAAGTAGGTTATGTCACAGAGAGTGCCACGGGATGTCCTCGTTCAAACCTCTGTTGTCAGAGGACAGTCGGTGGACCCACCTTTGTTCTTTCCTAAACAGGGCTTGTTTTTGGCGGTTGGGGCTGGATTCTAACACAAGCCATTTGAGTGAATCTGCAGTGTGATTAGATTCAACGTAGTGCTTACACATCTTGGTATGTGTTTTCTTACAGCGGAAGTTACTGCGATGTTCAATAATTCGTGTTTTGATTGGACGTGTCGTCATGCCAATGTACTGCAGTCCGCATGGGCATGTTAACATGTAGATACAGTTGGAGGTATTGCAATTTGTGTGTCCCCTGATTTCCCAATTGAAGGTGTCGGTCAATTGTATCGTTTTGTTTATGGATGTGTAGGCACACACTCCACAGGTCCCACATGGATAATGACCCTTGACTGGAGGTAAGTTCCACAACGTCTGTTGACCACCCTTCTTAGGTACTCTTGGTCTAGTACTGATCAAAATATTTTTGACATTCTGGGATCTTTTGAACGCAAATCTCGGTGTTAGGCTCAGGTTGCCTGTATTCAAAATGTCCCAGTGTCGTTTGATCACACGTTTGATTTGGTTAGACACGGGGGTGAAGGTAGTGACACAGGTTAAAGGCTGGTCTTCAATTGGTGTCACCTCCTGTTGTTCAAGCAGAGCCTCTCGATGGTTGTTTCTGGCTCGTTTCTGTGCCCTAGAGACCACTTTTGTGGGGTAACCTCTGTCCAGTAAATTCCTAGACAGGATCGATGATTCTTTTTTGTAATCTAGTAGATTGCTACAATTTCGCCGTAT
Source organism: Lissotriton helveticus (assembly GCF_964261635.1). Lineage (NCBI taxonomy): Eukaryota > Metazoa > Chordata > Amphibia > Caudata > Salamandridae > Lissotriton > Lissotriton helveticus. The sequence goes on along the minus strand of NC_136060.1, from coordinate 117,762,201 downwards.
CCGGAGAAATTGTCCAAAGGGGAGGTTAGACCGTAAGGCTTTCGGGTGGTGGCTCGTATAGTGGAGCAGGCTATTCCGGTCGGTGGGCTTCCTGTACATGGTGGTACTGAGTGCCCCCTCTTTCAGTCTTATGGTCAAATCAAGGAAAGCAATTTGTGTGGATGATGCAGACATCGTAAAGTGAAGATAGGGGTTAAGAGTGTTGACCCAAGTAAAGAACGCCTCATGTGAGGAAGGTGGGCCAGTCCACAAGATCAGAATATCATCTATATAGCGCCTCCACAACCTGATGTTATCAAGGAAGGGATTGGACTGATGATGTATATGTCTGTCTTCGAATTCTGCCATATAAAGACAAGCCACCGAAGGAGCAAAAGTACTGCCCATTGATGTACCTTGGGTTTGGTGGTAAAACTGCCCCTTAAACTCAAAATAGTTCTCCATTAATGCTAAAGTAGCACACTCCATAACAAAAGCAGGTGGGGTGACTGAACTCCAGGTTTCAAGCCCAAGTCTATCCTCTATTACTTCTAGTGTGGCCCTCTGGGGGATATTAGTATACAAGGCCTCTACATCGAGAGTAATTAAGAGATTAATCTGCTCGGTATCATGAAAAGTGTCCAGTAAGCGTAAGACATCTGAAGAGTCTTGGATGAAGGAAGGAATGCGTCTGACTAGGGGTTGTAGGAAATGATCACAAAATTGTGAAAGGGGTTCCAGGACGGAATCAATCCCCGACACAATAGGTCGTCCAGGTACCGGTCTAGATTCTTTATGGATCTTGGGTAGAGTGTAAAAGTAGGGGACCCTGGGATCTTTTTTCATCAGGAAGTCCGCCTCTTTCTTAGTGATACACTGTTCACATTCCGCACTGTCCATCAGGCCTGTAATTGTGGTCTGCAGGCGTACTGTCGGTTCACAAGGGATAGGTGTGTAGTATCGTCTATCATTCAGTTGCCTTGTGCATTCTCGGTCATAGTCCACCGTGTTCATGAGAACTGTGGCCCCACCCTTGTCTGCCTGTTTAATAGTGACCAGGGGATCATCAGCCAAAGACCTGAGAGTATCCATCTCATTACGTGAGATATTGCAATGCTTTCCTTGCTGGTCTAGTGTTTTGATGTCTTTCAGTACAGCCTGTTCATAGGTAAGTACTTCATTCGGAATCATCCCATTGTGGGGTGTGAAAGTCGAAGGGTTATGGAGGCCTGAATCTACCACTGGATCACTAGGCCTCCCCTCAAAAAAGGCTTTCAATCTGATTTTCCGGAAAAAAGCTTGGATTTCGCGAGTTTGTTGGAAGAGGTCAGTTTTAGGGGTTGGTACAAAACCCAGACCCTTCTGTAAAACCAGCTCCTCTCTCTCAGTCAATATTCGGTCTGATAAGTTCACCACCAGGCTCATCTTTGTCCCGACCGGTTCGTGGTCCTCGTGTCCATTCCCTGGGGGCGTGTATCCTCCCACTGTACTGTTTTCTCTGGAGCGTTGCCTCGCTTTCGCCCTCTGCCCCGGCCTCTGCCTAAAAAAGGGGGGCGTGCGGAACCTTGAGGGGCATAGTAGGGTGGGTATTGCGGTACAAAAGGTGGTTGGAAATTGGGGAATTGGGGGTATTGCCAGAAAGGAGGTCCAAGGGGAGGCCCCTGGGATGGGAAGTTATGGTAAACCTGTTGACCACGTCCCCTGCCTCTTTTCCCTTTTTGTTGCATATGGGGGGGTCCAAAGTCCCCGCTATCCTCGGATCCACTGTTGGATCCACTGTTGGATCCCCTTCTGGAGGCAGTAGCACTCGAGTCCGAGTTGTAATTAGTACCCGAGGGGACATAATCTTCCTTTAAATATGGATAGACTTTTTCTTTTGAAAACCTTTTGATATCTTTTTGAAGTTTGGTAACTTTCTGGTTCATTAGATATTCTCTGTGGTCAGACATTTCCTTATTGAGTTCTGCCAGTTTAGTTTTGAAACCTGGATTTTGAACCGCTGTTTTTAAAGCAGCTTCTGCCGCTTGAATGCGCGTCAAGAGTTCATCTGCTAACCTTTTAGCAGTGTTAACAATGAGAATGAGCAGATCATGGGTGCACTTCCACGAAATCTGCGACCATTCATTTTTAAATTGTCCATCTTCCCAGAAGATCCTGGGAAAGTTTTTAACAATTAGGCCGTTTGGTGCAATTTTGGCTTTGTAATATTCAGCCATCATTGCTCCATGTATGGTAATTCGAATCCATTCTCGTTTAAGATCTGATAAAGTTTGCCATTCCACTGTATTACTCCCTGTAGCTGCATCTTCCTCGCCGAAACTCAGCCCCTGACCATCCATCTTGTGGAAGTCAATGAGGTCGTGTTCCTGAACAAGGGTAGTCCTCACCAGGAGGACAAAGAAAAAGGTAAATAAGTATCCTTACGGTGGGTAAGACTTGTTCTATCCCCCTTCCCTGTGACTCCTCCATCACTGTGGTCAGTCACACCCCACTTCCCCATTTGGGTAGTGGTAGTATCATCTTTCTTAATCTCTTATTTACCTTTTTCTTTGTCCTCCTGGTGAGGACTACCCTTGTTCAGGAACACGACCTCATTGACTTCCACAAGATGGATGGTCAGGGGCTGAGTTTCGGCGAGGAAGATGCTGCAGCCATTATGAGGACTCCATCACTGCTCGGCATAGATATAGATCCAGCTACAGGGAGTAATACAGTGGAATGGCAAACTTTATCAGATCTTAAACGAGAATGGATTCGAATTACCATACATGGAGCAATGATGGCTGAATATTTCAAAGCCAAAATTGCACCAAACGGCCTAATTGTTAAAAACTTTCCCAGGATCTTCTGGGAAGATGGACAATTTAAAATTGAATGGTCGCAGATTTCGTGGAAGTGCACCCATGATCTGCTCATTCTCATTGTTAACACGGCTAAAAGGTTAGCAGATGAACTCTTGACGCGCATTCAAGCGGCAGAAGCTGCTTTAAAAACAGCGGTTCAAAATCCAGGTTTCAAAACTAAACTGGCAGAACTCAATAAGGAAATGTCTGACCACAGAGAATATCTAATGAACCAGAAAGTTACCAAACTTCAAAAAGATATCAAAAGGTTTTCAAAAGAAAAAGTCTATCCATATTTAAAGGAAGATTATGTCCCCTCGGGTACTAATTACAACTCGGACTCGAGTGCTACTGCCTCCAGAAGGGGATCCAACAGTGGATCCAACAGTGGATCCGAGGATAGCGGGGACTTTGGACCCCCCCATATGCAACAAAAAGGGAAAAGAGGCAGGGGACGTGGTCAACAGGTTTACCATAACTTCCCACCCCAGGGGCCTCCCCTTGGACCTCCTTTCTGGCAATACCCCCAATTCCCCAATTTCCAACCACCTTTTGTACCGCAATACCCACCCTACTATGCCCCTCAAGGTTCCGCACGCCCCCCTTTTTTAGGCAGAGGCCGGGGCAGAGGGCGAGGGCGAAAGCGAGGCAACGCTCCAGAGAAAACAGTACAGTGGGAGGATACACGCCCCCAGGGAATGGACACGAGGACCACGAACCGGTCGGGACAAAGATGAGCCTGGTGGTGAACTTATCAGACCGATTATTGACTGAGAGAGAGGAGCTGGTTTTACAGAAGGGTCTGGGTTTTGTACCAACCCCTAAAACTGACCTCTTCCAACAAACTCGTGAAATCCAAGCTTTTTTCCGGAAAATCAGATTGAAAGCCTTTTTTGAGGGGAGGCCTAGTGATCCAGTGGTAGATTCAGGCCTCCATAACCCTTCGACTTTCACACCCCACAATGGGATGATTCCGAATGAAGTACTTACCTATGAACAGGCTGTACTGAAAGACATCAAAACACTAGACCAGCAAGGAAAGCATTGCAATATCTCACGTAATGAGATGGATACTCTCAGGTCTTTGGCTGATGATCCCCTGGTCACTATTAAACCGGCAGACAAGGGTGGGGCCACAGTTCTCATGAACACGGTGGACTATGACCGAGAATGCACAAGGCAACTGAATGATAGACGATACTACACACCTATCCCTTGTGAACCGACAGTACGCCTGCAGACCACAATTACAGGCCTGGTGGACAGTGCAGAATGTGAACAGTGGATCACTAAGAAAGAGGCGGACTTCCTGATGAAAAAAGATCCCAGGGTCCCCTACTTTTACACTCTACCCAAGATCCATAAAGAATCTAGACCGGTACCTGGACGACCTATTGTGTCGGGGATTGATTCCGTCCTGGAACCCCTTTCACAATTTTGTGATCATTTCCTACAACCCCTAGTCAGACGCATTCCTTCCTTCATCCAAGACACTTCAGACGTCTTACGCTTACTGGACACTTTTCATGATACCGAGCAGATTAATCTCTTAATTACTCTCGATGTAGAGGCCTTGTATACTAATATCCCCCAGAGGGCCACACTAGAAGTAATAGAGGATAGACTTGGGCTTGAAACCTGGAGTTCAGTCACCCCACCTGCTTTTGTTATGGAGTGTGCTACTTTAGCATTAATGGAGAACTATTTTGAGTTTAAGGGGCAGTTTTACCACCAAACCCAAGGTACATCAATGGGCAGTACCTTTGCTCCTTCGGTGGCTTGTCTTTATATGGCAGAATTCGAAGACAGACATATACATCATCAGTCCAATCCCTTCCTTGATAACATCAGGTTGTGGAGGCGCTATATAGATGATATTCTGATCTTGTGGACTGGCCCACCTTCCTCACATGAGGCGTTCTTTACTTGGGTCAACACTCTTAACCCCTATCTTCACTTTACGATGTCTGCATCATCCACACAAATTGCTTTCCTTGATTTGACCATAAGACTGAAAGAGGGGGCACTCAGTACCACCATGTACAGGAAGCCCACCGACCGGAATAGCCTGCTCCACTATACGAGCCACCACCCGAAAGCCTTTCGGTCTAACCTCCCCTTTGGACAATTTCTCCGGATACGGCGAAATTGTAGCAATCTACTGGATTACAAAAAATAATCCTCGATTCTGTCTAGGAATTTACTGGACAGAGGTTACCCCACAAAAGAGGTCTCTAGGGCACAGAAACGAGCCAGAAACAACCATCTAGAGGCTCTGCTTGAACAACAGGAGGTGACACCAATTGAAGACCAGCCTTTAACCTGTGTCACTACCTTCACCCCCGTGTCTAACCAAATCAAAAGTGTGATCAAACGACACTGGGACATTTTGAATACAGGCAACCTGAGCCTAACACCGAGATTTGCGTTCAAAAGATCCCAGAATGTCAAAAATATTTTGATCAGTACTAGACCAAGAGTACCTAAGAAGGGTGGTCAACAGACGTTGTGGAACTTACCTCCAGTCAAGGGTCATTATCCATGTGGGACCTGTGGAGTGTGTGCCTACACATCCATACACAAAACGATACAATTGACCGACACCTTCAATTGGGAAATCAGGGGACACACAAATTGCAATACCTCCAACTGTATCTACATGTTAACATGCCCATGCGGACTGCAGTACATTGGCATGACGACACGTCCAATCAAAACACGAATTATTGAACATCGCAGTAACTTCCGCTGTAAGAAAACACATACCAAGATGTGTAAGCACTACGTTGAATCTAATCACACTGCAGATTCACTCAAATGGCTTGTGTTAGAATCCAGCCCCAACTGCTCAAAACAAGCCCTGTTTAGGAAAGAACAAAGTTGGGTCCACCGACTGTCCTCTGACAACAGAGGTTTGAACGAGGACATCCCGTGGCACTCTCTGTGACATAACCTACTTCTATGACTCAATTGAATATATTACATACTGTTAGTGAACATATGGAATTTCCATGTACTTCCTACATCCAATATATCCATACTCGTAGTCCATTTATTGCTACCCTGGTTCAATTACCGATACATGGTCCTAATCACAACTGATACGACAGCCGACATCCCTATATTTGACCACAGGTAGCTTAGATGTCTTCATCCAACCCACACTAAGCTTACTTGCCACGCCATTCCATGATGGCCCCCACAAAATCCTTACGCACCACCTGACCTTCCCTCCCACTTGCTACCCCTCCCTTATTTCTATGGGGGCGCAACTGGCTTTTAATTTGAATTTATGGCGAGTTCATATTGACTAGCGCTATAACGATAGAGTTACCTAGCGTTTGTTTGCCAACTGTATCAAATTAAGTGCTATTCCAGGCCGTTTTTACCCCTTTGGGCTATCAGCCACGCAGCAACATCCCATTCCAAGATGGCGGCCGTGTAAACCGGGTGCACCACCTGACCTCACGAAGGGGGCGGGGTCTGACGCCGCAACCCGGCACCTTTGTATTGATATGGCAAGCGCCGCCGAGCATTACCATCTATCCGAGCTCGGCGGCGATGGGTAGGTGAATCGACAAGGACACGGGAAGCTTGAGGTAAGGCGGGCGCTACTTTTGCGCCCGGTGAGCCCCTTTTTCCCGTGCTAGCTCTTGCACATTCCCTCACCCGGGGATGGCCTTGTTAACCATTTTTGACAGCCTCGACCTGACGATATCCACGTCTCCTCCCCTAGCCATACCTTGAGGTTCATCCCCGCTGTCCTAGACCCGCCGAACGCCCATGTGGCAATTTTTTCCTGACCTAGAGGTGAGTCGGGCGGGCACAAGTATTGGCATCCCATCTATTGAGTGAGCACATGTACACCAAGGTTCACCGCACCTGACGTGTTTGGAGCATGTACCTTGTAATAATTGCTGTCTGCAGTTTTTATACTTTTTTATAACTTTGCACCTACATTGTGGTTGTATTATGTAGCACCATTCCACATACTTAAGGTTGGTGTGTGGGTCACATTGCAAGATGCTACAATATGATCACGTTTGATTGAAGCTAGACGAAGTCCATGATTTCTAGCATGACACACTGTGTGTATCTGTGGCACTTACCATATTTGTCTTTTAGACAGAACTCATTGCTTTTAACCCTGTAACGTTTTCTTGTTTCCACTCTAGGCATAGGAAAACACCACAGAGGTAACATACTTCCATAACACTGGTAGGAGACACTTGACACTAGCATGCTGTTGAATGAACATTTTTCATATTTTTTTTTTTCTATACTTGATAGGTCCTGATGAATCGCGGGTATTATCCCATTGCGAGAAACATGTTGACCAATTCCTCTCGTAATCTCGTCTAGGGCCAATAAACCTAATTGGTTGGCACCTAGCGAGTTAGATTCACGCTTTTAACTGTAGTGGGAGACCCCCAGAATAAAGTAGTTTCCGGTACCCCCCCTACATTTTAATTACCCCCAGGCTACTTGCTTTATTACCCACACACCCGCACTTCACCATAAGGCAGTTGGATTTAAAAGATCTCCGCTAAAGAGCCCCTCCTAGAGGTGAGCCCGTCGGGGATTGCACCGCCTCCCCGACGAGGAGCAAACGCCAATGATGAAGCATGGCACCCATATGGGTGTGTGAGGCAACCACATCCAACAAAATGGATGCCCAAAGGTGTCATATCTACACCCTCGGTCACGCCAGATACACACAATTCCCTTACTAAGGAACGTTTCAGCAACCCCCTTTGTTGACCTAGGATACTGTGTTGCCATTGCGACAGAGTAGCTTACTGCCACATATATAAATCTGGTTCTAATTATTTCAAGTTAATCTACCACTTACACTTGTTAGTTTTAGCACGTCCAGAAATGTTATTTTCAAAGCACAAATACTTATAAAAGTATCTGAATATTGAAACCAAGACTACTTAGGGTGAGCCATGAAGTCATGACAAGGCACCACCCACTTTATGGTCCATTCCATTCACGCACCACACACAATAGTTTCATACTGCCAGCCACGGGCCCAATCCAGTAGAACATTGCACTCCCATCAACATACCACCGCCATGCAGGGGCCCATCACATTCATATGCCAAATGACAGAATCCCCATTCAAGACAACCTCTCAACCAGTCATCAACCAAATTGCCACAAACAAACCTCTATAAACACATATGTCCAGACATGTTAATAGTTGATGCATCCGCAACCTTCACAAATGAAAAAACAGTTTGACTACATTTTCAAAACCTGTCAAGTAACCGCCTCCATTCTGAACATTACCGAACGCATGCAAAGTGAACCTTTACTAATGGCTCCCATGACAGCCGCATGAGGCTCATGAAGACATGTTTGTAAATGCTAGTTGGGCATACCCGAGAATGCCTTCAGACGCCTACACTGTTCGAACTGAGTGAGCATATCTACCTTTGAAACTAACGCAAACATGCTGGGAAATACTGCCTAAGTTCCCTAAAGACAATGTCAAACTACGAAGAACAGTAGGTTTCGAGACACACTGTAGTCGGTGAGAACGTAGCATATGTCACGTCAAATTTTATTATTATTTAAATAATTTTTATTGACATTTTCTTTTTTAGAAATAAAAACTGATACAGTTAATGCAGTATAATAGGTACAATGTGATACATTTGTGCATAAATCATGTTTCCTTGTGTTCCAAACATACAAACCATCTATGTGTGGACAACATAAAGAAAAACAGTGGGTACAATAATCGAGGTGGCAAAGGAACATTACACTCTTGTTCATTGTGAACCTATAGGTCAATGCATTATGAATGAATGTCAGAAGATAGAACAAATCTGAAAAAGAAAGAAACCGTGTAAAAACAATATCAGCATAATGGAACAACAAACTACCCTCGCCTCCAAAATGAAACAGCCACCAACAAACTCTGTGAAGAAATAGTCAACTTCTTCACTGTCAAAGTTGCACAAATTGAACAATCCTTCATGCAAGACACAAGTCTGACATCCAAACTTGTCTGCTCTATTGACTCACAGGTCAACACAGAAACTCCTCCCCAAGATTTAACTAATGACTTGAATACCCCTAGAATAAATAAAGACAACAATTATCTCCTAGAACCAAAAAACAATGCTAAGTGGACCAACTTCAAACATATGACAGAAGGAGAAGTCTTCTATATTATTGTGCACTTGAAGACCACATCCCACACTTCCGATCCCCTCTCCTCCTCCCTAGTACAGAACCCCAACCATACCATCTCCCTGTATTAGACCAAAATCATCAACGCTGACTCCCTCCAACCATGCCAAGTCAAACCCATTCTCAGAAAAACAGAGTGGACCCCAATGACCTCAATAACCCCAAAAGTATCACCAACGTTCCTGTCCTAGACAAAAACGATGGAGAAGTGTGTGCAGCTCCAACTCAAACACCACATAGACAAATTAAACCTCCACAACACTTTCCAACCGGGCTTCAGAAAAATCTGTAGCACAGAAACTGCTATGCTGACTATATTGGCTGGCATTCACAGATCTCTAGATGAAGTCAACTTCTGCCTCCTAATCCTACTCAATTTATCTGTCGCATTTGATAAAGTAAATCATCCAGTTTTACTCAAAACACTCAAGAACAACACTGGTAGCAATGGCACAGTCCTGAAATGATTGCCTTCCTATCTGCAACTTCGAACTCAACATATAAAAATGAACAGCTGTCTCTCGAAGCCTACTCCTATTTCACAAGGTGTACCTCCAGGGCTCAGTCCTCTCTCCAGCCCTATTTAATCTCTTCATGGACCCCTCACAGTTATTCTGAACCAAGCAGGGGTCAACTATAACCTATATGCTGATGACCCTCCACTCTACTACAAAATGAAATCTCCAAATGACATCCAGCATCTGAACGCCAATCTAACTACAATACAAACTTGGCTAAACACCAATCCCCTAAAGCTTAACTCCAACAAAACTGAACTACTACTCCTCTTGCCAAAAAATAAACCGTTCCCAATGGCTCAAGAATCTGGACGCACTAAACTGTTCTCTAACACACTTTTCAACTCCAAAAAGTCCTTGGGCATCACCCTGGACAAAACCTTGTCAATGAAGGAGTACATCTACATCCCAAAGGAGAGATCTTCCCACTTAAACATCTCAAGAAAATCAAACAGTTAATTCCCTCTGGCGATCTTAAGACAGTAGTGCAATCACTAGTCCTCTCAAAACTTGACTACAGCAACTCAATCATTATAGGAACTCCTAAAAGTCACTTTGCCTACCTAACTGCTGTTCTAAATGCAGCTGCTGGGCTCCTCACAGGAACTAAACGGTTCAATCACATCCCACCTGCCCACAAGAGTCTCAACTGGTTTCCTATTCGAGGAAGATGTGACCTTAAAACTGCTTGTATCACCCACAAAACTCTTCATACAAAAAAAAACAAATACTTCGAATCCAAACTATCTAGACTAGGGAAAGGCCAGGCACTAAAAGCTCCAACTCACTTCTTTTCATAACTCCCAATCTCGAGAAGAAATCTTCCCAGGCACGCTCTTTCTCAGGAAATGATCCTAGGATGTGGAACTCACTCCCTAAGTCTCTCTGCTTCAACCCCTCCTTTTCCTGCTTCAAACGGGACCTCAAAGCTCTACCGCTCTACAACTACCACAACACGAGCCCAAGCTGATCCATGTTCCCAAAGACCCTACCCTCATCGACTAGACCCGCAGAGGCAGTTGTTCTGACTCGTTCTGTCTCTATTTGGTCTCAGTGCTGTATTGTTATATGTTTTTGTGACTATTTAACACTACCTCAATTCTGTATTTCCTATAATTTTTTTACTTTATTGTATGAAGACTATTCTGTCCCGTATAAATCCCCACATGTACTTCGATTAAACGTACCCACATAATATGTAAGGCACTATAATACCCTCGGGTCTTGCCAGCGCTATATACAACTCAAAAATAAATATATAAAAATTGAAATATAATCATTGCTTTCCTTAAACCTTGTGGATATGGCCATAAAGGACAGCGATACATAGCTTGGGTTTCAGCTGCTATATGAGCAGTAAACCTAGGTGGTTCTGTGCAAGATGTCTTATTTGTTCAGTGTCATGTTGTAAACTTCAGGTTTACCATAGGCTGGAAAAAAAATGCTGCATAATAAGCAATGGAAATCGAACAGATAAATTATACTTAATAGCTAAGTCAACTCATGCTGCGCCTTTGAAAGTCGCTTATGTGAAAAGGATTATTTTTTAAGAGGGTCGAGAGTTTTAGTGTCTGTAAATAAATGGCATGCAAAATCACCTGTCACTGTTATTCTGTCTGAGTATCACTAAGGTATGTTACAAAGAATTTTAATTTGTGCGCCTATAGCACAAGGCGCTCCACAACAAAAGCATACCATGGTTTGGATGGGTGGGAATGACAATGTTTTGAATAGGACATGTGCAGTGAGACGACGAAGAGGGCTGTAGTTGTGTATGCTTGTTTCTTGTAAGAAAAATCAATAAAACTGCCTTATAAAAAAATCTATCACTTTGCATGATTTTTATTTTATTGTATTTGGATTTATATAACGCTTTTTACTGATGATGAGGTGTTAAATGCAGCACCCTCAAACTGTGCACCCAAATCATGAAAATCCATGAAGACTTTGTAAGGATTGGGTTCTGGTAATACTTCCTGAAGCCCTGCCCTTTGTTAGATGGTGGGAGTGAAAGTGGGACTGCAGATTCTGTTAATGTGAAGGGCCCCCTTTAGGTGAGGCCCAACCTTTTGTCTTTCCTGATCACACTTTTAGTTTGGTTAATGACAGGGAACTGCTGAAACCTCACAACTGTTTGGGCCTTTGTCGTGGGCGCTGCAAGCTGGAGAACACCCTGCAGTGTGGGGCATCTTTTTACAAAGGCTGTGTCTGGAGAGCAGCGTGGCAAGGACATTTGATAGGAGAACCAACCTGAACCGGTCTTGCAGCATATACCCTTTGGAATCTTTTATTACCAGGAATGAAGAAAATACAGGTCTTTATTTTCGATTTTTGAAAAGTCATGCCACACCTCTTAATGTGCTCTGAAAAAGATACAACAGAGTATGTGAACAATTGCTTCATCTGATAGAGACGTCTAGCTGCAGATTCCTTACCTTTGCATTATCCCCAAGCGCCAGACTGGATCCAAAAATATTTCTACAGCAGTACTTCTGTGTATCGGTAGAGGGCATCACGGCTCCGCCACGACAACGTCCACTGGATGGGACATCGACAGAGTCAATATGAGCCCTCCTCTGCTCTGACATGAGTGTCTTCCTTTCTTTCCTACTGCGTTTCCACGCAGATCCGGTGTGCAGTACCTATGACCATTTTTGCCCTATCTCGACTTTGTCCACTATACCGTGTCCTTTTTTCTGGATGCTTTTGGGTTCCTGTGGACAACGATGTCGACCCCAACACCCTCATTGAATTTGCATGTGGTGTCTGGGTGTGCAACGTCACTTTGAAAGATGTGGCTCATGTCTTCAACTTCAGTCGTCCGCGTTGCAGGAGCGTCACATGACTCTGTTAGCGGCACGGTGGTGGAAGACCTCTCATCAATCGCGGTCCTCTTCTCCCTCCGAGGACTACTCAAGGGCCTGCTCCCAAAGTTCTTCGTCTTCTCTGTTGACTGGTAAGTCACGCCATAGATGGTCAGTGTCGCGATCTTCACCAACTTTACTATGTAAGCGCGTTGTCCCTGCAATGCCTCCTATTCCTCAGTTTATGGAGTCTGCGCGAGAATTTGCCCAGCACATGAGTTACACTATTCAGCCTCCTCTGAAGTTTCACTGGGTGTCCGACCTTGGTGAGACTAATGGCACTGACTCCACCATCCTCTGGTTTGTTTTCTCCTCCTAAGATAGCTCAGCTTTTGCTGAACTTTTACGGAGAGTTGCTGTTGTTCCGGAGCTGCTGCTTTCTTCTGTAGAGGTAGCCAATGATCCCTACTTGGGATGCTTCTGTAGGGCCACACGGAGGCTGAGCGAGTGCTTTCCTTCAATGAAGCCCTTTTTGATATTCTGTTGGGCTCTTGGGCTAAACCCGATTCAAGGGCTTCTGTGGGCCGGTCTATAACTCATAGGCACCATCCGGCCCCTGGAAACCCGCTCTGTATCTGCTGACAGCCTACTCCATGCAGCTTTGTGTATCCGGCTGCTACAGCCTCCACCAACATCAGCACCCTGCCTGACGTCCCTCTAGACAGGAAGTCTAAAAGTCTAGATGCTCTTGGTCGATATATCTTTTCTGCCACCAGTTCCGTTTTCCGGTCCCTTAATACCGTCTGTGTTTTAGGCGGTTTTTCTCATGTGTTTTGGGATTTGGTCTTGCGCCTTTTCCCCTCTTTCCCTTGTGACACCCGGAACACTCTTACTCAGCTACTCCAGGATGCCCATCAGACGGCTAAATTACTCATTCGCTGTGGCATGGATACCACAGATTGTCGGGAAAGCCATGGCTCTTTTAGTAGGTCTTCGCCAGCGTGCCTGACTACGCACCTCTAACTTTTCATGGGCCGTTCCATCTACCTTGGTAGGCATGCTGTTCAATAGTAACCATCTGTTTTGCTTTCAGTACGGACTCTGCCTAATGCTATTTTTGGGATAGGTGGAGTGGGGCGAAATCTTAGGTCCTGATTGCTATAACGTCCTCTACTTCCCCCTGACTCAGTTAGTCCAGGGATGTCTCCTTGTTTCCTACTATGTGTGAGCCTTTCTAGGGCAGTGCTCCTTGACTTCTTCTTTTCACTCGTCACCTCAGAGTGGTACCCAATGTAGTGCTCCTGCCCCAGCAGGTATTTTCTTTTCTTGTATTCTTACCCTGTCAATGACAGGTTGTGGTCCCTGGTTGTTTTTCGGGACACATCTTATTTTCTGGCCTTGTTGGGTTTCTACGCCGGTGGCTGCACGGTGTTCTTTTGCTTTCCATCCAAGTTCTAGTTGGAGTATTTTTATGGTATTGTATGGATGCACTTTTGCCCTGTTCCCTGTCCTACAGGTTACTTCATCTGTATGCCTTATAGGTATTCACAAATATATTTCTGACACAATGGTACCCCTTTTTGGGGACTCCACATGCTGTGCTTTGGTTAGGCAGTGCACGTCAGAAGATGGTGAACAGGGGTGGTTCTTGCTCCTGCCCCCGTTGTTGAGTGTTTCTCCACGCTATCCAGGGGGTTCTTTTTTTTAACTCTATCTGTGCACTTTCTTTCCTGGAACATGCAAGGGAAGGGGCATGGTTCTTGGCCTAGGGTGTATCGTCTGGTCCTGACCTAGGTGGTGTTCCTGCTTTACTCTCGTTAGGCGTTAGCACTTCTTGTGCTAGTTCTTGCTGTGAATGAGCAAGACTGGTTCCTGCCCTTTCTCTTTCTCTCTTTAGGTTCCTAGTGGACCTACCTGGTCCATGTCTTGGCATGGGTGGACTACGCTGCCGACCCTTTCCCTTCGTGCCTCTTCATGGCCTGTTATAATTTGCATCTGTTCTGCGTGAAGCTGCGGTTGCTTTTCACTTTTGAACAATGTTTTTTTGTCCTTGTTTGAAACTTTCCCGTTACACCTCCAATACTAACCCCAATGTTTAGTTACTGACCTGGCTGTTCTTCAGATGTGCCTCTATCCTTTTTGGGGTTCATGGCTATTTTTCGTCTTTTGGTCTTCTAAAACATGGGTTTCTTGACCGCCCACTCTAGGTTGTTTTTTACGTAGGTTGGTGATTCCTTCAGATTTCTTTCCAGGTAGATTCCTTCACTTCTCGCTATCACGGATACAGTTTCAACCCCGGCGGGGGGTTGTTCTCCCTTGAACTAATAAGTATACCCAATACGATCTTGGGTGATGTCTGGATCCTCAGTTATGATGTTACATGGTTTGTTGCCGGGCACAGGTCATCCCATGCAAACTGGCACTTTCTTTTTGCTTCTGGCCTCGACTCTTGTTTCCTTGCTTCTTTTCTATCTGTTACTTCAGGTATTTACACTGGTTTCTTGGTTTGGACCTTCACTTGTAGCGTTGGTTTTTCCATACTATTTCCTCCATCTGGTCTGCTGCTTCAGCCAAGCCCCTTCTCCTGTTCTTCTTTCTTTTTAGATGGGGACTAGTTATCTGAATGGGCTCTCCGTGTTCAACTTGCCCTTTTTACAGTCCTCCATAGTAGTTTTAATTTCTCTATTCTTGCCGGGTTGTGATCCCCAGCTGTTTTCTATTCAATCTATTCTATATATGGTCTCTCTGCTATCAGATCATACCCAATCAGTCATTAGAATTGTTTTCTGTCTGCTTATTTTGTTTTCAGGAGTGTGTGGTTTTGACCCCTCTATTTCTTTTATACTAGGCCATGTGACTGGTTGCCAGCTTGCCCTTATTCCATCTTCGGCCCATGTCCAATGTTGTGGCCGTTTATACGTACCCTTCTTAGGCCTTCTTTTATGTGACAGTGTTATTTATGTGTATGTTTCTAGATAGATAGATATATTTGTTTATACCTCCTTTTATCAGGTGTTTCTGTAGTAAGTCATGCTCTCCTGCTTGTCTTATAAGGGAGTGTGTTTTTGCTCACGTTGTTGCGCTTTTCCTAGTGTCCTGGAGCGACTTATGCATGTTCATTGCTTTGCACTCACTTCAATCTCCCCCTGAAAATTCTATGTTGGATAGTCCCAGAGTGCTCCTCTCTGTGTCAAAGTGTTTCCTCTCACCACGCGTCTGTGGCCTTGATTGCTTTTAGTTCTTTCAATGCTTTCTTAAACTATTGGTTGGTGTTCTCTGCTTTGCTCTATTCTATGGCTTTGAGCTCTGGCCCAGTAGTTTAGCTATTGTCCTTGGCCCCCCGCCCAGGGGGGCCAAGTTCTCATGGGGCGTTTTTTTTTTTTTTTTTTTTTTTACAAGATGGCGGACAGGTAAGAGCTCCGGCCAGGAGCTCCCGGCCAGGGATCGCATTTTGGTGTAAATCCCCTGAAATCTTCCCTTCATCGACCCTTTCTACATGAATATATGATGATATCCCGCATTCTTTCATACCGCATACCATCACTCCGCATTTTTTACTCCGAAAGTACCATTACTCCGCAAGCCATAATTCCTCAAACTTTTACAACGCATATGACTTTATTATGCATGCCATTACAACGCAAACGCATGTGTGAGGAAGTCATATACTTTGTAAAAGTACTTTATTAAAATATATATATATATATATATATATATATATATATATATATATATTTTATTAAAATGAAACATTGTTTCTTTTAGATTGTATTATATGTATATCTATATTTATATTACATATATATATATATATATATTCACTGAAAAAACCATAGGTTATAGACCATATATAGTTAGGAATTAGCATTTAGAAAACCTTATTTTACTCACACAAAACCATTGAAATTCCATATATAGTTAGTTGCACTAACTATATATCGCGCACCCGCAATCCACTGCTGATGATGTCACATATTACATCATTCATGACATGGTCAGTGACATCACTGATGACATCACTGATGACATCTCAAATGACATCACTGATGACATCATCTAGTGTCTGTGTGTTTTTGTAAAGTTTAAATACGTTTTACATATTGAAGAATGACTGGATGTATGGAAGACTGAGTGTGTGTGTGGCTGGCTGGGAGGTGTGTGACTCTGTGCATATCAATGTGTACTTGTATCAGTGATTGTATAAGAGAGTAAGTATGTGTTAGTATATGTGTGAAAAGTATGGTGTTCTGTGTTTAACTATAGATGAGGAAATCGAAGTGTGATTGATTCTTCACAGGACTGACTAGGTGTATGAGTGCATATGATAGTGTTCTAATAATAAGTGACTGTATGTATGAGTAATTGTATGGGTGAATCGAAATTTGCCTAGCATAGTAACGGTAAGTTTCAATTCTATTAAGGACGCGGAGGCGAGGATTATGCTTTTCTTCCTTCGCTTTATTCTCTATGCTCAAACCACAGCAGCCAGAAAAGCAACAAAGATGTATTTTCTTTTACAAATCAAGAAAAAAACATCATTTAGTCATAACAAAACAAACACAGTATAGTCCCAAGAACATCAACTCCCATCAATCCATGGGGAAACATCATAATATAGTCCTTCTACATTGTCCATGCACTCCTCTGAAAGGTCCTCCATCTTGTGAAGCCTTCCTCTTTCTTCGCGCAAGTCACGCCTGAATCCTATTGGTCCTGTTTTGCACCATCATGTCCTGAAACATAATGAAAACACAAGGAGTTAATCCGTCCAAGGTCGAGTCATCTTGACACTTACTAGCCACGTCAGTGCACTCCAAACACCAAGCAACATTGAAGAAAACAGGTTACTTACAGCCATACGGGTGGGTTCGCACTAACCGTGCACGGGAGGGATAATCCTCGCCTCCGCGTCCTTAATAGAATTGAAACTTACCGTTACTATGCTAGGCAAATTTCGATTCTATGTCAGGACCGGAGGCTCCGATTATGCTAGTTCAAAGCTTACTTACCACCAACCGTGCCACATCCACCACCGGTTTAAAATAAAACCTCTTAAAGGTGGAATCAGAAGACCAATCCGCTGCGCGCATAAGGTCTTCCAATCGAGCTCCCAGAGAGAAAGCCTTAGAAGCCATCGCGCCTCTAGCCGAATGCGCCCCAAACTGTTTTGTGTCAATACCAGCCTCTTGCATGACCCACCTCACCCATCGGGCTATAGTGGGCGAAGAGACAGCTTTGTGTGGTTTCCATAAAGCAATAAGAAGTTGTCGTTCGCCCGGCGGGCGGAATTCCATGGTCATATCCTCGTAGGACTTCAGGCAGTCCACCACACACAGCTTGGGCACATCTGCAAAGGCCGGGTATGAAATTGTCCGAGAATCTGACTTAGTACGGCGACCTACCGTGAAAATAACCCCTTCGGGGGAAAAAACCCGTGCCGTAACGTCCAAAGCCCGGACGTCAGAGACCCTGCGGCAGGAGACGAGACACAACAGCATGGCTAGCTTAGCCGAAAGCTCCTTCAAAGAAAGATACCTATTCGGTTGCCAAGATAAAAACAGATTTAAGACCAAATTAACGTCCCAAAGGACAGAATATCGAGGTTCTGGGGGCAGCGACAGGCGGATACCCCGCAAAAGACGGCAGACAAATGGATGCTCCCCGATCGGGGCTCCGTCAACCGGACAATGAGCGGCTGATATTGCTGAACGGATCGCATTAATGGAGCGGTAGGCCCGACCCTCTGCAGCCAGATCCGCCAGGAAATTTAGTAAGGGAACAACACCCGCGACCACGGGATCCAAGTCCCGTTGAAGACACCAACGAAACCACTTAGTCCAAGCGGACCGATACCGCTTCGACGTACTGTCTGCCCAGGCCTTTGATAAGAAGCACTGAGCCGATCCCGAAAGGCCTGGGAGCGCCCAGCGTCTCCCGAAAGCCTCCATGCCATGAGGCGGAGAGAGCCTTGGCGAATGAGGTGATGCTGCTCCCCGTCCGGATTCAGCAGGAGATGAGGAAGCGGGGGGAGTAGGATTGGAAAATCCCAAGAAAGTTCCAGAAGAACCGGAAACCACACTTGCGACCTCCAAAACGGCGTCACCACCACCACCTCTGCCCCTAGAAGCCGGACCCGGGCTGCCAATCTCACCACCATCGAGAACGGAGGAAAGGCATAACCCTTCTCCTGACTCCAGTCCTGAAGGAAAGCATCCGTAGCTTCCGCCAGGGGGTCGGGTCTCCAGCTGAAGAAGCGAGGGAGCTGATGATCGAGACGGGACGCAAAGAGGTCCACCGAAAATGGACCCCAGTGACTGTCCAGCCACCTGAATACCAGAACGTCCAGCTTCCACAGACTGGAATCCCTTAGATGCCTCGAGTGCCAATCTGCCACTTGATTGGCTTGGCCCGGGAGATATTCTGCCGTCACCGAGACCTGGTGCGCCAGACAATATTCCCAGAAGTCCTTGGCGAGGTCCGCCAAAGCCCGAGACCTCGGGCCCCCCAGGCGATTGACATAGCGTACCGCTGATACGTTGTCCATTTTCAGCAGAACGCATGAACTCGCTTGCTGCCTGGTCCAGCAGCGCACGGCGAATGAACCCGCCAGGAGCTCTAGGCAATTGATATGCAGCCCCTGCTCTTCTAATGACCAAACGCCGCCTGTGGAGAATTCCCCGCAACGGGCTCCCCATCCTGACCGGCTGGCATCCGATTCTATGACCAAATCCGGAGTAGAACCGAAAATCGCCCGTCCGTTCCAGGCCTCCATGTGTGACAACCACCAAGCCATCTCCTCCTTCGCCTCCTCTGACAGAGGCACCACCTGATCGTAAGTCAACCCTTTCCTGAGATGGTGAGCCTTCAACCTCTGCAAGGCCCGATAATGCAACGGGCCTGGGAAGATCGCCTGAATGGAGGACGATAGGAGACCCACCACTCGGGCAATCTGCCGAAGGGAGGTCCGGGGCCTGGAGATGGTCTGTCTCAGGATGTGACGGATTTTGGCTATCTTGGGAGCCGGAAGACTCAAGGAAGCCTGAACGGAGTCGACGACGAAACCGAGAAAAATCAGACTCTGAGTCGGGCATAGGATCGACTTTGACCCGTTGATGACAAATCCCAGACTCTCCAAGAGGGACACCGTCTGTTGCAACTGAGCCGTCAGCCTCTGCGGGCACTGTGCCATGAGAAGGATGTCGTCCAGGTACACAATCATTCTTATCCCCTGACCTCTCAAAAACTCGACCACCGGGTGAAGCACCTTTGTGAAGCACCAAGGTGCTGAAGAGAGACCGAAAGGAAGGGCGACAAATTCGTACACCTGACCCCGCCAAAGAAACTGGAGAAAACGTCGATGGGGAGGATGGACCGGAACCACCAAGTACGCATCTTTGAGGTCCAACCGGACCATCCAATCGTGCGGCAGGAGGACATCCCGAAGGAGGTGTATGCCCTCCATTTTGAAGTGTCGGTAAACCAACCAACCATTGAACTCTCTCAGGTTGATTACCGGACGCCGACCTCCGTCTGTCTTTTCCACTAAAAAGACGTTGCTGAGGAAACCGTTGGGATGCCGAGCTGATCGACAGATGGCTCCTTTCTCTAGAAGAGCGGACACCTCCTCGTCGATCAGCTGGGCGTCGGGAACTGAAAAGGAGATGGGTCGTGGGGGTTCTGCCTGAAAAGGCTGGTCGTAGAATTCTATGTGAAACCCCCTCACCGTCTGCAAGACCCAAGCATCTGACGTAAGCTGAGCCCAAACGTCCTGAAAGGCCGCTAAACGACCCCCTATAGAAACCTGCTCCGCAGGCATGACACTTACCGCCTGTTTGTCCCCGGACTGCGTTGTTCTTGAAGCCGCCGCGTCCGTGGAACCGCTGCCCTCGGGTAGGGTAGAAGGTGTTGAAGTTCGTCGAGGAATTATATTGTCCTCGACCGGAGCCTTGTCCCCTGTTGCCAGATTGTTGGCCTCCACGGCCGGGCGCGCGGCCCCTACCGCGACCGGCCCCTTGGGAGAAACGTGTTTGAAACACCCTTTTTATAGTAGACTGGGCTTTGTCCAATGACGTGAAGGTGGCCACAAACTTCCCCAACTCCTTAACAAAGGGTTCACCGAACAGGCCTCCCTGAGCCACGGCGCCTGCTTCCGAGGACGCCAAGTCGCCTAATTTAGGGTCCAGCTTTATAAGCAGAGACCGCCGACGTTCGGTTGAGAGTGCGCAGTTGGCGTTTCCCATAAATATGATAGCCCTCTGCGCCCAATTGGACAGTACCTCGGGGGAAATGGGATCGCCCGTGACCTTCGCCTCCTCTGCCATGTCCAAGATTTTTGTCATCGGACCAATGGCGTCCAGGAGCTTGTCCTGGCATGAACGCCAGGACCTATCAATGCCTTTCCTCGGGTCCTTTACATATTTGGCCAGGAAGGTCGCCATCTTTGAATCTAACTCGGGCGTAAGGGCTACCTTCCCTGCTAGTGTGGGACGGGGACACTCCGCTCGGAGACAACTACGTGCTTCCTGTTCAAGGGGCTTCCGTAGGCGACCCGCCACGAACTTGGCCACCTTGTCCCCAGGTGCCCAGGCAGCGGAGCGCGGATGCATAATTTCATCCGGGTCCAGCATGCCTGACTCATCCTGAGGCAACGTGCCCGCGGAACTTGAAGGACGCCAAGAACGTGAAGACCCCTCACCGTCGCTGTCCGTCTGGGAACCCCCATCATGAGATGGGGAGGGGGGAGCCGTGGACAGCGTCGGGTCCGGTAGCGCCGGGGGGTCAGCAGGAAGTGGCCCGGACTTCGCCAAGAAGGCACTTTTCAAGCGCTCAAAGGCGTCCTTATCCACCCCCTGCGCCCCCTCAGCGCCACCCTCCGCACACCGTTTCTTAGGAGGGGGCGCCCCCTCTTCTGACTGGGGCGTCGGAGCGGGGGGAATCGCACTTGATCCGGCCTGCGCAATTTTTGCGCACTCTGCCACGATGCGATTAGCCAGACGCTCCTCCATAGGGCCTACCACTTCATTTACACACCGGTAAATAGAGCTATCCACAGCTTCAAAGAAGTCATCGTCTAGGGGTAAATACTGGGTGGATTCCTCCTCATAATACTCCCCTTGCTCCATCACTACCAATACACACCAGGAGACAACCTCAGCAGAGCCAAGCTCCCCTCAAACTAACTGCAGGTAGCAGTGCTTGTTTATACCCCTGACCACCAGAGAGTGTTGCAATGCTGGCTGGCTGCAGACCAACAGGCCTGTTAACTTTTGGGCAGGTCACACGAGCTGCAAGGGTTAAATTGCGGATGGACCGCTGTGGGTAATCAGATTATACCCCCAAGCGCGCAGGCCCTCACGTTGGACAAGGCCAGCCGCCACCTGGCGCGCTAAACGTACTCCTCGGGACCTAGCTTTCCCTGCCCGCAGGCGATTCCGGAGCTGCAGTCTCCGTGCAATTACGGCCCCAGCGGGGCGTCAAGCACTAATGTGCGGGGAATACAGACCCCTCAGGGCGTTCACAGTGTGGCGGCAGGGGGACAGGCTCCGGCGTACTCGGCTCCCTCAGCGCGGTCTCCTCTGAGGAGACTCTCGCGCTGGGAGAAACAACGAGACGCACTGGCGCCCCCTGGCGGGAAATACACTCCGCCGCAAATGTGGGCCAGCCGCGAAAGGAGCGAAAGCGCTCCCGCGGTTAAACAAACAAACAAAGGGAATCTGCAAGAAAAACAACCTGGCAATCAATCCACAAATAAAAGCGATTCCCTTACGAAAACGGCCCGCATAAAACGAACATCATTAACCACTTGGCTGCTAAGGGGTATGCATGTAGGTCCATTGACTTTCCATCGAAATCAATGGGCCCTACATGACGAGCTGGGCTCGTCATGAGCGTCGAAGGGGTTAATAGGGCATACAAGCACATTTTATCACAGCAAGAAAAAACAGCACTTAACTGGCTGCGCAGCAGCGAAGAAAGAGGAAGGCTTCACAAGATGGAGGACCTTTCAGAGGAGTGCATGGACAATGTAGAAGGACTATATTATGATGTTTCCCCATGGATTGATGGGAGTTGATGTTCTTGGGACTATACTGTGTTTGTTTTGTTATGACTAAATGATGTTTTTTTCTTGATTTGTAAAAGAAAATACATCTTTGTTGCTTTTCTGGCTGCTGTGGTTTGAGCATAGAGAATAAAGCGAAGGAAGAAAAGCATAATCGGAGCCTCCGGTCCTGACATAGAATGAGTGAATGTGTGTGTAGACGTACGAATCAGTGAGTGTGTATGTAGTAACTGGTATTGGTGTGTCATGATGTCATCAGTGATGTCATTTGAGATGTCATCAGTGATGTCATTTCAGATGTCATTAGTGATGTCATCAGTGATGTCACTGAAGTATGGTGTTCTGTGTTTAACTGTATAGATGAAGAAATGGAAGTGTGATTGATTCTTTACAGGACTGGCTTGGTGTGTGAGTAACTCCATGGATGAGTGGCAGTGTGTGACTGTCTGCATAGGTGTATGAGTGCATATGATAGTGTTGTAATAATAAGTGACTGTATGTATGAGTGATTGTATGGGTGAATGAGTGAATGTGTGTGTAGACGTAGGAATCAGTGAGTGCTTATGTAGTAACTGGTATTGGTGTGTCATGATGTCATCAGTGATGTCATTTGAGATGTCATCAGTGATGTCA
Organism: Lissotriton helveticus; assembly: GCF_964261635.1. Taxonomy (NCBI): domain Eukaryota; kingdom Metazoa; phylum Chordata; class Amphibia; order Caudata; family Salamandridae; genus Lissotriton; species Lissotriton helveticus. Next base: position 117,739,160 of record NC_136060.1, on the reverse strand, counting down.
TCAGTGATGTCATTTGAGATGTCATCAGTGATGTCATCAGTGATGTCACTGACCATGTCATGAATGATATAATATGTGACATCATCAGCAGTGGATTGCGGGTGCGCGATATATAGTTAGTGCAACTAACTATATATGGAATTTCAATGGTTTTGTGTGAGTAAAATAAGGTTTTCTAAATGCTAATTCCTAACTATATATGGTCTATAACCTATGGTTTTTTCAGTGAATTTTCAAGGTTTTGTAAATGCTAATTCCTAACTATATATGGTCTATAACCTATGGTTTTTTCTGTGAATTTCATTGGTTTTTTAACAGCTAATATCTGTAGCTGTAAAATGTATTCTTCTTTAAATCCAAAAATATATTTTATATGTTTATGAATAATTTTTTTTTTAAATATTTTTTTTTCTTCGTTCCCGCTTCGCGAATCGGGAAGCTTCCCGTTAGCTGACCTTGATGCCGCGAAATAGACCGCGAGCCGGTAAACGTTTCTTTACCGCAAGTGCCGCGTTAGAAAACAACATCGTGACGCCTCCCGTCCGCATGACGTTTCACGTTGTCGCGTGATACGTCATATGACGTACAACGTTAGCGAACTGGTACGCGAAGCGAGTCGCAAAGCGCAGGTTTCTGGAAGCAAACCGGGAGGCCCTGCAAAGCGCTTAACGTAAACACAGCAAGTCATGTGACTTGGTAATAACACTTTTCATTGGTTCATTTCACTTTTGGTTTCCTAATGATGTAAGACTAGGTCATATAATCTAAAATGAACACTTTTGATTGGTTGAGAACTCTTGTTTTTCCCAAATGATGAAAATCCCTCCTTCTTTCCTCACTCTGACTTTCATCATTGTGAGAGAAAGACCCTTTGTGATCACTGAGCAATGGCTTCTTTAGTAGCTTCAGCTGGTGCTTCCCCACCACCTCCACCACATCCAAGGAAGAGTGGACCACCTGCTCAAGTTATAATTCAACAAGGAGAGGAAGAAGAGGAACAGGAGGACGAGCACGAAGAGAGGCAGTTTTTGCCTGAGCAGCCCAGGACGTCTCACCGGAAAGAAAACTTCATTTGGCAATTTTTTAAAATTCCCAAAGGTCAGAAAAAAGTAAATGCAAGATACGTAACTTGCCTTATATGTCAAGATAGACTGTCCAGAGGGACCGACAAAAAATACAGTTTAGGAAACTACACAATGCATCGCCATATGACTAGGTGGCATCCTAACAACTACAGTGCTGCACAGTTTCGGAACGACCTAGATAATCTCCCTATTATGGCCAGAAGATCTGTTGTACCGGAAGTAACGGGACCAGAGGGCAGGGAGATGGTGCCAAATATACAAATGAGATTTGGTGATGTAAAACACATCTGCGTATTTTGCGATGGATTCATTTCCTACGGAGAAAAAAGCATCACTCTGATCAACAGAGCTATTGACTATCATATGCAAGTTTGTACGAAACGCCCAAAATAATAAATACTTCTTTTTTTTGTTTTGTTGCTCCTGTTGAGCCCTTTACAATGAATCGTTTTCATTGCCCCCTCCAAGAAAAACCCAAAAAAATATAAAACTGTTCAGAAAAATTCAAAAAAAGTAAAAAAATGTTCTGAAAAATAAAAAAAAAAGTTATTTTCAGAACTACCTCCCCGTTATTAAAAAATTGGTACAATATTTGGAACTGTGCCAACCTCTATTTCTCTTAGTTCGCTTCCCAGTTCGCTCCCCGGTACGCGAACCGGAAGCGAACCAAAAACAGTAAGTATAAGGGAAGGAAACAGACACTTATGTTAAAAGAAAGACAGCTATAGGGGAGTAAACTAGAGATACTATTACCCGTAATCTACTGCTGATGATGTCACATATTACATCATTCATGACATGCTCAGTGACATCATCAGCAGAGGATTGCGGGTTTTTTGGCAACGTGCCTTATCCACGGTTTAATAACGCTGCCTTTTGCTTTATATAAGTTTTCAAATTGTATGAAATATATACCAGTAGGTCGTTATGAACCTTTAGGTAGTGCTTTTCTTCATGAGGTCTGGTCGCTTCCATACACATACAGATGTTTCAAAGATGATCAAGAAGTTTATCTGAATGGAGAGGAATGCACTGAGACGCCAGATCATTCACTAATGTGTAGGCACATACAGTTACACGGTTCATGCAACAAACACCGACCAAATATGGCTTGCGTGTTGCAAGGCACGCCAGTTCCTGCTATCATCCCCACGTTCAAGTTGTTGGAAAATGGTAGTTATTTGATGCTCAATAATGAAGATTGTTCTGAGTTAATTAAAAGTATTCCTTTTATCGTAACAGTAAGTGAACGGGTTATTTGCTGCAGAAATGTTCTATTTCCTCCCACACATGAACATAGGGAGTTTTCAATCTGGCCACAAATACCAACCTTGGGACAGATTTCAACGGCATGGCAAGAATAAGAGCTCTTTTGTCTCAGAGAGAGGTGGCCTTGAGTTCGGCCCGTGAAACTTTCGTGCTTCACATAGCGAACACCCGTACAGAGGTGCACACACTTTTCAATTCAGATTTGCCTTTCAAATTCAGCAAGATGGTTCCGACTATCTTTAACGCATCCTCCGCAAAGTCCCTGGCGCACTTTTTTAAAGTTGTTACCAGTGGTCTCGTGACTTCATTTGAGAAAATCTTTGGACTCATCCCTGCTTCCTTTCATTCTATTTTCTCCACTCTGGTTCGTGGATTGGCATTTTTACTTGCATTACCAGCGGACGCTCTTGTGCTTTTTTACATTTTTAAATATGGATGTCCCTCCTATGCAACCTCCCACCCTGCAGCTGCTGACACTGTTCCGCAATCGCATGCTAGAATATTATGGCACAATGCCGTTGGCGATATTAAGCACGGCATATGGATTATCTTTTCGATTCTCCTACTTCACCTGTGTCCAGCCTGTATTTCACTGCCTGACCTGTGATTTCGATTGGGCCATTGATTTGTGTCTCTGCGGACCGGTTTCTCCTGACGTCGACTTTAATCAGCTGATGACTCCTATCATTACTCACGAGTTGGTTTGTCCTGGCGAAAGGATTATGGCTGTGGCATTGATGCATGGACTACTTGGTCCCTGGAATTTACTGGCGGCAGCACAGTCTTTCTTGGAACAGAGCTTTCTTGAAAACCCTCCGAGCTGTCCTCTGATGGTGATAGAGGATCCGGTGCTGGGAGAGCACGTATGTTCTTTTCCGCTTTTAAATTGGATGGCTGAACTGTTTTCGGATGAAGACGGTGACTTCCTATTGGAGGCTGTTGCAGCTTATTTTGCATACACAGTTATGTCATATACCTTTTTCATGTTTGATATGCTGAGTACTAGCATTTCATTGACAATTCATTGACTTATTTGTCAAGTTTTTATTATTTACCTTGCCTATTGGCTTAAGACTCGATAAAGTACTTGGCTGTTTTATTTTTCTTTAGCATTAAATTTTCCTAGTTTTTAATGCTTTACCTTGCGGACCGTCCACATATAAACTTGCAATCTGCTCTCATGAGATGGCACTTCTATTATCTTATTCAGTTCGTTTCCGGATCATGGGGAGGTGTCATCTAGGTCCTGGATATCTTTACACCGTGTTAAGTTAGCATGGGCTCATTACCGGTTTAAACGCCATTTTTCCTTTTTTGCAACTTCTGCACACGACACTTAGTTGTTGCTTTAGCTTTCCACCTAGTAGTTCATCGTGGTTTACATGAGAATAAGATGTTATTGCTCTACTATCTGCTTTGCTTGTTAAACTATATCTGTACAGCGAGTGCTAAAGTTTCAAGAACAACACGATACAGAATTGTTATGAGGTCTGATCTCCACGACTTCATACTCATAACATAAGTGCAACTTCTGCCAATTCTGGGCATGAGGCGGGTTTTATATTGCTTTGCCGAACACACATACACAACAGTTGATGCGGCTCACATGAAGAGAGAGCTGGTGTATGCTGATGTGATTCCTTCAAATCTAAGACACTAAAGTATGGGCACGCCCTAAACCAACACAAAGAGACCTTCTTAGCAAATAATATAATATGTGTATTAGGGAGGGTGAGATATAAGCAGCCGCGGGCCGTGGAGGGAGTTACGGTGAGGCGGGGAGGGGGAGAAGCAGGGTGGAGCCCTCTCTACCTTGCCCCTCCCCCTCCCCGCCTCCCTGCCCCACCGTAACTCCCTCCACGGCCCGCGGCTGCTTATAAGTGTTGCTAACTCTTATTCATTTACAGCATGTTAACATACTATCACCATTCGCTTTTTATGTACTAGTAACTATGCTGGTAATTTTGCTACTGATAATATGTGTACTTGTATTATCTAAGATACTACGCCTGTGAAGACGGCATTAGTAAATAAACATTTCAAATACACATGTGTTCTTCTTAACTCCATGTTCTGGTTTCTAAGAAATATATAACGACCGACTGTTCATGAGTTCCACGTATCCTGAGGTACTATAAGTTCATATTCTGGATTGTCTAAACATTGAGAGTTTGTTATATCCAATGTGACACTGTACCTAGCTTGCTAAGGAGTTTTTGATTACTAACGTGAGTTTTGGGACACCCTAATTCGCCGAGGTTCCAATCCTCTGTCCACAGTTCTGTGTGAGAACAGAAACCCTGCGACAGGGGCACCCCCGACCCTTGCTGGAGCTTCATCACACTTGCGATACAACTCCAGCAATGCGCCACCTTTACGGCACAGATACATCACGCATCTGTGCTGTTTTTGCCCCATGATGCGCCGCATTGTAAATGCAGCACACCATAGGTGACGGAACAGCGGCACAGAATGACTAACACATCCCTGGTGATGCGCCAGTCATCATAAATGTATCCCTATGCTTCTTATCTTGTTAGAGATGAACCGCCATATGTATCATCAAAGTTTTTTGCATTTCCTAAATAGCGAACTTTAAGGAATAAATAGCGATTCTTTACCATTCCTAGTTTGCGATGAGCTATTTGCTAATTACAAATTACCCATTCATTTCCTTCATTTCCATAGGGCGGTTGGACTCACTTTTAGCTCGAACGGCTGAATGGATTTCCACGAAACTTGGCAAAATTGTAGGGACTGGTAGCCCGATGTGCCTTTGCTATGTCTCAAGATATATGCTCCAGTGGTTTTTACGAAAATTAACTTTGAAAAATATATATTGGGCTACATTGGCCTATATATATGTTGGAGCCCAAATGTAGCCCAATGTAGCCCAATGTAGCCCAAAGATGGCCGCCAGACACACAAAAAAACAAATGTAGCCCAAATATCAGCCAGATGTAGCCCAACTATAGCCCAGTGACAGAATGACCAATCAGCTTCGCAAACCTCCGTTACGCGAAGCGGAGCGCTGTTACAGATATATATCTTTTTTTGAACGTTAATTTCTTAAAATCCACTGGAGCACATATATTGAGACCTAGCAAAGGCACATCGGGCTACCAGTCCCTAATATTTTGCCAAGTTTCGTGCAAATCCATTCAGCCGTTCGATTATTATTATTATTATTTTTTATTTTTGCCCCGCGGGGCCCTTTTAAAACCTCCACATCAAACCTAGGGGGTCAGCGAGGATCTACTATGCCCCCTTATAGTTATTTCCCCCTTTGTTTTGACCTCCTCTTGTCTCTCGATCCTACCGAGAGACAAGATGGCGGCCGCTACGGACTGTTTGGAATGTTGACAGACGCCGGAGAACCAATCAGCTTCGCTTCACAAAGCTCCGTTGCGCGACAAGTACGCGTCCTGGGCCGCTGCCCAGTCCGCTGTTACAGATATATATCTTTTTTTAAACGTTAATTTCTCAAAATCCACTGGAGCACATATATTGAGACCTACAAAAGGCACATCGGGCTACCAGTCCCTACAATTTTGCCAAGTTTCGTGCAAATCCATTCAGCCGTTCGGGCTAAAAGTGAGGCCAACCGCCCTATGGAAATTAACATGGGAAAAACGCGTTTTGGGACCCCCCTTTTTTCTCGGCCCCCCCTTGACGAACCCCCCCAAAATTTTCAGGGGCTGCTCAGAAACAAAATGTGCCATTTTCCTGAAAATTTCAGCCAATTCCGTCCACAAACGCCAAAGTTATTAGACATAGAATTTTCAAAAATCCCATAGAGAAAAAATCCTAACTATATATACCTACTGGCGACCGCCAGTAGGTAATATATATATATATATATATATTCATTATATATTTAAAAAATGTTAATTAATAATTACCCTTTACACCCTAAAAACGAATCCCACCCTAGTCCCTTTTAATACCCCAGCACCCTTAAACACTAACCCATCCTGACCCTAAAAATACCCCTATACCCCAAAACCCAAACCTAGCCCTGTTCCCTATTAATACCCCTGTACCCCAATACCCAAAACTAGCCCTGAACCCTAAAAATACCCCTGTACCCCAAACCTACCCCTGAACCCTAAAAATACCCCTGTACCCCAAAACCCAAACCTAGCCCTGAACCCTAAAATTATCCCTGTACCCCAAAACCCAAACCTACCCCTGAACCCTAAAAATACCCATGTACCCAAAAACCCAAACCTAGCCCTGAACCCTAAAAATACCCCTGTACCCCAAAACCCAAACCTAGCCCTGAACCCTAAAAATACCCCTGTACCCCAAAACCCAAACCTAGCCCTGAACCCTAAAATTACCCCTATACCCCAAAACCCAAACCTACCCCTGAACCCTAAAAATACCCCTGTACCCCAAAACCCAAACCTAGCCCTATACCCTAAAAATACCCCTGTACCCCAGAACCCAAACCTAGCCCTGAAGCCTAAAATTACCCCTGTACCCAAAAACCCAAACATAGCCATGAACCCTAAAAATACCCCTGTATCCCAAAACTCAAACCTAGTCCTGAACTCTAAAAATACCCCTATACCCCATAACCCAAACCTAGCCCTATACCCTAAAAATACCCCTGAACCCCTAAAACATATACCCCAACACCCCCAAACAAAAATCATACCCAAACCTAGCCCTGAAGCCTAAAAATAGCCCTATACCCCAATACCCAAACCTATCCCTTAACCCTTAAATACCCCTGTACCCCATAACCCAAACCCACCCTTAAAATACCCCTGAACCCCTAAAACATATACCCCAACACCCCCAAACTAAAACCATATACTTACCTTGCACTTAAATATAAAAAACATATGCTTTTACCATTCATGCTTTTACAACGAATTTCGTTGTAAAAGCATGCGTGGTAAAAGCATATAAGATGTAATGGCATGCGCTGTAATCTTTTGCGGAGTAAAGGTACTTGCGTTATAAATGTATGAGGAGTGAAGGTATGAGGAGTGAAATTTGCGGAATGACGGTGTTTTACCTTTCTACATACTTGGGGTCTTGTCTTTGTTCAGCGGTTCTCTCCTTTCTGGTCTCCCTTATTTGAACTGAGGCCTCCTATGGAACTGTGACCGATGTTACTGGCGGCTGATCCTGACCAACATGGCCGATGTCCGGTGGAGCTGCTTCGCCAGCTAGAGAGGAGATCGGCTCCGGTTCACTACCTCGGCCGTCATCTACCCAGCCGGACATCGGGCACAGTGCTCGTCCTCTCTCCGCTGGTTCTCCGTGCTTCCTTCGCCTCCCGGTGAACTCCTGTGGGTCTGCCAGTTGCTTGTTCACTGCATCGTTGACCATGGCCCCGCTGATTGACTCTTCCTTTCTGGACCTTGGCTTTGCTGCGATTCGCGGACTGCCTGCGTGGCCTTACTGGGCCTGTTGCTGGAACGCGTGGCTGCCCGCCTTCCTTTTGGGAACCGAGACGCGCTTGCCTCCATCCCGCAGCTCAGCAGCAAGGAATTAGGCGAGAATGCAATGAGGCGATCTGGCTTTCGCTTGCAGGCCGGTCCGTTGCTGTTGCTGCCTGGCATCCCGCTGGCACCTAGTACAGGGCTTCAACAGAGTTATGTGGTTCGTGTCTTCCCCCGTCAGAGCCACCCCAAGAGAGCCGCGGCGCGGCTGTCCGGATCTCCGAGTTGGTTTCCCTCGGCCGCATTGAAGCGCCTGCCTGACCCCCATGGCCTCCTTTCCCCTTACGAGGCTGCTGCCTGCGCTCCATCGTCTTCCCTGTCATCACTGGACTGCCGATGTGTTGTGGGTGTTCAACAGCCTTCTGACTTCCTTCACTATAGATCTGGGAGCTGCCCCTACTTGTGGGCTAGGTTTTTTTTGTTGTTGTCCTGTTTGGATTTTAAAAAAAAAATTGCCCGATTTGTGTTTACCCGCAATTGCCGCCATTTTTGTTTGCGCGGTACCTGGGGTCTTTGAAGCTGAAACCGACATCTTACGGTCTCGTCATTCCCCCTGACAGACTCATGCATCTGATCAGCCCCTTGTTTCACCTTACTGTCTATTGTCTGTGATCTGATCTTCCTTCTACCCCTCTCTCTCTTCACCATCTACGCTCTCATATTATCGTTTTTCTATTCCTTGTAACGTCCTAGTAACTGATGTAAATTGTTTATGATGTAACCTTGTAACAATATGTAACTCTCATGTAAAGCGCTCTGATACCTCCGGGTCTAGCCAGCGCTATATAAAACTCATCAAATAAATAAGATGTAGTGTTATGTTTATATGGAGTGGTTTTTCCAACTTGCTTTATTGTTCTGCCGTGGTATCTTCTTCCCATGCTTTTCTTTTTGCAAAGTTGCGGGTTTCAGTTCGGTACAAGGTTCTGCTCAACGTTTCTGGTGGGATGTCTCCATCCTCATCACCCTTTCTGGCAGCCTGTCTCTTTCTCTTCTTTTCTTATAACAGACTGGATAGCCTAGTCAAGGATTTTCATGGGATCGGTTTGCAGATCCTCCTCAGGGGATGGTATTGCTTAGGTATCTCATTCAAAGGTAAGGAATCTGCAGCTAGTTGTCTTTATCAGATGAATAAGTTACTTACCTTCGGTATCGCATTGTCTGGTGGAGACAAGATCTAACCGCAGATTCTTTACCACCCACCCATCTTCCCCTCTCTGTGAACGAATTATCCTTTTCTTTCCAGATCCGTATATGCACTTATTAATAAATAATAATGTTTTTCAAAAGAAGATTATTTTTGGGCACACTGTTTCCATAGCAGTTTCTATGCGTGGCTCTGCGTTTTACAGCGGGAAGTAGTTGCAAAAGAAACTGCCATCAGCACGTCAGGGGAGGGCTTCTATGGACTCTTGACGTCACATCCGGTCGACGACGTCTTGAAGTCACTCGACGCCCTCTACCGACTTGCATAGGTACTGCTGTAGAAACGTTTTCAGATTCAGTCTGGCACCTGGGGATAATTCAAAGGTAAGGAATCTGTGGCTAGATCTTGTCTCTACCTGATAAGGCCTCACCGAAGGTAAGTTACTTATTCTTTGACGCATCATTAATCTTCAAACCATGCAGATGAAACTCTTGACACTTGTGAGGCTGCAGTATTGGTTGTTCTTTCTCAATGTAACAGGGGCAAGTGGGTGATCAGCTGCCCCGCACCTAAAACAAATCAAGCAGTCATGGCCCTGTCTTTTGGACACCAGCAGGGACTCCTAAATTATACACTTGTGGCGCCTCAGAGATATTCATTCCTAGGTGACCCCATAGCTTCTAACTTTCGTTGGTATTATTTCAGTTCAGGGCGGACCTCCAGTTCTTTGCCTGTGGAATGTGCGACCTGCTGAGTTTGTGTGGAACACCATGCTCACAGTCTGTCACCTGTGTTTATTTTGTAGGTGGGGAGCTCTCGGCCTTCCTGGTTCTCACTCTGCTTTGGCTGCACTGTCTCAGGAGGCTGGCAGAGTGCATCCTTGTCAATGTGTTCTCCGACGGAGTCATTCACCTGGTGCAATACTGCTTCGGACTGATGTATTATATTCTCCTGGGCATAACTGTGCTGTGTCAAGTGCCACTGCATAGAAAAAGCTGTGAGTATGCCATGATCAGTGTCAACAGATCTCTGTTCTTCTTCCAGCAAATTAGGCATAAAGGAGGAGCAAATGTTATGTTTGAAGATGTAATTATGATTTTTAGAAAAGGAAGTAACACTCAAACTATATGATGGCCTTGATTACAAGTTGTACAGTACTGGAGGGGTACAAACTTACCACACCTTTTAACGGTTACTGTGTGGTACCCCCTCCAGTACTCTGCATTTAGAGTTCAACTCAGGGCACAAGTCCTAAAAAAAGAATTGGGGGGATTAACCTAGTTAATCAGAATGCAAGTGGCATCACAGCGCGTGACATCGCGGTGCGTGACATCACAGGATGTGGCATCATAAGAAATGTTATCAGAACTTAAGTCCACACATGTATGTTTAGCAGGTCTATCATGAGTACATTGGAGCACATTTCGAGTACACAGGGAAATCCTCCTGGTATAGGCAGAAGATTCACACTTTTGAAAGCTACACATAAAACAATGTTGCCTTTTGTCAGCGTAAACTTCCTCTATCCATAATGCTTTGCAAGAATAATAAATTATTTCAACGTAGTAAGCACTATATAAATTACATTTATTTTGTGTAAATACAGGGAAAGACCAACACATCTGACATTCTTACAGTGCATGCAAATCTCCTATACAGAGACTGAACAAAGTGAAAAGCTGCCTCTCTTAAGAATGTGAGAAGTGCTAACAAGGTGTGAGCCTTTGTTTCCCCTCAGCTTCATTGGCATCTAGGTGTGAGGCTCCTGACTGCTGCCAGCCAGGAGACTTGAACAAAAGGAGGCCTGATGACCCCTCCGATTTGGCCCAGCGGGAGTCTTAGTCTAGTCAAATTAGTTCAAAAAATGGGCTAACCTAGAACTAATTGAAATACAATTTCTGTGAGTGGGGCGGATTTATCAAAATGGCTGCCCATTATTTGAGATATAGGGTATAACTGTTTATATGCCCATGTCTGGTATCATTTTATATGTTGTTAGGGACAGGAAAGTAAAAAATAACATCAGAAATTGTTTCTGATGGCCATAATATCAAATAATCGCGGAATATGTCAGACAAAGTTTGTATAATTTTTTCGTTGACTTATATGACAAAGTGTGAAGGAACGTAAATATTACAATTAACTTTTGAAATAAAAAGTTTGCTATTGTTTGTGTTTTGTTTTGTAACTTTGTTGTTATTGTTTGTTTTTTGGTTAATCAAAAATGTTTCATTTATGTGTTACAGGTTCTTGAGAGTTGCTGTGAGATACAGTGAAAATGGACGTAGAAAAGTGTTTCATTTGTGATGTGGTGTTTCAAGAAGATGACGATGTATCTTTACTCACAGAAAGAGGAGTGACTGGAATTCAAAAAACATGCAAGGAGAGAAAAATAAGTTTCACGTTTGTGTTGGGCAGAAAGTTCACAAGAAATGTAGAGCGCGTTTTGTTAACTTGAAAACTCCGTTCCAGGAGAAAGAATCAGATCCCACAACTTCTCGTGTTCTACGGTTGTGTGAAACCCCGTCTTAATGACCGTTAAAATTTTTCCAGTTGGAGTCACAATGGCGATAATGCCCATCCCATGAAAAGTACCATGACCATCTATTGTAATAATATTGTGATCAATATTATCAGCTGCACATTGAATGAATTTCGGAGGACTTTCAGAAGGTTCCACAAGGACAGGTCTAGTATTTGCCCTTTCTGCTGCAGCTGAACGTTCAAAACAAAGAACTTCTGAATAGGAGCTGCAGAATCCCATATGATTTACTGCTTCAACTACACATCTCGAGCTTGTATTGTCATGTAATTGAACTGCCAGCCCTAACTGCAACGGTGCAACTAAGACTCGTGGGCGCACAGCTTGCATAATTGCCTGTCCTATAAAAGCTACTTTTCTCTCACTGTTGGTTTTATCAGTAACAAAAACTGATAATAAGAGCCTTAACGAATCAGGAATATAGCTCACATTATAGCCAACACTACTCCTGTTTTCAATGGGTAGATATATTTCTGGTTCTACAGGGATGTCTTTAATATAATTTCTTATTATTTCAGCAGCTGCCATAAGGAGATTGTTTCGATCCTCTTCAACATCTCCATGGCTATGACTGTGGTACTCTTGCAATACATGAGCAGCTGTACTTTTATAAGTAACGACATCAGCAGTCCCTGCAACTGTTCCTATGAAGATTTCATCTTCACAATGCTCTTTGAGTTTTTGTTTCATATATTTCGGACTGTCTGGTTTGGTATCTTCTGGCAGTAATTCTCGCCTTTTATTAACAAGTTCTTTAACAGTAGTTTGTTCTTCATCATTTTCCTCCATGTATTTAACTTCTTGAAGAAAAGTTTCCTGGCGAACTGAGTCCTCTGGTCGACCTGAAGATATTGGAGTGTTATCAGTGAACTGCCCGGGAATGAATTTTCCAGTATAAAAATTGACGGAACACTGTTTGTGGTAGCATGCATCTACAGCATGTAAATCAGACACATTTTGAATACGTCTCTTAACTTTGTCTGCCTATTCATCATTGCGTTTGTTGCATTTTTGTAAAACTGATGATTTGAATTCAACTGTTCGTGCATTAAACCACAAATTTTTTTCCCTCTCCCTGAAGTATAAACTTAACTCAGTACCACAGAATTTTTTTTTTTTCTAAAATCAAACGGGGTTTCACACCACCATAGAACACGAAAAGTTGTTGGAACGGATTCTTTCTCCTGGAACGGAGTTTTCAAGTTAACAAAACGCGCTCTACATTTCTTGTGAACTTTCTGCCCAGCACAAACGTGAAACTTAGATATTTTTCTCTCCTTGCATGTTTTTTGAATTCCAGTCACTCCTCTTTCAGTGAGTACAGATACATCGTCATCTTCTTGAAACACCACATCACAAATGAAACACTTTTCTACGTCCATTTTCACTGTATCTCACAGCAACTCGCAAGAACCTGTAACACATAAATGAAACATTGTTGATTAACAAAAAAACAAACAATAACAACTAAGTTACAAAACAAAACACAAACAACAGCAAACTTTATATTTCAACAGTTAATTGTAATATTTACGTTCCTTCACAATTTGTCATATAAGTCAACGAAAAAATGATACAAACTTTGTCTATGTGACATATTCCGCGATTATTTGATATTATGGTCAACAGAAACAATTTTTGATGTTATTTTTTACTTTCCCGTCCCTAAAAACATATAAAATTATACCACACATGGGCATATAAACAGTTATACCCTATATCTCAAATAATGGGCAGCCATTTTGAAAAATCCGCCATATTGGATCAACGCGTCATGATAGAGTGGTAGACTTTTCACCATCGTTTTCTACGGAAACATTTCCATAAGAATCCACTCACAGAAATTGTATTGCAATTAGTTCTAGGTTCCGCAACAAACTGACTAGTCTATAAGAAAGCCTCCTCACGTCTGCATGTTGTTGAGATCGAAAGCAGATAACAACGTGCAGGCGCCAGGGCCGGACTGGTGCTTTCGGGCACCGGGCAATCCCCAGGTAGGCTGGGTGAGTTGGGGGCCAGTTTTCCGATAGAGGGCCGGTTTTGTGGCTGGGGGGCCGATTTTCAGTCCGACCGTTGGACCGTGAGTGACATGATGTGACACATGAGTCACTTCAGAGAGAAGTCACTGTCTGACTGACTGACTGTCTATCTGAGTGTCAGACAGACAGTCAGTCAGACTTCCAAGCAATACTGTTACTCCGACCGAGTCCGCTCTCTGAAAACAGCAGCAGCAAGTCTGATTGACCCGTGCAGTGTGCAAGTGCAACTAAACTTTTCAGGAGGAGGAGGAGGAGGTGCCTGTGCGCAGCGCGCAGAATGATGCACTGTCTCCTCCTCCTCCGCCACGTCTGTGCGCCTCGCTAGGGTGCGGATGATGTCATTTCAGCATGCGCACCACTGGGCCTCGCGCAATTAAAACTGTGGGTGACTGCTTGTAGGATCATGAGTGAAGACGAGCAGATTTGCGCATTTATTGACCGGAGCTTGCAGGCGGACATAATTTAATTACTCTATCCTAGGGCAGCCCCCCTGTGTCTGCCACCAACAGTAGGTGAGTACGTTGAATTTTCCGGCACCAAATGAATTAATGATTCTTCATGGTGACAGAAACAGTTGGCGTGCCTCGCGCCGTGGTGGTGGTCTGGAGATTCCATATATGCACAGATCTGTGTACATGCTGAGGGAGCAAGGCAGAGGCCTAACGGACGGCCGCCCAGATGAGGCGGGAAAGCACAGTGCCCCGTGAAGGCCTGTAACTGTGAGACTGTGGTCTGTGGACAAGAACCCAGAGCCGGTGGGCCCTGGTGAGCGGGTCTTTAGCTGGCACCCACCACACGGCGGCAGCTCTGTAGTGGCATGGTGAGAGGGGCCGGAGTGGGGCCGGGGGCCGGAGAGAGGAGTGCCACCCCCAGCCCAAGTTTACTGTGATCCTGTGGGGTTAACTGCTGCAGTAATGTGGGAATCATGTGGAGTGCGCAACAGAATAGTATGGGTGTTGGTTGAAAAGTTCACACCATGAAATTAATAATTCAAGTCTATGAAATAAATGTTATTTTACACCCTGAGATATTCAAAGTTGTTATTTCCAACCTCTGCTTTTAAATAATGAAATAGCACCAAAGGCAGGAACGGGCAGATCAGTAAGTATTCGGTGATGGTGTAGGATGACGGGTGTCAAAAGCCAGGGTCAGGGAAGGATGGAGTAAAGAAAGGCATCTCTGGCTGCACTCCAAGCAACACACTTCACTTCGGCTGTGGCTACTGGTCCAGGAGATGGTGGGTCACATTCTGGCTTTAAAGCATTACTGTCTCTTAAATGCTGGGACAGATTGGGGCCACAACACACTACTGTCCCTGCGGATGATGAGAAAGATTGTGTCCATGCCGCAGTATAGTTCCCACATATACAGGAACACAATGTGGCCACATAGCATCGCACTTCTGCCCCACGTATGCAGGGACAGATTAGGGCCGCAATTCGCTGATAGACACATCCCCAGGTGCTGAGACTAAATGTGGTCCAGTGAGAGCTTGCCAGATAACCAATGTATATGGACTTTTTAAAAAGATGTCTAACAAAGCCATTTTCTGCTTGTTCAACGTATGAGGCTCAGCCGGCTGTAAATGAGACCTGGCAATTCTTGTACAGGACTGGCTGACTGGCAGCCCTGATACCGCTGCACGGACAGCAGTGCTGTAATGGGCACTGCGGGACTGCTGGTGCCCCTGGGATGAAATTGTGTAGGCAGAGAGAGGCTGAAGAGGGGGCAGGAGAAGAAGCCCACCCACATGATGCGAGGGCCCATTGCCCAGGGGTTATCATTGATGCACCCGAGTGACACCCAGAAAGTGCGAACTAGTGCTGGCATTGGAGGCGGCCTAGGCCGGGCTCTCGACACAGAGGCACTGGGCCCCAGCTGAGCATTGCAGATTTGTGTTGCCTGGCTGACAGCTGAGCAACGGTGGGCTGGCCTGATGAGTGGGGCCATGGATACTTCCAGAATAGGGCCCTGCAGGTGGTATTGAGGGGTGAAGTGAAGCTGGATGGCAAGGGGAGGAGGAGCTCAGGTTCTGGTCTGACTGGCTGTGACCAGGTGGGGCCGTAGAACCGCGAATGGAGCCTGGGGGGACTGACAGTCTGTGAATTGTGGAGGTTGCCTGGATCATACACAGCAGGCAAATTCTCCCACACATCCTGAGAGGAGACCATCCTGGGACTCTGGCACCTGGAGCTGATACCACAGGAGGGGTACGCTGGACTCGGTAGATGCTTAAAAGTGGGAAAGAGAAAGGGGAGAAGCTGTCTCAAGCCAATAAAATTGAGCAATACACAGTGACGAGGCCGGAGGCACTTCACGTAAACGAAGACTGTGAACAACCTACAGGAAAACCTGATCAGGGGCCTACCACTGTGGAACTCCTAGTTGCAATTCAGGGCTGTCGCGTTGGAAGGGAAAATGGACTATATGGCCATTGAGATTAAACATCTGCGACTGGATCTACGGAAAGTTGCAGATTGTAACACGGCGATCGAAGATGATGTGGATTGTGGACACTCTGAAACAAGAAGGTAAGTCATTGAGAGCCATGGAGGAAGAATTAAAATGCAGTGCCACACATGTGGAAGAATGCCTGGAGGATGCTAAAGGCCAGTTGTGGTGAAATAAATGCTTGGGTTGCTGCCCGGAGTATGCAGAGGGCCCCTCGGTGGAACTCTTCCTGGAGAACTGAGTCACAAAAATCCTCTGACCCAGAAACTATCCAATTTCTTTTATTGAGAGGGCACATAAAGCACTGGCAGAGGTGCAGTGCTCGGGAGCGCCCACTCCCCCATGATAGCTAGTCTTTTTTATTAGCGCAATACTATTTGTCAGCATGTGTCACACGCAGCCCCCCTCCAAATATGAAGACAAGTATATATTTATCTACCTTGATTACAGAGTCCAGAATTTCCGCAATAACATTTAACCTGTAAAAAGGAAACTGAGAGGCTGCAACATCAAACACAGCCTGTTATTCCCTGTCAAATTGTGTGTAGAATATGATGGCTGTGTTAATTTCTATGAGTCCCTGCATGAGGTTCTGGAGTGGACTGGCTAGACACCCTGGGACGGAAAAGCTCTATTGGTGCTCGTAGTTGACATCAGACTAGTACGAGCCTGTGTGGCACTTCGGCCATAACAGGAAGATGCAGCAGGGGAATTTGGATAGGTCAGAACCCCTACTGATGATCACATTTTGGTGTACTTGGATTGCACCCTGAGGTCGGAGATTCCAGGTATGCTGGAACACAGTTCTTTTTCACAGATCAGACTGGTCCCTGACATACTGAGTAATAGCACAGATGCTGGTTAGGCTCTGCAGGTTTGGGATGGCACCAGACAGGGCACTGAAGAGCTTTGACTTGGAAATTTGCCCCATGGCTGGCGGAAGTCATGGTAAGTATCCTGTAAGTATATGCCTGTGGTGTGATGCCAACGCCCGGAAGGTCAAGATGTCCCGGGGAGGACTGAAGAAAGATGGGGATCTGGTCACAAACTGTAATGATAAAACACTGTTTGCATGACTGTGTTTCAAATGTGTTGCTGCATGAAATTCTACTTGTTGCTCCATGAGGGTTGGCAAGGCAGCTAGGGTTGCCAACTTTGATGCAAATTGATATGAAATGTATGATGGATGAGTCAATGAACTGCTCTTTGGCTGGAGATGGCGGAGGGCCAGTCCTCTTACGTTCTGCAGAGTACCCCATGTCGGTCTTGCGGATCGGTAGGGACATGGATCCTCAGCCTGTACTACACCTAGTTACCACTTTAGCTGAGGAGCAGGAGGGGAGGGGGGAGGGAGTTGTACGGTGACCAGTACCCTTCTAACCAATAGTTGAGCTGGAAGGAGTTCTGCATACTTTGCCCGGAGGTGGGGGGTTTGGGTGGGACTTAGGAAAATGTTGATTGTTTTTGCTGTTGATGTTGTTTTAGGGGAAACTGCTCTTGATGCTCCTGAACCTCGTGTTAAGACACCAGAGATGAAACGACAGAGTGGGAGGGCTTTGAAAATTAGTGCACAGCAGGGCATCAGGCATTTCCCTGGAAGGAATGCTGGAAGGATGGGGGCCGATTTTGCCATGGTGAGGGCCATTTTTTATACTGGGGGCTGGTTTTGTGGCAGTGCTTCTATATCGGCCCACAGTAACAAAGGCAGCAGGGGGGCTGGTCCGTCAACATTGCTAGGGCTGCTTTGGGTTCCCAGTCCGGCCCTGGCAGGCGCTGCTGAGTGTGTCCCCGTGTTTGCAAATTACACCAGGGCGAATTCAACCTATTTTTCAGTGGGGCCCAACTTCTAGGCAGGGTAGACGGCATCCACCCTGTGAAAAAAGTAGGTGGACGCTGTCCACCCGTGTGTACCCCCGACTCGTGCCCTGGTAAAGCTCCTCAGAATGTAGAATAGCTCTGCAGACACAAAATTAGTATGGTGTCTTCCGCACAATATCTGGACAGCCTAATGCACTGCTCGAGTCACTCAAAAGAGTGTAAAACAATGAATCTTTGGTAATTAACAATGAAGTTAAACCAGTCATTCGATGAGTAAATACAATGTGTAAATAGCATGAAGTTCTCGCTTTTTTCAGTAGAGATTCTTTATAGGGAATCAAAAGTTATCCAAGGAAAATGTTCGAATTTCACATAATCCAGAAGTGAAGTGTTGAAACAAATCTTCATCAACAAATCAGTTTAAAAATCCCAGTGCATTTCGGGCTAAAGGGACAGCCCTTCATCAGGGGAATCTGGAGAAACAATACTATATTTCAGTGAATGTACATGGATTACAGACATTTAATCGGCTCAAAAAAGATTCAAGGGAGAAAACGATTCGAGGCAAAAAGCATGAGGTTAAAGTGAGGAATGAGATAAAGTAAGATGAGTAGAACGCCAGGCAGTACAGAAATAAGTGGAGATGCAGAGAAAATAAGTGTAACCGAGCAGTGAAAAGCTTTATCAATCTCTTGTGGTAGCTAACCCAACGTGATGGTGCTCAGTGATTAATACACGCAGAAGTAAGTGAAAACCGGTAAGTCAGAGTGAGTTAAGGCCGGTAAATGAAATGTCATGCGCGTGTTAAATGGTGGAGGCTTTTAGAAAATTGGCATATAGGTAAACTTACTTAACAGAGCGGGGACGCTCATAGTCTCAATGCCAAATGGGTCAATCAAACAAAGCACGTGAAATACGGAGTCTGCCGAGGGAGTGCGTCAAATATTAATGAGCGCATATCAGCAAATAAACAAAAGTGAAATAAGTGCATAATAGAGAAAGGGCTTACCAACCGCTCTACGTAGAAACACAAAATGAGTTGAACTCGAGAGGAACACGCTGCAATAAACGTGCAATGCATAAGTATAAAGAGGAACAACTAAACGTACTGTGTGGAATTAAAAGGAAAATAAAGCAGCTCACCAGTGCCTGTGTTGGGAAAAAAACGTACCGGGGACCCGATAGTAGCGTGGTCAGAGTTGCGAAAGCTATCTCTGCTACAATCCGTGAATGAAGGCGGCGTAGAAAAAGTGAAAAAGAAGAAACAAAAGGTGGACACTGAACCAAAAACGGTGTCGGCCATCTTGTAGTGTCAAAGCTAAAAGGTCGAAAGGCAACTTCAAAAAGAAATATGAGAGGATGAATTAAAGAATTAAAGAAAGTAGATAGAAATGAAAGTCCAGCAAGCTTCAGATCAAGTAATACTAACATGTATGACAATTGGGGAACCAAAAGAGAAATACATCTGTCAAAAATATGCATACAAGGGAATAATATGCTATACGAAACAGTTTTCATGAAAATAGATGAAATACAACAGTTAGAGAAAACATGCTAATTCAAATTTGTCATTCAATCCTAACGGGGTGAGTGATTGCATAAACCAAATCCAATATGTTTCACGCTGAGACAAACATTTACTGGTGTCGCGATCTGGGCGTTGTTCTACAATCTCAAGCGCCCCACATTTGAGTTGCGCAATGTTGTGTCTCATGCTACGCCAGTGTTGTGCTATGGGCGAGCTTGTGGTATTTGTCCTGATGCAACTTTTATGCTCGGTGATGCGGGTTCATAGGGCTCTCTCTGTTTTGCCTACATAAAATAAATCGCATGGACACTTGATGAAGTAAACTAAATGATGACTATTGCAGGTTGCATTAAATTTAAGGTGAATGGTTTTCCCTGATCTTGGATGGTGGATTAACGTTCCCCTTGATGATGTTGCCGCAATTCGAACAGTTCATGCAGGTCAGCATCCCTTTGTATACCACTTTTAGGCTCGGTGGTTTGTTCAAGATTTCTTTAAGGTTACTTGAACGTTTGTATGCAAACATGGGGGATTCGCAAAACATACCTTTAAAGTCTGGTTGTGATTTTAGCAAGGACCATCTCTCTTGGATGATGGCTTTTAACATTTTAGATTGAGTGGAGTAAATAGAAACAAAAACCTCTCTTCTAGAGGAATTGGCTTTGGTTGACTTGGTGAGTAGTTGTTCTCTTTTTAGGATCAAAGCTCTGTCGGCTGCTTGTTGTATCACTGAGGGTGGATACCCTCTTGACAGATATTTTCCTTTGAATTTCTCAATTGTCTGCATGCCAGTTTGCTCATCTGAATGAATCACATTGATGCGTAGAAATTGGCTGTAGGGTAGGTGACGTTTAGGTGACCAAGGGTGGAAACTCTGGTAGGCCATGGCATTGTTCCGGTCGGTTTTTTTTTTTGAATAGACTAGTCTTAATTTGATGGTCATGAATAGTAATAAGCACATCAAGAAAAGGAATGCTCTCAGCTTCAATTTGAAAAGTAAACTGGATGCGAGGATGAATGTTATTCAATGCGAGAATGTTGTTCTCAAGTGTGGTTCGGCAGCTTTGCCATATGATAAGGATATCATCTATATACCGTTTAAACAGTAATAAATGTTCAGACCAACCAGCTTGTGACAAAATGTACTCAGCTTCGAATTTCATCATAAAGATATTTGCATAGCTGGGGGCTCCTGAAAATCCCATTGACGTACCATTGGATTGTACAAAGAAACGGTCTTTCCATTGGAAGTAGCTGTGAAACAAACAAAAATGTAATATTTCAAGTAGGAATACACAATTGGCTCTCAATTCATCAGTTCTGAGTAGTGCCCACTCAATGGCTTCAATGCCTTCCAGGTGGGGGATAGAAGTATAAAGTGAAACAACATCTACTGTACATAACCAGATGTCATCATTCAGCGGGATGTTGATTCGGTCAAGGATATTCAATAAATGTGTGGTGTCTTGAACATAGGTTTGACAAGCTTTTACAATCGGTTGTAGGAAAGTCTCTAGATATCGTCCTAGAGTGTCATGTATGGAACCACCACCTGAAACAATCGGTCTCAGGGGGGGATCCACAAGGGATTTGTGAATCTTGGGCAGCATGTACAGACGGGGTCTGCGTGGGAATCTTGTGAATAAGTATTCTTTGGTTTTATTCGTTATCCATTTCATTTCTAAAGCTCTAGTCAAAATGGTATCCAGAACTCTCAGAAATTCATTAGTGGGGTCATTTGACAAAAGGAGGTATGTGGAAGTATCTTTAAGCATATCCTCCCTGCATGGCCGATACCATAGTGCCATGTACATTGATGACTTCCCACACTTCGGGCTCATACGGAGTGCGATACTTCCATCCTGGGTGACGGTCCTTCACCACCACTCGGTCTCCAACACGGATGTTTATTGGCTGGGCCCTCTGAGCTTGGCTCGCCTTGTCATTGGATGCTTTCCTCCTGGCCTGGGCTGCACCTTGATCCAGCTTTGGCGGGCTCCATGATGCGTCCGCAGGAACACTGTCTGTTGAAACATTAGATGAGCCGGCACATACTGGGTGGTGCAGTGCGGGGTTTGACGACACGCACTGAGAAACTGCGAGAGGCACTGCTCGGCATCCTCTCCCTTCGCGACCCCGATTCTGAGGGCCTGGTTCATCATACGCATGAACCGCTTCACCTCTCCATTCGCCTGGGGTCACTGTGGTGTGATCTTCCTGTGGCGGATGCCTCTGAGGGCCAGGCAGTCTTGGAAGTCCCTGCCTTGGAACGGCGGCCCATTGTCAGATTTGATCTCTTCTGGCAGTCCCATCGTTTCAAAGACGCGCTCCAGAGCTGTCTTGACGTGGTGGAACGCTGTCGACGACACTACCTCCACCACCGGGAGCTTCGAGGGGGAGTCAACCTGCACCAACGTGTTCCGCCCATCCGGGAATGACCCAAAGTCGATGCTCACTTTGGACCACGGCTCCAGACATGGATCTTCAGTGATCACCGGATGGGGTGCTGGGTCGCCGCCCATGATGTTGCAGGAGTGACAGGTACGTACTGCTTCCTCAACCATGGCGTCCATTCCTGGTAACCAGACTTTGCTCCTGAATCTGGCCTTGGTCTTTGAGACACCTTGATGGCCTTGGTGCGCTAGGCGGACCACCCCCTTCTGCAGGCTCTTCGGGATCACGATTGTGGTCCACCGCAAAACCATTCCATGTAGGCCTTCACTGAGCTCATTTTGGACCCTCCATACTTGTTGTCGGAATAGCTGCTCCTCTGCAGTGAGGGAGCTGACACCATCCAGGAAGTGATGTCAGTTTCGGTTGTCCAACGTGGCCTTGACCCTGAAGAGGCACTCGTCCGATTCTGTTGCTTTTGCAATGTCTTCGAGCATGAGGGCAACTGAACATGCTTCAAGAGAGACCATCCGGACAAACTCCTTGGTGTATTCTTCGGCGGCCGGTGCATGGAGCGGCAAGATCGGTCCAGGGTGACATGACAGGAAATCAGCCGGGTTGTTCGCCCCCAGCCGGAAGATCACCTCACAGTGGTATGCTTGTAGCGGCACTGCCCACCTCTCGATATGGGAGGAGCAAGTCGAGATGTGTGTGTGAAGAGTGGGACGAGAGGCTTGTGATCGGTGACCACTCGGAATTCATGTCCATACAGATACAAGTGGAAGTGCTGGCATGCCCATTTTATGGCCAGGGCCTCACGTTCTATCTGTGCATACCGCATCTCTGTCGCAGTCAATGCCTTTCTGGCATATGCGGTAGGGACCCATTCCTTGGACTCAGACTCTTGCATCAGGACTGCCCCTAGGCCTACGAGGCTGGCTCCACCATGACCTTCGTGCGCTGATGTTGGCGAAAGTATGCCATGACTCAGTCATCGATGAGGGCCTCTTTGACGGCATGAAACGTCAGATCTTCCTTTGCTGACCAGCCCCACGGCTGGCTGGACTTCGTGAGGACACAGAATGGCTCGGATAAGGACGCCAGGCTGGGAATGAACCAGCCACAGTACGTCGCCATCCCCAGGAAGCTCCGGACTTCGGTGGCTGGCGTGGGCCTCTGGGCAGATCTTTTGGCCTCCGCTTTCTTTGGGTCACTGGCAACTCTTCCCTTGAGAAGATGTACCCGAAAAAGTCAACCGATTCCTGGTAGAACGAGCACTTGGCTCTGTGCAGGGTGAGTCAGTTGTCCGCAAGATGTTGAAGGGTGGCCCGGAGGTGTATATGGCGCTCCTCCAGCGTCTTGGAGAACACCACTATGTCATTGCTTAAGTTTATTACTCCTTGTAGTCCTGTGAGCGTTTCTCTTATTGCATTCTGGAATACCACCGCGGCCAACGAGATGCCAAAGCTCAGCCTCCTGTAACGACATAGTCCTACGTGAGTGGAGAACGGTGTGATGTTCCTACTGGAGTTCCCGCTGATGATACCCCGCATTGAGGTCAAGTTTAGTGAACCATTTGGCGCTGTTCGAGTCGACCACAATGTCGTCCATCGTGGATGTGAGATGGCGTTCCCTCTTTACAGCTCTATTTGGTAGGCGCATGTCCACACAGAGTCGAATGGCTCCTGACTGTTTCGGCTTCGGGCGACGATGAGAGGAGACACCCAGGGTGTGGGGCCCGACACCTTCGGTTTCACCCCTAAGTTCTCCATCTTCTTCAGCTCTTCCTCCACTTGCAGCCGTAAGTGAAATGGCACCCTCATCGCCATGGGCTGGACTGTCGGATCAACGTGCAGCTTAAATGTTTTTCCCTTTAGGCATCCAAAGCCTTCAAACAGCATTAGAAAGTCTTTGAGCATCTCTCGAGAGTGCAGATCGTGCACCTGGTTCGCAAAGAACACAAGCTCCAGGTCCTCTGCCGTATGGCAACTGAGGAGTGTGCCTCATCTTCCTTCCGTGACATGGAATTTTGTGTTAAGATGATAGCCTTCGCTGGTAATTTCGACCTCCATGACTCCTCGTAGAGGAAGTGGCTCGTGACTGTCATACGTGTAAATCCTGGCCTTGGATGGTAGGAGTGGCGGGCGACGTGACAGTTTTTCATATTGGTCGCTGTCCATCATGTTGACTGATGCTCCGGTATCTAGGAGGGCACTTACAGGGGACCCTGCTACTGTGATGTTGCATATGGGCGGTGGTCGGCGCTTTGTCCCTTCCCCGCTGACAAATGACACAAAGAATACTTTGTTGTCTTCAATTCCCAGGCCAAACCCTGGTGGGGTGTTGTATACTTGGTCTATTGGGTCCTCCATCGTCAGTTGCCTCACCGCCGCCGAGAGCCCACTTGGGCCTGGGGCATTACTCCTTCCTCTTCTACTCCTGCAGACTTTTGCAAAACGTTTGAGTTTTCCGCATTGCAAACACGTTTTTCCTCTTGCGAAACACCTCCCCCCTGGAGAGCACGTGCTCCTCTGAGAAGGCCTCGTGGATCCTTTTGATTGAGACGGCCTTCTTTGAATCGCATCCACTCTTTCTTCTTTGATCGTGGGTGCCTGCTGTGGTGCTGGCTGCGAAGAGGGCCGCTTCCATTTCATCCGCGTGAGCGTTGGACAGCTCGTGGGACCTGGCGAGCACAAGAATTTCATCTAGACTGATGCCGGGTTGTCGAAGTATCAGGCGTCGCAGCGTGACTGACTGACATCCCTGGATGAGCTGCGCCCTGATCTCCTCCCTCTGGTCCGGCAGTGTGCACAAGCTTGCAAGTTTTCGTAGGCGAGCGTAGAAGATGTCTATGGTCTCAGCTTCGCCCTGCTGTGCCTGCTGGAGCTTGAAGCGCTATAAATCAGAGTTTATCTGGGGATTGAAATAACGGTTCAAGGCTGCTACCACCCCGTTGTAGTCATCATCTGCCCCTCTATCTGGAAAAGTCTCAAAAAGGTCATACAGCTCGCCTCCCCCGTAGCATATGAGAAGTGACCTCTTCACTCTCCCATCTGTTTCCCGCACACCAACAAAGTAGTGGTCCAGGCGGCCAATCCAGGATTTCCAGCGCGTCGCGGCTGTGGACGGGTTGGAGAGTTCACTGAAGAGTGGTAACAGGGCATCCGTGGCCTGATCAGGCCGAGCGTCGGTTGGAGGGTCTACCCACTGAGGCGGCGGTACCGCCTGGGGAGCACCACCGCCATCGGCACCTTGAACACTCATCCTCTACTGCAGGCCTGCTTCATAGTGCGTTGAGGCAGAGCTGACTGGTGATGTCAATTGTTGCAAGGCACGTGCGGAATAGGGTTTCTTGCTGGTCTGTGGCGTGTAGTGCAAGTGCACGTGGACCTGGCGTCGGTGCACGCCATGTGGGGACCAATCGGATTCCTGGAGTGGAGTCGGGGAGCTGCTGAGCGCCTGCGGGCTACGCTGGGTGGCCCAGATTTGCATGCGCGTCCACTGGGATAAGTCTCTTGTATAAGTCACTAAGGCACAGGGTGACGTGAGACTGTCTGTCCCTCTGATTTGCCTCCTGTGTTTGTGATGACTCGCTTCTGACCCCTTCCCTGTGCTACTGTAGTGCAGGTGGCTCCCCCCTGGGTCCTGCTGAGCTGTAGACCTGCTGCGGTATATGGACGCTGAATTGAGGGCCTCAATGGGTGAGGAGCGAGCCCAAGGAGCTCAGACAAGCAGCCAACGATGATGCACGCTATGATTAGCGCGCGGTTTCACCCGCCGGCTCGACCTCGTGACCGTGGGAGCGCGGCCGGGCCGTGATCTTGCAGGGGTGTAGGTGCGAGAGCACAGGCAGCACGCCCGGGTGTCGCGTGCGCACACGGTGGGGCTGCGCCCGCTGGGGAGACGCACGCCGGCGTAGCACCACTCCGGGCAGGCAGGATCTCGCGGGGTGGGCACTTGCTTCCAGTACAGACAACGGCGGCTGCGCGGACCGCGCAGGCACCGGGACCACGGCGGCAGGATCAGGCCGTGCACTGCAGGTACCGGGCACTTAACGTGGTGACACAGCGAGGCATGGGATAGACACACCTCGTCGCCAGTGTAGTGTCCAGGTGGGACAGGACACTAGAGGGCTTGGACTAGGCTGCACTCGGGGTCGCAATTACAAATAAGGCATACACTAGTACCTACTCACTGGGCCAAGACCCGAGCGGTCTTGAGCCCCTTTATATATACCCTCAGGGTGCGTGGGTGCGTGTGTGGAGCGTACGTGAACGGGCCAGGTGGCATAGTCACTACAACTGATAATCCGGTCCAGTGTATAAAAGTAAACAAGAGAAGACCATAGGTGGACACCCACAAGCTGGCATGGTGGTGAGCAGTCGGGCAACATTGCTGGTCATTTACTCCTATGAAAGGTGGGAGTAGCTTTCTTTTCAGGTGAAAACATAAAAAGCCATCGATTTTTAATGGGAGTTCAGGGCAAGGGATTTCACAGATAAAAGATTCCTTTTTGAGAAAATAAAGGATAATTGTGGAAATAAACTGATCCGTATCATTTACTATAGCAGATTGGCCACTTGATGTAAAATCTGAATATTCCTGGAAATAAACTATTTCAGAATGTCAAGATTACTGCTTGATTTGATTCTTATGTGAATCATAAACGCTGATAATCTACTCAAATGTAAGAGTACTTTATGAGAGTAGATTTCAGACTTCTAAATAGCTCTGTTACAGTAATCTGGAAAGTCTGCTTAGCACCATAAATTAAAGGATGCAACCATATTTCTCAAGTTTGTGAGAAAGGCCAGGCCGTGATTTTATGAGCACTACTGCTCAAAGCATTGCATATTGTGATTTAGAAGGAAATTGATTAAACCTTTTGTGGCATACTTTCATGAAGCCATCAGGTTTGGTTTAGAGTAACACAATTTTGTGATATATGTGCATGCCTGCACTTTAATGCACAACCATATTAAAGTCCGACCTGGTGGTGTAGCCTTTGGATTTTCGTTTCACAAAGAAGCAAAAGCAGGAATATATTAAAGGTTCCCTTTCCTTCATTTAGCCATGATTTTGTTTCTATGTGAAGTTAAGGTCAGGTGTCAATGAAACGGTCTTACAGTCATGCTTTCATTATTATAACACTGAATGAAACACAGGGTTTTATTGAAGGGAAGGTTCCTGTGCCATCAAACCTTAATTTCTATAAAAAAAATATTGATATTACATTATGTTTTTGGTCACCGATGTGTATATAGTGTAGACATTATATTTCAAATCCTGACTCTAAGATAAAATGGCATATATATTTTTTGCCATTCTATTCTTCCTAAGGCCATCACTTCAAATAGGTTTGCCCTATTACTAAATATTTAGCATGTTGATAGGATATTTCAATGATTCCATTTCCATGGTATGTATTATAAGCACGACTGTGTCATCCTCAGGGAACCAGTGACAGACACTGCTTCTGTTAAGTCCTGAAAGCAGGATTCTAATCCTCAAAACCATAGATGTTACATTTTAGGTCTCAGCTATAGACAGGCCGAGCTGTGTGTTGGCCATATATGTTGTTTCCAATATATATATGCGTGCTTTTTGTGATTTGGTGTAAATCCGTTCAGTGGTTTTTGAGATATATTTGAGGATGCGAGTCCTTGCAGTGGACTTGCAAACCCTACTAAAATTTGATTGGAAGTCAACACTTCAACCAGGTAATTTTGGCAGCCATCTTGGGCTTCGGCTTAAAGCCAAGTTCCAGAAAAAAAGTTATAAAAAAAAAAAAAGGGGACAGAAAAATCTTTTTATTATGTTGCGGACTGGCAGATGGATAAGCGAATCTGCTGCAAATATTTTGTTTTTAAAGGCAAGCGCGGGCTCCCGTGCTTGCTTTAAAATAACCCCTGAGTGTGCCAGGTCCCTGGGGCATACAGTAAATTTAGGAGGAGGGGCATGGGCCCCCCTCCTAGGGCTATTCGAAGGCGCGAGAACCACCACCTCCCCAGGGCACAAATATAATTAAAAAAATAATGCAGGGAAGGCCACCTCCCGGGCCAGTAACTTATTTATATGTGGGGAGCCTCGCGGCTCCCCCGCTGCCTCGGGGACGGCCACATCCCCGGGGCACTGTTGTTAAGAAATGCAGGGGGCCAGCTCGGCCTCACCGCTGCCTTGGGGACTATCACCTCCCCGGAGCACATACCTTAAATATTTTCTTTTTCTAAATGTGAGTGAGTCACCTACCTGGGCACACAGACAATATTGAAGGGGGTCCTTTGCATACCCCTGGCCCCAGGGAGCACTATCTCTCAGGGCAATATGGAACAAAGGAGGGGGAGCCACAAGGCCTCCCTCCAGGAGCCATAGATGGTCCTGGGGACCGCCACCCCACCAGGGCCGGCTCCAGCAATGTCCTGGGGTGCCCACACTGGGACATTGCAGTCTACTATGGCTTGGCGGAAGCACCGCTCCCACCAAGCCATAGCAAACAACTGCTCTGCTTTCAGCAAGCAAAAGCACAAGATGCTCTTGCATGCTGAAAACAGAGCAGTGTCTGTTTCCCTGCTCGCTGTGAAGTGAAACAGACATTGCTTTGGTATCAGGGAGCTGTATGTCAGCAGCTCCCTGGATCCCAAATCAGTGCCGGCTCATGCAGGAGGCGGGTAGCTAGCAGGGACTGTGAGGCCTTTAGGCTCCCCCCATGGTCCCATTGGTAAGTGGGTGCCCTGGAGGCCACCACTTTATATGGGTGGGCCCTGGGGGGTGGGGTCCTTGGGGCCCAATTTGACCTGGGGAGTTCACCGTGCAGTCTTCATCAGTAAAAGGCCGGGCCCCGTAGGATGTAGTCCCCAGTTCCGAAAATGTCCTTTAATATAAAAACAACATTTTTATTGGGAAAAAAACAGGCAGTTCGCCGGAGGCTACGTCCCCTTCATCACCACTCAGCAAATGCGCCTCCTGGCGCTGTGGTGGTTGGGGGACAAAGTCCCCTTAGATGCTGAGGGTCATTGGGGTCCAGAAACCCCTAATGTTACCTCCAGTAAGTCCAAGACAGCGGGATTGCTGAGAGGACTTGGAGGCTACGCCCCCTTTCTCAACCGCTCTGCAAATGCACCTCCTGACGTGCTTCTGGGTGGGGAAGGAATTCCCCTTTACTCCTGAGGGCCTCAGGACTAAAGTGGACTACTTCCCCCAACCAGTAGTGTGCCAGGAGGTGCGTTTGCAGAGTGGCGGAGAAAGGGGGCGTGGCCTCTGACAACTGCTCAGCAAACCAGGTGTGTGGGTCTTACTGGAGGTGACAAGAGGGATAGTGGGCCCCCAAGCCCCGTCAAGAGCCAAGGAGACTTCATCCCCCAACCAGTAGCGTGCCATTAGGCGCATTTTCAGAGTGGTGGAGAAACGGGACATGGCCACCGAACACCTTTCAGCAAACCCACTGTGTGGGACTTACTGGAGTTAACAGAAGGGCTAGTTGGCCCCCAAGGACCCTCTGGAGACAAGGAATTGTATTCCCTGCCAGTTGTATTGGCTTGAAGCCAAGTGCCAGAAAAAAAGATGTAAAAGAAGAAAAGGGGGCAGGGACCCCACCGGGGGAAAAAGTCTTTTTTTTTTCTTCATTATGTTGCGAACTGACGGGTGGATACGCAAATATGCTGCAAATAGTTTTTTTATTTTTAAAAAGGCAAGCACGGGCTCCCACGCTTGCTTTAAAATAATCTCTGAGTGGGTCAGGTCCCTGGGGCATACTGTAAATTTAGGAGGGAGGCTCTGGTTCCCCTCCTAAGGCTATTCGAACGCGCGGGGACCGCCACCTCCCCAGGGCAAAAATATGATTAAAAATAATGCGCGGAAGGCCCAATGGCCTTCCCCCACATTCCTGGAGAATGCCACCTACCCGGGCCAGTAACTTAATTATATGCAGGGAGTCTCGCGGCTCTCCCTGTGGCTGTCCCCGGCTCCACCGCAGCCTCCCTCTCCCTCTCCTTCTCCTTCTCCTTCTCCCTCTCCCTGTCCCTCTCCCTCTCCCTCTCTCTCTCTCACTCACATCCTCTCTCTCACTCTCTCTCTCTCTGTGTGTCTCTCTCTTCCCCTATTATTCCCCTCATTATATGTGATTGTTTGCATCCCACCTTTGGCAGAGAGTGAGCAATAGATTTGGGGTACTCAACATCATCGTAGCGCTCAGACCCAAGCTTGACTTTTACCCGTGAGCATATGTGCAAGCTCAGTGAAGAAGACTGTTGCCTGACTCCGTTTGTTATCTATGCAGAGGCAGCCTATCTCGGATGGCACCCTGAAAAAAGTGTTCCCTTTCATTTTGACAAAATTGTAGTTCTGAAGTGTTTACAGTATTAACACTTTGGGTAAAACTACACAGAATATAACTTTTGGATGATCTAGAGATAGAAATATGAATAATTTGACTTGTATATTATTAAAAGGGCCCTAAATGCAAATACAA
The DNA here is from genome assembly GCF_964261635.1 of Lissotriton helveticus. Lineage (NCBI taxonomy): Eukaryota > Metazoa > Chordata > Amphibia > Caudata > Salamandridae > Lissotriton > Lissotriton helveticus. The sequence goes on along the minus strand of NC_136060.1, from coordinate 117,708,964 downwards.
TTTTGATTTAGCATATTAGTGCTCCTTCTTGTAATTTGGTTTTTGCAATAGTTCCTCGTGCCAGCTCTAATGAGATGCAGGGTTCTGAACTACACCGCAGGACTAAGTAAAGGAAGAGAGTGGCGGAGGAATCTTCATACTTTGATTAGCTTAAACTAACTGTCAAGCCTGGGCAGGCACTACTCACAGGATTAAAGAGGGAGTTGGTGGCACTCTGCCACCAGTGACACTCTGGTTTCCCAAGTATTAGGCATAGATAAGGCACCGGGAGAGCTCTTGCAGACTACATTTTGATCATGCCATGTTAAAAGCACCCACTAAGCTGTGTATGTGCCAGCATCTAGACTGCTCCTAGGAATTGTCTGATTTGGTTAAAGGGGTGATGTGGCATCTTTGGATTAGGAAGAGACACTCACCTTCTGAGAACTCGGTTATTTTTACACCTCTGCACAAGGGAGAGATTTGGTAGGGAAGAGGAAACTATAGAAGAGGAAGGGTTGCCTAGCTTGCAGATAAACCCCTGCCTGGAGAGGACTCCAGGCTAGTGCTTCTTGAAACTTTGTTGTTTCCTGCCTGCAAGGCACACGCAGTGAGTAACAATACACAGTGGACTTGCTGGGGACCCTAAAGGAAAGGTTTCCCTTGGATTTCTATGGACCAGTTCTGGCTGGCGGTACCTGGACAAGGATACACCAGACTCCTCCAAAAGGCACGATCGCCTTGCAAAGAGCTGATTAGCTATTGTTTTGTTTACCCTTCTCTACGTCTGAGGTGGGGCCCTCAATTCCACCCAGGGAGTTCCCTGGGCCTGTATTGGTGACCCTGCATGGAAAGGAGGTGGGATCACCAAGCGCACGTGAGGCTGTGCTTGCCATCCCCTGCTCCTCGCATTGACAAGAACAGATTGTGGGCAGAACAGGAACAGACAGTGGTTCTCCCGCCCAGCCCCATAACAAGAGTGAGCGCCCGAGTGGGGAGGGAGTGGTGTGAGACCCCAACTCGCGGTGTACCAGAAAACCATAGGGATATCTGCAGAGGGTAACACCCCAGGCACTATAAAACATAGGAGCAGAGAAAGGGAGAAAATTACAGACAAAGCCGGTATGTGCATCAAAGGGCTAGAAAGAAAGACATAGGACAAAAGGAGAATGAGAGAAGCCTTGGGGCAAAAAATTGCATGTTCTGCCATCCTGTGGCAGCACAGTTATTTACAGGAGCAGGCACAAGGTTACTTCTGAAACTCCTAAGATTATATGCTTTAGCAATAGTTGCATCTTTATCATATCCAATAGATCGAAACCAAAACTCATGTACATAAAATGTGTTCAGGATTGCTCAATAGTTTGAGCTACTCTAGCTGATGGTCTTCAAGTTTTGTGTCATCGCAATGTTTGAGAAAAGAAGAGATCTTTTGTTGTTTGAAGAAGTCAGACGGTAATTTAAGGATATAAGATGATGGACTTATGTTATGTTAAAATATTTGTAAAACGTATGCTACCCCAACAACTGAGCTTCCCAGTGCTAGTCTCAACAAAGGCCACTGTAAAAGACAAGCAGAGTAGACCACAGGAGCAATTAAATAGACAACAGCCAGGTATTCAGGGATTTCCTGAATGCCTAATGGTGCTGAATGATCCTGATAGACAGTGGAAGTGCGTTCCAGAGAGCAGGTGCTTTGGCGCGAAATGCGCGGCCTCTTGCTCTTACTCTTCTAACATGTGGGACACAGACCAAATTAAGGTTAGCTGAGTGGAGGACCCGAAGGGCAGGTATGGACGGAGCAAATTGGACAGAATGGGAGGCCCCTGAGAGACTAGGATTTCATGGGTCGTGCAGAGGACCTTAAAGTGGACATGCTTGTCCACAGGGAGCCAATGCAGCCTGCGGATGAAGCTAGAGACAAAGCAAAACTTTGGAAGAGAAAATAGCAACCTTGCAGCAGCATTTTGGGCCAACTGGAGTCTTCTGATCACCGTCTTATTAGATCCTAAGTACAGGACTTAACAATAGTTCAACCTCGGAAGGATGGTAGACTGAATAAAAACCTGTCGGGTGTGGGGGGGGTCAAAAAATCCAAGAATAGGTTTGAGCCCACGTAGTAGTCCAAAGCAAGTGTCTACCATCAATTTCGCCTGGGCTTCGAAGGTCAAGGAATTATCAACCCAGACATCTAGATTTTTTACCACCACCTTGGACTGTGGAGGGATCCCCAAAGAAGAGCACCACCAGTTGTCGCCCCAATGGTGGATATCTCTGCCTAAAAGAAGGATTTCAGATTTCCTTGAATTCATTTGCAGGCAATTGGCCGCCATCCATTCTGCAACAGCCATCATGCCGCTCTGAAATTTGGCCAAATTCAGAGTAGGAATTTTTGAAAAAGAGATCACAAACTGGGTATCCTCAGCCTAGGACACCAACGTGAGCCCCAGGGCTTTCATCAGCCTGAGCCAATGGTTGAATATAAATGTTAAATGAAGTGGGGCTCAGCAAGGAGCTCTGGGGAACACCATGGCACAAAGCGTGTGAATGAGAACTATGTGGAGGGTTAAACAACCTGAAATGATCGCTCATAGAGGAAGGAGGAGAACCAAGTTAGAGCAGCTCCGCCAATACCAATCTTCTGTAAACGCTGGAGCAAAATATAATGAGACATATATATATATCAATAGCAAGGACACACACTATACCTATAAGATCTCTTCCGCCAGACTTCTGGCCTTTAGATTTCCAGGGCGCTACTGCGCCCGTAGAGTCAGTCCGTAATTTGGGAGTAGTGTTCAGTACTAACCTGCAGCTTGATGCTTCAGTGAATCGCACAGTGTCCACCTGTATGGCACTGCTCTGTTGCTGCGTAAGATCTTGCCCCTACTCCCGCCCCAGGTAAGACCAGAGGTAGTGCGGAGCATAATTTTAAGTCGAATTGACTACTGCAACGCACTACTCCTGGGAGCACCGGCCAGTTTAGTCGGAAAATTACAGCGGGTGCAGAATTTTGCCGCTAAACTGGCCCTTTCACGCCGCCGCGCGGACTCCTCTACTAAGGCACTAAGAGACCTCCACTGGTTGCCAGTCTCCCAGCGCATTAAGTTCAAGGCACTATGCCTGGTGTTTAGGGCCCTACATAGGCAGGGTCCGCCCCCTTTGCGGGACCTCTTTTCCTGGTACACCCCGTCTAGACTGCTTCGGTCAGCATCCTCCCACCTGGTGGTTGTGCCTAGGATTTTGAGGTCCCGGACGGGTGGCCGGTCTTTTAGATTCGCGGCTGCAAGACTGTGGAACTCCCTTCCCCTAGGTCTGAGAGGCTTGGAAAACTTCATCTCTTTTACAAAGACTTTGAAAACTCACCTGTTTCCCAGGGTAATGTAACCATGTATTGTATGTGTAAGCGTCAGGACAGTCTAAGTGCCAGGATGCCCGTCGGGTGACAGATATGCGCTATATAAGAATACCTATACATACATACATACATACATACAGATAACAGAAGGTAGTGCTCATAATAGATATGAGGCACTACATGTACAGAACCATGGAGGGATAGTCACTTTGTCCCTTGGGACACGGGGGACATGCAAGTGGTCTTGAGGTCATAACACATATACATATATATATAAAAATATATATACAGTTGTCATTCCTCTTACAGGCCTTCAACTTTCAGAAAATTAAGACACGAGTGCTCTCTACTTGGATGCCATGAAGCCCCTCTTTCACCATTTATAGGTTCATTGACACCCTTATTATGGTCTTAGTAGGCTTTGGCTCCCTAATGGGCTGATTTGCATATGGCCATGTCTGAACTGGGTTGGTGTGGTGAGCAAAAAAACTATGGATTTAGGCCCAGATTTCTGTACTGGGGTGAATGTATGACAATGTTCTGCATTCTGTCCATCAATTGTTGTTTTTGCATTTGTCACCCCGAATGGGATGGGTATGCTCAGACGTGAGTCCCGTGCTCTCCACACCACTGGAGTCAAGCTATCCTGGCTGATGACGACTGAAAGCCAGAAACCGGTCCTAGGATGCTTGATTCCGGTCCAGGGAAGACATGGCTTGGCAGTTCGGGCTGGACTGTTCCCATGAGGCACAGGGTCAAGGCTGATTTGCATATGGCCATGTCTGAACTGGCTTGGTGTGGTGAGCAAAAAAACGATGGATTTAGGCCCAGATCTCTGTACTGGGGTGAATGTATGACAGTGTTCTGCATTCTGTCCATCAATTGTTGTTTTTCCCTAATGGGCCTATCCGTTAATCTTTCCACTTAATTTTCCCTCAGATGGGTCCTATGTAATTTTCAATCTCCTCCAGATGTGTATTATGAGCCAATTTCCCAGTTGGGCCTCACTCCCCCGGTCTATCTTGATGAATGCATGCCTCCGCAGCTCCAGGTTAGCTGAACATTACCTCCTAACAACAGCATACTGCATAGGCTCATGTGCACAATTTGATGTATTTATTTCTCACATAGGAGGCGAATCGGCATGCTTGGCGCACGTTGGCTATATATGATTAGATACAACACCATATTGTCCTCCTTAAGTGCACAACCTGATGTATATGTGTTTTATGTAAAAGCTGAATCGGCACACTTATCTTACAGTTTAAAGATACTTCCTATATAGGCACACCTATATAGGCTCGTGAAGCATGACTTCAGACTTCGACTTTATACCTATAACATATGCAACAATCCACACCACAGAAATACACATCATGCCACAAAATTCTACAGCACACCACATAATTAAACTCCAATAAATACCACTCCACTACACAAAATATGATTCCATATAATTACACTCCAGAGCACACAGTTCCACCCCTCACAAATCCATAACCAAGAATTCCAATCAAACCCACATAATTCCACTGCACATCACATAGCTCTAACTCAAGCAAATGAGAAACCTATTACATTTCCAATGCTCTTTTTCCTTTTTATGACTTGTAACAAACTCAGCTTTCTACGTGGAAGAAGCCTGCACTACAGAAAATGTTTAAATAATCCAGAAAAGTTTAAGCTGTCCAAACATTTAACCTACACAAAACACTTAGATTTAAACTGAAAATGTCTGTTACTCCTGTCTCTTAAACGGGTTAATGTGATTGGATGTAGTCCCAACTTTCATTGTAGAAATGTATTCTGTAAGTGATCTAACGGTGGACTTATTTTTTCGGTCCTAATTACAAAAGAAGCTGTGGAAATGAGGACACGCAACTTGTTTAATAAGGACAATCTTTCATCACCAGGGCACACTCACTGTTGTCATGTAGCATTTATTCTTTTTATTTCTTTACATTCTGGGAAATGTTTGCAAAATGATACAAACTGTATCTAAGTTTGTGTATCCCTAGTTACAACTGCTGTATTGTTCTTTGTTGAATTCGAGATCGTATTTTGTCTTAACAATGGATTTACTGCAGAGTGCATTTAAAATAAAATACCACCATGTCAGTTTAAAATTTATTGTAACTGTTTCCTACAGTTTCTGCTGTAGATGTTCTTCGACAAACCCGCTGGCACCATATTTTGGGAATTCTGATTTACATATGGGCCTCTGTTCATCAGCACCGATGTCACGAGATTCTCGCTAACCTTAGAAAAAATAAATCAGGTGAGATCTTTTTCCTGCTAATCATTCTACCAATATTGCCTTTGTAAAAAAAAATGGTAAGAAACTAATAAAATGAATTTGGTCTGGCTAATGATGTTCCCTCAAGTATGACAATAAGTTGCACTTTTATACGTTGTGAATGATTATTTGACATATGCCTTTGACAAAACTCACTGGGCAGGGGGCAGTTCCTGTATCCGTCTTTCAAGTGAGCAGAGCCTCTTCTGGGATACATGATGGTGCATCATGGTAGGATCCCCAGAAGCATTTGGAATATTAGGTGATGTTTGGTGACCCAGTGGCTTAGTTGTATAGTGCTTTGGTTCGGATCAAATGGCTTGCTCAGTGTTTGTCCAGAGGCGATGTGTGGTGGAAGTAGACAACAGATGCATAAAGACTTCCTTGGTTAGTCTGAGTGTCTGCAGACATTTGTGGTAGTTGTAGTACCAAAGTATTGCTCTTTGCTTGAGCCTTCTTTTTCTCTACCGTCTTCTCTTTGTCCTAATGGCTCTTATGAGTATTTTTGTAGAAGCTGGAGTTGGAGGTTGAGTAGTTATAGCTGTTTATGCTGCACGGTCTGTTTCCTCTTACAAGTACTTCGATTTGTTATATTTTCTGTCTTGGTGGATCGCCTAATGGAAAGTGAGATTTGTGTAGGTTTTCGAATGGTTAAAGGGTACTTTTGCTTTCTATTCACTCCATTCATGTCTTAGGTTCCAGTTGTCGGATCTCAAAAAAACAGGTGGGATTTTTAGATCGCAATCTGTGATTACTTTGATTTGTTTTGTCATGCAAATTGTGCATCTTTGTGTGACTCCATTGTTTAGTGGTGAAAACAGTCGGGCAGTTATCCACACATGATCATTGTGTGCAGTTACATTGATTGCTGATGTTATTTATCACCATGTGATTATTAGTAGCATATTTTCGTCATTACTGCTTTGCTCCATCAGACCCTTGTGAACTGTAATATCTTTCAATTGTTTGAGTACATTTGGAGGATAATTACCGTTGAAATTTCCCTCACCAAAGGTTTAACACCATGCACGCTGCGGGTTTTCCCGCTGTGCGCTGACTTTTTAAAAAACCCGCGGTTCATGACGAGCTCAGCTCGTCATGAGCGTACGAGAGGCGTACCTCATCACGAGCTGAGCTCGTCGTGAGCGTCGAAGGGGTTAATACGCTAGAGGAAATTCAACCAATGGATTTTCTTCCAGATTTTGAATTTCCTTCAGTTACAGTACAACTCTAAATCAAGCTTTTAAAATGTTCCATGTCATGGTGGGTAGCAAAATCAATGGGTCTGCTATTCAAACTGGTTTATCAAAAAACGAAAATAATTTTTTCTCATTTCTTGCAGGTCAAGTGGTTGACATGGGACACAGAGTGCCTTATGGAGACTGGTTTGATAGAGTGTCTTGCCCACACTACTTTGCTGAACTGTTGATCTACATAGCTATGGCTGTTGTCTTTGGAATCTGGAACTTTACCTGGTGCATGGTAGTAATGTACGTGCTCAGTAACCAGTCACTGGCAGCGATTTTGTGCCACGAATTCTACTTAAGGACCTTTGACAAGTATCCAAAGCAAAGGAGAGCATTCATTCCATTTGTTTTTTAAAATCGACCTTTATTTGGTTTTGTTAATCAATTCTAGTTGTGGGCATTTTATGTATATCTAAATACAACTTTTATTTTTGTAACACTTGTCTCTGTGTCAAATCAAATTATTCACTGGAAGTAAAAGGGGCAACCAGGACTTTTTCTTTATATCATATAAGATATCTTGGGGGTGTGGCTGAGCACGCAATGGAGACGGACGCGCCTGGGTAGAGCTCCATGAGAAGCTCCCCTACCGCAGGCCGTTTCTCCGTCATTTTTGCCCGTAACCGCTTGCCGTTTTCAGCGAGTGAGCGCAGGGCACCCTTCTAACGGCCAGAGAAGTTTGGTGAGGCTGCGTCATTCCCGGCCGCTCCAGTGGTGGCCGTCGCAGTCTGCCCGACCCTCTGCTCCTGCGGGTCGGCGTGAGAGGCTACTCGAGGCCGGGGATCCGACCGGCCGACTAGGCCCAACTGTGCAGATTGCCGCCCTGCAGCTTCTGGCGGCTTCTGGTGATTCATGGGTGTTGCGGAGACTCTCCCTGGACGTCTGTATCGAGACCCGGTGGGGTGGTTGGCAGGAGGACTTCTCTGAGGTGCCCTGTGGTGACCCTGCTTAGCCGGCCGGACCTGGCTTTACTCCGGATGCTGCCGGGACCCTTTCTGGACAGCTGACACGAGCCCGGGAGCTGGGGTTGGCCTGGAGATTCCCCGGAGCGCCCTGAGGTGTGCCCCTTTCGGAGGCTGGGGACCGGACCGGCTTGCTGCTCTCCTCTACGTCTCCGGGCCCCGACTGCGATACGCCTGTCCGAGACCTCCTCCTGGCGGCCCATCGGGCCCAACTGAAAACGGGGTGGCGGACCCCCTGCCTGTTCTCGCAGTGCGGAGGAGCGCTGCGGGCCATCTACAATAGTGACATTGTGCACCGTTTCCTGCATGGAGCCACACCCGCCGATGGCAAGCCGCTGACTGCACTGCTGTGGAGGCGCTCCAGGGCCACCAGGGGACTGAACTGTACACGACGGGGGGCACGGTGAGCTTCGCTGAAGAGAGGACTCCCCTTCCCCTCCCTCCGCTGCCTCTCGGGGGATGGGACTTGGAGCTGGGTCCCTGCGAGTAAGGACGTCGAGGAGGGGACTATCATCGGAGGGCCCCCACTGAGACTTCCTTAGCAATCTGCCCATCCAATTGTTGCGTGGGCGCCCCTGAGCGCGGCCACCCACTCCAGGCCAAGACAACTGCCTCGGACCTACCTGATGGCCTTGCGCTTCCTCCCCCTCATACTACCTGGTGACTGTATTGGCGATCGCGAGGTCGCACTGCACCGCCAGGATCACTTGCATGCCTGAGCAGCGGCCTTCTCTGTGCTCCCGCTCAAAAGACACCTGCACGCAGATATAGCCGCGGACCACCTGAGACGGCTGGTGACAGGCCCCCGCCGTGAGTGGGCACTACAGAGATCTTCAGGACCTCCTGATTGCGCTACGTTTGGCTGCTCCACCCTGCTCTGATACCGGGTCTCCTTTCCGGAGTGCCGTAGTAACTATCTTTACCGTACACCTCTGGCTGCTTATGCTGTCGTCGCCCATGTCGGGGGGACCTAAAACGAGAGCCGTCACAAGCCACACGTCGGTGAAGGGGAAAATGGCGAAGCAGGCAGACATGGATCAAACGGCCTCCAAGCTCGACACGATGCTGGCGTCCATGGAAAGACTTGAGGAATCGATGCAGCTGACCCGCGCCTCCCTGGAGACCAAAATTGATAGCGTGGCCATAGATATGACGCATCTCCGAGCCGATCACAAAAAACTTTCTGAGAAGACGTCGACCCTGGAGTCCGCGGTGACGGAGTTAACTCCCAAAATCTCGCAGATGGATAAACATGTCCAGGATCTCCTTAACAGGGTGGAGTTCCTAGAAGACCGTGCGGAGGATGCGGAAGGACGGGCGAGACGGAACAACATTCGCATCGTGGGCTTGCCGGAACGCTGGGAACCAAGAGAGGCGCCGGAACACGTGGAACAGTGGCTCAGAAACATTCTCCCAGATGGCACCCTCTCGCAGCATTTTATGGTGGAGCGCGCCCATCGCGTTCCGGCTAAACCTCCCCCTGAGGGCTCCAATCCCAGACCCATGCTTATTCGCATATTGAACTATCGTGACCGGGACACTATCCTGGGAGAGGTCAGAAAGCTGTCGGAGGTCAGGATAGATAATGCAACAAATATGTTCTTCCCGGACTACACAATACAAGTGCAGCGGCAACGACATTCCTTCCTGGGGGTCAAACAGCAGCTTCGCCGACTGCCACTCAAGTATTCACTGCTGTTCCCTGCTCACCTGCGAGTGGTGGCTCAAGACAAAACTCATTTTTTCAACACTCCGGAGGCTGCTGAGTCCTGGCTCGACTTGGGTGTTGTCCCAGAACCGGATGGCCTGCCCCCGAGACCACGTCGTGGAGGAGGAGCCCGGCGTCGTCGACGCAGGAGACATTCGGCGGCGAGCTCAGTACATCCTGAGGCAACTGTGGGCCCAACCCCTGAACATCGCCATGAAGAGCAACAGGAGGCTATCCGTAGAGTGGCAGAGATTAGCGGCTCGCAGATGGAAGTCCCAACTCCAGGCGCTAGCCCTGAGAACCTGGTGAGCGACGATGAGTATATATATGGCCTACCTGACTCTCAGGCATCGGCCGAACTCCCAGATGTCACACCGCAGACGGCTGATTTGCTTCACTGACATTGCCATGGCCTCACCGATCACTGGGGGAAAGCATGCAGCGCCCGCCTGTGGCCCTTGCGCACCTGCGCCATTACTGGCCGGAGGGGGTGCGTCTGGGATTCTGCAGGTACTGCGGAGAGGTCCAGACTTAAGGGCCCCGATACTGGATGCTGGGGCGAGTGTTAGTGCCCCGCAGAGGATGGTCATTTGACTGGTGAGTCTCCACGGGAGACACGGGGGTGACACCCCCTGGCGGTAAGTTCTTACCCGCGACCTGTCCGGTGCGGTTATGGATCATCAGCTGCTCTGTCTGTACCTGATACCATGTATTCCCATCGAAACAGGGCTGTGAGACAACGGATGCCTGTGGTGGGGGTGGCACTCCCCCGCCATGCCTGCATGACTTGATTGTACATTTAGTTCACGAGCTCAGTGAACCCCCCCCCTAGAACTTACGAACAGTTAGTGCTCTTTAGAGTGTTTGGACGACGGCATGTTCCGCAGTCGACCTTTTGGCATTATGGTTCTGAGTTCCTTAGTTATGGATCTGGTGTTTTTCTCCCTTACCTTTGATGTGTGTTGGCAAGATGCTGTGATAATGCAGTCCACGTTTAGTGCACTTTGTACCGAACTGATCTGTGGGGTTGCTGGCTGTGGGGTGGTGGATGGGCGGGGGGTCTGGATGGTGGGGAAGCAATGTCGAAATGTCTGCGATTAAATTTTGCACATGGAATGTACGTGGTATGCACACCCCCTCCCGCCGTTATCAGGTATACTCCTATCTCAAGCGTCACCAGGTACAAATTGCGCTCTTACAGGAGACACACCTGACGGATGCAGAGGTACAGACTCTGCGCCGTCGATGGAGGGGGCAAGTATATGCTACAGGCTACTCTGCATTGGCGCGTGGGACCCTGGTCTGGATTCGCCCGGGGGTCCCTTTCAGCGTAGCACACAGCAACATTGATGCCGATGGCAGGTACACGCTACTTCAGGGCCGACTAGATGGCCAACACATCGTCATAGCCTCTGTTTACGCTCCCAACATCGACCAGGGGCGTTTCCTCACACGATTGTCGACAGCGATGGCAGCATGGCCGGGCGTGCCGCTTTTGCTGGGGGGTGATTATAATTGTGTTCTTGATGTTACGCTGGACAGATCCTTCCCCCCTTTGGCAAAAGCGTCGATACACAGTACTTCGAGAGCCCTCACTGACTGGGCGATGCAGTGGGATCTCGTTGATGCTTGGCGTAGCCGTAACCCCAACACAAGGGTTTATTCATACTACTCAGGCGCTCACACACTCCATGTTAGGCTCGATAGATTTATGCTGACTGGTGACCTTCTGCCCTTGGTCACCGACTCCTGTTACCTGGGACGCACCCACTAAGATCACAATCCACACACACTTAACTTCGCCTGGTAACGCCCACACCCACCGATTCCCACGTGGCGGCTCCAGCCAGACGTTTTACTGGACGCCCCGTTCCGGGAATTGCTATCGGCCCGTATTTTACATTATTTTGATGAGAACACTGATACTGCATCCACCCCACAGGTTGAGTGGGACGCATTTAAAGTAGTTGCGAGAGGCCATTGTCTGGGGGCGCAGGCGAGACTGAGGCGTCAGGTGGATAGGGAACTAACACAGACGGAGACAGAACTCTTAGCGGGCGAGCGGGAGGCAGTGGAGGGGGACGATACGCGGTTACTGGACGCTCGTGGGAGACAAGCCCAGCTTCTTGATAGATTAAAGAACTTAAATTATGCAGCGCACTCGGCACGTACGCACCACGCCGGGGATAAGTCGGTTAGTCTGCTAACTTGGCTGACGCGGAGAGACACCCAAACATTGCCTGTGATGTCGATCCGTACCACACACGGGGCTGTGGTTTACACTCAGAGGGCTATTCATGAGGCGTTCACGAATCATTACGGGAGCCTGTACTGCTCCCGATTGAGGGTCACCGCGGAGGACATCACTGAGTATTTATTAGACCTCCCACTACCAACGATCACTAATGCGCAGAGTGAGGAACTGGGCACCCCATTCACAGCGGAAGAAATCCGAGATGTAATATTCTCTCTTTCGAATGGCAAGGCCCCAGGCCCAGATGGCCTGCCGGCAGAGTTCTACAAGGCTTACTCCACTATCCTCATCCCTGAGCTACTTCGGGTGTACGCGGCTGCGATACACGATGCTGTCCTTCCCTTATCTCTGAATGAGGCCAATGTGGTTTCACTCTTGAAACCAGACAGAGATGCGTTAAGCATGGGTTCATACAGACCCCTTGCCCTCCTCAATACGGACTATAAGATCATGGCATCCGCGCTGGCCCACAGGCTGGCACCTTTGGTCCCTGCCCTGGTGCATGCGGACCAGAATGGATTTGTCCCCACCCGTAGCACTTCACATAATCTGCGGCGACTGTTTCGTGTGCAGAGTTTGGCGGTATCCCAGTGGCCCCGTTCGGGGTGTGTTGTACTTGACCTTGAGAAAGCGTTTGATTCGGTGGAGTGGCCCTACTTGGCACTAGTGTTAGAAAAATTTGGTCTGGGTGCACCCTACCTCCAAATGGTGGAACTCTTCTACTCCGTCCCCGTGGTGCGTGTGCGAACGAACAGGCTTTACTCAGACCCGATCCGTGTTCGCAGAGGCACGAGACAAGGGTGTCCCCTTTCTCCCCTAATATTTGCTCTCATAATGGAGCCCCTAGCGGCACAACTGCGCGCCTCTAGTGGGGACTGGGGTATTCCATTACTTGATGGCATACATTCGGTATCTCTGTATGCCGATGATTTATTGATCTATATCAAAGACTTAACCTGCTTCCCGCATGTGCTCACAGACATATTCCGTAATTTTGGCGAAATGTCGGGGCTACATGTCAATTGGGCAAAGTCGGGGGTGTACTCTTTTGCTGCGGATACCCCGGAGTGCGAGATCACGGTGATGGGCGAACGACTCCTCTGGTATCCAACAACCTTTCGTTACCTGGGAGTCCGTGTTTACCGAGACCCTGCCGACCTATTGGATGGCAATCTCACGAGAGCGATATCATCGCTCACGGCCCAAGTATCCTTTTGGAATACTCCTTCGCTAAACGTACCAAGCCGCATCACGCTGGCAAAGGCGATCGTTCTGCCCAGGTTGCTGTACTACTATGCAAATTTGCCGTTATATGTTCCGGTCCGCACCTTTCGCGAACTGGACTCTCTAACCAGGCGATTGATCTGGAACAAGGGGCGTCCCAGAGTGGCCTTGAGAACCCTTCATGCTGCAACGGAGAGTGGCGGGCAGGCGGTCCCCAACCACGAGCTTTATTACTTGGCTGCTCAGTTACAATGGGTCGCTTACTGGCTGAGTGGGAGAAATTTGGGAGATACTGCCACAGCGGAGTCAATCATGTCGGTTCCGCAGATACATGCACTGTTTCATCCTTTAGCTAAGACCCGTATTCCGAGCCAGTTACACCTTGCGGTAGCAAAGAGGTGTTTCCTGAGGAGTTTGAAACTCACTGCAGCGGCTAAGCCGTATGCGCCCAGTCTCCCACTGTTGGGTACGCCCTGGGGCACTGGCTCACTCACGACACCTGTACTTGACTGTTGGGGGACGGCCGATTTGGACAGTTTGGGCGACTTGTTTGCGGAGGGCGCATTGCTTCCTTTTGAGACGCTAGCGGACACTTCGGGATTACCGGCTGGACAGTTCCTGACCCATGCACAACTTTTACATACACTAACGAGGGCCTGGGGTCCGTTGACAGAGGAACCGCCTACACACCTACTCATTCAATATCTACATGTGATGGGGGATGGTAGTCACCTAATACATTGGCTTGCCCAAGCACTACACATTCATACACAGTTCTCCCCCCAGCGCTTGCGAGACAAATGGACGGCCGACAGAGGTCGGGACTGGACGGACAGGGAGTGGACACTGATACTGGCTGGGGCTTTAAATGTACCGCGTAATGCACGCTTTAAGATTATACAGTATTACATTGTACATCGTGCGTATCTGTCACCAGACAAAATCAACCGATACTTTGGGCTCACTACAACAGCGTGTCCCAGATGCGGACTAGTGGACGCGCAGTTCCTGCATGTCCTTTGGACGTGCTCTTCGCTACAGCCCTACTGGACTGCAGTATCAACTGTATTGGTAAACACGACAGGGGGTTCCTTACCGAGCACTTGGGAAGCCTGCCTGTTAGGTTTATTCAAAAGAACTACGCAGACGAAGGTACAAGCGAGATTCTGGGATCTGGGACTTAGCACAGCGAAACGACTCATTACGAGGCGTTGGAAACATAGAGTACCTCCCAGGGCGCTACAGTGGCGTAACTCGCTGGATAATTGGGTGAGAGCGGAAAGTTTGGCGCTGCATAGGGAGGAGACGGCGGGGCTCAGGAAGTACCCCATAGCGCTGGCTTGGGATGCGGCCCTGACGACCTACCATCGAGTGTGCTTGCAGCATAACATTGTGTAAATGTCCTCGCCTATATGCCCACTCCCACTTCTACTGCCGCTCTCTCCCCCCCCTTCCTCTTTTCCCTCCCTCCCTGAGTGCCCTCCTCCTTCTTCTCTTTTTCTGTGGGACCCCCACCCCTGCGCTTTACCGCACGCAAGATGAACCCCGCGACGTACACCTTACCACTGTCACGGAGCACTATGGACCTGCTCTCTGTCCACATCGATGTCTTCACACACGCCCACACGATTACTGTTAGCCACCACCAAATCCCTTGTTTTCTGTATACTTTAGATTGTTCTTTAACTTCAATTGTTTTTCGGAAACAGCTTTGGATATGTGATATACTGTTGTTGTGACTAACTCCTTTGGTTTTCCAGCCATAGCATAGCCTATGCACCGTACTGAACAAGTCTATGTTATGCAGCCCCACTGCGGATATTGCTTTGCTCAGTAGTGGAGCACTAACATTACTGAACGATGTAATGAGAAACTGTCACGCTGTTTAATTGTGCACTCCTTCTCTGCTGGTATTCCTTGTTGCCATGTTTTCGCACAGGAGTAGATGCTCGCAACGGCTTGTACACAATGCCTCACGTTACAGTGACATCTATTATTTCTGTATGTATATGGATACTGATGTACTATGACAAAATGCAAATAAACATATTCAAACAAAAAAATCATATAAGATATCTTAAGAAAATGTCTAATTTTCTTTATTTTATGTGATAATCATTTATATACTTAAAATATTAATTGACAATTATATATCTTTATATTTATGTATTTATTTCAAGTGTTTTCAATAAAACATTTCGACACAAAAAGAAAAAGGGGCACCTGGGGACAGTCCAGGTTAATTTACCACTTTACTATAACTGTTTACTGTTTCTATTCTGCTCTTATCACAAAAGTATATTAACACACGTTTCTCTAATTTGCTTTGAAGCAAATAAGCTAGTTACTATTCAGTGTTGTTAGTGCACTGAAAGTGAGTTTCACAAATTAATGGTTTACAATGCTGTTTCGTTGGAACAAATAACAAACTGCCTCTTAACAAGAAGCATTTGAGTGCCAGAAGCGAGCATATAAATATCTGTAGAACTACATTTCAACTTGAAACTCACTTTATTTTGATAGTAGCTTAGATATTGTGTACATTAGAGACCAGGAAATGTGTGTTTAAAGAACAAAGGGCCTGATTAACACAATTTCCATTTGGAAAATTGGTCACAAACTGTGCACCAACTTTTAGCGAAAAGAATTTCGTCACACAACCAGTGTACTAGTAGGTCGGGTCACAAAAGTCTGAATCGTAATGGATCACAATCCTACCTACCTCATCAATGTTCATGAGACTGGTCGCAAATTGTGACTCACTATGCTTAGATGCCATCATAGGGATGTTTTGCGTGCTGGAGTCAGCAGAATACCATGTCTGTGATCACGTTTGAAATAAACTATTTTTTTTAATGCAGACCGTTTGTCCTCAAAGGAAACAGGTTGCATTTAAAAAGAAAGGTACTTTTGTATGTTTGAGAGTTGGCAGTGGTCCCTGTACGACTATCTTATCCCCAACAAGCTTTTGTTTTTCCAACATTCACAAAGGGGAAGGGAATCCAAGGGGACCCCATCCCATTTGCTAATATGTTGTCACCCCATACCAGGAGTAGGTAACTTTTCATGGTTTTGCAACTGGATCATGGTCGCAAAACATTGATAAGTACAATAACGAATTGCTATTAGTAAGGGACAACTTAAATGCACCCCTTACAAATAGCGATTTGTTATGCCTTTCTGAATCCATGTTGTGGTTCCTTAACAAGTTATCAAATCACAAAATGGGTTTTGAAGATTTAAAAGGAAAACGATTTTGCAGTCGCAAACCATGTCAATTTGTGAATGGCAGGTTTTCTGACAACAACAAAATAGGCTTTGCACACCTGGCCCCAACTATGTCACTCATTTACTTGTAGCAATGTTATAGATACTCTCATTTGATGTGTGGTAGGTGCTGATGGATAGCTACATGTTATCAGGTTTGGCAGTGCTCTTTGTTTTCCTATTCCATATTTTCTGTTATCTTGTTTATGCCTGTGGTTACATTTTATGTTACAAGTGTGTTTTTTAGTAGGCTAACCACCTGTAAGGGTATCCAGGTGTTCTGTAGCAGAAGTGAAAGGTAAGCCCTGGAGGGTTACTTGAAAAGTCAGGTCTTCCACTTCTTGAAATGTCAAGAAGGGAGAAGTAGGCTCTTAGGTGATGTGGGAGGTCGTGCTATGCTGTAAGAACCAGGTAGGAAAAGGGGTGTCTCCCTGCTCTGCTTTTCTGCATGTGTGGGGTGTGTGCTAGTGAGAGTCCTAGTGGAACCGCACACAGCTGTTCAGGTAGGCAGCACTTGTGTTGTGGAGTGTTTTGTAGGTGTGAATGAGGAGTTTGAAGTGTGGGCGCTTGTGTATCGGTAGCCAGTTTAGATCCCTAAGGTGTGGAATGAAGTGGGCTCCGCATGAGAGGTTGATTAGTCTGGCTGCTGAGTTTTAGATGGTCTTCCGTCTTGAGAGCTGATTGGTTATCCCTGCTTACAGGGTGTTCCCATAGTCTAGTCTGTTGGTGATGAGGGTTTGGTTGATCATTTTCCTGGTGTTTCCTTAAGGTGTTGAAGTGGGACGAGACCACTGCGTTGACTTGGGCATTCATGTCTAGTTTATTGTCAATGATGATGATTCCGAGGTTTCTCGCTTGCGAACAAAGCATGAGGGAGGGACCAAGCTCTATGTGCCATCAGGTGTAGTCCCATGACAAAGCCTTTTTCCCCAATAAAGACTTGTCCAAATTCAGTTAGAGGCTTTTGGATTCCATCTCAGTGTCCACTTCTGTCATGCATGCAATGAACTTGTTCCTGGCATTGGGTGTTTTGTCTGAGAGGAACAGTATAAGTTGTGTGTCGTCAGCATGATCGAGGAGGTTTATGTTGTGAGCTCGTATGACCAGCAGAGTCCTGTAGATGCTAAAGAATGTACGGCTGATTGAGGAGACCTGCGGGACCCTGCAAAGAAGATCTTGTGCTTTAGAGGAGTATGAAGGCTTGTTGATGTTTGGGTAATTTTCATGTGAAAAAAGGAGCTGATCCATTTGAGGGCATGTCCCTTAGATGCCTGCTTCGTGGAGTCATTTGATTAAAATGGGATGGGAGTCGGTGTTTAAGGCTGCTGATTGGTCTAGAAGGATGAGGGCATCCGTTTTCCCCCTTCTAAGGATCATCCGGATGTCATCTGTTGCTGCTATATGGGTGGTTTCCGTGCTGTGTTTGGGTCTTAATCCTGATTATGTGGGGATGAGAAGCTGGTGTTTGGGGAGATTGTCGAAGATTAACATGTTGATGGCTTTTTCCAAGACTTTGAGCGGTGTTGGGGAAGAGGTATATTAATCAGTAATTGGCGAGTTTGGTTGGTCAGGCAAGGGTTTTATTAAGAGGGCGTTGACTGCTGCGTGTTTTTATGGTTCTGAAAAGGTGGCTGTACTGATGGAGGTGTTGAGAATGGGGTTGAGGGCCTTGGTAAAGGGGATTGCTTCTTTGACAAAGGAATGGGGTGGAGCCAGGGTTTTGTTGGAGCCCTGGATTGAATGGTCTATATCATTAGTGTGGTTTCCTCTGTGCTAAAGGTGTCCTGTGTGGTGAACGTGTTGTCTTCGTTCATCACTGGGAGATTACTGGAGAGTATCAAGGTGTCTGGTTGTGGGGCAAAGTTTCTATATATGATTGCAATCTTGCCGCAAAAGAAGTTTGAGAGTTTGTTACTGAGTACTTGTGATTATTGATGTTGCCGGTGGCATCCAAGGGTGTGGTGAAGTCTTTGACTATTACAAAGATACTGCTGCTTTTGAAGCTCGCATTTATTCGTTCAACTAGTGTCTTCCTCTTCTCGTATAAGCTGACGCTACCATCTCTAGGCAGCTTTGAAAGTGTCTTTTTCTACTTCCCCTTTGTGGGTTCTCCATTTCCATTGCAGTTGTTTTCAGTGTCACTTGGTCATTCTGATGTCTTCTTTGCACCAGCTGGCTTGTACTCTAGTTTTTTCTTGGTTGCTTCACTTCATGGCGGCCAGAGGGTCGGCGTAGTTGGTGTTCCACTTGTTAAAGTTCTCAATGTCGCATGCTAGGAGGCCCATGGGTTTCGGTTCGTTCTCATAAAGGCAGTCTTCCAATCCGCTGCAGTTAGGTTGTTCCATTGTTGGGGGGCTGGGCAAGCTTAAAGGGTTCTTCTGGGTTGATGGATGTCGATTGTGAAATTGTTATTGAGTGGTCTGTACATGTGACGGATCTTGGTGCGTCAATCATAATGTTGTCCAAAGATGTGAATTCGAGGTCTAGGAGGTGTCTGGAGCCATGGGATCGCTCCATGATGAATTTGATAAGTCCAGGTTTCTGAGGTTATCAAGAAGGGCAGCAGAGTTTTGGGTCTGTCCAGCCTTTAAGGTGGAAATTGAGGTCTTCAAGGAGCATGAAAGCTCTGTAGTCGATGACTAGCAGGTGATAAAGTCAGTTATGTTGTCTTGGGCGGTAGACTAGGGTTTCCTCCCAGGTTGAAATTTGTTGTGAATTACAATGAAAAATTTACTAGCTATCTTTGCGGAAAGTTGAAATTCTATTACAGACTCGGATGCGAAAATTATGCCTTCTTTCTTCACTTTATTCTCAACAGCAGCAATTAATCAAAACCTGAACATTAACTACATATTCCATGAACATTTGGGAAAGAAGTAGAAAATAAACATTCAATGGGAAAACAGACCCAAAACATCCAATCAGGAGGCATAGTGTCCAAGCATAGTCCCTCTTCAATGCCCCTTCTCCCTCTTTTGTCGCTCGAAGTCAGCCGTTGGATCACCTTCATGAGTCCTGTTTATTCACGTCAGTCCCTAAAATGAAAAAGGAAAATTTTCACCACAGTGCACCGTAAATCACTAACACCTGCGGAAGAACAGCAGTGTAAGTAGAGTGCAGTACATTCAGTCATATATATCAAGACAAACTCAAATCCAATAAGTTGTATTACTTACTATTTACGGGGATGGTGAAAACTTCGGAGAAAATACCAGGGTGGGATAATCCTCGCCTCCGAGTCCTTAAAAGATAGCTATGTCATGACCGGAGGCGACGATTATGCTAGTTTAAAGCTTGCTCACTACAAGGTGAGCCATATCAAGCACTGGCTTGAAGTAAAACCTCTTGAGTCCGAAGAACAGTCCACCTCGTTAATGATATCCTCCAAACGGCCACCCAAGCCAAATGCCTTGGAGGCCATTGCACCCCATGCGGAATGGGCCCCAAAAATTCAAAGGTCAATCCCTACTTGCATCACACACCTAACCCATCTAGCGATGGTCGGGGAGGAAACTGCCTTAAATGGCTAACGCAGGGCAATGAGAAGCTGACGCTCCCCCGGGGGATAAAACTCTTCAGTAAGTATCTCATATGCCTTCAAGGGATTTTATTTGAGAAATATGACTTCTAGTATATTATACTCAAATTACTTGGTGGTTCAGTCTAATCAGATCTTGAGCCAAAATTTCAAACATTCAATAAATGTAACAGAAAGAAACTGAAAAAACACGGGGATATCTTTTTGTAAATATACAAATGAATTTTTTATATATAACCCAAATTGAAAAGGGTATAATCAGAAAGAATTAATTCAGCAATAAGTCATGAAAGAGGTTTGTGCAAATTATCCTACAACTCATGAATAAAAACATCTATTCCAACACAATCAAAAAAGTGACATATCTCCCGATACAAATAACAGTCACTTGAGTACATTGGATATTTGGGAAATAGAGCGGAACGTGGCCGGCTGAGATAGCTGACCGAAAGGTATTCACCAATCTGTAAGCTAAACCACAAGCGGCCAAGTGTGCTAGAAAATTAAGAATGTGCACTACATCTGCAGTCACGGGATCAAGACTCTGTCGCATACACCAACGGGTCCATCTACCCCATGCGGACTGGTATCTCTTGACTATACTGTCAGCCCAGGCCTTGGAAATGAAGATTTCAGCCTTTTCCAAAAGTCCCGGAACCGCCCATCGACTCCTGTAATCCTCTATGTGAGACAACGAGCCTTCCTGAATCAATGGTTGCGGAGCTTAGTCGGGATTCAGGATGAGAGTTGGAAACCGGGGGAGTGGGATTGGAGAATCCCAACAAAGTTCCAGAAGACCTGGAAACTAAACTTGTGTGATCTCCAAATGGGAGTGATCAGAACCACTTCTGTCTCCTGACGTGAGCAGAGGTCCTTGTGATCATTGCGAAGGGAGGAAAGGCATAAACGTTCTCCTGGCTCCAATCCTGGAGAAAAGCATCCGTGGCCACTGCCAGTGGGTTCAGTCTCCAGCTGAAGAACCGGGGAAGCTGATGGTCTAGTCTCGAGGCAAACCAGTCCACCGAGAAAGGCCCCCATCGGTTGTGTAGGAACACAAAGACTTCCGGATCGAGCCTCCAAAGACTGGAGTCCCAGAAATGGCGGGACTGGAAATCAGCCACCTGGTTCTCCTGGCCCAGTAAGTACTCCACTGTGAACAATATCTGGCACTCTTGGCAATATTGCCAAAAGCTGGCGGCGAGGTCTGAGAAAGCTTTGGAATGAGTGCCCCCTAAATGATTGATATACCAGACCACCGAGATGTTGTCCATCTTGAGGAGGTCACCGGACTGGATGGAATTCTTCGTCCAGCAATGGACTGCAAAGTAGCCTGCCAGTATCCCCAAACAGTTGATATGCAACCTCTCTTCTTGTGGAGACCACAAACCTCCCATGGAGAAAGCTCCACATCTGGTTCCCCAGCCTGAGAGAAACCTGTTGTTTGGCGAGAGTATGTCTCAACTTGTGCCGAATCTGCGACACTTTTCTGGAGGGCACACTTAGAGTGTATGAGGTCGAGACTATGCCGTAGACCCAGGAAGGTCAACCTCTGAGCCGGAGTCAAGACCACATTTTTCTCATTCACCAGAAACCCCAGGCTCTAAAGGAGATCCACCACCATTTGGAGGAGGACAGACAGTATGTACGGGCACTGATCCAGCAGGAGAAGATCATCCAGATACACTATCAGACGTATCCCTGAGCCCTCAGATATTCCATAAGCAGTTTGAGGACATTGGTGAAACACCATGGGGCTGAGGAGAAACCGAAAGGCAGCGCGGTGAACTTGACCGTTTGCTGCTGCCACATGAACTGAAGGAATCATCAGTGAGGTGGGAAGATTGGAATGACGAGGTAGGCATCCTTAAGGTCCAGCTGTACAATCCAGTCCAGGGGTCGAAGGAAATCCCGTAGGAGATGAATACCCTCCATTTTGAAGTGGCGGTAAACTAGCCACTTGTTGAACCCGCGGAGGTTGATCACTGGCCGCTGGCCCCCGTCGGTCTTGTCGACCAGGAAGAGGTTTATTTATTTATTTATTTCACTTCTAAAGCACACTATCACCTAAGAAAGGAATTCTGGCGCTGGCAGACTCCTATCGGAGGTGGGCCGAACTGATGGCAAGCTAGGGATTTGGGAAAAGCCATGTTTTTAAACTACTACTGAACAAGAGGAGGTCGGAGGTGTGCCCAAGCTCAGCCGGAAGGGCATTCCACAATTTCGCCGCGGCCACGCCGAACAATCTTCCTCCTGCTTTGGATTTCTTGAACCTAGGTATTGTCACCAACCTATCCGAGGAGGATCGTAGGTTACGGGCTGGCGCAAGCCACATAAACTTCCTTTGTAAACAAACAGGGCCCAACCCATGGAGGGCTTTAAAAGCCAAACAGAGAGACTTTAATTGAACCCTCTGTCTCACCGGGAGCCAGTGCAGATGAGCCAGAGCCCTTGAAGAGGAGAATCTTGTTGACCACCCCAGGGCTAATTTGCCACCGCAGACTGAGTTCTCTGGAGTCTATCCATATGAGAATTACAGTAGTCTAACCTACTGAGCACGGTGCAACGCACCACCTCTACCCGGGCAAGAGGCAGTAACAGTGGAAGGATTTTCCTCAAGAGTCTAATAATGGCCAGACAGCCAGCTACTATCTTCAAAACCTGCACCTCCAGGGTAAGATCGCTGTTAAACATGACACTCAGGTTCCGCACTACCTTCACTGGCTGCACCAATGGGGAGAAATCCGCAGGCCAGAAGTTGCAGGGTAAAAGAGATTGCACCCTAGGCCTTGGGCAGTATAGCACCTCCGTTTTTCCTGTATTAAATTACAGGGAATTGGCCTTCAACCAACCCGCCGTGTCTCGCAGGCAGTTGTGGAATACTTCCAAAGAAGTTGAATGATCTCCCTTCAAGGAGAGAATTAACTGCGTGTCATCAGCATAGTTAACAATATCAAAGTTGTATTGTTTGATGACCGCGACTAAAGGCTTCATATAGATGTTAAATAATATCGGGCTAACTGCCGAGCCTTGCGGAACACCATGCGAGATGGTAGAAAAGGCGCATTGGAAGGGAGGGAGGGACACAGCTTGTTCTCTGTCCTGAAGAAAGGACTCAAACCACCCAAGGGCACTACCTGCAACCCCCACCTCTCTCAGCCTGTCCAGCAGAATTCCAAGGTTCACCGTATCGAAGGCGGCAGACAGGTCAAGCAGGATCAAAACACCTGCCTGATCCCTGTCTGCCCCCCAACGAAGCTCATCCAGCATGGTCACCAAGGCCGTCTCGGTGCCATGGGCTGGCCGAAAGCCAAACTGGACTTCCTCCAGGAGGTGTCCAGAAAGAGTGCCTGCCACCACACGCTCTACAATTTTAGCTGGATAAGGTAGAAGCGAGAATGGGCCTGAAGTTCTTCAAGCACTGAGGATCAAGGGTGGGCTTTTTCAATGAAGGGGTCACCACCGCTTGTTTCCACTGAGGTGGAACCACTCCAGTAATGAGCGACAAACCAGCCGAAGCGTGGGAAAGAGCTCAGCCTCAAATCCTTCCAGATTTTTAGTGGAATCAGATCAAGCAGAGACCCGGATGTAATGCCAAAGGCCACTCCCCTGAACTCGTCTGCAGTCAACTGCGCAAATTCCAAGAGTGACTTATCTCCCCCCTGTTCAGGAATGGCCCTGAAATTCATCGAGACCTGCTTCAGCGGACTGCCACACTCAGTCAATGCTAAAGGGTCGATTCCGGTTTGTCGTTGCTCCACCCCCAAATCATCAATGATCGTTTTGATTTTATCCTAAAAGAACCTAGCTAGGTTCTCACAGAGTTCCTGGGAGGGGGAGAATTTATTCTTGGCACAGTCCGGACTAATAAGGCTATTCAAAATATTAAAAATACTGCGGGAGCTATTCGGGGCATCGAGAATCACCTTAGAAAAGTGCGATGCCTTAAATCTATGGATCTCCTTCTTATAATCCATCCGTTTGGCTTTCCAAGCAAGCCTATCCCTGTCCAGGTATGCATGTCTCCACCTCCTCTCCGCTTGTTTGCATTCCAGCCTCAAATTTTTGAGGCTGTCCGTGAACCAGGGAGCTGAGGGTCTCCCCCTACTCCTATGATATTTTAAAGGAGCAGAGGTATCCAAAACCGAAGTAATCTTCGAGCAGAGGGAGTCGTAGTTCACCTCTATCTGCATATCAGGGGAGAAACACTCCTCAACCCTGAACATGGGTGACATGCCTTTTTTCCGAGCGAGAGACTTCCAATCCCTGCTAACATACTCACTCACTTGACTAGATGTCCTTGCAGCATATGTGCCTGACTTCACAAAAAATGTAATTAAAGAATGGTCAGTCCAGGCCATGGGTAATATGTCCCCCACAGTGAGATGGTTGGTCTCGGAGAAAATCAGGTCCAACCGATGACCCCCTGTATGGGTGGCCTGAGAGACTCGCTGAGAGAGGCCAAGGCCCTCACATGAATAGATCACGTTGAGAAGGCATGTGTTCATAGTGCCATTCAACCACAGATTGAAGTCTCCAAGGATCACTAATTGGCTGTGAATAGCAGCCAAATTGGTGAACAATTCTAATAACGACTTCTGCTGGGCTAAGGTGAAGACCCCAGGGGGTCTATAACAGATAATACCCGTTAAAAGATGCCTCTGTGCATTCTTGATAGAGAACCCAAATAGTTCACAGCCATTACAAGCATCGATCTCGATGACATTCAGGTCCAGCATATCTCTAATGATCACACCCACCCCACCCCCCTCTCACTAGATCTAGGCCTGTGATGGATTTTAAACCCTGGCGGACAGGCATTCCCAACGTCGACCTCGCACTCAGGCACAGTCCACCTTTCGGTCATACACAAAATGTCCAGCTCATGAAACCCGAGAGTTTGTCCTCTTTGGCCATAGCCACAATTTTTGTAGGAGGACCCAGGGTGTCCAGAAGCTTGTCCTGGCATGCCCGCCAGGATCTATCTATCCCTTTTTGGGGTATTTTATAAACTTCTGGAGGAAGGTGGCCATGCGCGTGTCAATTTCTGGATTGAGGGCCACTTTCCTCTCCAGCGAGGGGCATGGGCACTCCACCCGGAGGTAGTTACAGGACTCCTTTTCCCGAGGTCTCCGAATGCTCCCCGCCACATAGCTTGCGACCTTCTCGGCTGGGGCCCATTTGGAAGATCGAGTGTGGATAACCTCATCAGGGCCAAGCATATCTGAGGGAGTACCCTGAGTGCCCTGGGTAGCCTGAGAGAGCAGGAGGGAAGCCATGGTCTAGAAGGTCCGGGCTCATCGTCTGCATCCCTATCCAGGTGAGTTGGTGCAGAAGCATTAGGAATTGGAACCTCATCATCCCCAAGGGCAAGGGAGGAGGCTAACTGGCCAGAAAGGCCTGTTTGAGCCTATAAAAGGCATCCAGATCCACTCCGTTTTCGAGGTGACGCTTTGCCAGAGCTGGATCTTGAACTGCCAGGGGGGACCCCCGGGGCTTCAGGAGGAGGGTTAGGTGTTGTGAAGGACCCTGATATTTTTGATCAGGCTTGGGCCAACTGGTGCAAACTCGCGTTCCTCCAAGGGGTATACGAAAGAAAGAGAGGGACCCCTTGTACCTCACCAAAGGAGTAGAGTACTACTGACAAGTGAAATCAAAATATCCCTTGGTTCTTCCACAAACAATACAAGGGAGATCTGATCACAATGGAATCACGAGTTCAAATGAACCCAATATTACAGCTTATATAATAGACTCAAAGGATATATCATAAAGTCCAGAAATGATCACAAAATATTATTTTTATTATTAAAAAACATATTTTCATATCACCGACATTTCATAAAAAATTCACCAGTACTTTATATCTCAAATTCATATAAAATTATAAAAACACTCAACAAACCTAATACATTTAAAACCACAGCACATCACATAACATGGAGAGAGAAAAAAATATAGACAATATGCTTTATTATTCAAAGGACATATCAGTTGGAACAATTTTATAACTAGGCCTTGATACAATATATTTTTTTGAGTATCTACAGATCCAATTACTTCCACCGATTATGGCAACGATGTATCGACGCGTTTCGATGGTTTTACTGATATCCCATATTTTTCAAGACAAATAATACAAGTCTCTCTGTATTGCACTGTAAAGTTGCCCTTGACCTGAGTCCTTATTAAAAACTGTGGGAACATATAGTCATTACATCAGCTTAATGCACTTTTGACCAAGACTTCTGGTTATACGTACATTGTTTCAAGTAATCTGGCAGATTGAGAAGTATAGCCTAAAAGTTTTGCCTTGACGTTTTGTAAATAATACGTCACCACTCCCTCTCTGTCTGGAGTTGTTCTCTTGATTTAAATCAATCTTTATATTTAGTTTAGATGCTCTCTGTAAAAGAAAACGTAACCATCGTCTTCCTGGAGCTCCTGTTTGCCTGTTCGCGCTGAACTGCCGCCAGTATTGCTGTCTGTACTTCTGGAGCCCTTTCTGGACCTTTTGTGCCTTCTCAAACCCGCCCGCCAGTCTCCCGCTGTTCAGCTGCTTTTTGACAGCCAAAGCGGGAGCCGCCGAGAGGAGACCGGCGAGGGGCTGCACTACGTTTCCCAGCAGCCCTTCTGGGGTATAGCGTCATCTGCAAGCGCCAGGAGGCGCATTTAAGCAACGCTGCCACTATTGTAAGTGGGTAGCTCCTGTTTGCCTGTTCGCGCTGAACTGCCGCCAGTATTGCTGTCTGTACTTCTGGAGCCCTTTCTGGACCTTTTGTGCCTTCTCAAACCCGCCCGCCAGTCTCCCGCTGCTCAGCCGCTTTTTGACAGCCAAAGCGGGAGCCGCCGAGAGGAGACCGGCGAGGGGCTGCACTACGTTTCCCAGCAGCCCTTCTGGGGTATAGCGTCATCTGCAAGCGCCAGGAGGCGCATTTAAGCAACGCTGCCACTCCCTCGCGGGACGCCCGGGGCTAAGGCCGGGCAAAGGGCGGGCCCTCTGTGGCCCTCAGGGGACCTAAGGTGACGGGACGGGCCACCCCCCTGTCATCTATTGCACTGAAGAGATAAGAGCCATCACTTAGATAACCTGGATATATGATCTACCTTCAGCTTTAAAAATCGCTCCATACCATTTCAACAAGCCTTTTCTGAACCAAGTCCTCTGAGAGAGCCACACAGGAAGGTAACGAGGCCTGTTCATTTCTATTGACTATACTGATTATATTGGGTTCAAGGTTAATAGGAACATTACCAGTTACTAGTTACCCAAATGTCTAAGGCAAGGAATGTCATCGCCCCGGCCAATACCATGGATAACTACTTGGTACAAGTTGTTGAAAAAATAAACCATGAACGGAGGTCCTCGTTGGGTCTAGGTACCCCCTTGACTGTGCCTCAAAATGAGAACTTACAAACAGACTTAATTCTTCTGGATACCCCAATTGACTTATCTCCAGCTCCACATGGGCCGGATGTGGGGCTTTCACAAAATGTGTCACATGAGGAAAATCTAGTTACTAATGTGGAAACGATATCGGGGGCTTTAAATGTTTCTTTGCATGACCTAGCCCCAGACATGGAGGTAACAGATTCCAGCTCTCCATCACCCCCTGTTCCGGCTCCGAGAGTAACAAAAGTGACTTCTAAGATTTCCTCAAAAAGGGAAGGGCTAAGGTCAAGTAGGAAAAGGCCAGCTACCCCGCCCAACAAGAATACCGTTGATGGGAATGTGGGTGAAGGAGATGTGAGCCGTGGGTGGGATGATGGCATACTAAGAAAACTTATGGGCATGCTGGACATTAAGTTAAGTCAGCTAGTAAAACCCCTATTGTCAAAAATCGATCACCTCACGGCTAAAATAAATAAAATGGAGGCTAATCTAAAAATAACAAATGATAGAGTGGAGGAATTGCCGACAATACTTAAAGAAAAACTGGCTGAAAAAATCCCACCAGAAAGTGCAAGCCTAGGTGTAGAAGAGCCACCACAAATTCTGCAGGAAAATCAGAAGCCTGGCCCAGAACAAACCAATTTCCCTGGTGCTGTCCCCACAGAACCTGCAGGGGACTGTACACTACAGGGATCCAATCCAGAAAATAATCCTGTGGAGCTAATTGTAGAAGCTTCACCCCTTATTCTGGTACTCGCCAATGTCCCCCCTCTAAATATAGGACAGATAGAACACCCTGAATCATTACTAAATAAGGCATTACAATGGTTAAGCAACAATATGCATATGGGTCCAGGGGGCAAACATAAGCTGGCAGAAGATCTGCTAACTGCAAGACGGGTAAAATGGATAGGGAGTGGGAACAAGAAATTTTCTGGGGACTGCGTGGTCGTGAATCTTAAAAGCCCCGAAGTTTTGCCAGAAATCCTGAACAATCTACTTCCCCCCCAACGGAGAACGGCAGAACTAATTCCACTCTCCCTGGACTTTTTCTACAATAGGAAAGGCTTGGCATCAAAACCGAATGTTTTGCGAACCAAATGGTCAACATTGGCCAGTAGAAGAACAAGGGAGGGTCCACCAAATGTATGGGGGTTAAATCTAGATAATAGATTTTCACCATTGTCCAATCTGAACGAGTGCGACTGACTTACAATAGATAAAGGACTAATAGTGGAACATCAGTCGACTAATTCAATGTGTCAACTAGACAAATCACTATACCAACATACAAAAAATCTAGCACTAGATCATAAGGTCCCTATAAATCTAAACAGCAATACACCTATAACAGGGCTAGATGGTTTAACTAATATCAGCCCAACAGTTGGGGATGAGATAAGGCCTGAGCAGGGGGAATTGCTAACTAAGGACCCCAGGGAACATATGGAGGTGACATTAACACTTGGTCCAACTCTAGGAGAACGACCATTGACTTTTATATCTTGGAATGTAGCAGGAATAGCGAGCAAGCTTGTAACTCCCGAATGGGTGGATTATATTGACAGACATGACATAGTTATGATGCAAGAAACTTGGTCAATTAACCCTGTATTTCGTATGGGGTATTTAAACTTCTATAAACCTGCAGTTAGAGGAGAAAAGGGGCGTCCTTCTGGAGGACTGTTGATATGGGTCCGCCAAGCACTGACTTGCACCATATCACAAAGACATATAATATCCAACGACATCCTAGCACTGAACATTAGATGGCCTAACGGCCAAGAGGTAGCTTTGTATAATCTCTATGCTAGGGGGGTTGGCACAGGTATTCCATCTGATGTTTTTACAACATTAGAACAAGATGTCGAAATTCTTTCACCTAATTCCCATATTATTGTAGGTGGTGATTTCAATTCAACTTTTGAGCCCCTGAGAGAAGAGGATAGAAGTTTAACGGCGGAGGAAGATAGTAGATGGGGAATACCGCAACTAGAGATTCCTCCCATAAAAAGATGGAGTGCCACGGCCATCCGGATTAAGAGTCTCTGCCTCTCCAGAGGATTAAGAGCTACGAACGGGAGGACACAATCTGATCTAAATGGAAATTTTACCTTCGACAATGGTCGTGCAACAAGCAGGATCGATTACTTTTTAATCGATGTAAGAGCATGGTCCAAATTAATAGACATGGCAGTTGTATCACGCTTGGAGAGTGACCACCATCCTCTGTATATGATATTTCACCCCTATCATGAAGCTAATGTACCCATAAATAACAAGCAGATGGTAACACGAGATGTTGTGTGTTCTAATAATCAAAGACATCTGAAATGGGGAACGTTGCTAGGGGATGAAAGAAAATTAGAACAGTTGAAAAATTTAATAAAAGAAGAGGTTAGCGCTATCAAGTCGCATCATGGGAACTCTAACTTCGTGGAATACATGATGGAGGCCCACAAAAATTTATTTATTAAACTCCAAAGCTTTTTTGTTAAAACAGTAGACCCAACTGTACCTAAAAAATACCAAGCCGTTAAAGGCTGGTATGATAAAAGCTGCAGACTTGCAAGGCAAAAATTAAGTATAGAATTGAAAATAGGAAACCCTATGGCCGTTAAAAGGGCAAGAGACGTCTATAGGCTGACACAAAAGCAATCAAAGAGGCGTTGGGATGAAGAGGGTTGGAGCGAGCTAAAACAGGCCTGTACTAACAAAGATTCAAAGCGGTTTTGGGCCTTGGTTAAATGGAACAGAGGTGGGGTAGCAGCCCAACCACAAAACCATGTGTCTCAGGAAGGCTGGAATGATTTTTTTCAACCCCAGTATGCCAGAAACCCGAGATATGCAGCCATATCTCTCCCCCAAACTGTTTTTTATAACGATCAAATATTTACTGAAAAGGAGGTTAGCCTGGCACTGGACTGCGTGTCATGCGGAAAAGCACCAGGCATGGATGGCATCCCAGCAGATGTTTTTTTATCTGACCGGCCATCTTGGTGCACATATTTTACTTGGTTGGCTAATGCAATAGCTATGGGTGGAGAAGTCCCAGCCTCGTGGAAAGGGGCTGAAATCATCCCTATATTCAAAAAGGGGGATATAACACAGGCAAAAAATTATAGACCCATCAGCTTAATTGATACTGCGCAGAAAATAATGGGTCGACTGGTCCAGAATAAATTACAGCAGTGGATTGAAGATCAAAATATATTGTCGCCATACCAAGCGGGTTTTCGCCCTTTGACTAGCAGTGTTGACCAAGTTTTTTATTTTCTAGTCATCTATTGGAGAAATGTTACACTCCGAAATGGCACATTGTATGCAGTCTTTGTGGACTTAAAAGCCGCATTTGATCTGGTCCCGAGAGAAAAACTGTGGGAAACACTGGCGGATGTGGGAATTAGCAGAGAGCTCCTTACTTTACTTGTCCGCCTCCACGAAAATAACTTTGCAAAAATAAGGTGGGGCAAACAGGGGGAAGTGACGGCCCCTTTTCCAGTTGAACGGGGGGTGAGGCAAGGATGTGTTCTGGCCCCAACGCTTTTTTCAATCTATATAAACGGAATTGTGGAGCACTTAAATAAATCCCCAACTGATGCCCCACTCGTAGCAGGTGTACACGTCCCCGTACTAATGTTCGCGGACGATACGCTTTTGCTATCACGTACGCCTAGTGGTTTGCAGAAAGCGGTTGACGCTTTTGGGGACTTCTGTGACAGTCGTGGTTTGGAATTAAACACCAGTAAAACAAAATTTATGTGTTTAAGTTCCCAATCGGCTTTCAGGGGGGTGATAAAATTCAAGGGCGAACCACTGGAAAAGGTAGATGCTTTTACTTACCTAGGTATTATTCTCCAACATGATATGAAATGGAAATCACACACTGATATGGCATTACTAAAAATTTAACCAGCTAGCAGGTGCGGTTTCCATTAAACATAACACATCCTTGACAAGACCCATTAACTGTGCACTCGAAATTTATAGCATGAAGGTACTGAGCGCATGCTTATATGGGTCTGAGTTATGGGGATTTTCAAACCTAGGTGATTTGGGGCGGGCGGAAAATAGATTTCTGCGAGGGCTTGTTGGGGCCCCACAGAGTACCCCCATAATCCCACTAAAGATGGAACTAGGCAGGAGAAATATTGAAGACATTGCTCGCCTACGTCCTTTGTTGTATTGGAGGCGCCTAATGGTAACCCCAGAGTTAAGCCACTATGCATCAGCTTTTTTTGATGTTGTGAACTTTGACCGTTTTCACTGCATTGTTTGGCTAAAGGAGCTTCGGGGTACATTGGGGAAACTGGGCCTAGATCACTTGTGGGGCAATAAGGATCTTGCCTTATTCCCAACAAAAAAGCAACTGAAGGACATCTATTGGGACTCGGTATATGCTACATTGTATCGCAAAGGCCTGCAATCTACCCTGTCATCACGCTTTTTGGACACTAAACAACTTCCATCATATGAAAAATATTGGGACTTAATTGAATGTCCATTTGACAGGAAATTATATTTCCAATTTCGTGTGGGAACACTTCCAGTGAATGCTTTCAGACAAAACTGGTCTTCATCGCAGGACGCTCACTGTGATCATTGTAAAAATCAAATAGAGGATATTGCACATTTGCTTTTTGCTTGCCCTTTGTATGTTACCCCTCGTCGAAAGTGGCTAAAACCAGTTTGTAAAAATATGGGCACTCGCTGTTGTTCGCAAGCCCTCAGAATCTTAACATCTGATTCCTCTACACCACTGGTAATAGGCGTAGCAAAATTCTTGGCCTGGGCGTGGGTAATAAGAATACGTGCTGCTAAAGTCTATTAGTTAATATGGATTATCAACTGTCTCTTTTTAATCTTGCCTGTTCTTTTATAACCTTTTCCAATGAATTTTTAATGTATGTATACATATTTTAGATCCTATTAGCATTCGACTTTTGTTGTTTAATATGCTTTTAACTGTTTTTTATGCTTAGTATTTATTGTACTATGGTTAGGAAGTTTGCTTTTATGACTAAAAGTCGAATAAAGCTTTGAAAATGAAATATCATAAAGTCCAGAAATTATCACAAAATATTATTTTCATTATTAAAAAACATATTTTCATATCACCGACATTTCATAAAAAATTCACCAGTACTTTATATCTCAAATTCATATAAAATTATAAAAACACTCAACAAACCTAATACATTTAAAACCACAGCACATCACATAACATGGAGAGAGAAAAAAATATAGACAATATGCTTTATTATTCAAAGGACATATCAGTTGGAACAATTTTATAACTAGGCGTTGATACAATATATTTTTTTGAGTATCTACAGATCCAATTACTTCCACCGATTATGGCAACGATGTATCGACGCGTTTCGATGGTTTTACTGATATCCCATCTTTTTCAAGACAAATAATACAAGTCTCTCTGTATTGCACTGTAAAGTTGCCCATGACCTGAGTCCTTATTAAAAACTGTGGGAACATATAGTCATTTCATCAGCTTAATGCACTTTTGACCAAGACTTCTGGTTATACGTACATTGTTTCAAGTAATCTGGCAGATTGAGAAGTATAGCCTAAACGTTTTGCCTTGACGTTTTGTAAATAATACGTCACCACTCCCTCTCTATCTGGAGTTGTTCTCTTGATTTAAATCAATCTTTATATTTAGTTTAGATGCTCTCTGTAAAAGAAAACGTAACCATCGTCTTCCTGCAGCTGCTCTTCAGTCCACGGGCACAGTTTGGAGACTTTGGCCACAGAAGTAGACGTCCTTCAAAGTCTGTTGAAGTTCAGTTAAAAACCAGTTGCTACTGATCTCTGGTTACAGCGAAACCGACAGTTCTTTTAACTGGTGATAACTTCTGACTTAGGCAACCAAACTGCACTTCGATGAATCTCTCTAGTCCAGCAGACTTGATGCAACTTCTGATGGTTGGGTGTCGGTCTCACAGGCTACATGTTGGGTGGCAGCGGCATTCAGGCGTTCTTGGCTACCAACTTGCAAGGGCAAGTTTCTTCTGCTTTTGTGGCCCTGTAGCTGTAACAAAGAGTCAGCCAACTGTAAGGACTGCTTTTCTTCGAGCAGGACACCACATGTACAGTCCTCTCTGCTAGCCTAAGGAGCAGCAGGTGCAGTCCAGTCTTGGTGCAACCTTACTTTGCCGGCTTCATGGAACAGCATAGCAGTCCTTCGGTCCACTCTTCAGTACCGATGTGATCTGGGGTCCGGAGGCCACGTTTATGCTCAGTTTGTAGCCTCAGGGGCTGAGCGACTACTAGCCAGTGGGCTACCAGGTACTCTCCTGCCTAGTGATGACTTCCTATGAAATGTAGTATTCTGCCCACTCCCAAGATGGCAGAACCCCTCTCTTGGTGAGTAAGGCTCCCTAGCCTACCCTAAAGGGGTGACTACATGGAGACTACACGCCCACTGCAAAACAAGTTTGGCAATGGCTTCTAGCTCTCGGTACCAACCTGTCTGCAAGAACAAAAGAGCAACCCCTTTTGTGTATGTGCACCATTTGCTCTTCAAAGGCAACTTCACCTTTGGAGCTCGCCTTTTAGGCTCACATGTTGTTTGGCCTTCCTGCCAAGGAGAGGTCATACCTCTTCCAATGGCAGGACCTTTGTGTTCTTCTTGAGAGTTGTTCACACCTACTTCCAGGACGGCAGTAGGCTTTCTTGCGACCAGCAACAATAAATGGTTCTGGAAACTTTGGGCAACAAAGTGGTTACTTACTGAAGTTGGCAACTGTAAAAGTTACTTTAAATTTGACTTGACCATCAAGACTGGTTTAATGCAATGATTTGTTTGATTTCTGGAAGTGTCATATTTAGGGTTGTATGACGGAACAATGCGTGCAACTGTCATGCATGTCTTTACTTATCTGTCAATACCACACATTCATCATTACCACGCATGCATTGACAACAAACATTTTTATAATGCATATGGCTTTACCATGCATGCCTTTACTATGAAAATTTCGTTGTAAAGGCATGGTTGATAAAAACATATGTGTATTATAAACATAACAAAGTGTGCAAAATCATGGCTCTGGCTGTGTTTATCTACCTGCCCCAGTTGGATGGTGCGTGTTGTCTGTTTTGTAGCTCCGTAGGGATAGTCACAACAGGGGAGGGGCTGCTGCTGTGAACCTGCAATCACTTTCTGCAGGCATATCCTCCAATGAGGTAACATGCAAGGCCGGCTGAGGCAAGACTCCAGCCTGATAAAGCTGAAAATGTTATGTTTTTTTCTTTTGTTTTTAAGCTCATCTTAAGTCGCCCTCATGCACTATCTTATACAGTTCATCTGTAACTAGCTGTTGTGCACCATTTTATTCTCAAGATATTTTGCAGGGCCCTACTTGCAGATCGAGGCCACGATGGGCGGAGTAGAAGATGAAACTCTCCCCAGGTCGGCCGTAACCTGGGGCAGTGTTTCCAGTCGGGCCTCAGGTTTGGCCCTAACCTTCACCACTAGGCCCACTGGCCACTCGCTAATTCTCCACTTCCCTGTGAGCCTTTCACAGTCCCCCTGCCCGGCACTGTACCCTTTTCCTGTCTCTGAGCCCTAAAACTGGCTCCTGCCGCAGCCCCCTTTTCTTGTCCCTGAGCCCTAAATCCCCCCCCCTTGCCGGAGCCCCCTTTTCCCGTCTCCGCACCTTAAACTGCCCCTGCAGCAACCCAATTTTCCTAGCTCCGAGCCCTAAACCCACCCCATGCCGCATCTGCCTTTTCCTGACCCTAAAACCGCCCCCTGAATCAGCCCAGTTTTCCTACCCCTGAGCCCTAAAATCGCCCCCACTGATGTCATAAATCTCATGGCCATTACCAAGTATCCTTTACAAAGAACATGCTTTTAACATATTCGTGGTAAATCATTAGTTGTAATGGACATGCATGGTAAAGGCATGTTCATTGTAAAGAATGCGTGGTTAAGACCACATTGTAATGGGTGCTTCCTATATTTCGTAGTCCTATTCAGCTGTTAGCACTGCTGAGTTGTCAGTGTGTAACCCTGCACTTGTCAATGGAGCTACTTAGCTTACTGCATAAAAACGACAATCTGGGGTTGTTACTGTCAGGGCTTGTAAAACACGTCCTACTTTTGAATATACAGCACCCTGCATTAGGGCTATTCAGGTCTGCCTTATGGATGACATATATATATATTAAAAATGAAGGTTTTGGCTTTGCCAAAAATTTTGAACGTCAAAGTTGAGTAAGCACTTTAAAACTGCTGAGCCAGCCAGCAATGTCGGCTGAGAGTCACACTTTGCTTTGACACACTTGTGGTGGCACAGTAAGTGCTGCAATCCACAAGAGGCACTTTAACTTACAGGTCCTAGGTACCCCGGTACCGTATATTAGGTACTTATAAGTAAGTTATCATATGAGATTTGTGGGTGAGTCAATCACACTTATACATTTTAAAGGTCGGAGCACTGGCACCGAGCTCTGTTTAGCAGGCTTCTGTGTACCTTTAGAGTCCAAAAACCAGCAGCATCAGCCCAAAAACCTGAAGGGGGGGGGGGTATAATCATACAAAAAGAGGCATTTCCATATATAGCCAGCCTTCAGAAGAAAGTTGATTAGCAAGTAACGTACACCCTGGTAGTTCTCATCAATTAAGTGGAAGAACATGGACAGGCCATCTGCATTGATATGGTCAGTCCCAGGTCTGTGTTCCACTGTAAAGTCCATCCCCTGTAGGGTAATGGACCACCTCAGCAGTTATGGGTTCTCTTCTTTCATCTACATAAGCCACCTGAGACATCTGTGGTCAGTGTGTACTCTTAAGTGAGCCCCAAACAAGTAGGGCCTCTGTTTATCCAGGGACCATACCACAACAAAATGTTCCCTCTCAGTTGCATGCCAATGCTGCTCTCTGGGGAGGAGTCATCTACTATTAAAGGCAACTTGTTGATCCTGGCCCTCATTGTTTACCTGTGCCAGCACTGCCCCAATCCCATCTTCAGAAGCAGCTTCTGTCTTGACAATAAACTATTTACTGAAATTAGTTGCCTTTAGGACAGGTGCTGAACAAAGCCGCCATTAGGGTGTCAAAGGCCTTTTGACACTCCTCAGTCCAGATAACCTTTCTGGGCTGTTTCATGGAAGTGAGTTATGTCACTAGTGCTACAATAGTACTATACCCCTTCATGGTTCTTCTGAGTATTCAGTCAGATCAAGAAAAGCACATGTCGGAGGGATGGTCGGAAGCAGAAGCGAGGAGGCCGTATGAGGTGAATACTGAGAGTTTTATTAAGGATACTTTGGGGAAAAAGGAACAGTCCAGGAAATGAAATGGGGTTGGTTGAAAGGGCGGTCTTCTGGCACCAGGGCGCTGTAGAAAGCTTACTCCGGAACTAGGGGAACCTGACGGTTTCTCTCTTTCTGTCGGTTGGTCAAAAACCTATTACTGGTTTCCACTGCTGTGCCAGGATCCCGGAGTAGGCTAAAAAATAAAAGAAAGCAGCGGTCAGAATCTGGTGTCTCTTAATATAGAATACCGTCACCAAACCATGTGAGGGGGGGTTTGAAGGGTGAAATCGGCACTTTGGTGGCACTTTAGTCATTATAGAGGCTAAGGGGGAATATAGTGAGAGTATTACGTAAGGGAGAAATATAGCGAGGATATTAGATCCAGGCTTGTTGGCATTGGGGTGGGCGTGCATAGGAATTTTAACAAAGCAAACACATAGTGAGGCTATCCTAGTGCTACCCGTGCTCCCCTGATTACCCCCACCACCCGTATCCTTCCTACCCCCTCCCTAAGTCTGTTCACCCGCCACGTACCGCTAAGAGCCACAACTCTCCTGAGTTGTGGCAGCTTGTACGTCCTCTGGGATCCACCACTCTTCGGACCACGTCTTGAGGCTCCCTTATTCGGTTTCTCTCGTTCCGGCGTCCGCGTTGCTGCAGCTCCTGGGTACCTCGGCGATCCTCTTCCGGGTTCTCTCCTGCTGACGGAGCCTTTTGTGCCATCGCCTTCCCTTTTCTGCCGCTCTTGACCTCCTACCACGCCTCCTGTTCGGTCACCGAAGTTTTCTGTCCCGCCTCTCAGCCAGACTGCATCCGGGTTACTTCCGACGTTCTGCAGGAGGAGGTAAGAGTCAGCCATTAGCTGTGCCAGTCCGGGTGTCTCGTACTCTTCATGGGGGTAAGGAATCCACTACGTGTTTTGTGGGGTGTTATTGTTACTAGGGGGAAGTCTCCCGGTGTCTTCCTCACAGCACACACCTGGGACCAAGTCTTAGGAGCCTCCCAAGCCAGGATGGTCTGGATCATGGGCTAGAGAGGTTATATATGGCCTCCACCCTCTTGGTGGCCCATGTACACCACTGAGCCTTGTCATTAAGGAAGACCACTGAATGCAGCAATGTCATCAAGATAAGCTGCACTGAAACTTTCCAGGCCTGAAAGAACTCTGTTCACTAACCTCTGGGAGTTGGTAGGTGCATCATTTTTCAACCCAACAGGCATCACTTTTGAAATTGAAAGTGGCCTTCTGGACTTGAAAATGCAGACCTTTCTTTGTGTGAGGGCCATCAGTACCCTGAAGTCAAATTAAATGTACTTAGATACTTGCCTGCCCCCAACGTATCTACGAGCTCATAATCTCTAGGTATGGGATGAGCAACTTGAGCATGCTCATATCTACTCTGTTGTTTTGTAGTTTCAAGCTGTTGATACGGATTACCCTGTGAGGGGTCTTTGGAGTACTTAAGTCCACTGGTAGTTGACTTCCTCTTTCTTTTCCAAAATTTGATAGGACCCAGTCCACTTGTCTTGCAAGGGCCCTAGCAGGAAGAACAACATCCAAACTCCTTATGAGTTTTTCTGGTAAACACATTATTATGCCTTTCATAGCCTTGTTGAATCTCTTAGCCAAACCATTACCTTTGGGATGGTGAAGTGCTGAACGTATAAGTAACACCACACTCATCCCACATTGCTTTCAGATACGCAGAAATAACGTTTGTGTCTCTTTCTGAAATGACTTACTCGGTGAAGATACTAAGTAGAGCCCTAGTTACAGCAGGTGCAGTGACTCTCCTGAGTGGAATTGCTTCTGGGTACCTGGTGGCATGGTTTACTACCATCAGTGTGAACCTATTCCCCGATGCAGGCTGAGGGCCGAGGGGACCGTCAATGTCTGTTCCCACCCTCTCAAAGGGAGTTCTCTCCACAGGTAGTGGTATTAGGGTACTCTTTGACTTGACCTCTGTTTTGTCACTTGCTTGACAGGTGACAGGAGCAACAGAACACCTTTGTTTACTCTGACTTCGATAAAAGTGATTGACTAATCTTCCCAGGGTTTTGACTTGACCAGCTAGGGGGGTGTCACAGGCCAGGTTGGAGAGGAATTCTCTGTATTGTTGGGGCACCACTACTCTCCTGGTCGCCCCTGGTTTGCGGGTCCCTTACCTAACTGTACAGAATTCCTTAATACCCTATGGGAACTACTTTCATCCTCCTTTTCTTGACTTTCAGCAAATTTCCTCATGCATTCAAGAATGGGAGAAGTCCTTTGCCCCTGGCACAAGTCCTCTCTGGAGGGACCTCCTTCACCCTGAGGTTCCCCCAACTCTGGCAGGCCTCTCAAGGGAACATACTGCTTTTCAGGATCCAGGTAATTCCCCTCCGGTTAGGGCTCCACCCGGGCCTTAGGACTCTGGGTAGCAGGCCGCCCAGACGCCCAGCCATTTCTCTTACTTTTAAGGGTCTGGGTCATTCTTCCAGACTCTATTCATACTTGACTTCCATGTAAGGCTTCTTGTGCTCTTGTTGTCACACACACCTACCCAGAGAGGTTCAGAATTGCTGCATGAGCCCTCCTTTTCACACCTGCCCAGGTAGAAGTGTCCAGGTCATTTAAAGAGTACTCCACTGGGATGGCAGGGGCCACAACCACCTTCTTGTGGCCAATTACTTCTCCCCACTCAAAGTCCACCAGAGCAATGTGATAGGACTTTGTATCATAGTTAGGGTTTACTATCTGGACCACCTTATTGGTAATGATTTGGTCTGGGGAAGCCAGCTTGGCAATGAGCATGCTTATGATGACACCTGTATCCCTCATAGCATTGACTTCAACCCCATTCATTCTTGGCCACTGTCTCTATTTCCATGCTAGAAGGCCAAGTAGCCAAGTGTTCAACTTCCACCCTACTCACTGATACTAGAGTGCCTAAATATACCCACTGGAATCCCCAGGAACAACTTCCGTTCCTACACTGGCAATGCCCTTGGGCGGACTACCAGTGGGTGGATTCCTGGTGCACTCAGAGTCTCCCTTCTTGTGTCCAGGCCAGGTAGCTGTCAGCCATAACACACCCCAGCCTTTGAAGGAGCATATTTCTTGCTCAGGTACTCACTTCCCATGAATGGGGATCAGCTACTTGATTCCATTCCCCCCACCCCAAAATTGGACATTCTTTTGGGGACTTTGTAAGGACCCTTTCTTTTTATCTTTGCTCATCTTTTCCT
The DNA here is from genome assembly GCF_964261635.1 of Lissotriton helveticus. Taxonomy (NCBI): domain Eukaryota; kingdom Metazoa; phylum Chordata; class Amphibia; order Caudata; family Salamandridae; genus Lissotriton; species Lissotriton helveticus. Next base: position 117,669,231 of record NC_136060.1, on the reverse strand, counting down.
CTGGAGAGGGGCCTGGATCACCTCCATCGGACTTCTTGGGTACCCTAGTAAGCAGCCATTTATCTGTCATCTTGCCCCCCAGCTCTCTGGGACTAGTTAGCTTTGAATCTCCCATGTGGTGCTGTAACTTCTCCGTTAAACAATTTGCTTTTTAATAATCAAATTATAGAGCCATTCATAATTACCCACCATGTTATCAATAATCTAGCCATCCAGTTCCTTTACTGAAGCATCCACAAAGTCCACCCATGTCTGTGTTTGCCCTCTTATGTGTGTTCCCGAATTTCTGTCAATACTTGTCTGGGGCAAGATCTAATAGCTCTATAAGTGCTGCTTTCATGTGAGTGTAAGACTCTGCTACCTCATCCTCTAGTATCATAAGCCTTTCTCTCTCCACCACTAGAACCAGTTCCCACAATACTGACCCCCACTGCTGGCCACCCACCCTTCTCATCTTGAGAGCTCTCTCATAAGATGCCAGCCACCTGTATACGTCATCCCCCTCGACATACTTAGGCACAATACCTTTGGGCAATCTAGGATCATAGGTATCCCCTACAGTTACCTCAGACTTTCTGTTGCTGCCACCATTCTCTTGGGGCTTCAAGCCCAGATTGTCCCTTCTCTCCTCAAGCACCAGTGTCCTTTCCTCCACAGGCAATTTTCTTTCCTCTAGGTGTAACAGACCATTGGGCTCCTCTCACTGCCAGATATTGACGGGCACCTGGGGCGGATGGCAGGGGTCAGGGTTTCATCATCATCATCCTCCTCATCGTTGATGATCCTCCTGTCATCATCCTCTTACCTTCTGTCTGGGGCAATCTTTTTCTCCAAAAGTGCTTTGGCCCTGCAGGCCTCTTACCGGGACCTGAGAGCTCTCATGAAATCCACTTTTTTTATGAGGCTTCCATTCAGATATTTCTGTCTTTACACAGGACTCTCAAATGCTTGATCCTAAGAGTGGCCATTTTATGACTTCCAGAAGCTTTGCAAAAACTGTGACAAACTTTTCCAACTTTTTTCAAACATTTTTAAAAGTTTGAAAATTCTCTAAACAGTATTTATGAGACTCCTAAACTTGGCAACTTGATTGGAAATCACAGGAACTTCCTTCAAGGTGCTCACGTCACAGATTTTTAACATTTCAAACTGAATAACCAAATGGTACTGGATCCCATCACTAGGCACCAATGTAAGGAAATTGGTTTGTATACCACCCGTCAAAACTTCAAAGCACCCTGACAGGTCTGGTTCGCACTCTATAAAACTTAAAAATAAATAAATAAATATATTTATTATATGGTGTGGTTGTCAGACCTCACTATGTCATAAACTCGCCTGTACTGGGTGAAGTCAGAGTCACTTGAAAAACCTTAGCTTAACTCTGGGTAGCTGTGGCTATGAGCAGTCAGGCTTTATTAAAGGAACACGTGTAAAGTATTTAGAAGTACAAAAACAGTTGAATTAGAAAGAAACAAAACTCAATAAAAAATCTGACATGAAATTATAAAAATAGGTTGTATTTTTATCTTCAAAGGGACACCATAACAACAGATATCCACTGTAGGTTCCGAATTTTTAAAGGAACACTAGCTTGCTGGTTTTTCATTTAACACAATAAATTATTGTAATGGAGAGTACTCACTGACAAACTTTCCAAACGTTTATAAAGTTGTAAACCACCACTCTGGTCCGCTTTGAGGGAGTCAGTCATAGATGCCAAAGAGGCTTGGTTGAACAAATACCTCGCAGTCAGTCTCCAGTTCTGCTTCAGGCTGTATGGGTGAATTACCATAGACTTCAATAGAGTGGCCTTGATGCAAGGGATACAGGATGCTGATGCTGTGATGGAATATCTTCCTGGGCCCTAATCCTCGGTCCACAGGCCTGGTGGGGTGACTTTGGCGACAGAGGTCAATGTCCCTCGAGGTCTGGTTGCAGTCCAGCCAAAAAAACAGTTGCCACTGGTCTTTTGGTCTCTGGTTAGCAGGACGCTGCATACCCTGACCGGAGGAGCTCATTCGGGACCCTCATTGCGGACACATGGTCCCCTGGAAGGTGCAATTTTTACATTTGGTGAGGCGGGGGCCCACTTAAACAACCGGGTGTGGTTAAAGGGCAGCAGGAGCAATTTCAGTACCCTACAGCCAGACACCGGCTAGAAAACGGCAGCGAACCGGAGCCTTGCCTGATCCTAAAATGGCGCTTGCACTCAGCAAAAGATCGAATAAATGAGAGGGGCTTTGCACTAGGTGCCCCAGCAACATCCATACCTCAGCGCAGCAGGATGGATTTAAAGAAGAAGGAGCTCTGTGCCTTCTCCATAGACCAACAAGCACTGACAGCGCTCAGCAGGGAAATTTGCAGTACTACACCTCACCCCTGCCAGTCATCAATTGCAAGTGCTCAGGAATGACTTAATCAGCAGGAATTTACTTATAAGCCCCTAAAAGAATTTCTAAGAATAGCCCTGGGAGGCAGGGGGGACCCTCGGAAGCTGAGTTCACCAGCCATGACTGGTGGAAGGCACGCTGCTACTGCCCCGGTCATTCCGGTTGCCGTGTTGAAAGTGGTGCCCGTTGACTCATCATGCCTGATCATCGGACTCTGCACAGAGGGGGCCCAGTGTGCTTTATACCCACATTTGATCTTGAGGTAGCGATGGATCCCATCTATTTTGCAGGTTTCAAGCATGTCCGTGTTCCACGCGCTAAGCTGCTGCTGCATACTTTTGGTTCTTCGGTGGATGCAACCCAAGGCCAGGTCAGTGGTGAAGGGCATGGGGACCACCATGATCTTTTGGCAAGCAAGTTTTTTAGCCCTCCCTGTTACTACCTGTTGATCCCTTGCCTGACCCCAAAATGGCTGTGACTGTGTTCCCTACCACGTTGTGCTACTCCTCTGAGAATAAACCGGACTTCGACTAACACTCAAACTCATCCTCCATCCATCCTACCCTTCAGGATACCGAATCTGTGAGCCTACCTCTGACCATGGAAACCTAGCCTTTTGGCCGATGCCCGGTGGAGCTACTTGATAGCTATAGAGGAGATGGGCTGTGGACTACCCCCTTCGGCCCTCACCTACCCAGCCGGACATTGGACAGACCTTACTTTGTCTCTCCGTCGTACTCTTCCCCCTACCCCTTTACTCCACCCACTTTCTCCTTTATGCTCCATTAATTCCTCCTCTGTGCTCTCTAACTGTTTTCTCATTGAGACCTAGCCGCTTGACTGATGCCCGGTGGACCTACCCGATAGTTATAGAGGAGATGGGCTGTGGACTTCCCCCTCGGCCATCACCTACCCAGCCGGACTTTGGGCAGACTCCTTTGTCTCTCCATCCATCCTATCTCCATCCTTTCCCCCTCCTATACCCCACCCCTTTCCCTTCTAAGCTCCATGTACTTCGTCTTCCAACGCTCTGGAAATGTTATATTGGAACTGATATAACTTGTAACTGATGTAATTTTGCAACTTTGTGGATCCTTATGTAAAGCGCTCTGATACCTCCGGGTCTTGCCAGCGCCATATAAAACTCAAATAAATAAATAAATTAAATAAAGTTCACTGCAAATTCTCTCTTGGATCCAGCAGACTTGGATGCAACTTTTGAGGGTTGAGTCTTGGTTGTTTTGGCAGTCAGCCTTTCTTAGGTACTAACTCGTTAAGGCAGACTTCTTCATCTCCTGTAGCTATAACAGGAAGTCGGCCAACTGAGTCTTGTATTCACTTCTTCTGTCTGAGACTTGGGTATGATGTTTCCTCCAGCATGGCACTGCACGCATAGTCCTCTATTAGCTACCCCAAGGAACAGTGAATGCAGTTGGGTCTCAAATCTTAGTTCTGACTCTCTTTGCTGAGTCCAAGGAACAGCAGGACAGTTCTTCTTTGGTCTACTTTTTACAGACGTGATCTGAGGTCTGGAGGCGCCAATTGTATGCCATGTTTGTGCTCTCGGGTTATGTGGCAATTACTAGCCAATGGGCTTCCACCTACCCTTCTGCCTCGTGACAGTGTCCTGTGAAGTGTCTATCTAGCTCAAAATGCACTATTCTGCTCACTCCCATGATGGCAGAACCCTTTAATTGGTGTGTGGAGCTCCCTAGCCCACCCCATAGATGTGGCTATCTGGGGGATACATGCCCAGGGGAAAGGCGATTTGTGGCTTCTCTTTCTCCTCAACACCAACCTGTGTGCATAAACAAAACAGCAGGGTGTGTTTATGTCTGTGTGGGGTTTTTAGTAAAGACAGGAAGAATGGCGCTCAGACTAATTTGCGTAGTGTTTACTATGCTCAGAGGGGGAACAGCGTTTACAACGCAACTTTACAATGAAGTACCTTTACGACGCAACCATTACAACGCAACTTTTACAACGACTTGCGCTGGGGGGCGCTCTAGGATAGAGAATAGTCTTAATTTACTATCCAACACCTTCCCTACTATCCACGGGGACTGGAGTTGGAATAGTAAATTAAACTATTCACTATCCAGCGCCCCCCAACGCAAGTCGTTGTAACGACTTGCGTTGTAAAACTTGCGTCGTAAAGGCATGCGTTGTAAAAGCATGCGTTGAAACGTCATACATCCTGCTCAGAGTATGCGCGGTGCTGTAAAGGTCGGGGAAAATACCCTGTAATCCCTGTGAATGTGTGATTGAGAACCCACACAAATAATAAAAATGCAGTCCTGGGCACATGTAATAGGGTTATAACAATGGTTGAAATGTCTCGCTTGTACGAATATCTGTGGTCAACACCAGTATGTTATTCAAATGTCTTTACTATTTTAATAAAGAAAAAACAACCAGCCAAGCCATGTATTTTCAGCAGTGTGTGTCTGTCTCCACCATTTGCCCTTCAAAGGTGTCTTCCCCTTTGAAGCTCGCCTTTTGGGATCACACCCTGTTTTGCGTTTCTGCCATGTAGAGTTTAGAGCACTTCCAATGGCAGGCCTTTTGGCCCCAGGAGGGCAGAAGGCTGGCTCATGGCAAACCTTTGGGCAACAAAGTGGCTACTTGCTAAAGTTTTCACTTGTGCAAAAGTTACTTTAAATTCGACTTGAGCATTAATTCAGGTTTAATGCAGTGATTCTTTTGATACCTTTTAAATATCACAATTAGTAGTCCTATTCAGGAGTTAGCACTGCTGAATTGTGAGTGTGTAACCCTGTGTTCGCCAAAGAGGCTATGAGCCTTTCTACAGTAAAAACGACTGTGGGGTTTTTGCTGTCAGGACATGTAAAACACATGTCCTACTTTTTAATATACAGCACCCTGGCCTTAGGGCTCATTAGGCCTGCCTTTGCGATGACTTATATATATAAAAAGGAAGGAATATATATAAAAATGGCAAAACTGAGTTAGCATTTTTAAACTGCTCTACCAGCCAGCAATTGTGGCTGGGGGTTACATTTTGCTTTGTCACACTTGTGAATAAATTCTACAGTTCACGAGAGAGACTTTAACTTACAGACCCTAGGTATCCCTGGTAGCATATACTAGGGACTTATAAGTAAGTTAATGTATCCAATTGTGGGTGAGCCAATCACACATATACATTTTAAGGGTCAGATCACTGCCACCGAGGTCTGTTTAGCAGGTCTCAGTCCACCTGCAGAGTCAAAAAACCAGCAGCATTAATCCAAAATTTGGGGGTGATCATGCAAAAAGAGGCATTTCCTGACAATGCTCAAGTAATGGGCAATGTCCTGTTCATTCACTGCAATGATCACTCAATGTATTGATGTTCAAATATTGACAGTGCACCTCTTAAGTGTTTAACTCCAATAATATGTCACCTAAATTGTCTTGTCTGGAGTCTAAATAGTAAATCAAATAATGGCAAGTCGAGGTGAGGATTATAGGTGATGTCAAGATCAGGTTGCTGTTTTGGTCAGTCACTGTGATGTGGAGGGAGGCTGAGTGGGGTGTGACCAGATGCCTTTGGGGGTCTACAGAATGCCCACAGTGAAGAAGTACTAGGTAGACCCTCAGTACCACTCCTGTTGGGGGTAGAACCATGGTGCCCAATGACGCGATGTCTGCCATGAAGATTGATGGCACATAAGTGAGGAATACCTAAGACTTGTGTCCAGGTGAATGGTAATGGGCATGAAGCTAGATTGCACAGTGCTTCCGGGAACTAGAAGGAATCTGTTCAAAGATAGCTTAGTGATGTGATAACTTGGTGTAGTCTAAGGAACAGAGGACCAGGGAGTGGGAGTTATAGCGGAGATAGATAGCTTTGTTCACTACCTTTAAGAGCTGAGAGAAGCTGGCATTGCCAGGCTGCACACAATGAGTAGACAAGGTTTTGCTGCAATAAGACACAGCCGGATCATAGTTGGTGTTTGAGGAAGATAAGTGAGCATGCCATACTGCTGGCATTGTAATTGAACGTGCTGATTAGAGGAGTCATTTCCAATGAATACTGCAGCCTTCTTTGGTGAGTGCAAACTCCGCAATTGACAAAGAAGGTCTACTGATTTAGGGCCCATTTTAGAGGCACGCACTTCAATACTTCCTATGAAATGGATCTTGTAACTTAAAGAAAGACCCTGACGCTGGTTGTGTGCCTTGTTGGTGCAATCAAATAATTGAAATAATAATAATTAGCTTTGGAGCAATGATCTTCTACGCCACAGGTTGGGAGGGGATTGGGGGGGACTGTCATTTAGGGTCCGTTATATTTAACCATTGCAGTTCTAGACTTAAAGCAGAGACACAAATATTAATTACTAGAAAGGGTAGGATTGAAAGGTCAGTCTGTCTATTTGAGGCGAAATTTGAAAAACTAAATGCGAGGATATCTTAGTAGAAAGGAAGGAGAGTAGCGGGAATAGAACCTGGAGAGTGGGATGGGTGGAATCAGCATGCATCAGACATGGGTGACCCCACAGCTTGTCTGTAAGATAAATGATGGTGAAAGTAAACACATCCCTTACAAACAAGAGCTCTAGGTTGGAAAATGTGATCAATCAAAACCAAATGAAAGTCCTGGAGTTTCCTGGAAGTATCCAATGTGAAGACCATTTCCTGTTATTACAAACTGGACGATGGAAGTGCTGGAATTTGTCAAGGGGGAAGACCCTGTTCTTATGGTTAAGTTCCCAAGTAATACGTTAGGCATACTGTATTGGCTGTTGCAGATTAGGAAGGAAGCCCAGCATGAACATTCTGGACAACAGATAAGAGGGACAAGAAAAGGATTGTGGCAGCAGGAAAACTGAATAAGACTCTGTATGATGACAGGAATATCTTATTGCTACCTGAACCTGTGTCAAAAACAATGAAAAAGAAGAACCCTTAAATGTAGAAAATAAATTCTTAATCCATTAAATATTGGCTCTTCTGGAGCTCAGACTGTGATGTAGAGCTTTTGAAATAGGTTACAAAGAAGTGGGTGAAAAGGTGGTGAGGGGTAAATAAGGTGGTAAAATGACAGATTACTACATTTCCCCATGGCATTAGCAGCTAGGGAAGTTATATTGGCAACTAAGGCAGTTAATGCAAGTTGTCCCTGACGAGGCGCTTGAGCTAGCTACCCTTGTGCTTGCATCCCATGTGAACAATGATACAGTGGAAATAATTTTATTCTGCTCACTTATTGACTGACTGTATTTCTCTACATGTCTAATGATTTACTTACTAGGTTATTACCCCCTTTTTATGCATCTGTCATAAAGATATATTGCAGCCTCTCACATTGACTAACCAGTGTGATCGAGGTGAGGAAGAAACACTTGTGCAGGTGTGAAAAACTCGATATTTCAAACCATAACTGATCAACATTCCTAGTTCAGCTGTAAATTGCTCACTCCAGGTCTCATTTAAATATGCCAAATGTATCGTTTGATCTCCATAGCTCAGCTTGCCGACATGTTTCAGTTTGACAGCCATGCTGTAATAGCGGGCTTCGCTCGCATTGACTCTCACATGGGTTTGGCTCGTGGGATTTGGCTCGTGAGTTCGACTCACATCTATATCACGAGCCAAAGCCCGAGACTAACATTGTTTCCATTTGAAAGTTATATACACGAGCCACGGCCCGTACATACTGTATTAAACATGTTATGATTTAAATACTTTCCTCGTGCACGGTCGACTGTGTCTTCCCGTTTGCCATTGTAACCACCGGCTTAACGGAGACCAGACGTCCATGACGGGTGGAGTCATCTACTTATGGAATAAACTTCACTTACCGGAATCCTCCGCCTCTTTCTTATTTATAACATATTTTGGCGACAAGACGGAGACTCCACCTCACCCACGCTGATTTTTCCCTGATTCAGCACCTCGTCAATCACAAGCATTTCCATTGGACGGTCGAATCTCTTGGTTTCCCAATCAACGGAGCTGCCTCTACAAATTTCCTCAACCGGCAACTCTTATTGGACAGTGGCAATCTTCTTCAACACGATCAGCCTCATTGGATATCCTTCCATACAACTTTATTGAGGTATCGTGCGAAGTCTGTTTACAAGACGCAACCACAAGGTACTGTGTTGATTTAAAATGTTTCTTTGTTGTACACACCTTCAACGATACGCACGTTGTAATTGAAGACATTGCGTGTCACTTCAGCGACACGCACGCTTTCGACTTACAACGCACTTGTCATTTAAATAATTCCTTTCAAAAATACAAACCTTGCGTGTCATTTTCAACGATACGCACGTTGTTATTGGACCAACATGTAAACATTGCGTATCATTTCAGCGATACGCACGCTTTCAACAGATAATCACAGGATATTCACAAGGTTGTGCTTTACAGCGATACGCACGCTTTTCATTAATTGAATGTGCATATTTACAACGTTATAGACGTTATTGGAAACATTTATCTCGTTATTTAAACAACTTTTCCACATCTTAAATCACAAATACTCATTTTAAAAATGACATCTTGTTAATGTTAAGGTTATTGTGATTTTAGATTTATAAAACCTCACTCATATTTCTGCATTTATATTTAACATGGCTAATAACCAGTGGCATCAAATAACTCAACCTCCACCTTTCTTGAGCAAACCAGGCACTCCAGACATAATTTGGTCTGAGTGGTTCGGGTTGTTTGAGAATCATTTAATTGCTATTGATGCCGCTGAATATTCTGACAAAAGAAAATTCGCTATTCTTTTTGGTTGTTTAGGACAAGCTGGTCAACGAATCTTTAAGAGTATTGTTCCCATAGCACCACCTATTTCACTAGATGAAAGTGGAGACAACCTTTGGAACGTTTACATCGAAGCCATTGCAAGATTAAAAAAACAATTTTGTGATGAACCTAACATTATGTTAGAAAGGCACAACTTCTATGCCAGGAAACAACATGAGGACGAGAAGGTAGAAGAGTACATCGCTGCACTCAGAGTTTTAGCAATCACTTGCAATTTCGAACCTTCTCCTGATAAATTTATAAGAGACCAGTTCGTATTTAATTGCGCATCAAGGAAGATTAAACAGAGAATTCTGGGATGCAAGAACCCATCTTTAAATGAAGTCATAGACCTTGCTCTTAGCATTGAACGTTCTACATTAACCAGCAAAGTTGTTATGGACCAACCTAAACAGGGTGTTAATGCTATAGACTGCTATGACTCTGATGAAGGAGAAACTCTCTGTGCCATTACTAATAAAGGCAAAGTTCAACCCAATAAATTTAACCAAAGAAAAAAAACTTACTTTTGTTATAGGTGCGGTTCAAAGGATCACATTGGGAACGCACCAAATTGCCCTGCCCTCAAGAAGCGATGTTCTATTTGTAAAAAAATTGGACATTTTCAAGGGGTTTGCAGATTTGCGAAGAAACCTCCAAATGTTAATATGGTGGACTTTGACGCATGTACTGAATCTTTTAAAAATATCATCGTGACTCTTGATGCTAACGGTGACATTGATTCTATTAAAGGTCCACTATGCGCAGCTATTATTGATAATGTACATCTCCAAGTCATGGCGGATTCAGGCTCCCCATACACTATCCTTAGAGATTCAACCTTTTACGAAAAATGGGACAAAAGAGTTGAACTGATTGAATCTGATGTTAATCCACTAGCATTTGGGGAGAAGAATATTAACATGCTAGGGTATTTTGAAGGATTAGTCCAATGCTTGGGGAGGGAGACCGTCACTAAAATTTATGTAGCAGAAAAAGGCAAAGACATCGTGGGCTGGAAAGACTTAGCCTTGATGGGTCTTTATTTAGTTCCAGGTGATGAGAACCCCATTAAAGTTGGGAAGTTACCTACCTTTAAAACTGATTTACCTGTTGCTGTAATTGATGATCATAACGCAAAGGTTCAAGAAATTTTGACAGAATTTAAACCAGTATTCATGGAAATGGTAGGGAGTGTCAAAGGATTTGAGCACAAGATTAGACTGATACCCGGGGCACAACCAGTTAGTCATAAAGTTAGAGCTGTCCCACTGAGTGTCAGATCTGAATTAAAAATAATGTTGGATGATCTGTGTAAACAAGGTATCATTTCCCCCATCAATTCTTCACAATGGGTCGCACCAATTGTAGTCGCACGCAAAAAGACTGGGGAAATTAGATTATGTGCGGATTTACGCTCATTAAATAAGAACATTATTGTTGACTGTCACCCGCTACCAAGAATCCACGAGCTTCTGGCTAACATAGGCGACGCTAAATGGTTCTCTTTAATCGACCTGAGGTCAGCGTACCATCAGGTGTCTTTAGCGAAGGAATCCCAAGAACTTACCTCTTTTATTACTCCTTTCGGAGCTTTCAAATTCCTTCGCCTCCCTTTTGGGTTAGTGTCTGCCGGAAGCGTTTTCCAGAAGCTGATGGATGTGATGTTTCAAGGCTTAGCGGGTGTGCAGGCATACCTTGATGACATCCTGATTTTTGCAAAATCATTAAACGAACACAACGTTATTCTTAGAAATGTGCTTTCAATTTTAATGTCTAGGAACATGACTGTTCACACAGACAAATGCAAGTTTGCGGTTAACAAGATTGATTATCTGGGGCATACAATATCAGACCAAGGTATCACTCCCAAGTTTTCAGTCATTAGAGCCATTCAAGATGCAAAACCTCCTCCCGATAAGGATGCCTTACGATCCTTCCTAGGACTTGCAGAATATTATGCAAGGTTTGTCCAGTCGTATTCCCAATTAGTGGAACCTTTAAGGAAGCTTTTGAGGAAAGGGTCTAGTTTCGTTTGGACACAGGAATTAGACAAGGTTTTTTGTGAGATCAAGAAGATGATTGTTTCCGCTAAAGCCATACATGCCTTCAGAGAAGATGCCACCTCAGTTATCACTGTAGATGCGAGTATTTCTGGTCTAGGGGCAGTTCTTACACAGAAGGTGAATGGTCAGGAACAAACTGTGGCATTTGCATCTAGAGCACTCAAAGAGTTTGAACAGAGGTACAGCACTATCGAAAGGGAAGCTCTAGCTTGTGCTTGGGCGGTCCACAAGTTTAAAATGTACATTTGGGGTAGGAGATTTGAGTTGGTCACTGATCACAAGCCACTAATTTACATCTTCGATAAATCCAGTTCAGCGTCCATGTCAGCTCGACTGATGAGATTAGTATCAAAATTACAAGAGTTCAATTTTTCTGTTAAGCATATTGTTGGTGGCAAGAATTTTCGGGCTGATTGCCTATCTAGAATGGCTATGGAGAAGGACGATGAGGAGGATTTTCTTGTAGAGGACGTCGAATGTGTTACCTTTGTGGATGCAGTAGATGAAGTTAGTGATGTGATTTCTGAGGGCGATTGGAAGGAAGCCACTGCTTTAGACAATGTGTTGTTAAAAGTGATAGAGTTTACCACACGATGTTGGCCTGAACCAAGAAGTCTGAATGGCGATCTACGTAGTTTTGCTCAAATTTCTGAGGAACTGTCTGTTGAGAACGGTATAGTACGAAGAGGTGAGAAATTTGTCCCTCCTTTTAAACTGAGGGAGTCTATTATTAATAAGGCACATCAAGGGCATCTGGGGACAACTAAAACCTCTATGCGCATTAAGCAGCGCTATTGGTGGCCCTCAATTGATGTCCAAGTTAAAAATCTGATTGACTCGTGCCCAGAGTGTTTATTATCCGATAAACATTGGCGCACACTGAAAGTTCCCCTACATCCCACGGATTTTCCTAGCTCTCCCTGGGAAAAAGTTGGGGTAGACTTTTCGGGACCATATTCCATTCTTCAACAAGAGAATAAGTACATTATTCTTTTGGTGGACTATTTTTCAAAGTGGATGTACTTTGATTTTGTTAAGACTCCTGATTCAGATTCCACAATAACCTTTCTCAAGAGAGTGTTTGATTTAGAGGGATCTCCCAAGTTTATCGTCACAGATAACGGAACTCACTTTGTTTCGGATAAAATGTCCAAATTTTTGAAACAATTAGACATCAAACAACTCAAAGTCTCTCTTTATTCCCCAGCTTCGAATGGTCTTGTCGAGAGGGGGAATAAGGTGGTTAAAGAAGGTGTTCAGACGGCGATTTCTTGTGGTTACAATGTGGTTGAATTTGTAAAACAAAAAGTGTGGCACTACAATACCTCCCCTCACTGCGTAACTGGGGTCTCCCCGTTTTCCTTGCTGAGAGGTAGAGAGAATCGTACTGTTCTATTTCCTTCATGGTTACATCAGGACTCTGCTAATAAAATTATCGATTTGAATTCTATTAAGAAATCTGTTCTAGAAAAACAGAACCAAATGAAGTTACAGTTTGATGGTACCTCAGATGGTAAATTGGTAGACCTGCAGGTTGGTGACTGGGTTTTAATCAAAAGTCCAGGTAGAGTAATGAAAGGACGCTCAAAATTTTTTGCACCCATTCAGGTAGTTAAAGTAAGTAAAGGTGCAGCCTTTCTAGGAAAAAAGGGTTGGTGGAACAAACGCCAACTAGTGAAAGTCTCTGATCACCAAGCAGAGATTATCAAAGGAAGGAAGCATAATGATAACTCCAGTAACTTGAATTGGAGTTTTTGGATGGATGCTCCTTCTGTTTCCAGTGTTCCTAAACATTCCCTTCCACAAACTCCTCAATCTTCGGGGCAACTCTCAGGGGAGATTACTCTGGATCCTCCAAACGTTGTTGTTAGCCAGGAAGTCCCCTCCCACACAAAAATTTCTTCTTTCGGCAGACACATCAGGGCTCCTGAGAGATATAACGAGTTCATTAAATTTTAGGCATTTGTATTACTTCTGGTTAGATCCATTTTAATTCGACAATGTTTCTTTTTCCAAATTTTTGACTGTTGTAAGGGGGAAGGTGATGTAATAGCGGGCTTCGCTCGCATTGACTCTCACATGGGTTTGGCTCGTGGGATTTGGCTCGTGAGTTCGACTCACATCTATATCACGAGCCAAAGCCCGAGACTAACATTGTTTCCATTTGAAAGTTATATACACGAGCCACGGCCCGTACATACTGTATTAAACATGTTATGATTTAAATACTTTCCTCGTGCACGGTCGACTGTGTCTTCCCGTTTGCCATTGTAACCACCGGCTTAACGGAGACCAGACGTCCATGACGGGTGGAGTCATCTACTTATGGAATAAACTTCACTTACCGGAATCCTCCGCCTCTTTCTTATTTATAACACATGCTCACAGCCACCATTGTAAATTAACACAATCACACCATATGTGCTTAGTGTAACACATGGAAAGCAGACTAGTGTTGCAACACTGCTTGCAAAATTGGCACTATCTTGAAGCGGTCCGGTCAACAAATATATCTACATGAGATCTCGGTATAAGAAACAAAAACATAATCTAGTCTCATTAAAGCATACATTTTACACACACCAGATGAAAACAGTCTAATTCATTTGTAAAGCAGGTAACTTTTTGTAAGATTTGCATACAGTAGATATGAGTCATGTCCATCTCCAGATAATGCTCAGTACAGGTCTGTCCAAACTGATTAGCAGAACCTATTTCTGAGATTATGGAAGTGTTGTCATATATTCTGCCATGAAGACTTGGTGGTTTTCCTGAATGTCACCAAATAACAAATTAGTTATGATGAACATGAAATAGAGTATTACCGATCATGCACATATAACCATTCAGGTCCCATCGAATGAATCTCAAGGGTAATCTTTCCTCAATGCTATAAGGGTGAAGAAGGAGCATTCTAAGTGAATGCGTAACCCAAGTGGGCTAAGAACTGAGTTCAGTTACAAAAAACAAAATTCAAGCTAAAACTCGTTGCAATTTATGGTTATTTATTTATTTCTGCATTTGTAGAGCGCCTGGTTACACCAACTGGTGTGTCCCCGGGCTGTTAATATCGCTTATCATCCTTTAGAACTTTGAATCTTCAGTTTAAGTGCTATTTTATTCTTGTGTATACAACCAAGTTTTTAATTTTTTTCGGAAAAGTTTCTCCGATGGTTCCCCCCTAAGGGTCAGTGGAAGGGAGTTCCAGCTTTTTGCTGCCAGATAGCCGAAGAAGTGTGCTCCCATTCGTGCCCTCCTAATCCTCGGTACTTTCACCAGATGTGTCCCTGTGGATCTGAATTGTCTTCCTGTCTCGTAAGGAGTCATCAGGTCATTAAGGTACAGTGGACCCCTGCCATGCAAGATTCGATGCCCAGTGCACAGGGCCTTAAATGTGATTTGTTTCTCGATCGGTAACCAATGCAATGAATTTAGTGCATTCCTTGAGGATGCTCTCTTTGGCAAATTTAGAACAAGGCGTGCTACCGCATTCTGGACAGATTGCAGCTTTTGGAGCCCTTTTTTGTTTGCACCAAGGTACAGCAAGTTTCCATAGTCTAGCCTGGAAGTGACTAGTGCATGAGTCAAGGTCTTTCTTGTCGCCAGAGGAAGAATATTTAGGGTCTTCCTCAATATCCTTAGGATTCCAAACATCTACCTGCAACCCTTTTGATTTGGGTCTTAAAAGATAGTCTGTGGTCTATCCATATCCCCTGGTTTTTCACCTCTGTCCTTGGTGTTGGAATCTGACCTATGTTTACTGACCACCAAGCCGATGACCAGATAGATGGTGTATTTCCGACTATCAGTATATCCGTCTAAAACCTGATTGTGTTAGATGCAGTAGATCATGTGTCTTAATGTGAGCCCCTAACTGTATATTGACCACTTTTTCTGCTATTTTTGAGAAATAAGGGAGCAGTGAGACTGGACGCAGATTTTCCATTATGTTCCCATCCGCTGTCAGCTTTTTTTTTAGTGGGCGGACAATGCCCGGTTACTCACCGGTAATATCCATTACTCCGAGTCCTGGTCTCCCCGTCCCATTCATTACAAGTGAGCAGCTAGTCTGCTCCACAGAAACCTAGTACCTAGCAGAGCTTTTTGCCCCTCCCCCAGTATGGCGTCACCATCATGTGACAATAAAGGGGGAGGAGCGGCAGAGAAACTTCCTGAGAATACCAAAGAAAAAAACCCAGAAACGAAACAATCACCCCAAAACCAAAAAGAAGGAGGGAGGGAAGGGCTCAGGAATGGGACGGGGAGACCAGGACTCGGAGTAATGGATATTACCAGTGAGTAACCGGGCATTACCTCCTCGTCCTGTCTCCCCGTCCCATTCCTT
This sequence comes from Lissotriton helveticus, assembly GCF_964261635.1. Classification (NCBI taxonomy): domain Eukaryota; kingdom Metazoa; phylum Chordata; class Amphibia; order Caudata; family Salamandridae; genus Lissotriton; species Lissotriton helveticus. Next base: position 117,653,659 of record NC_136060.1, on the reverse strand, counting down.
ACAAGTGAGCCCTTACCCAAGCACACTGTGATTGTAAGAAAAAAACAGACCAGAAAGTTCTAGAAAAAACAGGTCCATTTTAATCAACAGAAAACAGTACATTCCACAAAACATGTACCGCAGACAGGACACAAGCCCCAAAGGCAGCAGAGGCCGCCATCCCCAACCGAAGACGATAATGTGTAACAAAATAATGGGGAGAAGCCCACGTGGCAGCATTGCAAATGTCCCCCAATGAGGCCCCCTTGAACATGGCCCAGGAGGACGACACTGAGTCGACCGACCCCGAACAGAAGAAGGCAGAGGACAGTGGGCAGAATCGTAAGCAGAAACCACAGCGCCCCGGACCCCACGAGACAAGGAGGACAAAGAAGGCCGAAGCCCCAGACCCAAGAGGCCATAGGCGACGAACAAGGAATCAACCTTGCGGAAACAGCCGTACGCTCCAAGAAGATGCGGAGAGCCCTCAGCACATCCAACGAATGGAGGAGCACCTCCTCAGGAAAGGCAGGAGCCGGAAAAAACACCAGGAGAACAACATCCTCCTGACAGCGAAAAGAAGACACCACCATAGGAAGAAAGAACTGACTCAGACTGAGAATGACCTAGGCAGCGCAAAAGCGCAAGAAGGGGGGAGAAGACATCAGCGCCCCAATCTCACCAACCCTCCGCCCAGAAGTAATGGTCACCAGGAAAATAACCTTAGCAGAAAGGAATTTCAGGGCCACGGAGTCCAAAGGCTCGAAAAGAGGACCCGTCAAAGCCCGCAGAACCAAGGAAAGATCCCAAGGAGGCACAGGAGAACGAGAGACAGGACGTCGAAGCAAGAAACTCCAATGGGAAGACAGAGGAAACAGAGGAACCCCGAAAAGCAAGAGTGGCAGCCCATTGCGCCCGCAGGGAAGAAACCCCAAGCCCCAATACTAAACCATCCCGCAAGAAGTCCAACACCCTCACAGCCTCACAGGAGGCAGAAGAGAGACCCCTCCCAAGACACCAGGTGGAGAAACTCATCCAGTGACGGGCATACGACTTCAAGGTGGAAGGACGCCGGGAAAGCTGGAGACACTGGGCAACCTCCACCGAGCAACCCAGACCCAGAAAACTCAACCTCCCAAGAGCCAAACCCACAGCCGGAGGCGTCGCAGGGAGGCAAGCCCGAGAAGAGGAGCCCGCAGGGGGGAGGGAGACAGGGGAAACCTCCAATGAGGGCACACAGAAAAGGACAGCAGAAGGGGGAACCAAGACTGCCGAGACCACTCCGGAACCACCAGGAGAACCCCAGCCCGATTCAACCGAAACCTCCGGAGTAACCGCGGAATTAAGGCAAACGGAGGGAAGGAAATAGCGGACCCACCGACCACGGAATCGAGAAAGCATCGGTGGCCCACGCCAACGGAGAGGAAATGAAGCTGCATACCGAGGAAGAAGGGCGGAATCCTCCGAGGCAAAAAGATCCAGCCAAGTGAAGGACTGGACTATTTAAGGCCCAGCGGTGCCAGGGAACAACACCTAAAACCTTCGTGGGATACCTGTTCTGGCGCACTAAAGACAGAGACACGGGAGACTTCCTTCGGCGTCAAAGATCAGCGTTTATTACTGCAGGGAGGCAAAAGTCACGAGAAGTACAACAGCGTGTAGGTTCTGAGAGTCTGCTTCGAATTGCATATGTGAGTCGCTCTCTTTTATACAAGATTTTGTTACTGCACATTATGTAAGCAAAAGGTTACAACTCAGTTCCCACAGTTAAATTCAAAAGGATCGCTTTCATGTATTCAGAACCCCGGAACATAATTACATTAACATCACCAGTTCCAACTGTAAAAGCACATCTTCCCACCATTAGATACATTCCACTTGAGTTGTAAATAAGCAAGAGAAAGAGACAAGAACAGCTGCAAGGAAGTCAGACAGCAGGGAAGAGTTAGTGTGAGGATAATATTGGATGAGTAATCGTAGCTTAAAAAGGACTTGATCCCAGCATGTGCGAGGCTGAAACAATAGACGGGCACGGCAGAATCACCTTCGAGCGGAGGCAACTGCCTTAGCAGTGTCCTTCCCCTAGTCATAAAAGACGCATGAAAGGAATATGCTTCTTCCGTAAAGCTTGGGAACTAAAGGGTCACGATGCGGACAGTTGCCTGTTCGCTGATTACGTGAGGGCAAGAAACAAAATGGATGCCGTATCTAAAATGGAACCCGAGGGTTCATTGAAGAAACCTGTAAATGAGACGAACTCTTCTGCGTAGCATGGTGAAAACGCGTACACTTACTAAACTCGTCATTTACGGTTCATAGATACCACACTCGTCCATATTCGGCGATGCCCAAAACGTCGTAATGATTCTCACGGAACCTCAGACGCTCCTTTTGCCCTCATGTAGGCAAGAACTAGTCGAAGTCGGAGTCGATCTCGATATTCATCAGATCATTCAGATGTTGTTGGAGCATAATTCTATCCATCAATGCCTCTTTGGTAACAGATGGCCTTCTTATACACGTTGTAGCGCAAAGGCCACATAAGGCAGGACCACACTGTACACACATACAACACGTGAACAGAAATGTCACAACAACCCCTATAATCATCAGAATCTTCCAACCCCAAGTCGACATTAGACCCCAAAACCATCCTAGAAACGTCCAATCTCCCTCGTCCACGTGTATGGACTCCGAGATTTTGTGCAACTTGGAGATGGCTTGATAAACCGTTGGAGCGTTGTCAGCTATAAATATGCAGCAGCTCGAATGGATGACCTTACACACACCACCTCTATCTGCTAGAACAACGTCTAGAACCATACGGTTCTGTAACGTCATAAGCCTATCCGCTTGAAGCTCTGCTGTCAGATTACCAAGGGCGCTTGCAGTTAGGTTAGCAGTTGACTCTACTACACGAGTTAACTGTCTCAGATTTCTGCTATTGACCATAGGGCCCCAAAACGGTAGAAAACCCTTGAAGAAGTCTCCTGCTTCTTGGCCGGAAGTATCCTCTTTACTAATGACACCTCTCACAACTCTGGTTTTGTGATAGTCGGCAGCAACAGTGAAAGTCGGGGGCAAGAGATTTGCAATATAGCAGGTACCTGAGAAGTCATGAGGTAACCACGTATATGCTCGGTCATAACATACAAAATAGGTACCCTTGGCAGTCAGAAAGACAGGGGAAGAGAGCATCGGTAGAACGTAAGTATCCACACAAGCACTCTTCCCAAGCTGGGCTCTTGGATTTCGGCCACGACCTTGCAGACAAAAGTGGCCTAGGTGAGGTACAATCCAGATTGGAGATGAGCTTTTAAGCTGCCTATCACCCACTGATATACTATACTCAGCCTCACTAAGGTACTTACAGGCTTGTACCTCCTCCTCTGGGATAAGTGATGGATCAAATATATCTCTATCTAAATCGGCAACAGCTATCACCAGGGACTTGTGGTACGGGCCAGGACCAAGGTTTGCTGAGCGTGGCTCTCGATGGGGGTAGGAATCTAGTGCACTACGGAACATGGTTTGGAATGCCCGAGCTGACCCCTGGGGGCTGTACGGAAGAACCAAATATGGGATACCCCTGTCCATGGTATGTGGCATTAGCCCACACACCCAACAATTTGTAGTATTTACCACCAACTGATGCTGATGCAAAAGTTGCACAAAGGAATTGTTTCTAAACTCCGCACGTCTGACTTGTTCATGTTGGGGCAGTAGGTGAAAAGAATGTGGAGAAACAGTAGAGACGAAATTTAGATCATGAGGAGGAGAGGTAGGTAAAGCAGAAGGCAGCAATGATTGAAAACCAGAGTATACTCCACCCACCAGTAGCATAGAAACAGTCAGGAACAACATAAAAACCTGTAATAAAAAACATTTTGTTCGAAATGTGCTGTACAATTTAGATCTTTGCACCGTCTTTTCCTCTATCTTCGTCAGCTTGGAGAACTCCATCCTCTAACAACCGTCCGCAACGTTCTTGACGCACTTCGTTCTGGGTAGCGATTATCAATTCCCAGGGGTTCCCAGAAATCGACAAAAGAAATTGACCTAATGTCAATAACTGCTAAACAGAAAGAAGTGCCCGCGCGGCCCTACGGCCAACCCAGATGGCAGGTTTTAATCAGTTAAATAATCAATTTCATATACGTCTCCTAGCTGTTCTGGAAAAGAAATACATACATAATAAAATGTCCACAATGGTCAAGGCAAAATGTGAGGGGGTATTTTGAAATCAAAATAATAAAAATTTATTCATCCTTATTGCGTGCACGAAGAAAGTATCGGTTTCTTCCGGGTCGAGTCTGATCTTCAAACAGTGGATTGGATGGCGAAACAGTGTTCGATTGTTCAGGCAATTGTTCAGCACTTGAATTCTCCACTGTTGGAGGAAAGGAAATTGTTTGAGAGGAATCAACAGGGGTGTCAGATAAAACTGAAGTGTTCCCTATGGGCTGAGTTTCGCTAAATGGGACAAAGCGCTGGGGAACGTCAGTTTCAGACGAGGAAAAACCTTTACGTATCCATGTGTCTGCCGGCAGAGGAAGCGGAACCTTCTTGGTGTGGGTGGCATGTACCCAGTGTTTCCGTCCCTCCAGTCGAACCGCCGTCCTCGTCGCTAGTAGCACCTGGAAGGGTCCCACAAATCTCGGCTCAAGATGGCGTTTTCGTCCGAAATTTCTGATGAGGACCCAGTCCCCTGGTTGGAGCCGATGACCAGGACCCTCTGTTTGTGACGGCAGAGCCTCAAAGACCTGTTGATGAATCATACTCAATTTAGCAGTCAGATCATATAGATAATCGATTAACATTGGATATTCAAGTCTGTTCAATTCTTTAGGCCTCGGAACCCCCCAAATGTTCGCAGGGCGGCCGAACAAAATCTCATATGGGCTACGCCCTACTCGAGAGTGTACAGTAGCCCTGGTCGATAGGAGAGCTAGAGGCAAAGCGTCAGGCCATGATAAACCAGTTGTTGCCTGAATTTTAGCAAGTTTTAGTTTCAGGGTGCCATTGTATCCTTCCACCAAACCCGCTGACTGAGGATGATTAGCACTATGAAATTTCTGGGATATTCCTAAACCACGACACACACTCTTCATCACACTTCCCACAAACTCACTTCCGTTGTCCGACCATACAATCCGAGGCATGCCGTACCTGGGGAAATACTCTTTGAGCAGAATTTTAGCTGTGGATAGGGCAGTATTATCCTTGAGAGGGTAAGCCTCAATCCATCTGGAGAACGCACAAACCACAACCAGAACATACTTTAAATTATTGCATCTCTCCATGTGGATGAAGTCCAATTGGATGACTTCGAAAGGACATGTAGGAGGGGCAAAATGACCAGGTGGAGTGGGGGTGCCCTTACCGGGATTATGCATCAAACATACCATGCAATTCTTAACCACTCTCTCTGCACATTTAGTAATCCCATCATTCTTCCATACAGGAGACAACAACTTGCATATGCCCTTCGAGCTAATATGTGCTGTGCCATGGGCCATTGTAACAACAGCAAGCACATACGCATCCGGTAACATCCATCTCTGTTTCTCTGACAGATCAACCCAACATCCATCCTCGTCTAATTTTCCCGTGTTTTCTTTCCACTTAGTCTTCTCCATCTCAGTGGCCTCATTCTGTATTTCCTTCACACTCTCCACGGTGTCCTCACACATACTAGTCTCCCCAGGCCATCTCACTGAACTTGTAACATACATTCGATTTGTCAGATCTTTAGCTGTCTCCTTAGCAGTCTCCTCTGCAAACGCATTACCACGACCAACATCAGATCGAACAGATCCGGGGACAGACAGAGGGACACCGAGGTGAAACACATAAGAACAAACCACCTGATTGACGGTCTGCACAGAGACCGCCCGACCCCGAAGGAGATGAGCGAACCAAAGAAGAGCCAACCAAACCGCCCACAACACCTTCCAAGCTGAGGACTCTAGGGACTCGAAACGGGACCACCGACCCGAGCCCAGGAGGCACCCAGAACGGCACCCCACCCCAAAGCACAGGCACCCGTGGACAACACGACCACAGCCAGAGGAGGAAGGAGGACGAACCCCCGGGAAAAACACTGAGGGGACAACCACCACTGGAGACCTGCCCGAATCCCCGGAGAGACAGGGAACAGAGTCTTGTAGCGGGAAAGAAAACCAACTGGCGCCCCTGGGAGAGGAATGCCATGCCCAGGTCCAAGAGGAAGAGAGCCCCCAGGAACCACAGGGACCTGGAGGGCACCAGGGAGGACTTCCCGGGGCTGAAGAAGCCAGTCAACCAGAAAGGGAAACACATGCAGCCCGCTGGAATGAAGAAAACCCACCAAAGGGGCCAAGAGCTCGGCGAAAACCCCAAACATACCGCCTGGAGACACTCACACAGCATTGGGAGGACTCGAACCCTGGACCCTGAGGGCGGGCATCACCAAAGGTACAAGACGCACCAACGAGCCAAAGCACCTCGGTTGCAAAAACGCAATCAACAGATCCAGGGCTGCCAGGAAGCCACCCGGAAGCACCAGAGGCAGGAAGGACAGCAGAAACACCAAACGGAATGGACGACGGAGAACGAAGAGATAGACCCGCTTCAGATTCAAAACAGGACGCCGAACCGAAGAATCCTTCCGGGAGACCAGAAAAAGGACCGAACAGCATCCCCCACAACAGCCACCACCTCCAACAGAAGCCGTACACCCGCCAGCAATGCCTTCCGACGCAGAGGAAGACGGGGCAGGGGAGCCAGAAAGAAACCCGGAGGGGGAGGAGAGGAAAACACCAACTGGCAACCCTCCGACACAGACCGAACTGCCCAGGCATCCGGAACAGACAACCACTGGGACAGGAAGGACTGGAGGCGACCACCAACAGGCATAGGCAGAAAGCCAACGGGAAGAGGAAGAAGTGGTGGCAGCAACACCGGCAGGGTCCCCCGGCCACGACCCCAGCCACAAAAAGGGCCGTGAAGTACCCCGAGCAGGAGGCCCAAAGGCACGGCGGCAGGCAAATCCACGTCCCCGAGAAGGAGGGCATACAGGAGCCACAAGCACGCGGCACCACAAGCAGGTCCACGGGAACCCACAAAGGGCAACCCAAGCAGGACCGACCACTGAGAAGACCCATCCTACCCGGAACGCAACCAGGCGGAACGCCATGCAGCAACCGAAGCAGCATTAGCAGCACAGTGGCACACAGAGGGACAACAACCAGTGCACCCGCAACACCAGGAGGGCCAAGAGAGAGGAGGCATCCATACCATCCCGCAAAAGAAAAACCAGGGCCCGGACCAAGTCAGCAGAACAGGCCCACGCCCGACAAAAAAGCGGGAAGCAGCAGAGGAACGCCACACCCCACCAACAGCCAGCCGAGCCCGGAAGGCAGCAGCAACCTCCACACGAAGAAGCAGGCGCAAGGATGCAAAGAGGTGCATGCAGAGAGCACCGCCACACTGCCTGCAGAGCAGCAGGCAAACAAGGCGCAGTACAGTACATCGCGAGAGATGACAGTGCACTGAGAGAACCATGAGAGGCCGCAGGCAAAGAGGCATCCAGCACCACGGCAGCAACGCAAGAGAGGAGAACACAAAGCAGCCACAGAGGACAGGACCCAAGAAAAAGAGACCCGACCGGAAAAGCATGAAGCCCTGAGGCCCCGTCCCCATACGGGAAACAGGGGGGAGACGCTGAAAAAGCATCCGGCTGCCCAAAAACTTCCCCAGGGAGCTGAGCACCCAGCAGGAAACACAGCCGAAAAACCCCGCCCGCTAAGCAGGGCGCATTGGGAACGGCAGCGAGAGGAACGGCCGCTAGAGCAGGCCGAGGAGGTCCAAAAACTACCCCAGGGAGCTGAGCACCCAGCAGGAAACACAGGCGAAAAACCGCGCCCGCTAAGCAGGGCGCATCGGGAACGGCAACGAGAGGAACAGCCGCTAGAGCAGGCTGAGGAGGTCCAAAAACATCCTCAGAGAGCTGAGCACCCAGCAGGAAACACAGCGGAAAAACCCTGCCCGCTAAGCAGGGCGCATCGGGAACGGCATCGAGAGGAACGGCCGCTAGAGCAGGCCGAGGAGGCACAAAAACACAAAACGCTGCAACCAGGATTTAAACCCGCGCAGGGAAACCAAAACGGATTTCAAGCGCAACGCCTCAATACGTAAAAGCAACAAATGAGGCCTAAACAGGTGGGACACAGATAGAACCTTTACACACTACATGTGAGCTACACAACTGCTCTCTGCATGCGAAGCATTGTGCCGTACAGTAACTGCCTGTGCTCACACCAGAATAGAACCCATGAACATGGGAACCAAGCACTACTAGATCACTTAACAGATCACTCCAGTGCCCAAAAGCAAGCAGCAGCCAAAAAAGGAGGCACAGCCGGCCGCTAGAGCGGACCGAGCAAGTGACAGGCCCGCCCCCACAAACATACAAGAAGGCGGAGCCACAAAGAGCAGGGATCGAACCTCCGGTAGTCACACAAGCAATAAAAAGGAAAAAAGGTGGCCGCTAAAGCAGGCCGCCACAATAACAACAAAAAAGAGATAAACTTACCCCCAAACAGCTCCTGCTAGGACATCAGTAGACTGCGAACGCAGAAAAAAAAGAACAGGAAGTTTCTCTGCCGCTCCTCCCCCTTTATTGTCACATGATGGTGACGCCATACTGGGGGAGGGGCAAAAAGCTCTGCTAGGTACTAGGTTTCTGTGGAGCAGACTAGCTGCTCACTTGTAAGGAATGGGACGGGGAGACAGGACGAGGAGGTAATGGCTTGTTTCCATGAGTCAGGTACCTTCCCTTCTTTGAAGGACATTTCTAGTAGCTGCTGGATATGGGGTAGTATTGTACTTAGTCCAGCACAGACTACCTTAGGTGTAGCTGGGTCAAGTGGTGATCCCGATTTTATGCTCCATGCTATCCTTTCAAGCTCTTCTAGTGAAGGAGGAGTAAACTGGGAGATACTATTTCTCCCCCCACTCAATCATTTGTTCCTTATCATTTGGATGTCCGTTGCGTGCACTGTCTGGGAACGTGTCTGTCTGGGAACGTGTCATAGATCTTAGAGACCTTTTCTGCGAAGATTACCGAGATTAAACAAATTTGGAATGTTTAAATGCCACCCGGAGTGTTTTACTGCTGAATTAGGAGGGGCGATCCAGTATTGTATAATAAAAAAGAAATGGTTAATCTAATAGTAGGTCCAGGGCGCTTGTCAACCAGCAGGTTTCTTGACACTGGCATGAGCTGCATACAAAATGTAAATGCTTTAATAAAAAGCAGGGTTCTCAGGCTTTCTAAAACTGTTCCAGGAAGAAATTGGGCACCGCATTAATGGCAGGTGATTCCACAGCCTAGGAGCTTGCATATTAAATCTCCATCCTCCCTAGTGTGCTCTCTTGAACCGTAAAACAGGAAACATTGAATATAATCTCTGTGAATTGGTGCAGAAGTAGGGGAGAGGAGGTTTCTAAATAGGAGGCTCCCTTTAATGTATAGTCAAGCGATCTGAAGATCAATTTCAAATCAGGGAGCGACCCCCAAAACAATTTCAAATTAAGGTCCGCGTGAAGCCACCGATCTAATCTGTACAGATTGTTTAGTATATTATTCCAGGACAATATAGGCAGAGACGTCCCTAGGACCAGTAATTGCACCTGGTAGCAGTTCACATTGCGTGACTTGTTCGCTCTCGAGCTAGTTTGTTCACCAACATTTATTGCACAACTTTTTTGTTGTTTTTCTCCTTCCTGCTCAACTCGGGACATCACTACAGATAGCTTTGGTTGTTGTTTCTTGAGCTGGTTGCCTTTCAACTCCTGTTCACCTTCTGGTCTCCTCTCTGTTTTGAAGTGGCTACTTCATGGCTTCCTATTTTTTGTTAACAGCTCTAGGTGTCGAGCACCAAGTTGAAGAGGGAATGGATGGGTTTGTATCCCGTTGATCCTAAATCATTGCAAGGAGCAAATGATGTACAGAGGTGCATTCAAAGTAAGATAAGCAATCCTATTACTGGTAGCAGAAAAGTGCAAGACAGTTTTCAGAAGGGTTGATGGGTATGCATGAAAAAACAGGTCATGTGATGTCTGGGGAGTCTAAGTATATTCTCCTATTCAGGTTGTGGAAACTTGCTCAAATGATGTGAGTACGAGCGATGGTAGAGTCTGGAACAAGGAAACATTTCTACTTGTACCAGAGAGACAATTGGATTTTGTGTAACAGAAGATGAGGTTTGATTCTGGTGTTCCAGGGAAGGGTGAAATGCGAAATCATTGCCCAAGAAGGAAACGTTCTGTTTCTGCATACTTCGAAGATTATACTATAGGGTGATTTTGTTTATATTCAAGTCCTTCTTATTTGTGTTGTTAATCCAGCATTGTATTGCTTATTTTTGTTAGTAATGTATTACTTATGTGGTTCTTATAGTCAATGCATCATTGTATTCTGTATTATTCCTGCATGACATGTCTTCCCAATGCATTTTGTTATTTTAAGGAGGAAAATATGTGGGGTCCTGTTTCTTCTGAATGCGGGTGGAATGTGGAATGGAAGGGGGATTCTAAGTGTGGCCGTTGTGAAGGTGGAAGGTTCTGCTTCAAAATCCGTGACAGCGTTGGAGCAGGAGCTCCGCTGTAAACCTTTGTGTTCCCAGTGCCTTAAACTCTTCAAACTCTGCCTAGCTGCCGCTGGCCCTGCCTGTAGTCCCCCCGCCGCCACCACTACCACCGGGCGGCCGCTGAGAGGGGACTACCTTTCCCATCAGGCATAGCGCCGGGCACGCCAGGCACGTGCCAGGAGGCGCTTTAAATCAGCGTCATTGCCGGCAGAGCGGGTGTTCTGCTTCAAAATCCGTGACAGCGTTGGAGCAGGAGCTCCGCTGTAAACCTTTGTGTTCCCAGTGCCTTAAACTCTTTAAACTCTGCCTAGCTGCCGCTGGCCCTGCCTGTAGTCCCCCCGCCGCCACCACTACCACCGGGCGGCCGCTGAGAGGGGACTACCTTTCCCATCAGGCATAGCGCCGGGCACGCCAGGCACGCGCCAGGAGGCGCTTTAAATCAGCGTCATTGCCGGCAGAGCGGGTGTTCTGCTTCAAAATCCGTGACAGCGTTGGAGCAGGAGCTCCGCTGTAAACCTTTGTGTTCCCAGTGCCTTAAACTCTTCAAACTCTGCCTAGCTGCCGCTGGCCCTGCCTGTAGTCCCCCCGCCGCCACCACTACCACCGGGCGGCCGCTGAGAGGGGACTACCTTTCCCATCAGGCATAGCGCCGGGCACGCCAGGCACGCGCCAGGAGGCACTTTAAATCAGCGTCATTGCCCGCGTCGCGGGAGCGCGCGGGAGTGCCCGGGCCAAGGGCGGGCCCGTTGTTTCCCGTTAGTGACCGTACGGGACCGGACCGGGCCACCCCCCATGTCTTCCCAGACCTAGAGTAAGTACTTTTTCTCAAACATTTTGTGTGATCCGTCTATCTGTCCAAAATGACCCGAGGAACCCGGAAAAATGCTAAACCAGCCCAAACAGTACATCACCTGACCGGGCCGATAGACCAATTTATTTCACGTACCAACGATGTCATCGACCAGAGCATTTCCATTTTGGAACACAGAGTATCTTTAGATCTCGCAAATGCCAAGCGTTCCTCCATGGGCCATTTGGCTACTGTGGTCTCTCCAAACCAGCCAGGTCCTACTCCACCTATCTTGACTATTTCAACCACCACCGCAGCAGATATCCACACACTTCCTTGCACAGTGGACCTCTCTGCTACGCAATCTATATCTGACTCTCTTTCTTTGGAGGATCTAGAGACTACTCCTAATCTGGAGCTTTGCCAAACTCTGGAAACATCACTAGTTGACCACCTTCGTGGGATCAGAGAGGGTGCAGTTCCAAAAAGGGGAAATGGCAAACAACATTGTATCTCCAATAGATCTGAAGTCCAACATGAGTCCGGGGGGGATCAGCTTTCTCTACTTGTTCAACCAAGCACTATTATAAAAGATGTTGCTAATCCCTTAATAACCAGTACCAATACTGAGAATATGACTGTAAATCCCCCTAGGATCTCCCAGCACGAAAATCGATGTCTAGTTTGTAACGCCACCCCTTTTCTATTATCCACCTTTAGGGAACTCCTCACCGAGCAATTAAAACCCGTGCAATCGAGCTTGAGGAACCTAGAAAAACAGCTGGCACTACTATCCTCCAAAACACTCACCCAGCCCAGCACAGAGCAGACAAATCAGGGGACAGGGAAACCAAAACCTCCAGTAAAAATTTTACAAGGATTCCGACCAGGCCCCGCTAGCAAGATGACAGCTACGTCCAACCCATCCAACATTTCACCTAAACACCCAGCCCTCTCAGCATCCCATCTGACCAACTCCCTAGCAGGTGTGCCTCCGGCTGGACCAAGTACTGTTCAGTCCCAGGTTGCACAAGGTTCGGGGAATAAAACGAACCAATCCGTTGACAAAAAACAGGTATCCCTACATCCCAAAACACTGGAAATTAAACCCTCAGAGATACCAAAAAGGGGAATGCGCTCAAGGCGTCCAGCCCATCTTCCACCTGAGGCATCCCCCTATACGGTTATTCTCACCGGAGTTCCCGAACTTACCGAAGGCACAAACGAATCTTTCTGGTCCCTCAAAAATAAAGTCTTACAATGGTTAAGCTTAAATAGACCATTACAGAGGCACCATACCAGCAGAATAACTACAGTACGTAGAGTAACTTGGATAGGGGAAGAACAAAAATCAATTCAGGGTGATTGCATCATAGTGAACTGTGTTGACCCTAATACAGTCAATCACATTTGCTCATGGCCATCCTTGTAAAAAAAGGGGGGCATCGATGCCTACCGCCTTTCCTTTTTTTTTACCCTCGAGAGAACACCCAAAACTATTTTCCCATGGGAAACTGGCAACAACTCCCTGAAGAACATTGGAACCAGGTGGCCTACACCAAAAGAAATAGCAATAGAGACTGGCAGACACAGGACTGGCATCTGCAGCCCTGGCTTCCTAGAAGATCCCAGTTCCATAGGGAGGAGTGGCAGGGCTTTCCAACCAGAAATCATTACGATTGTCTGGATATGGTAGATTGACCGTTAGCCAATATAGTACATAAGACCCAGGCCCCATCGATTACTGTTGTCTCTACCAGTCCCGAACAAAAATTAAGCCCGACTAAACACCACCCTCCTATACTATCGAAATTGCCCACTCTAACTATTAGTGAGGATGGACGTCTGGATGACTCTACTTACATTGATATAAGTAAAGTGACATGTGTTCCCCCAGAAGCCTCCATTGGAGTAAATATCACAAACCACTGCCAGACTCAAAATAGTGATAAACATATACCAGGTGCAATCTCAGCAGAGGACCTGAGCATTCCAATAGTGTATTGGAATGTTGCAGGCATCCGAGCCAAGTTGGCACTCCAACCATGGCTGGACACAGTCTCCATTCATCAGATAGTCTGCCTCCAGGAAACCTGGTCATTAACCCCACAACACCTACTAGGTTACAAAACGTTCCATAATCCAGCTATCCAAGGAGTCATGGGTAGACCAAAGGGTGGTTTGGCGGTATATGTTGCCAATACTCTGCCCCCCCTAACTATATGTATGCTCAAAGAAGATCCTAGTTACCAAATACTACAAATAAATTTTAACAAAAACAGCACCTTTATTTTGATTAATTACTATAACAATTCTGAAGTAAAAGACTGTATAAAATTGTTAGCTGAAGTTACCACTTTTTTAGAATCCTTTCAAAATGATTTACACTCAACCACCGTATATACAATTTGGGGCGGTGATTTTAATACTGCATTATGCACAAACCACAATAATGGGAACTGTGGCCTGTTGGATGACCACGGCTGCTCATTGCCACATTTTGAACATTCCACCTGTGGGAACAAACTAAATGAGTGCCTTTTTGCCCTAGATCTCGAGTTCGCAAACAACCTAGTAGAACCCCCCATAGATTTTTCTCCAACGTTCCATGGCAGAGGGGCCTCAACCATAATAGATTAAATTTTGACCTCACAGACCCTGAAGGGCCAATTGACCAACTTTTATACAGGGACAGATGTGAGCAGTGATCATTATCCGATTAGTGTAATACTCTCCCCAAAAAATGTTAAGATCCATTCTACCCTTACCAACCAACTGACGCAAAGTTCCTTAACCATGAACAAGGTGAACGGCTATTCAGTTAAATGGGCCACGGTCGATCCACTTAAAATCACGGAACGGGTACTTGACAGAGCCGGTCCCTGGGTTCTCGACTGTTTATCTGCGGATGCCTCGCCCAAAACAACTGTGACAAGTTTCCAGAAAGTTCTAAAGGCTATTGGGGAGGAGTTTACCCGTAAATCCAGGAATATAAAATCCAACTCTGAAAGATGGTTCAACGTAAACTGTCGGAAGGCTCTTTCAAATCTAAAGGCCGCCCTTCATAGTCCTCTGAGGGATACTTCGGAAATTTCCAAACTACGGAAACTCTATAATATAGCCAGAGCAGATCGCAGGAAAGAAATCAAGAACAATCTATGGGCACAGTTACATCTTAGTTGCCTTAACAAAGACAGCGCTCTCTTCTGGCAAGTTATCAGATCTCCCTTTCTGGCTGATTCATCGAAGGCCCAACATCTGGACATGACCATCACCGCTGAGGAATGGGTCGCCCATTTTTCGAAAATCTTTGGATCCCTTCAAGCAGTTCTCTCTGAAGATGAACAAAGAACTGGCAACAACCCAGGGAAGATTACCTACCCGATCAATGTAATCTTCACTCATGGTGAGGTTCTAAAAGCTCTAAAGGCGTCTAAACCGGGCAAGGCCCCAGGGCCTGATGGTGTGCCCTTAGACTTTTTTCTATACAATCTCGAACTTTGGTCACCCCTCCTTACCCAGGTCCTCTGTGCTGCAACATCTACAGGGCTCCTAAAGTCATGGTCGAAGTCAATCCTGCTTCCCATTTTCAAAAAGGGTGATCGCAATGATCCTGTCTGCTACAGGCCTATTTCCCTTCTGGACTCCATAGGTAAAGTTGCAGGCCGGGTGATACTGGGCCGACTACAATCTTGGGCCCAGTCAAACAACATCATGACCGACCTGCAATATGGCTTCCAGAGGGGTCTTGGAACTGTGGAGCAGGCTCTGAACCATACCCTTCTGATAGGGAAGTATGCTGCAGCGAAAGGGGGTAACAACTTCCTAGTGTATGTCGACCTTAGTGCAGCTTTTGACTGCGTCCAGCACTCCAAACTCTGGGCTATTTTAAACAATCTCAAAGTTGAACCAGCTCTCATAGCTTTCTTACGGGAACTCTACGGAGACCCAATGGCGTCCGTCAGATATGGAGTCAACGGCGAGTTGTCCCCATCTTTTTCCATCAAAAAAGGGGAAGACAGGGATGTGTACTGGCTCCCTTCCTGTTCAACCTTTACACCAATGGTCTCGAGCTGGCCATGCTAGAAGGGAGCCAGGACTTACCCCAGATCAACCATCGCCCTATACCAACGCTGCTTTATGCAGATGACTCAGTCATTTTTGCAAGAACACTCAATCAACTACAAAAGCAGCTTGATAAGTACTCTTCTTTTATGGGCTCCCTTGGTCTCAAAATTAATATAAAAAAGACGTTCACTATGCATATCGGCCCCAAGGTCAAGAAACCAAGAGTAATTGTCGTGGAAAAGTCAAGATTGGAAAAAACGTCGGCCTATCCATATTTAGGGATATTGGTGGATGATTCTTTAAGCTGGCGGCAGGCCACGGCCAGCAGAAAACTTCTTTTCCAGCGAGCAACAACGGCCTTGGTCTCTTTCTCCAGAAAACTTGGTAAACCTGCTCCCCAAGAACTCCTAAAAATTTTCTATGCAAAATGCCATAGTGTGGCCACTTATGGCGCAGGAGTCTGGGGCCACGCTCCAATTGATCCCATCCAAGTAGTGGAGAACGGGTTTGCTAAATACCTGCTGGCCCTTCCACAAAGTGCTCCGAACTTTGCTGCTCATAACGAGCTTGGAATGGAATTTATTACAGACTATATACGTGTCCAACCAATTCTTTTATGGCAGCGTATATGGTCAAAACCAGAATGTCATCTGACACGCTCGCTGATTGAGGACTGTATGACCCTAACAAATTGGCGTAGGATTTCCTGGCTAGCATACGTGGAGAACTTTTTCAAAGATTTAGGTCGTAGCTCATATTTCGACGACCCACCGAGTGTGGAGGATATATCTAGAAAAGACCTAAAGAAAATAAGCATGGACCATCTAGAGAACTTCGCAGCTCAACTGAGATTCAAAAGTCTTCTAATCTCCAAATCCAAGAAATTCAACCCGTCAAGCTCATACAACCTTACCTGTCATATTATTTGTCTAATTTTGAAAAATACCTTTTGACTAGATTTCGTTTTAATACCTTTTTTCGACTGGTTTCCTTTCCTCGAACACAGTATTGGTCGAAAGACATTATGAACTGTCCATGTGACGGAGTATCGACCCAATCAACCCTACACATTATCTTTTTTTGTTTATATTACAAGGCACCACGTAAAACATGGATTTTACCACTGCTCCGATCATCTGGCAATAGGTCTTGTCATCTAGCCTATCTTTCTTTACAACTTTTGAACTCAACTCATTCTGCAAAATGCATAGCCACATTCCTAAAAACTACTATCAAAATACGAGAAGCTCTTGTTTGATATTATGTCCTTCTGTGAATTTACACCTATTTTATTTTTTCTTGTTATGTAAATCAATTGTATCTCTATTGTTTTTATCTGTACTTTTTATGGTTGCAATCAAGTGGTAACCGAATAAAAGAAATAAAACGAAACGAAGGTGGAAGGTGCTGGTGGTCCATCTATGCTACTAAATAAAAGATAAATATGGACCTGTTGGTTTTGGCATTGTTCTTTACAAACCAGTAAGTTCAAATGCCAAAGGAGGAATTTAATTATATTACTAGTATTTTCTTATGACTGCTTGTAATCATCTGTGGTAACCATGTTTCTAAACAATAAGGGATGAGTACTTGATATCCGTATACACTGTCATACTGCCCAAAGACCCATGCATACCAGAACCATTGTGAGGAAGAGCTGAGTTGTCTCTTTTTATCTTTCTATCTCCCCCTCTCTGACAATCATTACCCTCTCCCTTCGGAAGTACCTTTAAAGCCGGCTTACATCTGTTGTAGGCGTACAGGCGCTTATCAGGGATCAGGGCAACCTCCCTTCTCACCCAGTACCTGGCAATCTTTCCTCCTTAGTTGTGTACCATTTTGGCTAGAACCAGCCAGAATGTAATCTCTTCGGCCAGTAGGACTCCAACCAGACATCTGACCTCACAATTACCATTATCACCTCGGTTTGGTCTGCATTTAACTTGAGCCACTTTCTTCCCATCCACTCCCAGATGAATCTCATAAAATGTTGGAACTGTGTGTTCAACAACAGGGTGTCATCGGTATACACCAATGACATTATTTCTGCTGCAGTTAATGTATGCCATGGGGCTCACTCCTTTGGTCCATGTCTTCGAGGTGGCCACGAAAATCTGATGAAAAGGGTTGAAAGGGCAGTATCAATTGCCTTCACTATGAATGCACAAATAGGCCGTGATTCTAGTAAAAAAAACTCATATCATATTCTTTTTCACTGCACCTCACCATGCAAATGCTGAAACCATCCTAAAAGATTGCAGAAGCAAAAATCTATCCCATTGACTTACTGCACAGTTTGCAAAAAGAGCACGGTGGATAGAGCATGATTAAGCACACCCTGATATTTGACTAAATCATTATCACTGGGCTTCTACGGAGTTGCCTGCTACCAGTACGAAAAGTGCTTCAGCGCCTCAGAGGTAGTAAGTACTATACCCATACTGTACCATACAATACAGGATATCATTCCTGAATATCATAACTGAGGCAAGCAGAAGGCTTCCTGAATAAGCTCTTTTTCATGTGGACAGGGCTACCCACCATCAGAACAGGTATCACTCACCCTACCTCATGCATAAGGGCCAGGGGAATCTTTTGGCTATTCTCTTCAGTAGGTGGGGGATTCATGTGGCAAGCAGTTTGTGAACTGCAAGTCACGGCCATAACAACTAGATCCTGGGTTTGAGGAATTCAGGGCAGTCTTCTATACACTTCCAGGGACTTGGACTTTCTTCAAACAATGATGGTTGGTGTAAACACATGTTGATACGGTGAATTTTTAAAGCTTTGTTAGTTGGCAGTGTCCCATAAACCAATGAGGAGGTTAACTAACTAGCTAATTGTGGAACCTGCCAACACATAGCTGAAGCTCCCTTCTAGGATGTATAAGCACTTTCGACGTTACTTGACTCTAGAAATAAAACAGCCCCTCTTATTAATTCAAAGTAAATCCAAGCATACACCAATAAATCATGGGAAATTAGGCACTTAAAAAATTAAGAACATAAGACACATAAACACGACTCTATATAACGTATTTACATGCTACTCAATGTAATAATCCTCCATCCATCTTGGCATCTTCATCACTTTTTTCTGTGGAAATCCATCATGATTTGAAGCCCTTCTCCACAATTCTGTATATTTTAAACCGTTCTCATCTTTCACAAGTTCCTGTGATTCATGCTTCTGCACACACCTGGAAACATGTACTATGTTACTCTCTCTTATTTCCATACATTCCTGTCTTTCAACTCAATTGCATTGCAGCTAACTCGCCCTTTGTCCAGGTGCCTCGAGAATATTGACAATCCTTTTCTCACCAAGCATTTAGACATTACTGTCACTATTTCTCCAGCCTCCCATTAGCGGAATCCAGAATCCCCTTCTTCACTACCTCAGTCATCATCCTCTTTTAGTAAAGTATGCTGCTTACTTTCTTTTTCCACTGCGTTTGGCCTGGTGTCATATGCTTCCACCCATTTACGCACAGAATCTTTACACATATTTCCTTCACATAAAACTAGTTTTAAATCTTCTTTGAGTACTCCTCCTCATTACTCTGAGGAAAGTATGTTTGTGATGAATACTTCTACTCAGCAAAACTTTGCATTTCTATTGACACCAACTGAACGCTTGTGTCTACCACCAAATTCTTCTGAGGCGTTTGTCCTGCAAAACAGTTCTTACAAAAAATGCTGCAACATCTTTGGAGCTACCTTAAAAAACAGGTAAACTTAACAGAAGTGGAAATAATATTTATTGACCCTAATGTCATACTTGGGCAGCGCCTCCTAATGCAACACAAGGACAAAAAATAGCCAAGGAAATATTCTTACATAGTTCATCTAGCCTCATTGCAGAGTAAACAACTATTTCTGACGTTTATGATTGGAAGCTCAGGACATACTGTATTCTCCTGTCTAAACATCGCAACGAAAGTCTGCTCTCAAATGTCTGATAAGACCACTCATGGCAGGATGCCTCTAATGCTCCTACTTTCTCATATAACATAGTTGCTACAAACGATTCTTCTCTGAACGAACCACCATCAGGCCAGGATAATTCTTCTACATTGAAACATGGTAAGTCAACTTCCTCCGAGGTCCTATTTCGATTCCTTTTTAGGTCTCGGCCTGCAAAAGACTGCGCATATGCGCATTCGAGCTAGCGAGATTTAATGACATAGAGGGATTTTCACTAGCGAGGTTAAGCCCCGCCCCTCTTTTCCATTGGCTGGCGTCACCGTTCATGCAAAAAGGTGGCCATGACCAACCATTGGAGAAGAGGTCCTAGTGACATTCTTCTTTCTCTCTAAGCCCCGTCCTTTTCAGACTGGCTTACTTGACTTCCTGCTGGTGTAAAAGCTTTCTTATCTTCTTTATGGGTCCAACAGATGGCCCCATAAAGAAGATAAGGAACCTTTTACGTCAGCAGGAAGTCAGTCTGAAAGGGACGGGGCTATCACTGGAACTCCTTGGCCTTCAGTTGAGGGAGGAAGGAGGGGTGGTGG
Organism: Lissotriton helveticus; assembly: GCF_964261635.1. Taxonomy (NCBI): domain Eukaryota; kingdom Metazoa; phylum Chordata; class Amphibia; order Caudata; family Salamandridae; genus Lissotriton; species Lissotriton helveticus. The sequence goes on along the minus strand of NC_136060.1, from coordinate 117,633,675 downwards.
ATAGGACGGGGGAGCTCCCACCGGACTTCGTGATCCTTACCCGATCCTGCAACATTCATCGCCGCTTTCAGCCTCCACATGATAGCACAAGTATTGCCTCCCGCGTTGTGGTTCGGTGCGGGCCGCTGTTGGTGCCAGAAATGATGCGCAGAGGTTATGCCGAGATTGCGGCTGATCGAGTGAGACTCCGGCAAGATGGCGGCCCATGGCATCGCACTGGCCTCGGGAGATGCTCCACGCAGCTGAACAGCCGCCGGTTCACAAAAACGGACTGACCGCCTGAGGCTGATTTCAATGCCTGCAATGCTACAGCGGAGTGGGGCGCTACTGCGGACCTGCACCTCCTCTCCTCGAGTAGTTCCGAGAGGCCCGGACGTTGGAGGAGGGGCCGCCCTGCCGACACTGCACTGAGTACAAAGTGGTGGTCCAAGACACGGGCTATCCCCCTCAGGTGAATTGTTTGCCAGAGTGAACGGTTGGGCCCCGCAGCGGTAGTACCGGACTGTGAGGGTGGCAGCACTGGGACTCGAGGTCACTGTATTATTAAAGCTCGGGAGCGGCTCCACTGTAGGCAATGGCATGCAGATGACCGCACAGAAGAACCCATGAGAGGCCAATCCCCCATCCCTCCCATTCCCTCTCCCCCTCTGTGCTGTAATTTCCCTGCCAAAGGTCCGTGGTTGGTTGAGGACTGGGCCTGGATCCTTTTGAGCGCAGTCCTGCCTGGCTGTGAATCCCCGGGGGCTGCGGAACTGTGATCCCGGGAGGCCCCTGATCTGCAATAGTGACTGCCCCCCCTCGTGGCCTGCTATGCTTGCTCCTGGCGCCCGGCTCCCCGACGCTTTGACTCTGCATGTTAAAGGTACAAGGGCTCTGGCAGCATGGGAAGGTGGTCTGCAATCCCCCGTGTGTGCGGTGAAGTCCTGTGAGAGAGACGGTGCTGACGCCCTAGACCCCTTCCTGAGGACATTGCGTGGTGCACCGGGGTGACTCCTTTACCCCGCCCACCCTTCGTGTGGAGTGAGCCGTTGACCAAGAAAGTCCCTGGGGCCCATTTTGAGACTGTTACATCTCCATAGAGCTGTGTTATGATAACCCACCACAACCTGTTCATGTGAGAGGTTACCATCTCAAGGCTCAGAGAAAGGACAGGTGAAACACCACCCCTCAGCTCCAATGCACGCTACATCCCCAGCACCATGTCAATTTGGGTGAAGTATTTGGGAGAGTTGGGGGGAGCGCCGATGGAACTCAACAACTTAATCCTGCCCAGATCCGACATTAAATCTTTCAGGGTATTGGGTTAATTAACCCAATCAAGAAGAAAAGGGAAAAAAACGATACAAGCCCTATCATGGCCACACCAAAGAGCCTCCTTAAACTGCAAAATGTTTCATCTCATATTCCCCAGACCCTCTGGCCCACAGAAGCACTTGTCTCAGCACTTGCTTGAGACACCAGAGTCCTCAGGAACCACAAGGGTAGTTATACCAAGCAAAGCAGCTTCCCTTCAACTGCAAGAACACTTAAATCTGCCACAAACCCGCTCTGGGTATCAAGTGCCGTCACGTGTGAGCTCGCAGGATATCTGCTCCACAAAGACAGCCACCTGAAATCTCACAAGCCGAGAACCACAAGAGGTGTTGTCTCAGACCCACAGCATCGTTTACTTAAAGAACGGTCACACATTCACCACAATCTCACTCAAAGGCCAGAAGCAGCAAATTGACTTGCTGCTGACCCCGAACATGTTGTACAAACATGCAGGAGGACTGCTCGGCGCTCCTCTAAGCTCGGTGATGTTATGTTCACTCTTGGCATTGAATTTGCCCTTTTTAGGTATTTATTTTTAAGTCGTGCTTTTACCAACATCCGCGGAAAGACTCGGCAAGTTCGGTTTTCTACACCACGCAATTCTGTTTAGTCAGTCACTAAGGCAGGTATGCTTTGTGCTCATTTCACTGACTCAAATAATTTTGTATAAAAAGTTTTTGGTACGTCCGGTCCAGATGAAAAATAATATATCTACCGACACGCAATGGGAAAAAAGTTGAGTTTTCCCGCTCTCCCGGGGCAGCGCTGGGCTCCCCACGGCGGAGGCCCCCTCTCATCACCCGGGCTCTGCGGCTCTTGGCGGCTGCCCTAATTTTCAAGCAGGTACAATTCTGAATAGGGTAGATCGATTGGCGCTTACCATGGCCAGCAGCACACCACCACCCCCCCGGCCAGTGACCTCAAATATTGGAGGGCTCCACGCTTCCTAGTCTAGCTTCCATACATCCCAGTGCGCCTTGATGTCCCACGCTAGCGCCTCTTATTATTGAATTTGCCAGTTGGGAATGCCCTTTTGTATTACCTTGTAGTTTTCATTTGAACTCGTAGGTGTTGCCTGCTCGCTCGTGCCTGTCATCCTCTCCCACTGTAGGTGTAATGGCCCACCCCTCGGTGCCATGTGCATGCCCCGTACAACCGGGTGTACTGTTGTACCCAAGAGCACCCGCTCACGCATTGGAGTTCGCTCTCATAAAAGCTCAACGCCCTCCCCTGGGCTCACTTTCTTCCACGGTGCCCTGCTGCAGTGTGTGGCCCTGAGTCCGCATGGCCGCTCTGCAGATTTGCTGTGCGGGTCCGGGGGGCTGTACTGCCCACGGCCCCCTCGTTACTCTTCGCTCTTGTGAGTGTCACACGCAGTCCGCTTTTTGGAGGAAGGCTTTAATGCCGTGTATATGTAGATTATTGTTTATGTAACCGGGGTCGGTGCAGCGAAGCACAGACGGGTTTGAGGGGTGTGCCATCTCTCATGTCTGTGGCACGGAGTCCCGCTCCCAGGCGCCCGCTCTCGGCCCCCTCTTGATGTGGTGCGGGGGCCTGGTCCTTCTGACGGCTGCTGGCAGCCCGGCCACTGGCCATGGTGTTTAAAGCAGACCCCCCAGGATATAGCGGCATGGATTCGCAAATTTAGCGGCACAAAAATGGAAATTTAGCGGCACAAATATGGAAATTTAGCGGCAATTTTGCGGCATTTTATTTGGCCATTTTTCCTACAACAAACACAGATATCTTCGCTTTTTTAGTTATTTAACAACATGAAACTATGTATATTTGGTTTAATTACAATGTAGACACTTGGTCATATAAAAAAGGCTGACAAACTGCACAAATACTATCTGTGTCAAGGTGAGAGGCGAGTCTGTGATACTTGTGAGCTATTAACCAACATTAGATGTTTATTTAAGCAAGAGCACTTTGCATGCTGAATTTCTAAACTCGTGTTTGCAATGAAAACCGAAACAGAACTGCGAGTCCCAGAATGCAAAGCGATGTTGGCTCAAAAATGGCATGGAGGTGGAAAACGTCACACAGGATATTCAGAAGCTTTCCAGGCATGTGCACATAAGACCCTAACGCCCTAAATACCAACGGGATCCTAGCTAGAATTATTTAGCATTCATTTTTAGGTCACAAAAAAAGATAAACATCCGGCGCTATTATGTCTCGCCTTCTATTAAGTTAAAGCCATCTGCTTTGCTATACAATACCATTAGCAAAGCAAATGACTTTACCTTAATCAAAGGCGCGACCTATTGCATTTTTAATGCTTGTTATCTTCCGTGGGAATCATTGCTCCATTACTAAGCAAGTTTTCTGTGACTTCGTTTTGGTTCCCTGATTGCTGTTTTACAATCTCTCTGTGGGAATGGCCAGGAAGATGTGTTCTTTCTTCATTAAATCTCATGAAGTTTCACGTGACAAGGTTTTAAAGATAAGTGAGAGAGCTTGCTAAAACTTAAACTTTGCAAATTTCCGCATTTCTAGTTATCACTGCTCACGTGCGAGCATAACCTCAAACTTATACACATTGTTTGATAAAGGTGAGAGCCAATTAAATGGCTTGGGCCACTGCATGGACCTATTGGCCTCAGCACGAGATTAGCAATAAATGGCTGCTCTTTTCAAGAAATCCTCTCGCATTACATAGCAGAGCTAACACGTTATATTTTTGAGTGTTAGAAAGACTGTACTGTAGGGGATTTCTGATGGGAGAACTCATTAGCCAATATTTTCGAGCCCAAAGTACAGATGCAAGCAGATAACAGATATCTGCAACATATATCGTAAAAGATAATTTTCTTTCTTAATTGAATTAGGACAGAATTAAATTCGCCTAAAACCTCAAATCAGAAATGTATTTCTGACATGAAAGTACGGCAGTTTATTTTTGACGTACATTCGATCTGTCAACAAATGATTTTCAAAATGTCTGGCACATCACGGTAAAACACCACAGGAGCCAGCATGGGCTGCAGCGTGACACACAGATCAAAGGCACAGCCGAGGCCAGAGCTCCGAGCAGGATTAAAAGCCAAGCAGCGCTGGGCCCGCACCTTCATGCCTCCCACCTCCCAGGATCTGGGGGGACATCTTCCGAGCAGCTGGAGGTGCACAGATGAAAAGCCAGCTCATAATATCCTGCTGCCCTTGCTGCGAGCCTGCCTGCTGAAAGCCCACTTTTAGTCAGACCCCCCAGGATATAGTGGGATTACCGCGATTTCCACAGAGGTGCCGATTTCGCGGGCACTTTTGTGAAAATCGCGGCATTTTTAAAAAAGTGCCGATTTCGCGGCAAATCGCGAAATCGCGATATCCTGGAGGGTCTGTTTAAAGCTGCCGCAGCCTGGGATTGTGCACATACAGTTAGTTGCCAGTACAGCCTCAATCAGCCAGCACTGCGGATCGAGCTTGTGCTGTGCCTATACCAATGCCCCACCCCCCACCGTGGCAACCCCAGTGTTCACAATTGACCCCCTTTACACACCATCCACTTAGCTGCCCATAAGTAGGGGAAGAAAACACACTGCCCGAGTTGTTGATCCAGAGCGCAGTGTGGACGGGCAGGTCTCTCTCAGCACAATGTGCCTGCTTAGAGTGAGGTCCAGTCTAACCTCCCTGCGATGCAATGCCTGTGAGGAGCGAGCACTATTTAACACCTGTACTGAAGAGTCGTACACTGTACTGTACTGTACTGTGCTTAACCGCGCCCGCCTACTCTCTGTTGTCAATGTGCATATCCCTCTGTCATTCTCTGTCTGCATAACCACACCTGCCCACCCATCGTTGTCTGTGGGCTTAACCCCACCCACCGTTGTCTGTGTGCATAACCCCGCCTTCCCACCCTTCATTGTCAATGTGCATATCCCTCTGTCATTCTCCGTGTGCATAACCACACCTGCCCACCCATTGTTGTCCGTGTGCATGACCCCGCCCTCCATTGTCAATGTGCATAACCTACCCACCGTTGTCTGTATGCATTATCTCGCCTGCCCGCCATTGTCCATGTGCCTAACCCTGCCCACCATTGTCCATGTGCCTAACCCTGCCTGCCTGCTTTTGTTGCTGTGCATAAAGCCATTGTTTGTTTGCATAACACCACCCGCCATTCTCTGTGTACATTACTGTGCATATTGTTGTCCTTGTGCACATCCCCGCCCATCCTCTGATGTCTGTGTGCCTATCTCCATTCGGCCGTTGTTCGTGTGCATAATCACACCCACTTGCCATTGTCTGTGTGCATAACCCAACCTATCCAATGTTTTTCATGTGCATAACCCTGCCTGCCCTCCTGCTGCTGTCCTTGTGCAGAATCCCAACCGACCACCTTCCATTGTTCGTGTGCGTATCCCCATCTGTACACCCTCTGTTGTCCGTGTGCATATCCCTATCTGCGGTTGTCCGTGTGTATAACCCCGCCCAGCATTGTCTGTGTGTATAACCCCACCCGCCATTGTCTTGTGTGCATAACTGCACAATTACCCCCCCACCCCACTCCCGTGGAGGATACCCGCACCTCTTCCTCTACCCCCTCAAACTTAGTGAAGTCAAACCCCAGCACTATTGCTTTTCTTGTTAGAGGAATATGCATGCATCATGTTGTAACTCATCCTGCAACCCACACTTTTCTTGCACTGGTAGCGAAATGCAATGCAATAGGTCTCACATTTGCGAGAGATTAAGCTATTGGCATTTTAAATGACAATGCCATTTATTTCTCTGTTTTCAAAACCAACACATAAATAAAAAGTTTGACATTTACAATGCCAATAGCTCTAACTTTTGCAAAGGCGAGACTGTTGCATTGTAAATGGTTGGTGTGTGCTGTGCCCACGCAGAAGTTGTCTGTATGTTTATTCTTCCCCTTCCTAGTGCATACCTTAACTAATATAAAGCTCCGAGTTAGGGCAAGTGTTACAGAGAGCAGAGTTTGGAAACACAGAGAGGCAAATACTGTCTCGAGTTTCTGATCTCTGTTGTTTGCAGAACTTGCACTAACTCGGAAAATGTTACAATTGATGTATGTGCTGAGGTTGGTAAAAAAAACGTCTGCATTTGCGCAGAGAATGGGATCTTGATTTAGCCCCAGATGTTTCTTATATGGCTATGATGTCTTTTAATCATTCATCACCCTTTTCAATGCTATCTCTTTTTTCAGCTGGTCCTAAATACTCCATTCTTGACATTTCTCTTTCTAATACTTCACATACTCTTGCAAACACACACATCATCTATTATCTCATAACCTATTTCCGCTAATATTCCAACTGACAGTTCGCCACTGTGTTCTCCACCCCATCGACTTACTCCAAATAAAAACAATTTTCATGGATGTGTATTCAGGCCATTTGTGTGGGGTACAGAATTTATAGTTAGGTATGATCACAGGCACCTTGTAGATGTATTTACCATACAGGGAGCTGATATGTCTGCGTCCAGAATTGCCAGGGCAAATGAGGCTCTGTGAATATTGTTCTTATTTGGAGTAAGTCGATGGGGTGAAAAACACTGTGGCGAACTGTCGGTTGGAATATTAGCGGAAATACATGATGAGATAAAAAATTATACGTGTGTGTTTGTAAGGGTGGTTGTATGATATAGGCATGCAAGGCTCAACCAAGCGTGCCACTAATACGCAGCTCAAACCACAAATGTGACACAACCACACATTCCCTTACAACGCCTGTCTTTATCGCGCAATTTCGTGGTAAAGGCATGAACGGCAAGGGTGTACGTGCTGCTAAGTTTGCTGCTACTCTGACTCTCCTTCCCTGCCCTATGCCCTAGATTACAAACCCCCTGCCAGCCCCCCTTCCACACTTAGCCCTAAATTACAAACCCCCTACCTGCCCCTCACCCTAAGTCCTAAGTTTCAAACCCTCTACCTGACCTCCGCCTTAAGTCCTCAATTACAAACCCCCTACCTGCCGCCAAACCCTAAGTCCTAAGTTTCAAACCCTCTACCTGACCTCCGCCTTAAGCCCTAAATTACAAACCCCCTACCTGCCCCTCCGCCCTAAGCCCTATAAACGCCCTATTCCTTAAATACTCCACAAACCCACTCCTTAAAACTACCCCAACCCCCACTTCCTACCCTGACCCTAGAACCTTGCCCCTTTCTTAAAAGTAACATGATCCCCTCCCCCTCCCTGAGCCCTAAAAACTTGCCACCGACCCCCAGACCGGGCTCCAGCACCACTTACCTGTCCCTGTCTGCTTCCCGTTCCGACGCTCCTTTTCCTTATTCGAGTCTCCGCCCATCTCGAACACTAGAGCACATTTGCCTTAACCACGCATTACTAGCCTCAGTAACAAGTATTGTTTTGGATGAAGTATCAAATACTTTTCGAACTGGTGCTTTGGCTCCCCTTCCTTTAACGTCACAAACTCATCCTCATAACTAACATTCCATTCAGTTGTCGCACACATCTTCATTAGTGCATACACATACATCATACACATACATCTTTCACCATACCTCCTCTAAGAAAAAGAAACCAGCTTCTGAAGTAACCATCTCTGAGCATACAGTCAAGTCCCCAGACCAACCAGCCCAGTCAAGTGCAATGAATGGGAATATCCAGAATATGGAATCACCAATAGGCCCTACCGATACAAAATCAAAACAAACGCAATGGAGTAAACATTTGAAAAAAAAAACAACAGGAGCTCAGGATATATGTAATTCTCAAGACGAGGTTGACGGAAGGGTTTTAGTTCAAGAACCCTGTGTAAATCGGATAGTAACGATTCATCAGATAGATGAAATGCAAATACCTGAGGTCAAATCTTTAAATCAAGGAATGAGACATCAAAATGCCGCAATCAATGCGGACAACATACAAAATGTAACAAATAAAGCCAACTAAAGGCAATCGTCAAAAAGTATAGAGGAAAAAGGAAATTTAAGAACATCAATAAAAATGAATTCAAACGAAGATGTCAGGGTCTGACTTAGGTGCCTACCTAGAAATGAACTACATCTCCCAGAATGCCTAGCATGAAGGGGGAGGGCCTCAGAAGGCATATCTTCTCATGGATGCCTGCTACTGGTGCTTGTGATTTGTCCATTGGGAGCTGATGTTGCGGACGCCCTGTCCCCGCGGAGTTGCTGGGGAGGTGTGGTTCGTTTTGCTCTGTGGCTGCGGAGCAAGTTGTGTTCAAGTACGCGAAGACAGTTACCGGCTGGTACTGTCTAGAGTTCATTCCGCAAGACGCGTGAGACGCTTGGATTGCCCCCTCCGCGTTCTTGTGATACTGTTTCTCCGATTATGTGAGTGAACAGGAGACGCTTGGATTTCCCCCTCGCTGTCACTCACGGGACGCGGATTCATCTGCGCTGCAGACACCGGCTGGTGCTGCGACTCATAGGTGGCGTGGGAGACGCGGGATTTCACCTCCGCGCACACCCAGACCTAGACGGTGTTCTCGGCTGAGAACATCGTACAGGAGACGCAGGACTGCACCCTCCTGTTGTTGAACTATTGATTTTGTTTTCCCGTTTCTCTAATTGGGAGCAGGAAGAGCCTGCTGGCTATCTTTGGGTTTCGTTTCTTTTTCCTTACATAAACAGCGGATGCTGGTTTACTTTACAAGAAGCGGCTGGGAGAGACTTTAATCTATTCAGACGCCTCTTGAGGATCCCTTTCAGTTTCTCTTCCTTTGGCAAACTGGTGAGTGAATGTGGGTTATGAAGGCGGGTGAATGATGCACATAACACAAGCAGGTAGTAGACAGGCTGTAACGTGTAATTATTCTCCTCAGCCTGAGAAAGACATCAACAGAGGGAAAGGTCGTTTTTTCCTGAGTCTTATCAGGTGAGGGTTCACAACAGCACTTGTGATATATCAAGGGAAATTAGAGTGCAGTGGGCTAACGTGTCCTTTCTTGTCATTCCAGGTCCTTATCCCTGCTGTTCCTATCCCTTCCCTGTTTTCCCTCGCCTGATTGCCTTTACACTCTGGAAGTTACACAGTCAGAGTGCGGGGACATCAGGAGGTGGACCCCATTTGAGCATCATTCCGACCCTGAGGAATAGCAGCCGTGACAGAATCACAAGCCCATGTATATACTCCTCCTGGTCGGAAAGAGGCTCAAACCATGGCATCTATGGATGACGTGCTTCAGGCCCTGGTGTTAGTTCAACGGGAACTAGCAGCATCAAAAGCAGAGACCACTGCACTAAAAGAAAGGCTGGTTCGTCAACAGGCCAATCCTTTTGATGCTGCAACCGGTGGCCGAGCTATCCAAGTAACCGTTCCTCCTCCGATACCATTAGCTAGCCCAGAGAGGTATTCAGGCGACCCTCAGAAAATCCAAGCTTTTCTGACCCAAGTCACCTTTCACTTTTCATGTCGACCGGCGTCGTTCCCAAACAATATGTCCCGAGTAGTGTTCGCCATCTCTTACTTATCAGGGGATGCGGCGAACTGGGCAGTCCCTTTCGTCAGAAATGACGATCCCATTTTAAATGATTGGACGGCTTTTCGCCGAGAGTTCGAACGGGTGTTCGATCGGAGAGCGACAACACTGAGTGCAGACAGAGAGTTGCTGGGACTCCGACAAGGGAGGAAAGATTTGGTTTCTTACATGACCACTTTCAATCGTCTTGTGGCCGAAACAGCATGGCCCGAAGAAAAAAGGATGGCGTTGTATTACCAAGGCCTGTCAGACGAGTTGAAAGATGTAATAGCTCAGATTGACCCTCAACCCGCAACCTGTGTCGATTTGATCAACCTCACGCTCCGCTTGGACCATCGTCTGGGAGAGCGAGGAGGCGATCGTAGAAAACATGACGGGCCTTCTGGAACCACGGGACAAGTACTTCCGTCCAGTCCACGGACTAGTGATAGTACTTCTGAACCGATGGATGTTGGAGCCATCAGGTCCCCCCTTACCAGAGCAGAAAGAGAAACCCGCCGCACACAGGGACTATGTATGTATTGCGGGAAGAAGGGACACTATGTTAAGGAGTGTCCCTCTAAGCCCAAAAGATCCAAGTCCTTTTTCTCGGGATAGAAAGTGGCTCTCACCGCGGCCATTTCCGAGAGAAACGTTGAAGGCGTTCCTTCCAGTAAAGGCCTGGAAACGAAGGAATGGAGGCTGACATCGTTGGCTTCGGTTGGGAGTGAAGCCCCTGTTACGCACGTTGCCTTGCCCACTTCTCTACTGTCTCAGGGCAAAGTACATGCCGTGTGGAGCATGGTGGATTCGGGGGCAACGGGGAACTTTGTGGACGAAGGCCTGGTGCGCCGTCTAGGGTTGGGAAGGGTGTCCATCGCCAACCCAGAAACCGTGTTGGCTGTGGATGGTACTCCTCTCAAATCCGGTCCCATCATTGAGCGTACGGAGGAATTGGTGCTGGTGTTGGAGAACAGTGCCATATCCCACGTTGAGAGCATAGTGCTGAATATAATAGAAGCTCCACAATATGAACTAATCTTGGGTATCCCATGGTTGGAAAAGCACAACCCTTCTATCGATTGGAGAGAGAAAACCTTAGCCTTTCGTTCTGATGAGTGTCAGAGCGTATGTTTACATACATCCACATCACACACTGTGGCTTTGACTCAGACAATGTACGTCGCTACTGCGGCGGAAAAGGTAACCGTCTTGCCTAAAGAGTATCACAAGTACAGCGAGGTTTTCAGTGAAAGTCAGGCCGAGGTACTGCCACCACATCGGGAGTACGACTGCCGAATAGACCTGGTGGAAGGAGCCGTTGTTACGTCTTGTAGAGTGTACGCATTGTCCGAACCCGAATCCAAACACTTGCAAGAATACCTGGCACATTTCAGCGCTATAGGCTTTATCAGGCCCTCCAGGATGCCAGCAGCGTCCCCTGTGTTCTTTACGTCGAAGGCCAATGGGGAGCTGCGCACCCTCATTGACTATCGCCAGTTGAACAAACAGACCATACGAAATCGGTACCCTCTTCCACTCATCCCAGTGCTGTTGGACCAGGTGAAGGAGGCTGTGATCTATACACGGTTGGATCTTCGTGGTGCCTATCACCTGGTCAGAATTCGCAGCGGTGATGAGTGGAAGACGGCCTTCAAAACCAGATATGGCCTTTTTGAGTATCTGGTAATGCCGTTCGGGCTTTGTAATGCCCCGGCGGCATTCCAGTACTTTCTTAATGATGTGCTGAAAGAGTATCTGGATCAGTTCGTAATCGTGTATATCGATGACATACTGGTCTACTCTGACACACGAAAACAACACGCCAGTCATGTCCTCCTGGTTTTACAGAAGTTGCTGGAGTACCGGCTCTACTGTAAACTCAGTAAATGTGAGTTCAGTGTGGAGGAGGTGGAGTTCCTAGGGGTTATCCTGACACCAAGAGGGTTTCACATGGCGGAGAGAAAGATCGATCTGGTGCGTGCCTGGCCAGTGCCTACCTGTGTAAAAGAGGTGCAGTGTTTCCTTGGCTTCGCCAACTATTATAGACGGTTTATCTCCCAGTTCTCTTTGTTGGCCTCTCCCATTACTAAACTGTTGAGGAAAGGATTTCCATTCCAGTGGAATACGGAAGCCATGGAGGCCTTTGAGTCACTGAAGGAAGCATTTTTCACTGCCCCAATCCTGAAACATCCTCAATTGGACCTGCCCTTCATCGTAGAGGCGGATGCCTCAGATTCAGCAGTGGGGGCTGTTCTGTCGCAAAGAGACAGGGAGACAGGTCAAATGCATCCAGTGGCCTTTCTATCCAGGAAATTGAACACTGCCGAGGCTAACTATACTATATCAGAAAAGGAACTGCTGGCCATTAAACGAGCATTTCAAGAATGGAGACATTACTTGTGGGGATCACAACATATTATAACTGTGTACTCCGACCATAGAAATCTGCTGTTTATGAAAACTGCTCGCCACCTGTCCCAACGACAAATGAGGTGGATGCTGTTTTTCGCGGAATACAATTTCATCGTCACGTTCCGTCCCGGAACAGAAAATAAGAAAGCGGATTCTCTCTCTCGGCAAGGGGGAGACGTGGTGCCGGCAAAGGAGCAAATAAGAGCAATAATCGACCCAGAAAAAGTGGTGTGTCTGATAACAGCAGATCGGTTCCTCGACCAAGTACAGAAAGATAGAGATCAGGTCCAATGGAGGAATTGGGCAAGCCAGAACAATCTCCGAACCATCCATCATGGAGTACCCTTACATGGAGGGAAGTTGTTTTTACCCTCCCATGCTCTGCGTCTCCAGGCGTTCAACTGGTGCCATGGGGAAGTTATGGCAGGCCATCCTGGGGTGAGGAAAACAGTCCATCTCGTGAAACGCCATTTCTGGTGGGATACTCTGGCAAAAGACGTAGAGAGATGGATAGGACACTGTGACACTTGTGCGAGAGCGAAGGGGGATCATTCCATGAGTCGAGGGAAACTCAGACCGCTGCCCACTCCATCTCGTCCTTGGCACACCATCAGCCTGGATTTTATCGTGGGTTTGCCCATGGACCAAGGGTACAACGCGATAATGGTAGTAGTGGACAGCTTGACAAAAATGGGGCACTTCATACCGTGCAAGAACCTTCCTACTGCCAGCCAGACCGCTCAATTGCTCTTAACTCAAGTGGTACGGATTCATGGACTTCCACGGGTGATAATCTCTGACAGGGGGCCGCAGTTCGTGGCCAGGTTTTGGCACATGTGGTGTAAGGCACTGAAGGTGGAAGACGCTCTGTCCACCAGTTTCCACCCTCAGACAGATGGTCAGACAGAGCGGCTGAACCAAACACTCAAACAATATCTGAGGTGTTATTCGGAAGAAGCTAGTCGCTCATGGGTCTCTCTTCTCTGGTTGGCGGAGCTTTCGTACAATAATGCATGGCACAGTGCCATAGGAGAATCTCTGTTCAAGGCCAATACAGGGTTCCACGCAAACACCTTGCCTTTGACCATACCCGGCAAAGTCCAGAATCAACCCAACGTGGCGGCACACGTGAAGGCTCTGTTGGAAACACATCGGCAGATCCAAAAGACCCTGGTTCAAGCAAAAGGCTCGTACAAGAAATGGGCAGACAAACATCGACAGGAGAGTCCTGTGTACGAGATAGGGGACAAGGTCTGGTTGTCCACAAGAAACATTCGGTTCAGATACCGCAGCATTTTCCATCCCCGCTTTATCGGTCCCTATGCCATCATCAAGAAAATCAACCCGGTGGCGTACAAGCTGAAGTTGCCTATGTCTATGCGGATACACCCGGTGTTTCACAGCAGTTTGCTGAAGCCAGCTGGTTCAATGCGCCGCAAGGCCGCACCGCCGGTGCTGAGGGATGGACAATTGGAGTTCGAGGTCCGGCGTATCGTGGACTCGAAGTTCCGTCAGGGGAAGCTGTGGTTTCTCGTTTCCTGGAAGGGCTATGGCTCTGAGGACGACTCGTGGGAGCCTAGCTGTGACGTCCACGCCCCGCGCCTGGTCCGCTCCTTCTTTGCCCGCAACCCGAGGAAGCCGGGCGCTAGGAGGCACAGGGCAGGGGGGCGTACTGTCAGGGTCTGACTTAGGTGCCTACCTAGAAATTAACTACATCTCCCAGAATGCCTAGCATGAAGGGGGAGGGCCTCAGAAGGCATATCTTCTCATGGATGCCTGCTACTGGTGCTTGTGATTTGTCCATTGGGAGCTGATGTTGCGGACGCCCTGTCCCCACGGAGTTGCTGGGGAGGTGTGGTTCGTTTTGCTCTGTGGCTGCGGAGCAAGTTGTGTTCAACTACGCGAAGACAGTTACCGGCTGGTACTGTCTAGAGTTCATTCCGCAAGATGCGTGAGACGCTTGGATTGCCCCCTCCGCGTTCTTGTGATACTGTTTCTCCGATTATGTGAGTGAACAGGAGACGCTTGGATTTCCCCCTCGCTGTCACTCACGGGACGCGGATTCATCTGCGCTGCAGACACCGGCTGGTGCTGCGACTCATAGGTGGCGTGGGAGACGCGGGATTTCACCCTCCGTGCACACCCAGACCTAGACGGTGTTCTCGGCTGAGAACATCGTACAGGAGACGCAGGACTGCACCCTCCTGTTGTTGAACTATTGATTTTGTTTTCCGTTTCTCTAATTGGGAGCAGGAAGAGCCTGCTGGCTATCTTTGGGTTTCGTTTCTTTTTCCTTACATAAACAGCGGATGCTGGTTTACTTTACAAGAAGCGGCTGGGAGAGACTTTAATCTATTCAGACGCCTCTTGAGGATCCCTTTCAGTTTCTCTTCCTTTGGCAAACTGGTGAGTGAATGTGGGTTATGAAGGCGGGTGAATGATGCACATAACACAAGCAGGTAGTAGACAGGCTGTAACGTGTAATTATTCTCCTCAGCCTGAGAAAGACATCAACAGAGGGAAAGGTCGTTTTTTTGTGAGTCTTATCAGGTGAGGGTTCACAACAGCACTTGTGATATATCAAGGGAAATTAGAGTGCAGTGGGCTAACGTGTCCTTTCTTGTCATTCCAGGTCCTTATCCCTGCTGTTCCTATCCCTTCCCTGTTTTCCCTCGCCTGATTGCCTTTACACTCTGGAAGTTACACAGTCAGAGTGCGGGGACATCAGGAGGTGGACCCCATTTGAGCATCATTCCGACCCTGAGGAATAGCAGCCGTGACAGAAGAAGGACGAACCTGCAGTATTGATCAAACAAAAAAATAAATAGTGTGCACTCAGACACTCAAGAATAGAAATAATGGGGTGGGAGGAGGAAGCCGCCGCATCCGGAGGAAAGCGACGCAAGATGGCGGCGACCACGGGCTCGGGTT